>NC_090655.1:161667019-162267019 GCF_040937935.1 Hyperolius riggenbachi | reverse complement strand
AAGAACAGCCATCAACATATGCACATGGTAGTGATTTGCAGTATTCCTCTTCATAGGATTTATATGGAGATAAAGATTGCTCTTCCAGAAAATCGTTTTCTGGTGACTCATCTTTATGTTCCACATGAGTGCAATCATGGAGTTCAGCTAATCCTTGAGTAACTGGGTCTTTAGTATCCTGTTTATATTTGATTTCCAATGGCCATCCCATTAGGGACATTGTCCATGCAGTTATCCTGCTATTTGACAGGTTACCTTCTTTTATTTGGTTACTTTGTAAATATTGTAGTGATTGGTGTGCAGTTTCTACAATGATCTTTTCCCCTTGAATAAAACTTCTGAAATATTGCAAAGCCCACACAGTTGCTAATAATGCCTTCTCGCAATTATTAAATTTGATTTCAACTGGTGATAATGATTTGCTGGCATAAGCAATTATTTTATTCAGTCTTTCTTGCTTTTGGAAAAGAACTGCACTTACACTCTTGTCGGTAAAACCTGTTTCAACATAGAAGGGTTTACCACCCTCTGGATAAGCAAGGCATGGGGCCTGTATGAGTTTTGTTTTAAGCTCAGATACAGCTTGTTCATGGCACTCATTCCATTCCCATTGTACTCCTTTCTTTAGTAGCTGTAATAGCGATTTTGTAATCTCAACATAGTTATCTATGAACTTGCGAGAATAATTCATCATCCCCAGGAATGATCTCAGTTCCTTGAGATTTGTGGGGGACCTTGTATTTTTGATTGCTTCCACTTTCTTTTTCTGTGGATTAATTCCTTCTGCAGTAATTTCATGTCCTAGGAAATTTACCTTAGATCGGCACCATTGAGCTTTCTGTAGGGAAAGCTTAACACCTGCTTCTCTTAGTTGATTTAATACATATCTCAACTCTGAAATATGTTCCTCAAAAATTGTACTTTTGATAAGGATATCATCGACATAAGTTAGGGTACCTCGTTCAGCTGCATCAGGCATTGCTTTGTGCATGAACACAGCAAATTCGTGGCCTGCATTGATGTATCCGAAAGGCGTACGGGTCCACGCAAATTGTCTGTTACCGAACATAAATGCCAGTTTGTATTGATCCCTTTCATCCACTTTAATTGTCCAATAACCTTGTGCGCAGTCAAGGGCTGTGAATATTTTAGACCCTTGGATTTGCGCCAAGCATTGGTCAATGTATGGTACAGGCCAACCCGACATGTAGACACATTTGTTTAACTGTCTCAAGTCTGAGCATAGACGGAACTGACCATTTGGTTTGAGAACTCCGAGTACTGGATGATTGAAGGAACTGTGTACTGGGCGGATAATACCTTTCTTTTCCAAGTTCTTAACAATTTCCGATAATGACTCATAGGCTGCTAGCGGAAGTCGATATTGTTTGATAAACACAGGGGGTGCATCTGGATCAGTCAGGATTCTCGTAACATGCAGGTTAGTCTCCCCACAGTCATAAGAGTCCTTGGCAAACATCTCCTGGAAATCCCAGAATAGTTGCCTTAGCTGCTGTCGTTCTGATTCATTAGAACATCCATCAGCTATAGAGAGCTGTTCTTCCACCCGTTCCTGAAACTCTGGGAAAATCTCAGGTTGACCTACCTCATAAGCTTCTTCAAGCCTATTAGTTAAGTCATTTGGGGCGTAACATGCTTGATCCTTACCCTGCTGGAGTGTTTGATACTCACTTTCATTGATCTCATGGTTAAAAATCAATGATGTTTCCTCGACATGACATGTACCTTCCTCAGGACTGAAAGGATAAACAGAGTGTATGCTGAACAATCCTTCAGGTGTTGAGAAATATTGTTGGTCCACTATTTGTTCTTCTGTCAAATATTCATCAGGTATTAATCCAATGACTTCATTTTGGAATCCAAAAGTGTAATATTTTGAGTCAATGGCTAAGCCAATCATTGTATCCTCCTGTAACATGATACTATGAGGGCTCATGTTTTGCGTGACCATGTATAATGGTTCCTGATGAATATTTATTAGGGGAATTGGTTTTACCTTCAACCCCAATTGTTGCATCCGATTGGATAAACAAATCAATGCATCTGCATTTCTCATCTTTTGACCCTTCTTTACTCGAATGGGTAAAAGAAATGATTTGCAACCTTCAGGGACTTTTACTTTTTCAGCGATAGTGATATCCACTGCATATGGTATTCGCTGTCCCCATCTCAAGGCTTGTTCTCTATCCTGGAATTCCTCTGGGTTTCCGGATAATCTGGACCACAGAACATCATTAACCAGATCAACCTGTATGGCAAATCGGTGAATAATGTCGTTTCCTAAATACATCTGGTACTGTGGCTCCTTTAACACACTGAAGACATGTTTTGCAGATTTGTTTCCTAGAGACACAGATAAAATGCATTTTGCAATCACATTATGACTCTGGTTATCGTTATCCAGATCGTGGATCCATTCCTGTGTGGAAATAAATTTGATGACCTGAGGGTCTGTAACCTGCTTCAACAGTCCTAGGCTTATGTAACTGGCCTCGGATTTGAGATCCAACTTAGCATATTTTACCCGAGCAATATTATTTACCTACACGGGAACCAGCACATTGTCATTGGTTTTCTTGATTTCAACCAATGCTTGTGTATGGCTGGTTATGCCTGCCACTTCCTGACTTCCCCCTTTAAGGGAAATAGTTAACACATCATCCTCCAGAATTATTTTATTAATTTTATCCTTTTGGATATTTATGATATGGAAAGATGTATCAATATTTTGTTCGGGTTTACCGTTTTTCAGGATAGTGACTTCTGGTACCTGACTGTTCCGGAAGTGGATTTCAACAGAGTTAGGCCTTTCCTCAATCGTATGGCAGCTGCGTTGCAGTTGTGCATTGCTGGAGCGCTCAAAAGCAATTGGAGCATTGACTTGAGCCCATATTGCTTCATTTATGAAGTCAATTATGGAATTTAGTCGTTTGAGCAGATCAATTCCAATGATCAATCTATCATATGGAAGATCAACAATCAAAGTTGGATGTTTAATGACCTTTTTACCAATCTTGTATGTCAGCCAGGATGTGCCTTTTACTTGTAAACTATTACCACCAACGCTTATTAGCGTACCGTCAAAGGCTTTTAATCTTGGCTTCCTTTGTGATGAATCCAAGATCTGCTGGTAATAGTTAAAAGAGAGAATAGTGACCTGGGAACCGGTATCCAGTAAACCCGGTATCGGTTCGATACATCCATCTTGTAGATGGGTATCGATAAAATACCGGCCATCTACCTGTTCAAGATTGCAAAGAAAATTAGAATGTTTTTCCATTTGTTGCTTCAGAGAATGATTTATCTGCAGTGTCAGGGTATTAGGAACTTGTTCCTCCTGATTCTGCCTGCAAGGCATTTGGGTCCCCATGGATTCTACCACTGGGACAATCTGAACAGAGGGTACTTCACGCTCTGGCTCAAATGACACAATATCACACATTTGTGTTGAAATATTGAGAACATTAGACTTCCCTTCCTCGACCTGGGGTAGGTCGGTACATTGCACATCATTTTCATTAATCGTATTTAGTACTGCCATATCCATTTCCGTACAGTGATTTATCACGGTTTCCTTTAGTTGGCAGAGCTGGGCCCTGCCTCCCCAGCTAAAAAATTCTCAGGCTGTCTTCCTGCAGATCCCTGAGCCAACTTACCCATCATGTCACTGAGTTTGTTCACTTGATCAACAAGCTGATCAAACCTATTAGGTCGGCGAGGGTTCTGGTTCCTGGGATCATATCTGTTCCCTGCGGATGATCCACTCCTAGGTGAGTTAGGTGGATCCTGTCTCCTTTCCCACTGCTGCCTGGGTCGGTTATCCCACCGTCTATATCCTTGGGGACGCCTGTACCCCTGGGGTTCTCTATATCCCTGGTAACCTCTGTACCCCTGGTTACCCTGGTTTCCTTGGTAACCCTGGTATCCTTGATACCTGCGGTTAAACCGAGGACGGTAGTCCTGGTTTCCAGAGCCTGAGCTATCCCTATCTGACCCTTTAGGATGTTGGGGCCTATTTTGATTTGGATTTTGTTGCTGTCTTTGGCCCTGCTGGATAGGTACTTTTGCAGGAGGTATTTTCTTCTGCTGGGATTCAAGGTTCAGGTCCGCTTTCACTTTGGTTTCATCTACTCTGCGCTCTGGGTACCTTTTGTTGTTTCTTCCACTTACATTGGAACTCCCACTGATGTTGAACAGCAGTGTTGCTGAGGTAACCATTTTCTCTAAGGGGTTTCCGAAGTCTAACTCATTGGCCATGCTTAATTTTATTTGGATAGGCAATGCATCGTAATATGCCTGTTTAAAATAAAGAGACTCCCAGTTAGGATTCCGATATGCTAAACTGTAGGAGTTTTTTAGCACAGAAAGGAATTCTCGGGGGCTCTGATCGGGTCGACAAGTAAGTCGATACACATCTCGTTTTGCTTCTGAGCTAGTACGATACGGCCCAAACTCCAGCTTCACTTCGTGTGAAACTGCTTGCCATCTAATGATACCCCGCTCCTTAAATGAGGTGAAATAGTGGCGGTATCTGTCATCAAAAACCCATGGGAGAAATCTGATTCTGTCTGCTTCAGACAGATTTAAAGAGTCCATAGTGGATTCATACAACTCCATGTGGGATGCTATTTGCGCAGAACCCTTTTTAGTGAACTTTGGCACAGCGGTGTTTAAGAATTTTATGATGCTGGCCAAGCTCTGTTTTTCTTGAGGGTACTGATTATTTCCCCTGTTTGAATCCCCTTTATACGTACCTTTCCCCCTTCTTGGGATAGGGCTGGATTTTCGCTTTCTCTCATCAGCCTCAAATTCATCTGAATCAATATCAGCAAGGGAGTCGTGACCTTTATGGGAATCGTCATACCTAGGGGCCCTCATTTGCATATCTCTCTCTGGAGAGGAATCCAAATGTCGATCTTTAGGGACCCTTGTACTGTCATCTATCATGGTATTCATAGTTTTACATACCGCCTCCATACGATCCAACATGCCTTGCCATTTTGGGTCATATAGAGGGAGTACTGGCGAGCAAGGACTGGATACTCTGTCAGGTTCGGTTGCCTGTTTGATTTTGAAGTACTGCTGTTGTAGTTCTTCAAAATCCTGTTTAAGTCTGTGATGCGCTTTACGATTTTGTTCAGCGTCTTTTTCCAGACTTTTGATCGCTGCTTCCCTGTCTGACATATCAATCATTAATTGGTCTCTATCAGCCCTCATAACCTGAATACTTGATTCCATATCATGTAACTGAGAGGTCAACAATTGGACGTTTTCCTCCGTTTCTTGCAATTGAGATCCCAATTGTTCTATTTCTTGTTTCCTAGATTGAGAAAGGTAATTTACTTCCAATAACCCATATAACACAGGAGGTAGGGAACCTAACAACCTTTTCTTCAGATCGGATTCTGAAGTTATTGTGGTCATACATGATAGATAATGATCAAATGTACCTTGAGACTTAAATATACAATCAATTTCCTGTCTGATACATTTTCTCATTTTGGCTATCCAGTCATCTACTTCCTCATTATATTTTAGCTGTATGAATATGAATTCAGTAATCTTCCGGAATAACCGTTCCATCTGGAGTCCTGAATCATTATCTGCAGCACTCATGATTCAATAGCCAATGCAATACAACCAGCTCAATAAAACGTTTTTACACTGTTTAAACCAGTAAGGGAAAGTAAACGAATCTCGCTGGGGCCTCCAATCTTATGTCGGGCGTTTTGTCAATGTTTGTATTAATCGTTAAAAATTAGAAAATCACAAATATAAAGCTCCTAAAAAATGGGAGGAGCTAACAATACAAACACACGCCTAACTATATGAGTTCGTTTTTCGAGGTTTTACAGTACTGGTTTAAACATGTAAATAAACGTAGACCAACTTGTAAAAATATCAATTTAATATCAAATAAATTACAATATCAAAACAATCTAAAATTGCACTTTTGATTTAAAACAAAACTCGTAAGGTTATTCCTACAATGAGCTGGATTATACAATTTCAGTAAAACATCAAAATGTTATTATACTCATTTATCAATAACAGCAGGATTTAAACCATTTATCAGTCAACTCAAATACAGTACAGAGCTATGAGTCATCAAATATGGCCACCGGCCATGTCAATCAATTTATCACAGGATTCCTGGAGACAAAATGGCTGAATCAAAAATAAAATGGCTGCTATGAAAATCAAAATGGCTGCTATGAAAATCAAAATGGCTGCTATTGAAATCAAAATGGCGCTATCAAAAATCAAAATGGCGCAGTCAAAAATCAAAAATGCGCTATCCAAAATAAAATGGCTGATGTCAGCTATACCATTCAATATGACAAATTTAGGATGACTCAGTGGATATAACGACTGGGCGTTGCCCCACAATGGATATGCAATCAACTATAAATGACAGGAATTTTACTTCTGTCTACACTTTAACCTCCGCTGGCCTGTGTTACTACACAGAGCGAGCGGGTAACATACATATATATAATTTTGGAATGAAATATCTTATTGAGTCATTCTAAACTTTGCTAGGTGTGGCCTGCACATGCTGCGGCAAAATATCAATATTTAGAGGAGGTAGCTTGAAATCTAGCTTTTATCCAAAACTGAGTTAAACAGCCAGTTATCAATGAACATATGGTAGATCCTATGGGAGTCGTTTCCAATTTGCAATTTTGGAAAAGCTTCCCCCTTTCGGATCTTTATTTAAACTATCAAACAATGAAATTCAATCAATACATCATATGTTCAGATATTCTGCGCTGTAATAAGCCATCTAACTAAAATGGTTATTAATAGTTACCAAGATGGCCTCTGGGGCGTATTCCTTTAGGCGTGGCCGCTTGTGATCATTCAGATGGCATGGATTCCCCTGTGAGCCCTCTTCAGCTGGTGATCTCATGATCCATCATTGAATGCCCTCTCTCTTCTTAAACTCATCACTATCTAGAGTCCTGCCCTGGAGATCAAATCTTCCAGCCTATCACAAGGCAGTGGGAGTGATCAATGGGAGTTCCCTGTAACTAATCTTTAACCCAAGTGTAATCCTGGATTTCATCCACTGGAGGTGCTGCTGGCTAACTAATCGCATTCTTGATGTGATATGTGGCAAAACTAAAAACATTTTGATTATGTTCTATCAATTATAACTCACAGTGAATACATCAATGATATAAATCCTCTATGGATAGCTGATCTAAATTGAATCACTGGTTATGTTTTATTATACAGTGACAGTTTCTACCATATTCCAGATAGATTGGATTTGATCCAAAAATCATAGTGACATATTTAAAATCATCATGGATCTCTCCTTTTATAAAACAATTATGCATGTTAGCAAAGTTTTATATGTCTAACCATTAACATTATTGTCTAACATGCAACACGGGTAAACATATAGCATTTTCATACCATTTTAGATATATCCATTCAAATCATGTTGATATTAATACATATACATTTTTATATTATTATTGATTTGTATTAACTCCTGATAAAACATAATTGATGGTAACCATTATATAAGGCTTGATCATAAAGTATTTGTATTACTCTTTGTATGATACATTTCTACTCATAAGGTATACATATGAGTGAGTCATGTGTTATTCTCTGAGTCGTGTCCTTAGATGGGGAATTGTTTAACTCAGCCTGTGTTTGCTATGTCACCAAGTTTCTTGGCTTGCAACAATGGTTAATTTCTAAAATCTACAAGCCTTAGAGATTGTATTCAGAGGTTCATCTATTCAGCAAATATATTTGCCTCTTGAGATGTCTCTTTCATTGTTACTCAACTTCTCTTGTTTGGCAATTGTTTGTACTTAAAACAAGGACTATCCTGATTTCATTGTTCCAGCAAGTTGGATTGGATTATCCATTGCAAACAGCACATCAGCTGACTGCCTGTTATTCATAGCTAACCTCACTTTAGAGACACAGACAAGTCAGTCTTGCATGGCAATATTACATCGCCATATTAAAATAAGCTATACATTTCTAAATAATCAATGTACCTATATTAACCTATAATCCCCATATATTAAAAAGTCTTTGTCTGCTGTACCTTAGGGGAAGGAAATTAATTAGGTTTATTTGTATCCGATCATATACAGTTCAGTTTATTGGGAAAACGATATTCCGCCATATGGAAATCTCGACATTCCCTGTCCTCCACAATGGAGGCTCATAATGCTGGTGGCAGTGGATTTTCAGTGGAAAAACTGTTAATGATGTGGTTGCATGGCAGTTGGAGGTCAAAAAGACCCAATAAACTCTTAAGAACTTGCAGTTTGAATTAAAGAAAAAGATACATAAGTATGGCCATTAATGGAAGCCAGGTTTTTTTGAAAACCAACCCGCAGTTGGCAAAGCTGAAATGTCAAATTAATGAGCAGACTGAAGCTCTGAAGAATTTGGAAGCAAGTGGTGGAATGTTTTCCGAAAGTTTGAGGAATCAGCAGAGATTTACTCAGAGTGTGGGAAAGAAAGAGAGTGTTTTAGTGCAGAATTCCTGGAGGTCGGAGTCACCAAAAAGTAATCCTGCAAGTCAGAGTGGAGTGGAAATGAGCAGTACAGGAGACAGGAAAGACATTTCTGTGACATCTGGAATTGACATTAGTCAAGTTTCAAGCATGCAGAATATGCAACATTCAAATTTTTTTCCTTCCCAGTATGGTTTAAACTTACAGTTTCCAGGACAGTTTCAAAATTTTACTGAACAGCAATTAAGAGCTTATCATATGCATATGATGTCAAATGGTGGTATGCAAAGTATGCAGAATTTCCCCTTTTCCCAAACCTCTCCTCTCTTTCCTTTTGTTAACCAAAATTTATCTCCTCATGTGCAAATACCTAGTGTGGCTATTCCCTTTCCCAGTTATGTTTCCCCTGTCTGTGTTAACCCTGTGAGTCCTCAGAAGTTTGCACCTGTATTAGTTAACAGTAGTGAAGCATTGTGTAGCAAAAGCATTGATGTGGTTTCCCCAGCAGGGGGTACTAGGAAAAGTCAAGACTTTCGCTTTACCTTTCAGGGGCAAGCTCCTGGTGGTCTGCTAGCACCAGGGGCAGCAGCGAGCGGTGTTGGGCAAGGTCCTGCGGTTGCTGTGCGGAGTCCGCAGGGCTTGCCCTTTCCCAAGATGGCGGCGGGTGTTGTGTTCGGTGTGGGAGTGGTAGCCGGAAGTGACGGAAGTGTCACTTCCGGTTCCGGGTTCGCGGCGGTGAAAGCGGCAGAAAATGCGATACTTCTGTCCAAAAAGGACAGAAGTCAGATCGCAGCAGAGGCAAGACCCTCAGCAGGGGGAGCGGCGATTCCGGCGGCAGGGAAGGCGAACAATGTGCCTGACAAGGTAGGCACAAGAGATAAAGGAGAAGCCCCTGAAAGGATTAATAAGGAGAAGGACGCTACAAATGGCAGGATTGACCAGGTAAAGAAAACTAATACTCTGCAAGTTAGTCAGGGTGGGAAAAGAAGAGGAGACAGCACAAATGTTTCTCATGAGGCAGAGGGGAAAAGGAGATTGATGGGGAAACCAGTGGACACAGTTAAAAGTTTGGAAAAAAACAAAGAAGGTGGGGGTGGGGGCGAGAGAGGTTAATCAAACCAGTACTGTAAGCCTAAATAAAAAAAAACAGATAATATGATTAAACAGGGTGGTGGAAAGTCTTATGCTCAAATGCTTAAACATGCAAGAGTACTTGTGAATCAAGATGAAACTGGTCAGTCCTCCAGAAATAGGAGGAATTTGGTTAGAATTTGTTTCGGAAATGAAGATGGTATTGCATATACCAGGAAAATCTTCATTCAGTTATTGTTGAAAATGGATTTTTATGCCGTTTTGGCTCCTGAAAGCCCGCCCTCGTTTTTCGATGTCAGCTTTTTGTCCCCAACAGGTCTGGACACTTTCTGGGAGAAATATGAAGGGACGTGGAAAAACAGTGAGGAGTGGAAAGGATTGTCTCCCCAGACTGTGTCCAGGCAGTCGCTGGACAAAAAGGTGACGATCGTGGTCCCGAATGAATCCATCCCTGTACACGATCTTTTAGTTTGGATAAAAAATTATGGTGCTCCAAAAAAGGTGATGAATGAGTTCGGGATCTGGGGGCCGGTTGGGAGCTGATGGTAAGATTGAATAAGGTGGGGAATGTAGTCAAGCACATTCCTACCTCAGTCTTCATAGGAAGAGATAGAGTGGTGGTCTTCTACCAAGGGCAGCCTCGAGTTTGTCATAAATGTAATTCAAGAAGCCATTATAGTATCACTTGTCCGGAACAGAAGTGTTCGCGCTGCCATCAGTTAGGGCACTTGGCGAAAGATTGCAAAATAATCAGATGCAGTATTTGTCTTAAAGAAAACCTGAACTGAAAATTAAAAGTCAAAATAAACATACACATTCATACTTACCTCCTGTGTAGTCTACTCCTCAATCTCTTTTTCCTCTCCTGCGTCCTGTTTGTCCACTGTGATCAATGGAATTCTCCGTCCTCCATTTTGAAAATGGCCATTACACCATAACAGCTTTCTGGTCAGCACACAGTTAAATTGTAACATCGCCCACTTGAGCCATAGGGAAACATGGACACATCAGTTCTCCTCTCAGTTGTAACTGACAGCAACTGATATATAACTGACATATTTCAGTTCTGACAAAATGTTGTCAGAACTGGAAGGGATCACTGTAAGAAGAAAATGGTGAGCTTCTGAGAGAAACTGATGGCAAGGTAACTATGTAATGTTCATTTGAAGTTACCTCATGTGTTTATTTTAAATAATTTTACTCAGTACAGGTTCTCTTTAAGTTAGGACATCCATATTCCCAGTGCGCTGAGTCATGGTCGAATCTGGATGAAGAGATACATAAAGAAATGGAACAAATTATGGTAGAAGAAGATAGAGAGGCTGCCGTTGGTGGAAGGCCATCACAGTCAGAATCCACCGCCTTGAGACCCCAGTTTGCTGTTCCTCAGTTTTTAACAGTTTTGAAAGAAGTGCCACCGCCGTCTCCTCCTCCATCCTTGACTGTTGTGGCAGAAAAGTGTATTAAAGCTGAGGAAAATATTTCTCTTTCTAAAGTAACAGATTCTAGTGAGCAGAGGAATGGGTTTTCCACTCCTAATAAGGATATTTCTTCCAAGGAGGAGGGGACATCCGGACATCCTTAAAAATTGCTGAAAAAGAAAAGGAAAAAAATTGGTCGAGGAAAAGGGGAGGAGAAAAACGAGATTCCCGGTTCTGAGGAAAATCTGGAAAACGAGAAAAGAAAAAAAGAGGGAATGTTTAAGGATAAAAAACAAGATGGTGTGGCAAAAGTTAAAAAGGTAGAGGAACCTAAACCTTTGAAGAATGTAACATCTGCAAAAGTAAGGAGGCAAGAAAGGAGAAGGGAGTTGGCTGAGAAAAAGCAGCAAAGAAATTGGAGGAATATAGAATAAAAGGGAATATTGTAACGATTGTGAAACTTTCTCCGTGATCAGCGCACAACGCGTGCGCTGACACGGCGGAAATCCTCCACAAGCGTATATTTGCAGGCACCCAGCAAAAGGTGCTACGCACCTGTAGAGGGAAATTCCTGTCGGCAGATGGCGCTGGGGAGTGCAGAGGAACCAATCCTCTGTACCTCCACAAGTGCCAGACAGGAATTGTACGAAGCGCAGAACGCAATAGCAAGAGAGGCGATTGCGAATGAGATTGAGCAAAGGGACAGGTTGTATGTGTGTGCGCCAATCCAGTCGCCACCCCGCGACCGCACACACACAACAGCAGATATGAAATAGGAACGCGATCGCGAGAGGTGCGATCGCCAGACGTGACACAAGGCAGATCAGAATAGAATACGAGGGTAGCAAAGGCACAGCAAATAATACAATAAGGAGATACGGAAAATAACAAACGCTAGCTAACCGCAAACACCGCACTCATTCGCAACAGTGCACACGGTTATGCGCAGTCTCCACGTGATAAGCACAATAGAGACAAGCACGCCTAACTAACCATCGACAGACAAACATGAAACAGAGGATGCGAGCGATTGCTTAACGATTACCTCACCGAGCCTCCAGCAAGCGTAGCAGACAAGACAGACACACGAAAACAGGGACAAGCGAGAGATAGGATCCACAGCACTAGCGAAAAGTGGCTAGCGCGATCCAGGTACAGAGTAGCAGAACAGAAGGATCCCCAGCGCTAGCGAAAAGTAGCTAGCGCGATCCCAGAAGACAGAAGAGAAGGATCCCCAGCGCTAGCGAAAAGTAGCTAGCGCGATCCCAGGAGACAGAATAGAAGAGATAGCTGGTAGCAACCGCTGCACCAGCTATACTCCAAGAACAGAGATCAGAACCATTTCCTGTCGACCACCTTTGGGACAGGACAATGGCAACAGGCAAGACAAGACAGAACAGGCAATACAGATAATACAACCTGACTGCGCTAGAAGGGGAGCCTAAAGCAACCCCCAGGAATTTACTATACTAGATAGCAATGGCTGACACTCCAGCAGTGTCCATCAGGAACAGACCATGGAAAGGAAATGACCAGCAAAGCCTTCTGGGAAACATAAAGCTCTTATAGTGCCAGTCATCAAAGAAGGCAGGTAGGGGATTTGCATAACGAATGTATGCAAATTCCCCAGCAAGAGAACAGACCAGAAACTTGCAATGGAAAGACAGGTCTCTGTTCCAGAGACCTGCAGCCCACAGACTAGAGGAATGGACAAACAGCTGTCTGCCTGTGCAGCCAGCTGAGCGGATCATCACAGTACCCCCCCCCCCTTCTAGGGATGGATTCCAGACATCCCTCAAAACTGGTATCATCACAAAACTCTAACTGAAGACTCATGAAGGTCGGGACAGCCCGACAAGGCCCAATTCCAGAGTCAGTCCATCCGAAACCGACCTCATCGGAAGCAGAAGCCACCGAAACATGCCCATCAGCACTACAAGTCTCAGCGTAACACCCATCAGGACTGTGGACACCAGAGAAGAAGCCATCGACACCCTCCAGACAATACCCACCACCTTCCAAGGAGCGTCCAAGAATACCAAACCTGCCGCAATACCTGTTTGAAGTGTCCCTTACAACACCAAAGCCATTGCTGATCGTATTCAGGGCACCAAGCAAAACCTTTCCCGGAATCTCCCAGAACACCTTGAAGCTCCGCAGAGATCCCAAGAAGCCAGAACGCTCACCAGGCTCACATGGAGAACCACCAAGAACCCCTATGGAACCTATGACCATTCCAGACTCAAAATTAGCAGGACACCCATCAAGATCAGGACTTTCAGGGACCACTTCTGGGCATGCAAGCAGGCAGGCTATATCAGAACATGTCTCCACTGAGGAAGCATCTGAGTACGCTGGTAACCGAGGCACACTTGGGCTTTCTGGGTCACAGAGCACATCGGGGTACACTAGTACAGGAGAAACCTCAGGACATGTCGGGGAACTGCCAACCTCAGAGTCCGACACGACAAGACCAAAACCAGTACCGGGCAGAAAATCATCACGAGTAAAGGTCACAGGTACTGGTCTTTCAGAAGACTCGGACTCAAATTCAGAATTTTCTGTAACTGTAATATCATCATTGACTACACATGAATGAAGCTCCACAAGAGCTGCAAAAGTAGTCAGCAAGGCAGTAATGCCTACTGAAGTGGGCAACACCTCAGAAGGACCTGGGGGGCAGGAGACATCTCCTACAAGTTCTGCACCCTTTGGGAGGAACTCGGAGACCTTCAGATCATCAAACAAGACCTCAGGAACATCATTTTTCAAGTTGTCTAAGAAGGATTCTGTACTATCCATGTTACAGGGCAAAACTAGAACTTTACTTTGAGAACAGGGCAGATGTCCCAGGGAAGGTTCCACCATAAACTGAGACTGAATTTCATCATCATGAGTGGAACGTACAGGAATATTCACTGGACCACACACTGACTCCCTAACTTTAATCTCGCTGCACCCAGAACTCTGCGTAGTAGTCAAACTAGCTTGCAACTCCAAAACTGCAGAAAGACAGGTAAAAATAGCAGCAATACCTAGACGAGCCTCTAGGGGCAGGGCAGGAGATATTGTACAAGGCAATATTGACTCATCCAGAGTACTGGGTGGAGAGTCAATACTGTCTTCAGAATCAGACTCGCAAATGTCAATGCAAGTGGACATCATGCCTTCATTCATGGTACAGGGCAGGTTCAGAGAAAGCTTCTCTGGACAAGGCAAAGAAGCTTCAGCATCAGATTCGCAAAACCAAAGCGCTGTCTCACTCTTAGATTCGGCTAACAATGTCGAATCCGAGGAGTCAGAACGCAAAATTTGCAGATCCAAGATCGCTTTAGGTTGCGAAACTGACGCTTCCATATCACAAACCTCCGCGATCTGCGCAGCAGACTGCAAGGCATCTAGGACAGAAACACTGGAGCAACTGTCATCAGGCAACAGGCCTGCACAGGTGCGAACAGAATAAGACATAGATTCATTTGCAAAAGAAGTGGCGACAACAACAGGAGAAACTTTATTAGACACATCAATAATTTTCTTAAAGTTGCAATACTTAGGAATTTTCCCCACGGCAGGCTCACAAACGGACGATCTTAGAGAACCTGAGGGAAAAAAATCTGTCTTCCTTAGACACAGGACCACACAGACCTTTTGCAGCCATACGTGCGGTGGCGACATCAGACCGCACTGGTTCAACTTCCACACAAGCAACTGCTCTGAACGACTTGCACTCAGACTTCAAACACTCAGTTGCTTTGGGAAAGGGAATACATTCAAAACTCACTTTCTTTAAATCCAGAGGATTGGAACAATCGTCCGCTGACAATGTGTTTTTAGCAGATTGAAGCGCATGTAGTTCATCCAAAATCATTCTCCACACGTCAAACAGCGTAGTCACAAAGTCAGAGATACATTCACCAGTCTTGATTAAAGTGCACGCAGACTCAATGCACGCATACAAAACTGCTTCGTTTTTAGAACGGTAATGATTGCAAAACGATCTCCAATCACATTCCAATTCATAGACCAGGAGCTCGATCTCCCATTTCTCAAACGGGGGCTCCCATGCACACTTAACAAAGGATGAACAATCATAGTGCGCACAGTCTACAGATGGAACTGGAGCAGGAACAGAACGGGAATCTTTTACCTCTTTATTGGGATCAATTAATTGGTGTGTGTGTAATTCATCCAAAATGATCTGCCACACATACATCACCAGATCCACAACACACTCGTCACATTCATCAGAATCAATCAAAAGGCACACAGAGTCAAGACAATCGTTCAGGACATCCGCGCTTTTTGCGATGTAAAAATCGCAAAAGGCTTTCCAATCCAAATCAAATTCCTCCACCAAGGCCCCGATTTCCCATGAGGCAAATGGCGGTTCGAACAACCCAGTATCTAAATAATCTCCATATGGGTGGGGATCAGGAACGAGTACAGATTTTTTAACTGCTTTAATATAGTGTGCGATCCTACCTATAGCAGGATCCACATAAGCTTTGGATTGGGGCAAAAAACCTGGAAACTGATCAGCAGATGCATTATAAACATCATTATCATACTGCATGGTTTTGCCCATTTCAGACTTGACAGAAATAACCTCTCTATCTGTGGTTGCCATGGGCAACGGATCTTTCCGCTGGGAAGCCTTCCTAGATCTTTTACGTTTAGACTTAGAGGCTTTGGATGGCTGCTTTATGGATGAAAGAGTAGATGGAACAGCTGATTGAGCTGCTGACAACAACTCATTAAGGGGGTATGGTAATTGAGGTAATCTCAGCCAATTGTGAATTAAAAAGGCCAAGAATTCCAGGGGTCTTTGACTCAGGGTGGTATGATCTAACACATCATAACCCCACATTGACATTTCACCCCCCAACAGAATGTAGACCATTTGGGGGGCCCAGGTAGACACTGGGGTGCATTGGAATTCAGGGTTCGCTAACAGTTTCGTACACTCAGACAAAAATTCGTCTGCTGATTCAGGTTCAAGTTTTTTAAATCTCTTAAAGGTACAAGAGCCATATTTGACAAAATCGTACAAATCGGAAACTCCGTCTACACTGGGGTTTTGGGTTGGGCTGGTCATTCTGTAACGATTGTGGAACGTGTGCGCTGACACGGCGGAAATCCTCCACAAGCGTATATTTGCAGGCACCCAGCAAAAGGTGCTACGCACCTGTAGAGGGAAATTCCTGTCGGCAGATGGCGCTGGGGAGTGCAGAGGAACCAATCCTCTGTACCTCCACAAGTGCCAGACAGGAATTGTACGAAGCGCAGAACGCAATCGCAAGAGAGGCGATTGCGAATGAGATTGAGCAAAGGGACAGGTTGTATGTGTGTGCGCCAATCCAGTCGCCACCCCGCGACCGCACACACACAACAGCAGATATGAAATAGGAACGCGATCGCGAGAGGTGCGATCGCCAGACGTGACACAAGGCAGATCAGAATAGAATACGAGGATAGCAAATGCACAGCAAATAATACAATAAGGAGATACGGAAAATAACAAACGCTAGCTAACCGCGAACACCGCACTCATTCGCAACAGTGCACGCGGTTATGCGCGGTCTCCACGTGATAAGCACAATAGAGACAAGCACGCCTAACTAACCATCGACAGACAAACATGAAACAGAGGACGTGAGCGCTTGCTTAACGGTTACCTCACCGAGCCTCCTGCAAGCGTAGCAGACAAGACAGACACACGAAAACAGGGACAAGCGAGAGATAGGATCCACAGCACTAGCGAAAAGTGGCTAGCACGATTCAGGTACAGAGTAGCAGAACAGAAGGATCCCCAGCGCTAGCGAAAAGTAGCTAGCGCGATCCCAGAAGACAGAACAGAAGGATCCCCAGCGCTAGCAAAAAGTAGCTAGCGCGATCCCAGGAGACAGAACAGAAGAGATAGCTGGTAGCAACCGCTGCACCAGCTATACTCCAAGAACAGAGATCAGAACCATTTCCTGTCGACCACCTTTGGGACAGGACAATGGCAACAGGCAAGACAAGACAGAACAGGCAATACAGATAATACAACCTGACTGGGCTAGAAGGGGAGCCTAAAGCAACCCCCAGGAATTAACTATACTAGATAGCAATGGCTGACACTCCAGCAGTGTCCATCAGGAACAGACCATGGAAAGGAAATGACCAGCAAAGCCTTCTGGGAAACATAAAGCTCTTATAGTGCCAGTCATCAAAGAAGGCAGGTAGGGGATTTGCATAACGAATGTATGCAAATTCCCCAGCAAGAGAACAGACCAGAAACTTGCAATGGAAAGACAGGTCTCTGTTCCAGAGACCTGCAGCCCACAGACTAGAGGAATGGACAAACAGCTGTCTGCCTGTGCAGCCAGCTGAGCGGATCATCACAAATATTGTATTACAAAACCAATATGATGTATTAAGCGATTTGTCAGATAGTGTAAATAGTGATGTAGAGGTTGATCTTTATGAGGATTCAGATGATCTTTCAGTTAAAGAGAAACCAGAAGATATGGATGTATCTTCCTCCAGGGAGGAAGAAAGTGCAGTTTAAGGAAGGTTAAGCAACCTCTTTTTCATTTATCCTGATGGAGGTTCCCCCCCTTTGAAACTAGCAACCATTAATGTTGCTAGTATGAGATCTGTAAGTGCTCGTAAGGAAGTCATATTTTTGCTCGGTCAGTTTGATGCCGATGTTTTATTTTTGCAAGAGACCAGGCTTCAAACGTTGTCTGCCATCCATGAAGCCAAGAGGGACTGGCACTTTGGTCCCTCCTATTGGTCTCTTGCGGCTGAGCCTTATACTGGGGTGGCGGTCCTTTTTAAGACCGACATGGTAACTTTCCGGCGGGTAAGTGAAATTGAGATCGGGCGATGTTTGGTTATGGACGTCTCTGTGAGGGGGCAGGACTTGAGGTTGTTTAACATCTATGAACCTCAGTCTGAGAGGGAGAGGAAGTGCCTCTTCACAGAGATCAAGCCATTCCTGTTTACAGCCCAGGAAGTGGTCTTTGGTGGTGATTTCAATACCGCAGTTAGGCTTAAGGACAGGAGAGGTGCCAAGACCCGCCTGGGCTATGATAGTAATTTTTTGAATAGTATAGTTAGGGATGCTGGTCTGGTGGATGTGCATATAAAGCACATCCCAGATGACACAGGTTTCACTTATTTCTGTGGAGAGCGTAGGAGCAGGATAGATAGGTTTTTTGTTAAGGAGAGCTCTGTTTCCTCATCCCCAGGGGTGCAGGTGGTAGAGTTCTCTGATCACTGTAATCTGTCTATGGTGTTGAATGTTTCAGATGTTCCTCCTAAGGGAAGGGGTATTTGGAGATTAAATTCGTTGCTATTGAAAGAAGAAAGTGTAAGACAATCTTTCAGGGATTTTTTTCAGGCGCAGGTTACTTTGCTGGACTGTTGTGACAGTAGGTCTGAGTGGTGGGAGATGGTTAAAAAACGGGCAGTAGGTCTTTTCAAGAACCTAGCAAGAAGAAGAGCTTTTGGTAAATATGTTTCCTACCAACGTCTGAGGCGGAAACTTGAAATCGCTGTCTCGGGGGATGGTGATCCTGTAGAGATCGAAAGGATCAAGGATTTGTTGCGCAAAAGTCAGTATGATCGGCATGCTTCTTTGCTTCTGGAAAGGGATTATGGTAAAAATCTCTTGCCGGACCCTTATCAGAATTGTAAACAAAGTGTAGCAGTTAAGATCATTTATGGTCTCAAGGATAGTACGGGATCTCTGGTGAAGTCCAGAGCAGGGATTCTGGAAATCGTGAGATCCTTTTATGCAGAACTTTTGGGTAATAGATCTCTTGATGAAACAGTGATGGAATCTTTCTTGTGTGATATTCCAGGACTGGTAAATTTAGATGTTCCTCTTGCGTTTTTGACGGAAAGAATTTCTGCTGAAGAAGTGGTGAAAGCCATAGAGCAACTTGCTATAAAAAAAACTCCAGGGCCAGATGGCTTGACGGCCGAATTTTATAAGATTTTCAAGGACATCTTGGCTTCTGAATTGGCAGAGGTTTACAATCGCAGTTTTGCAGAGGATGAGCTTCCTCCCTCTGACAGAATCAGCAGTTATTCTTTTATCAAAGGGAAAAGATTCTTCAATGATTGAGAATTGGCGGCCCATCAGCCTTCTCAATGTTGATCAAAAGATTCTGGCCAAAATAATTTTTGGGCGTTTGAGCCAAGTGGCAAATGTGATGCTTTCTCGCCAGCAGCACTGTTCTGTCCTGGGGAGAAGTACTCTTTCAGCCGTATTAACGGTCCGGGAGATTCTGGAGAGATGCAGGGCTGCTGGTTGGGGGAAGTACTTGCTGGCGTTGGATCAGGCTAAGGCTTTTGATCATGTCAATCATTAGTATCTGTGGATGCTCCTTAATAAGTATAGTCTGCCGGGGAGGTTTATTAATTGGCTGAAAGTTTTATACAAATGTGCTCAAAGTTTCCCACTTGTTAATGGTTGGGTTGGACAAACCTTTGAGGTTAGATCTGGGGTGCGACAGGGGTGAGTCCCCTGCTATATGCTTTTGCCATTGATCCTTTTATAAGAAGGATTGGGGGTGGAGCTTTGTGTGGGGTGCCATCGGGCATTGTTGGAGTATCTCCTCTCAGGGTTGTGGCCTATGCTGATGATGTGACTGTGGTAATCTCTGGGCAGGAGGATGTAGAAGGTGTTTGTGCTGAGGTTGCCCGTTACTCATTAACATCAGGTTCCAAGATCAATCAGGATAAATGTGAGGCTTTCTGGATGGGTAAGGAAAATGAGAGCTTCTTGCTTCCGGTCTCTTTTCCAGCACCAAAGGAAAAGATTAAAATACTCGGCATAGAATTTGGCCCAGGTGACTATGGTCACCAAAATTGGTAAAGCAGACTAGAATATGCTGAGGTTAAGGTGGTCCGATGGAAAGGTTGGCGATTGACTTTCAGAGAAAGGATTGACATAATCAAAACCTATTTGATTTCAATTATGTTATATGTCAGTTTTGTCTGTATTTTGCCAGTGTCTCTTCATACAAGGATCTACAGCCTGTTTTTTCAAATGCTTTGGGGAAATAGGATGAACCACGTTAGGAGGAATATCACTTATCGATCAAGGCAGAAGGGTGGCTTAGGAATGGTTAACCCAGTGGTTTTCTTTTCTCTGTTATTTATTAAAAACAACTTTCGTAAAATGTATGCAGAGGAACTGCCTGGATGGATGGGTATTTTTCAGTCCTGGTTTAAACCTTTTCTCAGGCGGTAGGAAGAAGGAGGTTTGATGAAAAGACTAAGAGCCAGTACTGACTATCTTCTGGCCTATGTTGCACCGTGTCTGAAAGTGATTCGGCAATGGGAACTGACGAGGAGGATATTATTTCGATCCCTAGGAAAGCCTTAGTGGAGAGAGTAGTTGAGACCTTTTTTCAGGATCCATTGGCTTTGAGAGATTGCCCAAGGCCAATTATGGAGGAGGGTTTGCGCTTGCTATGTTCTCCTACGATTCCTAACAAATGCAGGGACTTGGCTTGGCTTTCCTCTCATGGCAGACTCTTTGTTAGGGGAAATTTAAAGTTCATAGGGGATCGGGATAGTGGTTGTCCTCATGTGGAGTGTGGTGGTGTGGAGGAGACCATGGACCATTTCCTTTTGAACTGTTCCTTTAAGAAAGAAGTATATAAACAGGTGGGCAGGGCTTTAGGTATTCCTTTCCTTGAGTGGCTTAGTTATGCGGAGTGGACTTATGGAGCTTTCAATAACCGGGGGTCATTTAATTTGGACACTTTATTTTTAGTCAGTTTAGTGATTCGGTATTACACTTGGAATGCACGGTGTCAAATTACGATTCATCAGAAAGTCCTCCCTGTCCAGGTGGTGGTGCATGGCATTATTGGTGAGGTTGGGAAAATTCGGGGTCTTGAGGAGAGGAGGTTGAGTCAGGAGGAATGGCGTCTGTTTTGGCAGAACATCAGACCTCCTTGATTTTGGCCAAATTTCCTGTTGGTGGGCTTCCTATTTCTTTTTCACTTAGCTAGATGATTTAAATTTAAGGAATGGCTTGCAAACATAGGAGGAGTGTAATTGCTTAATCTTTCTTATTGTGATATGTGAATAGTGTTGTTTTTTTGTTTTTTGTTTTTTTTTGAGTCAAAGAATTGAGACTCGAGTTGTTTTTGGTTCTTATGTTTTCCTTTCAGGAATGGACTTGATATGGACTAAATATTAAGCTATTTGGGGCAAGTTGCCTAGTGCTTGTTATTATATTTATTTAGTTATTTTTATATTTTCGTATAAAATAAGTTGTAGCATTTTTTAATAAAGAATTACAATGCATTGCCTGCTGCCAGTGCCACACGTCACTCCTCCTCCTGCTGCTGTATTTATCCTCCTGCTGTCAGTGGTCCCACTGCCAAGGTCCACACAATACATTGCCTGCTGCCAGTGCCACATGTCACTCCTCCTCCTCCTGCTGCTGTATTTATCCCCCTGCTGTCAGTGGTTCCACCGCCAGGGTCCACACAATACATTGCCTGCTGCCAGTGCCACATGTCACTCCTCCTCCTGCTGCTGTATTTATCCCCCTGCTGTCAGTGGTCCCACCGCCAGGGTCCACACAATACATTGCCTGCTGCCAGTGTAACACGTCACTCCTCCTCCTCCTGCTGCTGTATTTATCCTCCTGCTGTCAGTGGTCCCACTGCCAAGGTCCACACAATACATTGCCTGCTGCCAGTGCCACATGTCACTCATCCTCCTGCTGCTGTATTTATCCCCCTGCTGTCAGTGGTTCCCCCGCCAGGGTCCACACAATACATTGCCTGCTGCCAGTGCCACATGTCACTCCTCCTCCTGCTGCTGTATTTATCCTCCTGCTGTCAGTGGTCCCACCGCCAGGGTCCACACAATGCATTGCCTGCTGCCAGTGCCACACGTCACTACTACTGCTGCTGCTGTATTTATCCTCCTGCTGTCAGTGGTTCCACCGCCAGGGTCCACACAATGCATCGCCTGCTGCCAGTGCCACACGTCACTCCTCCTACTGCTGCTGTATTTATCCTCCTGCTGTCAGTGGTCCCACCGCCAGGGTCCACACAATACATTGCCTGATGCCAGTGCCACACGTCACTCCTCCTCCTGCTGCTGTATTTATCCTCTTGTTGTCAGTGGTCCCACCACCAGGGTCCACACAATACATTGCCTGCTGCCAGTGCCACACGTCACTCCTTCTCCTGCTGCTGTATTTATCCTCCTGCTGTCAGTGGTCCCACCGCCAGGGTCCACAAAATACATTGCCTGCTGCCAGTGCCACACGTCACTCCTCCTCCTCCTGCTGCTGTATTTATCCTCCTGCTGTCAGTGGTCCCACCACCAGGGTCCACACAATACATTGCCTGCTGCCAGTGCTACACATCACTCCTCCTCCTGCTGCTGTATTTATCCTCCTGCTGTCAGTGGTCCCACCGCCAGGGTCCACACAATACATTGACTGCTGCCAGTGCCACACATCACTCCTCCTACTGCTGCTGCTGTATTTATCCTCCTGCTGTCAGTGGTCCCACTGCCAGGGTCCACACAATACATTGCCTGCTGCCAGTGCCACACGTCACTTCTTCTCCTGCTGCTGTATTTATCCTTCTGCTGTCAGTGGTACCACCGCCAGGGTCCACACAATACATTGCCTGCTGCCAGTGCCACACGTCACTCCTCCTACTGCTGCTGTATTTATCCTCCTGCTGTCATTGGTCCCACTGCCAGGGTCCACACAATACATTGCCTGCTGCCAGTGCCACGTGTCACTCCTCCTGCTGCTGTATTTATCCTCCTGCTGTCAGTGGTCCCACCACGAGGATCCACACAATACATTGCCTGCTGCCAGTGCCACAAGTCACTCCTCCTCCTACTCCTGCTGTATTTATCCTCCTGCTGTCAGTGGTCCCACCACCAGGGTCCACACAATACATTGCCTGCTGACAGTGCCACACGTCACTCCTCCTACTGCTGCTGTATTTATCCTCCTGCTGTCAGTGATCCCACCGCCAGGGTCCACACAATACATTGCTTGCTGCCAGTGCCACATGTCACTCCTCCTGCTGCTGTATTTATCCTCCTGCTGTCAGTGGTCCCACCACGAGGATCCACACAATACATTGCCTGCTGCCAGTGCCACAAGTCACTCCTCCTCCTACTCCTGCTGTATTTATCCTCCTGCTGTCAGTGGTCCCACCACCAGGGTCCACACAATACATTGCCTGCTGACAGTGCCACACGTCACTCCTCCTACTGCTGCTGTATTTATCCTCCTGCTGTCAGTGATCCCACCACCAGGGTCCACACAATACATTGCCTGCTGCCAGTGCCACACGACACTCCTCCCCCTACTGCTGCTGTATTTATCCTCCTGCTGTCAGTGGTCCCACCGCCAGGGTCCACACAATATATTGCCTGCTGCCAGTGCCACACGCCACTCCTCCTACTGCTGCTGCTGTATTTATCCTCCTGCTGTCAGTAGTCCCACCGCCAGGGTCCACACAATACATTGCCTGCTGACAGTGCCACACGTCACTCCTCCTACTGCTGCTGTATATATCCTCTTGCTGTCAGTGGTCCCACCGCCAGGGTCCACACAATACATTGCCTGCTGCCAGTGCCACGTGTCACTCCTCCTGCTGCTGTATTTATCCTCCTGCTGTCAGTGGTTCCACCACCAGGGTCCACACAATACATTGCCTGCTGCCAGTGCCACACGTCACTCCTCCTCTTACTGCTGTATTTATCCTCCTGCTGTCAGTGGTCCCACCGCCAGGGTTCACACAATATATTGCCTGCTACCAGTGCCACATGTCACTCCTCCTACTGCTGCTGCTGTATTTATCCTCCTGCTGTCAGTGGTCCCACCGCCAGGGTCCACACAATATATTGCCTGCTGCCAGTGCCACACGTCAATCCTCCTACTGCTGCTGCTGTATTTATCCTCCTGCTGTCAGTGGTCCCACCGCCAGGGTCCACACAATACATTGCCTGCTGCCAGTGCTACACGTAACTCCTCTTACTGCTGCTGATGCATTTATCCTCCTGCTGTCAGTGGTCCCACCGCCAGGGTCCACACAATACATTGCCTGCTGCCAGTGCCACACGTCACTCTTCCTCCTACTTCTGCTGTATTTATCCTCCTGCTGTCAGTAGTCCCACCGCCAGGGTCCACACAATACATTGCCTGCTGACAGTGCCACACGCCACTCCTCCTACTGCTGCTGTAATTATCCTCTTGCTGTCAGTGGTCCCACCGCCAGGGTCCACACAATACATTGCCTGCTGCCAGTGCCACGTGTCACTCCTCCTGCTGCTGTATTTATCCTCCTGCTGTCAGTGGTCCCACCGCCAGGGTCCACACAATACATTGCCTGCTGACAGTGCCACACGTCACTCCTCCTCCTACTGCTGCTGTATTTATCCTCCTGCTGTCAGTGGTCCCACCTCCAGGGTTCACACAATATATTGCCTGCTGCCAGTGCCACAAATAACTCCTCCTACTGCTGCTGCTGCATTTATCCTCCTGCTGTCAGTGGTCCCACCGCCAGGGTCCACACAATACATTGCCTGCTGCCAGTGCCACACGTCACTCCTCCTCCTACTGCTGCTGTATTTCTCCTCCTGCTGTCAGTGGTCCCACCGCCAGGGTGCACACAATACATTGACTGCTGCCAGTGCCACACGTCACTCCTCCTACTGCTGCTGCTGTATTTATTTTTCTGCTGTCAGTGGTCCCACCGCCAAGGTCCACACAATACATTGCCTGCTGCCAGGGCCACACGTCACTCCTCCTCCTGCTGCTGTATTTATCCTCCTGCTGTCAGTGGTCCCACCACCAGGGTCCACAAAATACATTGCCTGCTGCCAGTGCCACACGTCACTCCTCCTACTGCTGCTGTATTTATCCTCCTGCTGTCAGTGGTCCCACTGCCAGGGTCCACACAATACATTGACTGCTGCCAGTGCCATGTGTCACTCCTCCTGCTGCTGTATTTATCCTACTGCTGTCAGTGGTCCCACCACCAGGGTCCACACAATGCATTGCCTGCTGCCAGTGCCACAAGTCACTCCTCCTCCTGCTGCTGCTGTATTTATCCTCCTGCTGTCAGTGGTCCCACCGCCAGGGTTCACACAATACATTGCCTTCTGCCAGTGCCACACGTCACTCCTCCCACTGCTGCTGCTGTATTTATCCTCCTGCTGTCAGTAGTCCCAGCGCCAGGGTCCACACAATACATTGCCTGCTGACAGTGCCACACGCCACTCCTCCTACTGCTGCTGTATTTATCCCCCTGCTGTCAGTGGTCCCAACGCCAGGGTCCACACAATACATCGCCTACTGCCAGTGCCACATGTCACTCCTCCTGCTGCTGTATTTATCCTCCTGCGGTCAGTGGTCCCACCGCCAGGGTCCACACAATACATTGCCTGCTGCCAGTGCCACAGGTCACTCCTCCTGCTGCTGTATTTATCCTCCTGCTGTCAGTGGTCCCACCGCCAGGGTCCACACAATACATTGCCTGCTGCCAGTGCCACATGTCTCTCTTCCTGCTGCTGTATTTATCCTCCTGCTGTCAGTGGTCCCACCACCAGGGTCCACACAATACATTGCCTGCTGCCAGTGCCACATGTCACTCCTCCTCCTACTGCTGCTGTATTTATCCTCCTGCTGTCAGTGATCCCACCGCCAGGGTCCACACAATATATTGCCTGCTGCCAGTGCCACACGTCACTCCTCCTCCTACTGCTGCTGTATTTATCCTCCTGCTGTCAGTGGTCCCACTGCCATGGTCCACACAATACATTGCCTGCTGCCAGTGCCACACATCACTCCTCCTACTGCTGTTGTATTTATCCTGCTGCTGTCAGTGGTCCCACCGCTAGGGTCCACACAATACATTACCTGCTGCCAGTGCCACATGTCACTCCTCCCCCTGCTGCTGTATTTATCCTCCTGCTGTCAGTGGTCCCACTGCCAGGGTCCACACAATACATTGCCTGCTGCCAGTGCCACACGTCACTCCTCCTCCTACTGCTGATGTATTTATCCTCCTGCTGTCAGTGATCCCACCACCAGGGTCCACACAATACATTGCCTGCTTCCAGTGCCACATGTCACTCCTCCTACTGCTGCTGCTGTATGTATCCTCCTGCTGTCAGTGGTCCCACCGCCAGGGTCCACACAATACATTGACTGCTGCCAGTGCCACACTTCACTCCTCCTACTGCTGCTGCTGTATTTATCCTCCTGCTGTCAGTGGTCCCACTGCCAGGGTCCACACAATACATTGCCTGCTGCCAGTGCCACACGTCACTCCTTCTCCTGCTGCTGTATTTATCCTTCTGCTGTCAGTGGTACCACCGCCAGGGTCCACACAATACATTGCCTGCTGCCAGTGCCACACGTCACTCCTCCTACTGCTGCTGTATTTATCCTCCTGCTGTCATTGGTCCCACTGCCAGGGTCCACACAATACATTGCCTGCTGCCAGTGCCACGTGTCACTCCTCCTGCTGCTGTATTTATCCTCCTGCTGTCAGTGGTCCCACCACGAGGATCCACACAATACATTGCCTGCTGCCAGTGCCACAAGTCACTCCTCCTCCTACTCCTGCTGTATTTATCCTCCTGCTGTCAGTGGTCCCACCACCAGGGTCCACACAATACATTGCCTGCTGACAGTGCCACACGTCACTCCTCCTACTGCTGCTGTATTTATCCTCCTGCTGTCAGTGATCCCACCGCCAGGGTCCACACAATACATTGCTTGCTGCCAGTGCCACATGTCACTCCTCCTGCTGCTGTATTTATCCTCCTGCTGTCAGTGGTCCCACCACGAGGATCCACACAATACATTGCCTGCTGCCAGTGCCACAAGTCACTCCTCCTCCTACTCCTGCTGTATTTATCCTCCTGCTGTCAGTGGTCCCACCACCAGGGTCCACACAATACATTGCCTGCTGACAGTGCCACACGTCACTCCTCCTACTGCTGCTGTATTTATCCTCCTGCTGTCATTGGTCCCACTGCCAGGGTCCACACAATACATTGCCTGCTGCCAGTGCCACGTGTCACTCCTCCTGCTGCTGTATTTATCCTCCTGCTGTCAGTGGTCCCACCACCAGGATCCACACAATACATTGCCTGCTGCCAGTGCCACAAGTCACTCCTCCTCCTACTGCTGCTGTATTTATCCTCCTGCTGTCAGTGGTCCCACCACCAGGGTCCACACAATACATTGCCTGCCAGTGCCACACATCACTCCTCCTACTGCTGCTGCTGTATTTATCCTCCTGCTGTCAGTAGTCCCACCGCCAGGGTCCACACAATACATTGCCTGCTGACAGTGCCACACGTCACTCCTCCTACTGCTGCTGTATTTATCCTCCTGCTGTCAGTGATCCCACCGCCAGGGTCCACACAATACATTGCTTGCTGCCAGTGCCACATGTCACTCCTCCTGCTGCTGTATTTATCCTCCTGCTGTCAGTGGTCCCACCGCCAGGGTCCACACAATACATTGCCTGCTGCCAGTGCCACACGACACTCCTCCCCCTACTGCTGCTGTATTTATCCTCCTGCTGTCAGTGGTCCCACCGCCAGGGTACACACAATATATTGCCTGCTGCCAGTGCCACACGCCACTCCTCCTACTGCTGCTGCTGTATTTATCCTCCTGCTGTCAGTAGTCCCACCGCCAGGGTCCACACAATACATTGCCTGCTGACAGTGCCACACGTCACTCCTCCTACTGCTGCTGCATATATCCTCTTGCTGTCAGTGGTCCCACCGCCAGGGTCCACACAATACATTGCCTGCTGCCAGTGCCACGTGTCACTCCTCCTGCTGCTGTATTTATCCTCCTGCTGTCAGTGGTTCCACCACCAGGGTCCACACAATACATTGCCTGCTGCCAGTGCCACACGTCACTCCTCCTCTTACTGCTGTATTTATCCTCCTGCTGTCAGTGGTCCCACCGCCAGGGTTCACACAATATATTGCCTGCTGCCAGTGCCACATGTCACTCCTCCTACTGCTGCTGCTGTATTTATCCTCCTGCTGTCAGTGGTCCCACCGCCAGGGTCCACACAATATATTGCCTGCTGCCAGTGCCACACGCCACTCCTCCTACTGCTGCTGCTGTATTTATCCTCCTGCTGTCAGTGGTCCCACTGCCAGGGTCCACACAATACATTGCCTGCTGCCAGTGCCACACGTCACTCCTTCTCCTGCTGCTGTATTTATCCTTCTGCTGTCAGTGGTACCACCGCCAGGGTCCACACAATACATTGCCTGCTGCCAGTGCCACACGTCACTCCTCCTACTGCTGCTGTATTTATCCTCCTGCTGTCATTGGTCCCACTGCCAGGGTCCACACAATACATTGCCTGCTGCCAGTGCCACGTGTCACTCCTCCTGCTGCTGTATTTATCCTCCTGCTGTCGGTGGTCCCACCACCAGGATCCACACAATACATTGCCTGCTGCCAGTGCCACACATCACTCCTCCTACTGCTGCTGCTGTATTTATCCTCCTGCTGTCAGTGGTCCCACCACCAGGGTCCACACAATACATTGCCTGCCAGTGCCACACATCACTCCTCTTACTGCTGCTGCTGTATTTATCCTCCTGCTGTCAGTAGTCCCACCGCCAGGGTCCACACAATGCATTGCCTGCTGACAGTGCCACACGTCACTCCTCCTCCTCTTACTGCTGTATTTATCCTCCTGCTGTCAGTGGTCCCACCGCCAGGGTTCACACAATATATTGCCTGCTGCCAGTGCCACATGTCAATCCTCCTACTGCTGCTGCTGTATTTATCCTCCTGCTGTCAGTGGTCCCACCGCCAGGGTCCACACAATATATTGCCTGCTGCCAGTGCCACATGTCAATCCTCCTACTGCTGCTGCTGTATTTATCCTCCTGCTGTCAGTGGTCCCACCGCCAGGGTCCACACAATATATTGCCTGCTGCCAGTGCCACACGCCACTCCTCCTACTGCTGCTGCTGTATTTATCCTCCTGCTGTCAGTGGTCCCACCGCCAGGGTCCACACAATACATTGCCTGCCGCCAGTGCCACGTGTCACTCCTCCTGCTGCTGTATTTATCCTCCTGCTGTCAGTGGTCCCACCGCCAGGGTCCACACAATATATTGCCTGCTGCCAGTGCCACACGTCACTCCTCCTACTGCTGCTGCTGTATTTATCCTCTTGCTGTCAGTGGTCCCACCGCGAGGGTCCACACAATACATTGCCTGCTGCCAGTGCCACACGTAACTCCTCCTACTGCTGCTGATGCATTTATCCTCCTGCTGTCAGTGGTCCCACCGCCAGGGTCCACACAATACATTGCCTGCTGCCAGTGCCACACGTCACTCCTCCTGCTGCTGTATTTATCCTCCTGCTGTCAGTGGTCCCACCGCCAGGGTCCACACAATACATTGCCTGCTGCCAGTGCCACACGTCACTCCTCCTCCTACTGCTGCTGTATTTATCCTCCTGCTGTCAGTGGTCCCACCGCCAGGGTTCACACAATATATTGCCTGCTGCCAGTGCCACACGTAACTCCTCCTACTGCTGCTGCTGCATTTATCCTCCTGCTGTCAGTGGTCCCACTGCCAGGGTCCACACAATACATTGCCTGCTGCCAGTGCCACACGTCACTCCTCCTCCTACTGCTGCTGTATTTATCCTCCTGCTGTCAGTGGTCCCACCGCCAGGGTCCACACAATACATTGCCTGCTGCCAGTGCCACACGTCACTCCTCCTCCTGCTGCTGTATTTATCCTCCTCCTGTCAGTGGTCCCACCACTAGGGTCCACAAAATACATTGCCTGCTGCCAGTGCCACACGTCACTCCTCCTACTACTGCTGTATTTATCCTCCTGCTGTCAGTGGTCCCACTGCCAGGGTCCACACAATACATTGACTGCTGCCAGTGCCATGTGTCACTCCTCCTGCTGCTGTATTTATCCTACTGCTGTCAGTGGTCCCACCACCAGGGTCCACACAATGCATTGCCTGCTGCCAGTGCCACAAGTCACTCCTCCTCCTGCTGCTGCTGTATTTATCCTCCTGCTGCCAGTGGTCCCACCACCAGGGTCCACACAATACATTGCCTGCTGCCAGTGCCACACATCACTCCTCGTACTGCTGCTGCAGTATTTATCCTCCTGCTGTCAGTGGTCCCACCGCCTGGGTCCACACAATACACTGCCTTCTGCCAGTGCCACACGTCACTCCTCCCACTGCTGCTGCTGTATTTATCCTCCTGCTGTCAGTAGTCCCAACGCCAGGGTCCACACAATACATTGCCTGCTGACAGTGCCACACATCACTCCTCCTACTGCTGCTGTATTTATCCTTCTGCTGTCAGTGGTCCCACCGCCAGGGTCCACACAATACATTGCCTACTGCCAGTGCCACATGTCACTCCTCCTGCTGCTGTATTTATCCTTCTGCTGTCAGTGGTCCCACCGCCAGGGTCCACACAATACATTGCCTGCTGCCAGTGCCACAGGTCACTCCTCCTGCTGCTGTATTTAACCTCCTGCTGTCAGTGGTCCCACCGCCAGAGTTCACACAATACATTGCCCCACCCCTTGGGGTCAGTGTGTGTATGACTGCCGAGGAGAGAGGATCTCTTCTGCTGAGCTCCAGCAGATTTGGCTGCTGGAGTGAATTTCCTTGATTTCTACCCAGGACCCGGGACCCTGTCAAGGCTGAGCATGTGAGGAGGGGAGAAGGACTTAGTGTGTGGAGGTTTTGGGCTCCCCTGGGCTGGACGGCTCTGGGGGGCCTGGGCCCTGAGAAGGAATCCCTGTCCTCCAAGATGGAGGCTCATAAAGCTGGGGACAGTGTTCCAATGGCTGGCGGAACTGTGAGTACGGTAGTGGAGTGGCACAAGAGTGTCAAAACTATTCAGGAGACTTTGGACTCCTTACAATATGACTTGAAAAAGCGCATTAATAAGTACAGTCAGTCCTGGAAGCTGGCTTTTTAAAAAAAGAATCCGCAGTTATTGAAGCTGCAGGAGCAGATTGAGCTGAAGAAGAAGCAGTTGGAGGAGTTAATGGCAGGCGGTGGTATGTTTGCCGAAGGGCTAAAAAACCAGATGCGGTTTGCTGCAATGGAGACCGGGAAAGCGAATGCGAGTGTGCAAAGCGCAAGTGGAGGGCAAAAGCCAAGTGCTGTGCAGGTTGCAAATGGTTTGCAGGAACTGAGTTGCCTGTAATGCCTGGAAGCAGCAGTATGCATTTGCATGTTGTGCAGGACTCTGCTGGTTCAAATTACATGCAACAGAGTTTTAACAGTGTTTTTTCCCCCTCAGTATGGACAGAATGTACAGCAATTTCCTGGTCAGTTACAGCAATACGGAATGTATCCTAATTTACATTATCAAAGTTATGTTAATAGTATCAACAATCAGTTGTTTAAGCAAAGTTTGTCTTTGTCCCAATCCCCTCCCCCTTTTCCTAATGTGTCTCCAAACCTATTTCCCAGTGTAAATTTTCCAAATGTTTCAAATCCCTACCTTGTGAGTCCTTCCCCTGTGTGTAATAATCCAGTGATGTCCAGCAATGGTGCAAATTTTGGTTTGGTAGGGAATGGGCAAGCTTTGTCTTTACCCAAGATGGCGACGGTCCCTGGAGTGACCTAACAGAGGGGCGTGGCCTAAAGGCGGATGGGCGTGGCCTAATGGCAGCGACCAGAAAGGGGGGAACAAGCGTGTTTTTTGTGGTGGGGGGGGGGGGCTGGGGGAGCATCTACAGAGGTGCTGGAAGATGGGCAGAGCTCCCCTAATGCCCCAGCAGTGGCGGAATGTGCGGAAATTGGGCATGCTAAAACAGGAAGTGATGTCAGTGCTGCTCCAGGGGTCATTTCCGGTTCAGCAAACAGTAGGGAAGTGAAGGGCTGATGGACTGCAGGAAGGAGGCACAAATGGTATGGTGCCTGCTCCTCCCTGCGGGCTGCTGGAAGTGAGAATGGAAGGTGGAGGCAATGAGAATAGGGCAGCATCATCTGATGCTGCTCTGGAAGCTCACAACACAGCTGAAAAGGTAATGGGCATTACTGCAAAAGGGATTATACAGGCAGCAAAGAGAAGGAGGGAGGATGGTCTGGAGGGGGTAAGCAAAAAGAGTGTAGAAAGTCTACATGGGGAGGAGGAGAGTGGGAGGAATCTTAATGCCACTGATAAAATGCCTGTAAATAAACAAAATGTGGTAGCAGTGTCTGGTGTGAAAAATGTATCGTATGCAAATATGTTAAAGAAAAATGCGAGTAAAGGCCCATACACACGTCGGATTTCCGCGAACGACGGGTCGTTTGAACGTCCCGTCGTTCCGTCATTCGCCCGCTAAATCGGGCGTGTGTACAGGCTGTTGTTCGCTTGATAAGGGTGAGTCTGAGCGATCCGCCCGGCGGATCGCTCAAACTCGCCCTTATCAAGCGAACGACAGCCTGTACACACGCCCGATTTAGCGGGCGAACGACGGGACGTTCAAACGTCCCGTCGTTCGCGGAAATCCGACGTGTGTATGGGCCTTAATGAAATATCAAAACAGTCTGTGCATGATGTGGCTGGTCAGTCTGCAGGAAATAGAAGGAATGTGGTGAGAGTGAGCTGCAAAAGGGGAGATAGTGTGACATACACACGGAAAACATTTATTCAGCTGCTGTTGAAGATGGGTTTCAAGGCTAAAGTAAAAAAGAACAAAGAGACTGGCACTGCGGTCGTGGGGTCTTTTTTGGGGATTATTCTCTGGAGGGGTCAATCTGGATCCGGGTAATCAGGGTATTTACCTCCTGTGTGCTCTGGATGCTGAAGATAACATCAATCATATGCATAAAATGAAGAGATAGATTCATCCGGCACAACATCTGAAGGTTAAGCAGTAGCTGCTTTTTATTGTATCTGTGTTGCTGAGTGTACAAACAAGTCCATAAACATTGCACATGTACGGATAAAAAACATACCCTATGGATACTTGCTGTGGGGCAGTGATGAGCTTCCTCTGAGGCTCCGTGCGCACGGAGGATGAGGAAGTTGTGAAAGAGATGGAGAAAATTTTAGAGGAGGACTGTGAAGAGGTGGCCACTGGTAGTGGAACGTCACAATCGGGGTCTGTCGCCTTGGAATCGCAGGGTGTGTTGGCGCCTTTTATATCGGTGTTGAAGTCAATGCCTCCACCTTCTCCTCCTCCTTCCCTGGTCCAGGTGGCCGCCAGGATGAGGGAGGCAGCTTTGGGAGCTGAGGCAATTTTTAGGATTGCAGAACCTGGTGGAGGGAAAAACATATTTTCTGTGTACAAAGAAACGTTTTCTCAGGAGGGGAAAGAGACACCTTCTGGGAAAAAGAATAAGATGGAAGAAGTTTCTAAAGGGGAGGAGGGTGAGAAGGAGAGGAAGGCTAATGCCAGAGCCCCAAAAGAAACAAAGGCAGAAGGTATAGGCAGAGGGAGAGGGAGGAATAAACAAAGTGGGGCGGTGAAAGAGAAGGAGGTGGATGAGTCAGAGAATTTCACAGTGGTCATGTATGCAAAAGAAAGAAGGAAGGAAAGAAGGAGGATGGTGACGGAAAAATTAGAGGAGATCAAGAAAAATAAATCTGTTTCGGTCAAAAATAAGTTTGATGTGTTATCTGATCAATCTGATATGTCTGAAAGTAATACTGTAAATAGTGAAGCAGAAGGTGAATTTGATGGTAATGGGAAAACGGAGGGTATGGAGATATTCTCTGGTAGGGAGGCGGGAGAGGCAGTTTAAGGAAGGCTAGGCAATCTATTTTCTTTTATTCTGATGGAGGTTCCCCCCCTTTGAAACTGGCAACCATTAATGTTGCTAGTATGAGATCTGTAAGTGCTCGAAGGGAAGCCATATTTTTTCTCGGTCAGTTTAATGCCGACATTTTATTTTTGCAGGAGACCAGGCTTCAAACGCTGTCTGACATCCATGAAGCTAAGAGGGACTGGCATTACGGTCCCTCTTATTGGTCTCTTTCGCGGCTGAGCCTTATACTGGGGTGGCGGTCCTTTTTAAGACCGACTTGGTAACTTTCCGGTGGGTAAGTGAAGTTGAGATGGGGCGTTGCTTGGTCATGGACGTCTCTGTAAGGGGGCAGGACTTGAGGCTAATTAACATCTATGGACCTCAATCCGAGAGAGAGAGGAAACGCCTCTTTACAGAGATCAAGCCATTTCTGTTTACAGCCCAGGAGGTGGTCTTTGGTGGTGATTTCGATACCGTAGTCAGGCTAAGGGACAGGAGAGGTACCAAGACTCGCCTGGGCTACGACAGTAACTTTTTGAATAATATGGTTAGGGATGCTGGTCTGGTAGATGTGCATATAAACACACTGGCACAGGGTTCACTTATTTCAGTGGAGAACGTAGGAGTAGGATAGATAGGTTTTTTGTTAAGGAGAGCTCTGCCTCCTCATCTCCAAAGGTGCAGATGGTGGAGTTCTCTGATCACTGTATTCTATCTGTGGTGTTGAATGTTGCAGATGTCCCTCCAAAAGGAATGGGTATCTGGAGATTCAATTCGTTGCTGTTGAAAGAGGAAAATGTAAGACAATCTTTCAGGGTTTTTTTTCAGGCAAAGGTTACTTTGCTGGACTGTTGCAGCAGTAGGTTTGAGTGGTGGGAGATGGTCAAAAGGCGGGCAGTAGGTCTTTTCAAGAACATAGCAAAAAAGAGAGCTTTTGGTAGATATGTTACCTACCAGCGTCAGAGGCGGAAACTTGAAATCGCTGTCTTGGGGGATGGTGATCCTGGGGAGATCAAAAGAATCAAGGATTTGTTGCGGAAGAGTCAGTATGACCGGCATGCTTCTTTGCTTCTGGAAAGGGATTACGGTAAAAGTCACTCGCCGGACCCTTATCAGAATTGCAAACAAAGTGTAGCAGTTAAGGTCATCTATGGTCTCAAGGATAGTACAGGATCTCTGGTGCAGTCCAGAGCAGGGATTCTGGAAATCGTGAGATCCTTTTATGCTGAACTGTTGGGTAGCAGACCTCTTGATGATACATAGCAAAGAGATGAATAGCGCTACTTAAAAACAGATAAGTGCCTACCTGCAAGAGAGTGCAAGCCCTTGTGGGATAAAATACACACCTAGCATACACATAATCCAGTGGCGTAGCTAGAAACCTCTGGGCCCCGATGAGGAATCTGGATGTGGGCCCCCTCCCCTCCCGGCAACAACAGCCCCCCCCTCGCAACACCCGAAGCACACACATATCCAAATCCCCATAGCTGTGCATGGCATGGCTATATCAATTCCGCTTTCCAGCAGCATGGCTGCCACGTTCAATTTGCAAACATACGCAGCACCCAGAGGAAATAGGGCAATTAGTAGCAAGATGGCAGTCTGAAGAAAAATATTCGTTATGTGCGCAGCATTCACCTGATAATAATTATTATGTGCGCAGCATTCACCAGAAAATAATCTTTATGTGCACAGCATTCACCAGATAATAATTGTTATGTGCGCAGCATTCACCATATAATAATTGTTATGTACGCAGCATCCACCAGAAAATCGTTATGTGCGCAGCATTCACCAGAAAATAATCGCAATGTGGGAGCATTCACCAGAAAATAATCGCAATGTGGGAGCATTCACCAGAAAATAAACGCAATGTGGGAGCTTTCACCAGAAAATAAACACAATGTGGGAGCTTTCACCAGAAAATAAACGCAATGTGGGGGCATTCACCAGAAAATAAACGCAATGTGAGGGCATTCACCAGAATATAAACGCAATGTGAGGGCATTCACCAGAAAATAAACGCAATGTGGGGGCAGTTACCAGAAAATAATAGTTATGTGGGGGCAGTCACCAGAAAATAAACATTATGTGGGGTGCAGTCACTAGAAAATAATCATTAGGTGGGGAGCAGTCACCAGAAAATAAACGCTATGTGGGGAGCGGTCACCAGAAAATAAATGCTATGTGGGGAGCGGTCACCAGAAAATAAACGCTATGTGGGGAGCAGTCACCAGAAAAAAAACGCTATGTGGGGAGCGGTCACCAGAAAAAAACGCTATGTGGGGAGCGGTCACCAGAAAATAAACGCTATGTGGGGAGCAGTCACCAGAAAATAAATGCTATGTGGGGAGCAGTCACCAGAAAATAAACGCTATGTGGGGACAGTCACCAGAAAATAATCGTTATGTGGGGACAGTCACCAGAAAATAAACGCTATGTGGGGAGCAGTCACCAGAAAATAAACGCTATGTGGGGACAGTCACCAGAAAATAAACGCTATGTGGGGACAGTCACCAGAAAATAATCGTTATGTGGGGACAGTCACCAGAAAATAAACGCTATGTGGGGACAGTCACCAGAAAATAATCGTTATGTGGGGACAGTCACCAGAAAATAAACGCTATGTGGGGAGCAGTCACCAGAAAATAAACGCTATGTGGGGACAGTCACCAGAAAATAAACGTTATGTGGGGACAGTCACCAGAAAATAAACGCTATGTGGGGAGCAGTCACCAGAAAATAAACGCTATGTGGGGACAGTCACCAGAAAATAAACGCTATGTGGGGAGCAGTCACCAGAAAATAATTGCTATGTGGGGAGCAGTCACCAGAAAATAAACGCTATGTGGGGACAGTCACCAGAAAATAATCGTTATGTGCGGACAGTCACCAGAAAATAAACGCTATGTGGGGAGCAGTAACCAGAAAATAAACGCTATGTGGGGACAGTCACCAGAAAATAAAAGCTATGTGGGGACAGTCACCAGAAAATAATCGTTATGTGGGGACAGTCACCAGAGAATAATCGTTATGTGGGGACAGTCACCAGAGAATAATCGTTATGTGGGGACAGTCACCACAAAATAAACGCTATGTGGGGAGCAGTCACCACAAAATAATCGTTATGTGGGGACAGTCACCAGAGAATAATCGTTATGTGGGGACAGTCACCAGAAAATAAACGCTATGTGGGGAGCAGTCACCAGAAAAAAAACGCTATGTGGGGACAGTCACCAGAAAATAATCGTTATGTGGGGACAGTCACCAGAAAATAAACGCTATGTGCGGACAGTCACCAGAAAATAATCGTTATGTGGGGACAGTAAACAGAAAATAAACGCTATGTGGGGACAGTCACCAGAAAATAATCGTTATGTGGGGACAGTCACCAGAAAATAAACGCTATGTGGGGAGCAGTCACCAGAAAATAAATGCTATGTGGGGACAGTCACCAGAAAATAAACGCTATGTGAGGGCAGTCACCAGAAAATAAACGCTATGTGGGGACAGTCACCAGAAAATAATCGTTATGTGGGGACAGTCACCAGAAAATAAACGCTATGTGGGGAGCAGTCACCAGAAAATAAATGCTATGTGGGGACAGTCACCAGAAAATAAACGCTATGTGGGGACAGTCACCAGAAAATAATCGTTATGTGGGGACAGTCACCAGAGAATAATCGTTATGTGGGGACAGTCACCACAAAATAAACGCTATGTGGGGAGCAGTCACCAGAAAATAATCGTTATGTGGGGACAGTCACCAGAAAATAAACGCTATGTGGGACAGTCACCAGAAAATAAACGCTATGTGGGGAGCAGTCACCAGAAAATAAATGCTATGTGGGGAGCAGTCACCAGAAAATAAACGCTATGTGGGGACAGTCACCAGAAAATAAACGCTATGTGGGAACAGTCACGAAAATAATCGTTATGTGGTGACAGTCACCAGAGAATAATCGTTGTGTGGGGACAGTCACCACAAAATAAACGTTATGTGGGGAGCAGTCACAAGAAAATAATCGTTATGTGGGGACAGTCACCAGAAAATAATCGTTATGTGGGGACAGTCACCAGAAAATAAACGCTATGTGGGGAGCAGTCACCAGAAAATAAACGCTATGTGGGGAGCAGTCACCAGAAAAAAAACGCTATGTGGGGACAGTCACCAGAAAATAATCGTTATGTGGGGACAGTCACCAGAAAATAAACGCTATGTGCGGACAGTCACCAGAAAATAATCGTTATGTGGGGACAGTAACCAGAAAATAAACGCTATGTGGGGACAGTCACCAGAAAATAATCGTTATGTGGGGACAGTCACCAGAAAATTAAATGCTATGTGGGGACAGTCACCAGAAAATAAATGCTATGTGGGGACAGTCACCAGAAAATAAACGCTATGTGAGGGCAGTTACCAGAAAATAAACGCTATGTGGGGACAGTCACCAGAAAATAATCGTTATGTGGGGACAGTCACCAGAAAATAAACGCTATGTGGGGAGCAGTCACCAGAAAATAAATGCTATGTGGGGACAGTCACCAGAAAATAATCGTTATGTGGGGACGGTCACCAGAAAATAAACGCTATGTGGGACAGTCACCAGAAAATAAACGCTATGTGGGGAGCAGTCACCAGAAAATAAATGCTATGTGGGCAGCAGTCACCAGAAAATAAACGCAATGTGGGGACAGTCACCAGAAAATAAACGCTATGTGGGGACAGTCACCAGAAAATAATCGTTATGTGGGGACAGTCACCAGAGAATAATCGTTATATGGGGACAGTCACCACAAAATAAACGCTATGTGGGGAGCAGTCACCAGAAAATAATCATTATGTGGGGACAGTCACCAGAAAATAATCGTTATGTGGGGACAGTCACCAGAAAATAAACGCTATGTGGGGAGCAGTCACCAGAAAAAAAACGCTATGTGGGGAGCAGTCACCAGAAAATAAACGCTATGTGGGGAGCAGTCACCAGAAAAAAAACGCTATGTGGGGACAGTCACCAGAAAATAATCGTTATGTGGGGACAGTCACCAGAAAATAAACGCTATGTGCGGACAGTCACCAGAAAATAATCGTTATGTGGGGACAGTAACCAGAAAATAAACGCTATGTGGGGACAGTCACCAGAAAATAATCATTATGTGGGGACAGTCACCAGAAAATAAACGCTATGTGGGGATCAGTCACCAGAAAATAAATGCTATGTGGGGACAGTCACCAGAAAATAAACGCTATGTGAGGGCAGTTACCAGAAAATAAACGCTATGTGGGGACAGTCACCAGAAAATAATCGTTATGTGGGGACAGTCACCAGAAAATAAACGCTATGTGGGGAGCAGTCACCAGAAAATAAATGCTATGTGGGGACAGTCACCAAAAAATAAACGCTATGTGGGGACAGTCACCAGAAAATAATCGTTATGTGGGGACGGTCACCAGAAAATAAACGCTATGTGGGACAGTCACCAGAAAATAAATGCTATGTGGGGAGCAGTCACCAGAAAATAAATGCTATGTGCGGAGCAGTCACCAGAAAATAAACGCTATGTGGGGACAGTCACCAGAAAATAATCGTTATGTGGGGACAGTCACCAGTGAATAATCGTTATGTGGGGACAGTCACCACAAAATAAACGCTATGTGGGGAGCAGTCACCAGAAAATAATCATTATGTGGGGACAGTCACCAGAAAATAATCGTTATGTGGGGACAGTCACCAGAAAATAAACGCTATGTGGGGAGCAGTCACCAGAAAAAAAACGCTATGTGGGGAGCAGTCACCAGAAAATAAACGCTATGTGGGGACAGTCACCAGAAAATAATCGTTATGTGGGGACAGTCACCAGAAAATAAACGCTATGTGGGGAGCAGTCACCAGAAAATAAACGCTATGTGGGGACAGTCACCAGAAAATAAACGCTATGTGGGGACAGTCACCAGAAAATAATCGTTATGTGGGGACAGTCACCAGAAAATAAACGTTATGTGGGGACAGTCACCAGAAAATAAACGCTATGTGGGGAGCAGTCACCAGAAAAAAACGCTATGTGGGGAGCAGTCACCAGAAAATAAACGCTATGTGGGGACAGTCACCAGAAAATAATCGTTATGTGGGGACAGTCACCAGAAAATAAACGCTATGTGAGGAGCAGTCACCAGAAAATAAACGCTATGTGGGGACAGTCACCAGAAAATAAACGCTATGTTTGGACAGTCACCAGAAAATAATCGTTATGTGGGGACAGTCACCAGAAAATAAACGCTATGTGGGGAGCAGTCACCAGAAAAAAACGCTATGTGGGAAGCAGTCACCAGAAAATAAACGCTATGTGGGGACAGTCACCAGAAAATAATCGTTATGTGGGGACAGTCACCAGAAAATAAACGCTATGTGGGGAGGAGTCACCAGAAAATAAACGCTATGTGCGGACAGTCACCAGAAAATAAACGCTATGTGGGGACAGTACCCAGAAAATAATCGTTATGTGGGGACAGTCACCAGAGAATAATCGTTATGTGGGGACAGTCACCAGAAAATAAACGCTATGTGGGGAGCAGTCACCAGAAAATAAACGCTAAGTGGGGAGCAGTCACCAGAAAAAAAACGCTATGTGGGGAGCAGTCACCAGAAAATAAACGCTGTGTGGGGACAGTCACCAGAAAATAAACGCTATGTGAGGGCAGTTACCAGAAAATAAACGCTATGTGGGGACAGTCACCAGAAAATAATCGTTATGTGGGGACAGTCACCAGAAAATAAACGCTATGTGGGGAGCAGTCACCAGAAAATAAATGCTATGTGGGGACAGTCACCAGAAAATAATCGTTATGTGGGGACGGTCACCAGAAAATAAACGCTATGTGGGACAGTCACCAGAAAATAAACGCTATGTGGGGAGCAGTCACCAGAAAATAAATGCTATGTGGGCAGCAGTCACCAGAAAATAAACGCAATGTGGGGACAGTCACCAGAAAATAAACGCTATGTGGGGACAGTCACCAGAAAATAATCGTTATGTGGGGACAGTCACCAGAGAATAATCGTTATATGGGGACAGTCACCACAAAATAAACGCTATGTGGGGAGCAGTCACCAGAAAATAATCATTATGTGGGGACAGTCACCAGAAAATAATCGTTATGTGGGGACAGTCACCAGAAAATAAACGCTATGTGGGGAGCAGTCACCAGAAAAAAAACGCTATGTGGGGAGCAGTCACCAGAAAATAAACGCTATGTGGGGAGCAGTCACCAGAAAAAAAACGCTATGTGGGGACAGTCACCAGAAAATAATCGTTATGTGGGGACAGTCACCAGAAAATAAACGCTATGTGCGGACAGTCACCAGAAAATAATCGTTATGTGGGGACAGTAACCAGAAAATAAACGCTATGTGGGGACAGTCACCAGAAAATAATCATTATGTGGGGACAGTCACCAGAAAATAAACGCTATGTGGGGATCAGTCACCAGAAAATAAATGCTATGTGGGGACAGTCACCAGAAAATAAACGCTATGTGAGGGCAGTTACCAGAAAATAAACGCTATGTGGGGACAGTCACCAGAAAATAATCGTTATGTGGGGACAGTCACCAGAAAATAAACGCTATGTGGGGAGCAGTCACCAGAAAATAAATGCTATGTGGGGACAGTCACCAAAAAATAAACGCTATGTGGGGACAGTCACCAGAAAATAATCGTTATGTGGGGACGGTCACCAGAAAATAAACGCTATGTGGGACAGTCACCAGAAAATAAATGCTATGTGGGGAGCAGTCACCAGAAAATAAATGCTATGTGCGGAGCAGTCACCAGAAAATAAACGCTATGTGGGGACAGTCACCAGAAAATAATCGTTATGTGGGGACAGTCACCAGTGAATAATCGTTATGTGGGGACAGTCACCACAAAATAAACGCTATGTGGGGAGCAGTCACCAGAAAATAATCATTATGTGGGGACAGTCACCAGAAAATAATCGTTATGTGGGGACAGTCACCAGAAAATAAACGCTATGTGGGGAGCAGTCACCAGAAAAAAAACGCTATGTGGGGAGCAGTCACCAGAAAATAAACGCTATGTGGGGACAGTCACCAGAAAATAATCGTTATGTGGGGACAGTCACCAGAAAATAAACGCTATGTGGGGAGCAGTCACCAGAAAATAAACGCTATGTGGGGACAGTCACCAGAAAATAAACGCTATGTGGGGACAGTCACCAGAAAATAATCGTTATGTGGGGACAGTCACCAGAAAATAAACGTTATGTGGGGACAGTCACCAGAAAATAAACGCTATGTGGGGAGCAGTCACCAGAAAAAAACGCTATGTGGGGAGCAGTCACCAGAAAATAAACGCTATGTGGGGACAGTCACCAGAAAATAATCGTTATGTGGGGACAGTCACCAGAAAATAAACGCTATGTGGGGAGCAGTCACCAGAAAAAAACGCTATGTGGGAAGCAGTCACCAGAAAATAAACGCTATGTGGGGACAGTCACCAGAAAATAATCGTTATGTGGGGACAGTCACCAGAAAATAAACGCTATGTGGGGAGGAGTCACCAGAAAATAAACGCTATGTGCGGACAGTCACCAGAAAATAAACGCTATGTGGGGACAGTACCCAGAAAATAATCGTTATGTGGGGACAGTCACCAGAGAATAATCGTTATGTGGGGACAGTCACCAGAAAATAAACGCTATGTGGGGAGCAGTCACCAGAAAATAAACGCTAAGTGGGGAGCAGTCACCAGAAAAAAAACGCTATGTGGGGAGCAGTCACCAGAAAATAAACGCTGTGTGGGGACAGTCACCAGAAAATAATAGTTAATGTGGGGACAGTCACCAGAAAATAAACGCTATGTGGGGAGCAGTCACAAGAAAATAAACGCTATGTGGGGAGCACTGCAGTCACCAGAAAATAAATGTGATGTGGGGAGCAGTCACCAGAAAAAAACGCTATGTGGGGAGCATTCACCAGAAAAAAAACGCTATGTGGGGAGCAGTCACCAGAAAAAAAACGCTACGTGGGAAGCAGTCACCAGAAAAAAAAACGCTATGTGGGGAGCAGTCACCAGAAAAAAACGCTATGTGGGGACAGTCACCAGAAAAAAAACGCTATGTGGGGACAGTCACCAGAAAAAAAAACGCTATGTGGGAAGTATTCATCAGAAAAAAAACCTGTACAAGTAAAAAAAAATGTACTCACCTGGCCAGCCTCTGACGTGAGCTCCCCGACGTGCAGCCAGCCTCCCCCGTGCAGCTCCTCAGCGACGATCCTCTCCTGCAGCCAGTTTCTCCCGCACTGACAGGCAGAGTGCAGGGCTACGGGAAGATGGCCCCCGAAGCCCTGTACTGGAGACACAAATAGTCTCTAGTGCAGGGCTTCGGCAGCCATCTTGCCGTAGCCCTGCTCTGCCTCCGTTAGCCAGTCCCCGCAGTGAGCTGCGGGGATTTCAACACCTGGGGGGTCCAGTCCCCCGGGGCCCTCCCCCGCCTCTTTAGGAGGCGGGCCTGGTCGCCACGGCGACCCCTGCGACCACGGGCCCCACGCCAATGACATAACCTGTCTACCACTGGAGGATGTTGGTTTCCTGTAACAGCTTGCATGCAACTTGTTAAGTACTCGTCCCTCCCACTACGGAGAAGTCATCCCCCTTTGGCGTCTGAGCCAGGTGGCAAATGGGGTGCTTTCTCGCCAGCAGCATTGTTCTGTTCAGGGGAGGAGCACTTTTTCAGCCGTATTAATGGTCCGGGAGATTCTGGAGAGGTGCAAGGCTGCTGGTTGGGGAAAGTACTTACTGGCATTGGATCAGGTAAAAGCTTTTGATCGTGTCAATCATGAGTATCTGTGGATGCTCCTTAATAAGTATGGTCTGCCGGGGAGGTTTATCAATTGGCTGAACGTTTTGTACAAAGGTGCTGAAAGTTTCCCGCTTGTCAATGGTTGGGTTGGACAGACTTTTGAGGTTAGATCAGGGGTGCGCCAGGGGTGTCCCTTGATTCCCCTGCTATATGCTTTTGCCATTTATCCTTTCATACGGAGGATTGAGGGTGGAGCTTTGTGTGGGGTGCCGTCAGGCATTGCTGGTGTGCCTCCTCTCAAGGTTGTGGCCTATGCTGATGATGTGACTGTGGTGGTCTCTGGGCAGGAGGAGGCAGAAGGCATTTGTGCAGAGATTGCCCGTTACTCATTGCCATCAGATTCCAAGATCAATCAGGACAAATGTGAGGCTTTCTGGATGGGTAAGGAAAATGAGAGCTTCTTGCTTCCGGTCTCTTTTCCAGCACCAAAGGTAAAGATTAAAATACTTGGCATAGAATTTGGCCTGGGTGATTATGGTCACCAAAATTGGGAAAGCAGACTAAAATGTGCCGAGGCTAAGGTTGGCGATTGACTTTCAGAGAAAGGATTGACATAATCAAGACCTATCTGATTCCAATCATGTTGTATGTCACTTTTGTCTGTATTTTGCCAGTGTCTCTTCATACAAGAATTTACAGCTTGTTTTTCCAGATGCTCTGGGGAAATAAGATGAACCACGTTAGGAGGAATGTCACTTATCAATCAAGGCAGAAGGGTGGCTTAGGTATGGTCAACCCAGTGGTTTTCTTTTCTCTTATTTATTAAGCACAATCTTGGTAAAATGTATGCGGAGGAACTGCCTGGATGGATGGGTATTTTCCAGTCCTGGTTTAAGCCTTTTCTCAGGCAATGGGAAAGTGGTGGTTTGGTGAAAAGACTGAGAGCTGGTCGTGATTATCTCCCAGCCTATGTTGCACCGTGTTTGAAAGTGATGAGGCAATGGGAACTGACGAGGGAGATCACTTCAATCCCTAGGAAAGCCCTGGAGGAGAGAGTGATTGAGACCTTCTTTCAAGACCCATTGGCCCTGAGAGATTGCCCAAGCCCAATTATGGAGGAGGGTTTGCGCTTGCTATGTTCTCCTAGGATTCCTGACAAATTTAGGGACCTAGCTTGGCTTTCCTTTCACGGCAGACTCTTTGTTAGAGGAAACTTGAAGTTCATTGGGGATAGGGTTCGTGGTTGTCGTCATGAGGGGTGTGGAGGTGTGGAGGAGACCATGGACCATTTCCTGGTGGACTGTTCCTTTAAGAAAGAAGTATATAAACAGGTGGGTTAGGCTTTAGGTATTCCTTTCTTAGAGCGGCTTAGTTACGCACAAATAAGGACATTGAAGCGTAAGGAGCGGGAAGCGGTTTTCCTCTCCTAGTTAGGGCCATGAAAGCCTTCTTGACATGAAAGAAATGAATGCGCACTATGACATCCCCGGGGACCTTCTCAGGGAGGAATTTGGGCTTCGGGAGTCTATGGGCACGATCCACGATCAGTTCTTGGGGTGAAATCTATGGAAGAGAGGTTTTCAGCATAGTGGTAATATAGCGGTGAAAGTCCTCAGCAGAAACAGTTTCAGGGATGCCTCTCATCTTGACATTGTTTCTTCTATTTCTATCTTCGGAGTCTGTCATTTTATCTTTAAGCCATTTAACAACCTCTGCAAGATCTAAGTGAGCATCCACCAGCTTGTTAATGCGCCCTAGAGATATCAGGGATTTTTTTCTTCAATATTAGAGACCCTAGCAGAGAGGTCTGTGATCGAGTGAAGGAGCTGAGTTGAAAGTATTTTTAAGTCTTTTTGCAGGGCTTCCCAGAAAGAGGTCATAAAATCCTTGTGGAAGGATTGGGAGACAGGTTGTTCTGATGCAGGAAAGTCCCCAAGGGGATCATGCTGACCAGAATGGAGAGCTGTTTGCTCAGAGTCCCGTCTAGGCTTTGTCTTTGCTGGGATGCGAGAGGTGGGGGTATTAGGGGCAGATGATTCACTGTCGGGAGCAGACAGAGCGCAAAAGAGTTGGAGCAGGGCAGAGGTGTGGAGAGGGATGTACTCAATGCCCTACCTTGTGCTGGCGCCATTTTGGGAGGCCGCAGGAGTGGTAAAGAACTCCGTCAACTTGCACGGCTGGGTGGCTCCCTTCTTCCTCTTGCCTGCCATGTCGGAGAGCGGAAGGGTTCCGGAAACTTCCGGTGCCTAAATCTGATCACGGTGAGTGCTGTGGGTCGCATACGGCCGCTGTGAAAGCTGGGTCACTGAGGAGAGCGGGGATCATGCATCCATTCTTCTCAGCGGCAAGCCAAATGAGTTAAAGTTACTTGACCATGGTTTAAAGTTTGCTCCAAAGAAAAATGTGAACACATTTGATGTGTTTATAGATGTACATAAATATACTAGACAACTTAACATGAAGAAATATTTTTTGCAGAAGGAAGGTCTTAATAATAGAGCAAACAGTATAGGGGCATCATCAAAATTTAGGAATGCATCCACTTTTAACCCTCCGGATTTATCAAATCGTAATGCAGTGGAGATTTTTAAAGATCGAGTTTGATATGAGGATGTTGAGACCTCAAAAAGAAATGATAATGTTCATGATACAGTGGAGAGTCGTATTAAAGAAAAAGACCTGGTGGTTAGATTGGCCGATATTGGGGGGAGGGGGGGGGGTGAGTCTGAAGAAAGAGCAATATTTTAAAGAACTTGATAAGCTGGTGTATGATGAGCAGACCTATGAAAAGTTTACTGGTAACCCTACTGTACAATATAAGAGAGAATTGTCCCTTTTACTTGATGAAGGTTTGATGATGGTTCTCTTGAATAAGAGGGAATGAAAATTTTTAGTACCCTTGGCTCCAAGAGTACCAGTCATTTGCCAGTTGCTGAAAATTCACAAAAGCGTTAAAGACCCTCCTGGTCGACCCATCTTAAGTGGGATAGGTTCGATTACTCATAGATTAGGCCAGTATGTGGACAGCTTCCTCTAGCCATTGGTCCCTGGCCGCCCAAGGGTGTTGACGGACACCAAGCATGTCTTAAAGATTTTGAATAGAGGGGCAGATGTTGGTTCTTTATATACCAACATCCCTCATGACGACGGGATTGAAGCAGGACAAACTTTTCTCTCACCGGCAGAGGCGTCTCGTCTGGTTAAATGAATTTCGTTTTGGAACTTTTGGATTTTGCCTCGAAGAAAAATTATTTCTGACATAAAAGGGAGAATTTTTTAGGCAAATATATGGATGCGCTATGGGGGCGTCCTATGACCCTTCTTTGGCGAATCTACTGTATATATGGCCCTTTTGGGAGGAGAAGGCCATTGCTCTGGGAGGAGATCAGATTGTCCTATGGAAAAGGTATATTAAGGACCTCCTCATCTTATGGAAAGGAGACGAGGAGGGGTTGATACAATTTATATCAGTAGTGAACAATCTTAGGCCCAATATCCAGCTCACTGCGGAACAGAGCAAGGTGAGTATACACTCCCTGGACTTGGAGATTACCAAAGTAGGTATGTGGTTTGGAACAAAATGTTTTTTCAAGCCAACTGATTGGAAAGGGTTTATTGAGACAACTAGCTGTCACCACCTGAATTCAGGGGCGTAGCAATAGGGGTTGCAGAGGTAGCGACCGCATCGGGGCCCTTGGACCTGAGGGGCCCCATGGGGCCCTTCCTCAACCAAAGCATTAGCTGTTTATTGGACCTGTGGTGGTAATAATCACCTCTATAGATGCTTTGAATCGTAGTAATCATTAACAAACTGTTCCCCATCTGATTCTTGCACCTTTAATACTATGTATGACCAAGGCAGGTTTTGTTGCGCCGTATCAAGTGTTATATATAGAGTGCTGGGAGGGGCCCCATGTAAAACTCGCACCGGGGCCCATAGCTCCAAAGCTACGCCACTGCCTGAATTGGTTACGTGGAGTACCTAAGGGACAATTTACTCGAATAAGGAGAAACTGCTCTGACTTGAGAGATTCATTTCTACAATCAGATGTTACATAGTTACATAGTTATTTGGGTTGAAAAAAGACATACATCCATCAAGTTCAACCAGAGAACAAAGTACATCACCAGCCTGCTCCCTCACATATCCCTGTTGATCCAGAGGAAGGTGAAAAACCCTTACAAGGCTTGGTCCAATTAGCCCCAAAAGGGAAAAAAATCGTTCCTGACTCCAGATGGCAATCAGATGAAATCCCTGGATCAACATCACTGGGCATTACCTAGTAATTGTAGCCACGGATGTCTTTCAATGCAAGGAAAGCATCTAAGCCCTCTTTAAATGCAGGTATAGAATTTGCCATAACTACTTCCTGTGGCAATGCATTCCACATCTTAATCACTCTTACTGTAAAGAACTCTTTCCTAAGTAAATGGCTAAAACGTTTTTCCTCCATACGCAGATCATGTCCTCTAGTCCTTTGTGAAGGCCTAGGGACAAAAAGCTAATCCGCCAAGCTTTTATATTGCCCTCTGATGTATTTATACATGTTAATTAGATCCCCTCTAAGGCGTCTTTTCTCTAGACTAAATAACCCCAGTTTATCTAACATTTCTTGGTAAGTGAGACCTTCCATCCCTCATATCAATTTTGTTGCTCGTCTCTGCACCTGCTCTAAAACTGCAATATCTTTCCTGTAATGTGGTGCCCAGAACTGAAATCCATATTCCAGATGTGGCCTTACTAGAGAGTTAAATAGGAGCAATATTATGCTAGCATCTCAAGTTTTTATTTCCCTTTTAATGCATCCCAAATTGTATTAGCTTTAGCTGCAGCGGCTTGGCATTGAATACGATTATTTACCTTGTTGTCGAAGAGTACTCCTAAGCCCTTCTCCAAGTTTGATGTCCCCAACTGTATCCCATTTATTTTATATGGTGCTAGACCATTTGTATGACCAAAATGCATGACTATACACTTTTCAACATTCAATCTCATCTGCCATTTATGTGCCCACATATGCATCCTATCCAGATCCTGTTGCAATATCTCCCTATCTTCCTGAGAGTTGATGATTCTGCACAATTTTGTATCATCTGCAAAAATAGCAACATTGCTTTCTACTGCATCTACTAGGTCATTAATAAATAAATTGAAGAGCACTGGACCCAGTACAGATCCCTGTGGGACCCCACTGCTAACAGTCACCCATTTTGAGTATGATCCATTGACCACAACTCTTTGTTTTCTGTCCATTAGCCAGTTCCCTATCCTTGCACACAGACTCTTCCTCAGTCCTTGCATCCTCAACTTTTGCACCAGACTTTTGTGGGGAACAGTGTCGAAGGCCTTTGCAAAGTCCAAGTATATCACATCTACAGCATTCCCAAAATCCAAATTAGCGTTCAGTACCTCATAAAAGTTGAGCATGTTAGTCAAACAGGACCTGTTTTTAGTAAACCCATGCTGATGCTGAGAAATAAGATTATTTTCTACTATAAGGCAGCAGCGTCGGCCATGTTCTCACTCTGTGTGCTGGCTGCTGCCTGTTTTAGTGAGAGAAGGGAGAGACATTGGAGAAATAGGGTAAGTGATAGTTAGGAGGTCTGTTAGCTTGATCCTTGCTGATATTTGTTGCTGAGAAGCACCACCAAAACAGCTCTTTTGAGAGCTAATGTTCTTGTGATATGTTTTTTTTTTTTTTGTGTGGCCCACTGACACTTGCATATACAGCCCTGTCTGTCGCAACTGGTTCTTGCTAATTGACATACTGTGCCAGGCCCAGCACAGTCAGTGTATACCTTTCACTGCACCTGTGTGTGTGACAGCTGCACATTGTATTGTAATACCAGTCACTGTATACCTTTCACTTCACCTGTGTGTGACAGAACACAGTTTTATATACCAGTCACTGCATACCTGTTCACTGCACCTGTGTGACCGCACGCTGTTTTATATACCAGTCCGTGCATACCTGTTAACTGCACATTGTATTGTAATTCCAGTCACTGTATACCTTTCACTGCACCTGTGTGTGACAGCATGCAGTTTTATATACCAGTCACTGCATACCTGTTCACTGCACCTCTGTGTGACCGCACACAGTTTTATATACCAGTAACTGCACCTGTGTGACAGCTGCACATTGTATTGTAATACCAGTCACGGTATACCTTTCACTGCACCTGTGTTTGACAGCACACAGTTGTATATACCAGTCACTGCATACCTGTTCACTGCACCTGTGTGACCGCATGCTGTTTTATATACCAGCAGTCAGTGCATCCATTTTCACTGCACCTGTGTGACTGCACACTGTATTAGTCAAGTCAGTGCATACCTTTCACTTCATCCCCCCCAATATGGACAAAACAAAAGGCAGAGGCAGAGCCAGAGGCAGGCCACCCAGCAGGTCTGTTCGAGGTCGTGATGACGTGATTTCATGTGGCCCGGGACCAAAGTACAGTGTTCACAAGGCACTTGCCATCAAATGCCAAGATTGCCAGGACATAGTTGACTAACACAGAACACCTCATCTTCCTCAGCTTCCACACATAACCGTGACATATCTTCCTCCGCAGCCACCACTGCTACTACTAGCACCACATCCGCTCCATTTGACACTTTGCAGGAGTTATTTGGAGGGGAATTAACTGATTCACAGCCATTATTGTTACAAGATGACGGCGCTAAGCATGTTACACCACCACCTCATATGTCTGAGTTAGGCGTCAGTATGGATGTAAGGTGTGAGGATGATGAAGTACCTGTTTTTGGTGCAGTTTTGGAGGTGTCTGATACAAGCGAAGCTGTGGAGGATGATTATGATGATGATTCTGCCATGGATGTCACGTGGGATCCTAATAGACATGATGACCAGGGGTACAGTTCAGAGGGGGAGTCAGAGAGGAGTAGGAGGAGACGAGTTGCTGAAAGAAGCATGGGGAGCATGTCATCAGAAACAGCTCATGGCAGTGTCCGATGGCATGTATCGCCACCTATGGACAGCCAGCCAACATGCCCTTCAAGGTCAGCTGCTGACGCCGCCACCAAAGTGCCATCATTCCAGGGCTCAGCGGTGTGGCATTTTTTTGTGTGTCTGCCTCAGATGAGAGCGATGCCACCTGTACTCTCTGCCACCAACAATTGAGTCGTGGAAAGACCAAGACCCACGTAGGGACAACTGCCTTATGAAGGCACATGGTGAGAAAGCACAAACGGCAATGGGATGACCACCTGGGGAAAAGCAGCACAAAAACGCAAAGCCACAACCAAGTAGGCTTCATACTAGGACGTCAAGCAGGTGACAACACCAGGAAGGCGATAGACCTCATATCACTCATGAACAGAGAGGGTAAACCTTCTCTTCTTCTAAGCCTACATGCCGAAAAAGCCTTCGATCGGCTATCCTGGTCTTTTCTTTTCAAGGTGCTCCAACATCAAGGCTTCACTGGTCCTTTTATTACCCTTCTTAAATTTCTGTACTCTTCCCCTACCTCCACAGTCAAGCTTCCCTCGGCTCCCTCCCTCCCTTTTAACATCAATAACGGCACTAGACAGTGCTGCCCCCTGTCCTACTTTTTGCCATTAGTATTGAGCCCCTGGCTAGCGCAATAAGACTCAACAAAGACATTCTAGGTATAAAACATGGGTGTCATTTTTGCTGATGACATCCTGCTCACCCTCACTAGCCCCCTAACCTTTCTCCCTGCCCTTCACTTAACAATATCCTCATACGAAACCATCTCAGGATTTAAGCTCAATAAGGATAAGACTGAAGCTCTACCGATCAAAATTCCCTCAAACATGCTACTTGCCCTAAAATCCCATTTTACCTATAATTGGAGAACCCAAACCTTAAAATATCTAGGGATCAATCTTACCACTTCATACAATACATTTACAAACATAACTTCCCCTCTCTCATCCAGAAAATTCTCCAAGATCTCCACAAATGGACAGCTTATAAAATCTCGTGGATCGGGAGAATATACTCATTAAAGATTAATATATTGCCTTGTATATTGTACCTATTTGAGACTCTTCCGGTCCAAGTCCCCTCAGTTCAGCTGTAGAGGCTACAATCCGCATTTTTAAAATTCGTCTGGAATCACAAACTCCCAAGAGTCTCTAAGACTGTCCTTCTCTCCTCTAGAGAGCAAGGAGGGTTGGTTCTACCACATCTAAAACATTATTATCAAGCAGCACACTTAAGACAGCTGACGGAATGGTCTGACCTAAGAGTCTTCTCTAAATGGGCTATAATATAGGCCATAGAGGTCTCTCCTCTATCCCTAGCTTCCTTTGTATGGACCACAAATCCCCCTAAACTACCCTATAAGAACTTACTTCCCACTATACCTTTCACTCTTAATATATGGAAAACTACAGCACGAAAGGCAGGCCTAATGTCACATCCGTCCCCATTATATCCTATATTAGGGAACCCCCTATTTTCCCGAGGCACTGTACCTACTTTCATAGCCAGATTGTATCAACTAGGTTACTTCAACCTAAAACACTGGACAGACTTCGCTTCTGGCAAACGTATTACATTATCTTCATTAAGAGAAAAAATACCCCTCTCCCCTTTAAGAGTCATGGAAGCGAACCAAATTTCCCATTTCCTCAACAGCCACACTAAGGGAGCAACTTCACTATCTTCCCCCAACGCCTTCGAAAGAATCTGCCTTCACAAGGGACATCAAAAGGGCTTCATTTCCCAGATATACTCTCTTTTACAATCAAATTCAGGCACTCTAGAGGCCTCCCACCCATATATGAAGAAATGGGAAAAAGCTCTCTCAATCAATATAAGCAAGTCTGACTGGGAAGTTATCTGGGAAAAGGCTAAGCACTCATCCATTTGCACACAAATCAAAGAAAATATATATAAACTTTTATTTAGGTGGTATATGACCCCCGAAGTTCTTGCAAATATCTACCCCCATACACCTGATACCTGTTGGAGAGGATGTTTCCACAAAGGTACTCTCGAACATATTTTTTGGTCCTGTCCAGTAATTGCCCCTCTATGGGGAGAGGTCTGCCACCTGATATTATCAGTCACAGATATCTCTATTCCAATGGACCCAGTCACCTTACTTCTAGGCAAACCTGTCCCCGGAGTCACCAAGTCCTCTATGCGCCTAATCACCCACATCCTAACTGCAACCAGGCTCTCAATAGCATCAGCCTGGAAGAATATAGCCCCTCCTAATATTTCAGACATTAAAATCAACTGGATGAAGACAATGGAACACATGACAGCTACATTGAGGGATACTGAAACCCAATACCATAAAATCTGGGGACCATGGTCTCTATATTCACCAGACTACATGCCTCCTTAAACTGACAGTGCACCACACAATTAACCAAATAGATCTCTATTTATGGGATCTACCACTCCAGTACTCCAGGAAGTATAGGCTCCAACCCTTATTCTAAACCCATTTCCCACACTCATTTCCCCCTTACCACCAGAGCACTAGACCCCTTACGTCTCTACGGACTTTTCATTCAGCCTTCTATCCATTAGGTTGAGGTTGCCGAACACTGTACCCTAACAAACCCCCCCCCCCTCCCCTCCTCACCTCACTCCCCCCCTTTTTTCCTCTCCCCGCCACATTCATACCTCACTCTTCTACTTGTTAGCTCCACTCCCGTTAGCTTTACTCTAAGGTATATACTAAAAACTCGTTTTTAAGAATATAATTCCGCATGTTCTATACTTTCAACAAAGCCATAGGACACTTTTTATATGACGCACTTGCAATTTCATCTCAAAGGACAACAACAACGTCTTTTTATCTTGTGTTTTCCTTTTTTCATTCTAACAAAGCTTGGGATTCATACGGATGACAGACTTTTTTAGTTTGACACATGTTAGCGTCTGAGAATCTCAGACAGAAGAAGCTGTTACTTGATGCATCTTCATACGACTTCGATGCACTTCTTACTGTTATTATCTGTATAGCATGTTCTATTCATTTATATACCTTTCAATAAAAATAGAGTTACAAAAAAAAAACGCAAAGCCACCCTCCTTCTCTTCTTCCTACTTCAGGTGCAGTATCTTCTTCAGCCGCTTTATCCTGTGCACCTTCACAGCCACCCTCCTCCACACCGCCTCTGCCCTTGAGCGGTTCCTGCCCCTCTGCCCACAGCACCAGCCAGGTGTCCGTGAAGGAAATCTTTGAGCGGAAGAAGCCAATGTCTGCCAGTCACCCCCTTGCCCGGCGTCTGACAGCTGGCTTGGTGGAACTGTTATCTCGCAAGCTGATGGACTCTGAGGCCTTCCAAAAATGTGTGGCGATTGGGACACCGCAGTGGAAGATACCAGGCCGCAATTATTTCTCTCAAAATGCCATACCCAAGCTGTACCATGATGTTGAAAGGCAAGTGGTGTTATCTCTGGCACACAGTGTTGGGTCAAGGTTTCATCTGACCACGGATGCCTGCTCTGCAAAGCAGGTACATTACTTATACGGCACATGGTGACCTGGTGACCGCTGGCAAGCAGGGAGTACGTGGCTGTGCAGCGGACCTAGTTGTGACACCTCCACGGCTTTCAGGCAGGCCTGCTGCCACCTCCTCTCCTCCTCCTCCTGCTACATCTTCTTCGCTGTCATCCTCCTCCTCCTCGGCGGAGTACTACTCTACTGCTGCATTCTCTCAAACTGAACACCCCCAGCTCCCCAGGGCCTATGCTGCATGCCAGGCACAACGGTGTCACGCCATCTTGGACATGTCTTGCCTCAAAGGCGAGAGTCACACTGGAGCAGCTCTCCTGGCTGCTCTGAACAACCAGGTGGCTCCGTGGCTGACCCCGCATCAACTGGAGATTGACAACGTGGTGTGTGACAATGGCAGCAATCTCTTGTCGGCTTTGAGTTTGGGAAAGTTGACACGTACCCTGCATGGCACATTTGCTGAATCTTATAATCCAAAGATTTGTGTCTAAGTACCCAGGCTTACAGGAGGTTCTGAAGCAGTCCAGGAAGGTGTGTGGGCATTTCAGGCGTTCCCAGAGCCGGATTAAGGCTGAATGGGGCCCTAAGCAAAGTAGCAGGTTTGGGCCCCCCTCTCTTAGCCCCCTCTGCTCCCCACCCCTGCATAAAATTATTATTATTTAGTATTTATATAGTGCCGACATCTTCCGCAGTGCTGTACAGAGCATATAGTCTTGTCACTTAACTTTATCCAGTGATCCTCTGGGACAAGACCCCGAGATATCCACGCCCCTTCCAGGAAATATTTAAATCCCTCCCCTATAAAAGAAAGGCCATGAGACTCTCCCCTCAGTTTGAAATATTTCCTGCGCGAGAAGGTTGTTTCTTTCCCTCAGGGGAACCAGGTCTGTGGTAGGTAGGGCCTGGGGAACCTTGTAGGGGGCTGCCGAGACTGAGTTGGTCAGTCTGGCAGCATCAAGGTTTCTTACCTTGCCTCGTATTTGCTCCCTTAGGCAGGAGGGCGTCCTCGATCCCTCTGTCCTGGTTGGAGGTGGCGGCTGGGCTGTCTCACACGCAGTTGGAGACAAGCGTCAGTGGAACAAAAGATCCACCGGGTCTGTTTGTGGGGAAGCTTAATAGCTGCACGCGCGGCTGCCGCTGACGTCATTTCCGGCAGAAGCCAGGGCGGAACTTCGCATAAGGGAGGCGGTGGGATGCGCCGGAGTCCTCTCACACTTGAACTGGTGAGCGAACAGGACAGTCGCAATGTCTGTAGATCCGGGGAAGGAAGTGGCTGGTCCATCTAAGGTATTTTACGGACAAATAATAATACTTAGTATTTTCTGGGCGACCTTATCCCATTCTAATGGGGGGTTATTTGAATCATGTTTTTCAGGCAAAAGATGGATCAAAGAAAAAATGCCCAGTATGCAATGCACGCTTGCCAGCAGAATGGGAAAAGACGCTTTGCAAACCCTGCTCAAAGAAGGTGTTAGCAGAAGATGGCCTCTCTGTCTGTCAAAGATACTATAAAAGCTTTTAGACAGGAGATGGCAGATACTATTAAACAGTTTAAATCTTCTTTAGCTGAAACTAATTCCCATCCTAATAAACTAGAACCTCCTGTAGCAGCAGTTTCTTCTACTTCAGAAGGGGAGGTGGGTTCAGATTCTCAGGATAGTGCAGAGGAATTTAAAGAGACCCCATCAAAATTTAAATTTAAGGACACAGAGGGCCTTATTGACACGATTATAGATACCTTACAGATTGATAAAGGGAATTCGGATTCATTAACTCTTCATGATAGACTTTAAGAAGGTTGGCAAGACAGTGAAGGCATTGTCTTTCCGGTTCATAAGTCAATTCGCCAGTCTATCCTGAAGGAGTGGAATGAACCTGACAAAAAACTTGTGGAATGAAGAGGAGATTTCCGTTTAGTGAAGAAGAGGTTAATGTATGAGGTAAATGCCCTAAACTTGATACGCCTTTCTCTCAGATGGTGAAAGAGGGAGAATTGGCTTTTGAAGATTTGGGTTCTTTAAAGGAGTTGTTAGGCATTTTGTAATAAAATAAACGCTACTTCCCGGGGGCTTCCTCCAGCCCCAAGCTCCCAGAACCTCCCTCGCCGCAGCTCTGTCTGCAGCCGTTTGCCAGAGCTCCGACGCAGTCCCCGGCGATGATGTCAGAGCGACCGGGAGGTCGCTCTGTACTGCGCCTGCGCGATCGGTGCTGTCAATCACCGGCAAATGGCTGCGGACAGAGCTGCGGCGAGGGGGATCCTGGGAGCTTGGGGCTGGAGGAAGCCCCCGGTAAGTAGCGTTTATTTTATTACAAAATGCCTGACAACTCCTTTAAAAGATTCGTTAGATAGGAAAATGGATGCCTTTTCTAAACGTACATGGGAAGCCATTTCAGCTATTTTTAGGCCGACTATAGCTTCTACTTGTGTATCAAGAACCATGTTGTTATGGTTGGATCAATTTAGAACCAAAATTCAGGAAGGGCCTTCTAAAGAAGAACTTTTGGAAGCCTTGGAATTACTTTTCAAAGGCACTAGCTATCTGGCAGACGCATCAGCAGAAGGCATTAAATATACTGCTAGAGCTGCTGGATTAGCTAATGTTACTAGAAGGTCAGTATGGCTCAAAACCTGGGAAGGGAGTATCATTTCAAAATCCAGGTTATGTTCAGTTCCCTTTACAGGTAATCTTTTATTTGGGCCTGAATTGGACGCTACTTTGGAAAGGACTTATAGTAAAAAGGTCTTTCCAAAAAAGAAGGTTACGCAGCCTAAAAAACGTCATTTCAACAGGCCACGTAATCGGGTCAAGGGCAAACTAAAAGAAAAGGATGGTCTTTTAACAAAAATGGGAAGGGTAGTTTTCTTATCAAGCCCCAGGATAATAAAAAATCCCAATGACTATCAAGTGGGGGGACAACTGAAGAAATTCAGCGAGGTTTGGAGGAATTTAGTCGCCAGCCAATACATATGCTCAATTGTGAAGATGGGTTATCGAATAGAGTTTGATTCTGTTCCTCCCAACAGATTTATGATAGCAAAAAGTCCGGAAGTTGCGACAATGTCACAAGAGTTATCCTGGATACTGAAGGACATGGTAGATCAGAATGTGATCATTCCAGTTGTTCGGTCGGAACAGGGAAGGGGATTCTACTCTTCCGTGTTTCTGGTAAAGAAGCCATCGGGGAAATATCGGTTAACCTTCCTGGCGGTAAGCCCGAGCTGAGCTCGGGCTATGCAGCGCAGGAGGATTTCTCAGGCCCTGCTGGGCCGATTCGCATAAGTTTTTTTTTGCATTACGATCGCCGCTGCCACCCGCCGATTAGCCGCCGATCGCCGCGCTCCCCCCCCCAGACCCCGTGCGCTGCCTGGCAGCGCTGAGGGGTGGATCGGGACTCCGTTTGATGTCACGACGTCGGTGACGTCATCCCGCCATGGCGACAGGGTAAGCCCTTCAGGAAATCCCGTTCTTTGAACGGGATTTCCTGATCAAAGATCGCCGGAGGCGATCGAAGCGGGCGGGGGTATGCCGCTGCACAGCGGCTATCATGTAGCGAGCCCTAGGCTCGCTACATGATTTAAAAATAAAAATAAAAAAGATTGCTGCGCTGCCCCCTGATGGTTTCTAATAGACCGCCAGGAGGGTTAATTCTCAATCTAAAGAAACTGAATCCGTTGGTCAAGTACAAACGATTCAGGATGGAATCGATACATTCTATCAGAAATCTGTTGGAGGCAGATTCGTTCATGATCAACTTGGATCTGCAAGATGCCTATTGGCATGTTCCCATTCACCCATATTCTCAGAAATACCTCAGATTTGCCGTATCTCTAGAAGGCACTCTGTGTCACTTCCAATTCACCTGCCTTCCCTTCGGGATCAGTTCAGCTCCTCGCATTTTTACAAAAATGATAGCGGATGCTTTAGTCCCACTTCGGGAGCAATCTATCCAGGTGATTTTTGCAGATTCAGTGGAGCTTTTGAAAGTACATCTAGAGACTTCTTTGAGACATTTGGCAGATCTGGGGTGGTTGGTAAATCGAGACAAGTTTCTTTTGATACCAACCCAAACTCTAAAATTTCTAGGAATGATTGTAGACACTACAGTACAAAAAATGTTTTTGCCACAAGAGTAAATAGACAAGGTTATTAACGAAATAACCTGTCTGCAACAGAACCCAAAAGTATCCTTAAGAGTCATAATGAGAACCTTGGGTCTTATGTCATCCACGGTTCCAGCGGTGCAGTGGGCCTTAGCACACATAAGACTGCTTCAGTCCTTTTTGTTAAGGATTTGGGACAGATCTCAGCAGAACTTAGATCAGGAAGTGATTCTTCCCTTAACAGTTGTCAGGGATTTGGACTGGTGGCTGAACAAGGGAAATCTGACTCAGGGGAATTTATGGATATACCCCAGAGAAATAACAATCACAACAGATGCCAGTTCATGGGGGTGGGGTGCTCGTGTGGAGCATCAGGCCTTTCAGGGACAATGGAGTCAGGAAGAGAAAAGATTCTCGTCCAATCAGAGAGAATTGAGGGCAGTAAAGATTGCTCTCATTCAAACTCAAAATCTTTTGAAAGGCAAACATGTCATGGTGAGATCAGACAATTCCACGACTGTGGCATACATAAACAAACAAGGAGGCACGAGGTCGGAATGGTTGCAAAAAGAGGCATCTGTGCTTGGGCCCAAGAAAAAGTACTATCTCTGAAGGCTCTTCATTTAAAGGGTCTTCAGAATTTAGAAGCGGACAAATTAAGCAGGAATGCTGTTCTTCCAGGGGAATGGTCTCTGAACAGAGAAGTTTTTGCTCAGAATTCAGATGTCTGGGGTGTTCCGTCGATCGATCTTTTTGCGACGAAGCAGAATGCTCTTCTGCCAATGTTTTGTTCCATAAATCCAAGGTACGAGCCTTGGGGGATAGATGCGCTGTTTCAAGTATGGGATTTTCCTCTGGCATTTGCATTCCCTCCTCTACCTCTCATTCCATTAGTCATCAAAAAATGGAGGGAAATCAGGGCCCCATTAATTCTGATCGCTCCACTTTGGCCAAAAAGAAGTTGGTTCCCAATCTTAAAAAAGTTATCTGTGGAGCCTCCGCTAAAGTTACCGTACAGAAAAGACTTTCTGTGCCAGGGAAAGCTTTGGCATCTGGAGGTGGAAAAGTTAAAACTAGCAGCCTGGATCCTGAGGTAGTATGGCTTAAGAGTAAGGGGCTTTCCAGTAAGGTTATTCAAACTTTATTGAAAAGCAGAAAGAATTCTACCAGAAGTATGTACATTAAGTATTGGAAAACGTTTTTTCATTGGTTAGATTCCTCTTCTCAGAATTCATTTTCTATTCCAGCATTGTTGGATTTTTTGCAGGAAGGTTGGAAGAAAGGATTATCGGTTAGCACATTAAAAGTGCAGGTATCAGCTTTGGCAGCTATGACAGGTAAAAAACTAGCTTTGGAGGATTTGGTGGTAAGATTTTTTTAAAGCTATTAGTAGACAAGTACCGATTAAAGCACCTAATGTGTCCCCATGGGATTTGCCTTCTGTGTTAAAAGGGTTATCCAGGGCCCCATTTGAACCATTGGCTCAGAGTGATTTATTGCATGTAACCATTAAAGCGGTATTCCTCATGGCCATATCTACAGCTAGGAGAGTCAGTGAGTTACAGGCGTTATCTTGTAAGCCTCCATATTTTCAGGATTTAGGAGACATGTTATTGTTACAGACGGATCCGGGGTTCCTTCCTAAGGTGGTGTCCAAATACCATAGGTCCCAATCTATTGTTATCCCTTCCTTTATCTTTCTTTTTCCCCCCCTAAACGCTAAACATTTGAGCCTAATTGATGTCAGAAGATGTATTTTACACTATATCAAAGTTACTTCAGAATTTAGGAAGGCTGATTCATTGTTTGTTTTGTTTGGGGGAAAAAATAAAGGTTGCGCAGCGTCCAAATCTACTATTTCTAGATGGATTAAGAAAGCTATTAATATGTCTTATTCTCTATTGGACTTGGAACTTCCATTGTCCTTCACGGCACATTCAACCAGAGCAGTGGCATCATCCTGGGCACATAATTCAGGTGCAACCCCGGAGCAGATTTGCAAATCCGCTACGTGGTCAAGTTTTAACACTTTTGTTAAACATTATAAATTGGATGTGTTATCGGATCAACAGCAAGCCTTTGGTCGTAAGGTTTTGAAGGCTGCTACCCACCCTGAGGTTTGATTCTTGCTTATCATCTCAGTCTTGTCCCAGAGGATCACTGGATAAAACAATAGTTACTCACCGGGTAACGTTCTTTCTAGTGATCCTCTGGGACAAGAGTCCCACCCGTTTTGGGTTCTAGTCAAATCATTCTGTACTTTGTATGGAGTGGTTCGTAGTATAAATGAAAGGAAGAGTTTTAGACAGTTATTATTTAAGACAGAGGGGAGAGTCTCATGGCCTTTCTTTTATAGGGGAGGGATTGAAATATTTCCTGGAAGGGGCGTGGATATCTCGGAGTCTTATCCCAGAGGATCACTAGAAAGAACGTTACCCGGTGAGTAACTATTGTTTTGCCTCAGAGGAGCTCACAATCTAATACCTGCCATAGTCATATATCTATGTATGTATCATGTAGTGTATTTACACAGTCTAGGGTCAATTTATGGGGAAGCCAATTAACTTATCTTTATGTTTTTGGGATGTGGGAGGAAACTGGAGTGCCCGGGGAAACCCACGCAGACACGGGAAGAACCTACAAACTGCTTGCAGATGTTTCCCTGGCTGGGATTCAAACCGGGAATCCAGCACTACAAGACGCTATAGCACTGACATTTGCATCACTTTACAGAGTACATAGTCATGTCACTGACTGTCCTCAGAGGAGCTCACAAGCTAATCCTACCATAGTGATAGTCTAATGTCCTACCATATTATTATTATGTATTTATATAGCACTGACATCTTCTGCAGCACTTTACAGAGTACATAGTCATGTCACTGACTGTCCTCAGAGGAACTCACAGCAGGAGAGGTGATTTGGCTGGAGAGCTCTGCACCGCAGTGCACAGCATGCCTCTCAGACACAGCCTGTCACTGAGCCTGCACTGAGCCTGTCACTGAGCCTGTCTCTAATCTGCTCTAAAAGGGAGTGCTGAGCTCTGCAGACAAATCACCTCTCCTGCTTTGTCTCCCCCCAGCTGGATTAGGCAGGTTGTTCCCCTTCTATAGATCGTGTTAGGTGTCTGTGTTTGCCTGTTGTCTGGGGTGGAGAACAGCTAGGAGGAGGACAGAGGACTCCTGGACCCATGCTGCAGCCTGCACTCACTCACTCTCTTGAAAGCTGCTGTGCACGGTAGTGTTGTCTGGATCATGAACGATTCGGATCTTTGATCCGAAGCTCTTTTGTGAGTCGAATCATCTGAATCATCAAAATGATCACAAAGGGGGTGAAGCCAGGAGCAGCACGCCCCCCCCCTCTCAGCGGGCAGGGGGTTCCTGGAAGCAGAGCAGAGATAGATCGGTCAGTTGGAGGGGAGCCAGCCTTGCAGGGACAGGTAGATGAGAGAGGGGACATGGGTGCCACTGCCAGATATGTGTAGAGCACACGTACTGGCTGTAATGTGCTGCTCATTTTAGGCTGTCCCATAGTTGTGCATAGTGAGCAAATGGGAAAGTTTTGGCTCAGAAGCACAGCTCAGTAACTTTGCAGACAGCGTGCTGGGCTAGAATGACAGGGCAGGCACTGTGATTGCAGTGCAATATGCTCCTCCTGCACTCGGCTCTAAACAGCTGCACTTATCTTCTCCCTAAATGTATGATGAGTGTTGGAGGTGAGAAAAGGACACATTTTGGAATGCTTTCTTTCACTGTGAGACGTTTGCATTCAAAGTATACAGATGAACATATAGGTGAAATATATTTAAAGCATATGATTGCAACATGTGGGTAATGTGTGCAAAAAAATATTTCTGCTCTCTGCTCTCCCCCCTTCGTCCACCTCCTCCTCCCTTCTCTGTCCACTCCCTGCCCTCTGTCCATCTTCTCCCCTTCTCTGTCTGTCCACCCCCCTTCCCTTCTCTGTCCACTGCAGGGAAAGTCCTGTCCTGCTAGTCATCTCACCCCTGATTGAGGTTTTGGAGAAAGCTTTTTAGACAAAAAGATAAAGACGGTATTTATACCCTAACAGTACCAATCTTATGCGTGCCATAAGTTGCACTACGATTTACTAAGTTTTACTATATGTGTCCTCTCTTTTATCTTGCCACTATTATTTTATTCATTTTATCTTTGTTCTATTTTTACCTATGTTACGTTCATGTATATGGGCATTCTAGTCTATTGTTTTATGCAAGATGCATTTATATATTTATTTGTTTATGTATCTCTATACTTTTGTAATTTTGTGTTTTATGCCTTTTTGTTCATCTGTAGATTTGTGTCTCTCCATCTTTTGTGATGAATGCGAGAAACAGGTTCTGAATGTCAAATTTCAGCAAATAGAATGTCTCTGGCTTTGCATTATACTACATTAAACTACATGATACTACATCTAGACTAGGATCCAGGCACCTGCCTATATCCCTTTGGTGAGAGCCCCCACGATCTGGCCAATCCGCATGATTACATATATATAAAAACGTTGTGGCAGTCGTTTAGGCGCATGCAGCGCCGAGATTTGGTATATGTACGCGTCACTTTGGACGCCTATGAGCGCTGTATGGCCGCATACGAGCGGCGTACATGATGCCCACAGCTTCCCTATTCCAAAATGGCGCCGACACCTTCTGGCGCATGCGCGACATACATCACTTCCGCTCAGCGTAGCGGAAGTTGAACAGGACATTGCGGAGACGGCGTTCTCCGTGCATTGGTGCTATTTATAGCACATAGTATGCCGCGCTCTCCCACTGAGGCGCTGTAGCTTGTTCCAGACCCCCAATTGGTAAGCCTTCTCTCTTTATCCACGCTAGACATAATCCTTATGAGGGATACATAGCACTGTATTTTAGTATATACCGGGGGATTACTGTTTTCTGTTTTCTTCCCCTGGTTACCTGTATCAGGCATTAGACTATCACCATTAGCCTTAGCTATTATAAACCGCTTGATAGTAGGCAAAAATAGCCACTAACAATAGCCTATAGGACACACAGTATACACATATGTGTTTAGGGTACAGTATTGGAACATTTGTCTGTATTTAGATAATTCTTATTGATCATGTATCTAAGCTATATATTTGCACTGTGATTTGCACTTTATTTCTTTGGAGTATTGACTCTTGAGTTTAATTATTTAAATTATTACAAGCATTTGGGGCCTTTATTTATGTATGTTATTGTTCTGTATCTCTTGTAGCTTGTACTCCTGTTTGATTGCCTGAGGAAGCGGGATAGTCCCGTGAAACGCGTAGCACCTGGGAGTACTAATAAATTGTTGTTTTTCGACCAAGTATTGTGGTCTCCATTGGCTCTTGGTCCGTTGAAAGGGTGGTGAGCACGTCTCCCCCCAAGTTTTTAACCTACTATTGTTTTTACTCTTTTTGGCGCCTCTGGTTCTTGTCCTAAACACAATGCAGTCCACCTGGGGTGGCAAGGATTTTTCCTAACTTCTTCTACAGAGAGCGACATCTTATACCTGAGTGGGGTCAGGTCCTAATTCTCCCCACCTGCATATGGAGTGGTTGCCTAGGGGCAACCCATGTTTGTGAGTATAAATCTGTTTTTATTAACTATATCCATAATTCCTAGATATACTACACCATTTGGGCTCTCGGTCTTTTTTGTCTTTTAAGTGCATCCATAGCCTCCCCGATCCGGTGGAGTGTCAGACCTGATAGCAGCCCTTAAGAATGGAGTTTATTGATGAACGTGCGATACACAGGACTTGTCTATTCGCACAATTCAAGAGTAACACCGAACCACATGCCCCTCCAAATACATCAACAGCGGACATCCCTGCAACGCCCAACATTGATCTTAAACCGATTTTCCACAAACTTGAAGCTGCGTTGAAGGATGAGTTCTTCAACCTAGCAGATATCGCGATGCAGCAGACGTACATAGCCGAGAAAATCTCGCCGGACGGCATACGTATTAAAACATTATCGTCCTTGCCTAAAGACCTTCTTTACACGGAGGACTGGTACATTTACCTTGAAATCTGCACAAGCGGAATGATGGAGCGAATCATAAAGAAAAGAACCTCTATTGTTAATGACCTCCAACCCGTTATCCTAGAACTCAGACAGACACTGGCCCAACACTCCAAATACAAAACGTATCAATTCCACATGTCTAACCTTATCTCACGGGTGAAGAAGTTCGAAATTGACACTATCGACACCAAATTAAGGAAACTGAATAGAGATCGGTTAGCATATGCCGAACATAGGGAACGCGAGCGCAAAACCCGGTTCCCTATAACCGATCCTATACCCCCACGTCCCCCACCGTTGCCACTTATGAACATCACTGTTCCCCTACCTACACCTCGCGTTTTTCCGTCCTATCCACCCCCTTGCCCTCTGCCACCACCTACTTTTCCACCACCAATCACAGCACCTGTCACACCATTACCACCTCCCCCAGCATATGTTCCACCAAAATTCAGTTTTGCCCACACCACTACTCTTGAAAAAACACTGTTTGATAGACCTACGGTTATCTCGTCCTCCACAATGGAGACGGGGTTGGCCGACCCTCCTGCGGTCCCCACAATAACATTAGCAAGTAAAATTACCCCTGCAAGTAAAACTAAGAAGGATCCAATTTTTAAAATCAAATCCAAGAAGGGAAAATTACCCAACATCAAAATCAAGAATAACAAAAATACCTTTAAATCTGGCAATTTGAAACCACTTTACAAATTTCTGAAAGGGCCGCCACCGGCTACACTATGTGTTCCACTCACACCTGACCCAAAGATCACCACACTAGCCAGTCAGACTTGTAATACCACTACAGACATCATTAAGGCCTCTCAATTTAGTGTTTATGAGACATCTACACAAGTTTCTGAACATTCTATGGATCCAACAGCTACAAATGACACACCTGATACTACGGAAAATTTGGACAACACTTTGACCACAGCGTGTTTTTTAGACCTACCAGCCTCCCTAACCCAAAACACTCTGGTTCTCCCTCTACCGAGCCCCACCAACAATCGGGTGGTTCTGAACCTCAGACAGAACATGAAGCGATCACACCCAGACCCCGGAAAAGAGGCAGTCGGGGCAAAGGCAAAACAAATAAAAAAAGATGCACCAGAGCTGTGCCCGATTCCAACACGCAGCTGAGGAGCATCTTTAATGTATCTGATCACTTACTATCTGTCCATGAAACGAAATTATTGGAGAAAGGCTTATCATTTTGCCCTACCAATACATCAAATCTTAATGAATTATACACGGATCTTAACGCGTATATACGGAAGCTTACGTTAAGACGTCATTTTGAAATAAAAAAACACAAGGATTCATCTGCTAGTCCTGACAATGACTTGATCATTACTGACAATCCATCAACACCGCCTGTAACTATAAACCCAGGGGAGATCTCTACTGAGAGATACATTACTACTCAGCTTAAGGGGCGCTCTAGGTTCTACCCTACAGCGTCTAAAGGTCATCTACTACAATCTTTCCATGATTTAGTTCTAGAAGATCTCCTAAAGATCGACTTACAGGACTCTCCCTCTTCCAACCTTACACATGCAGAACAATCTGCTCTTCACAAACTTAAATCAACATATGATATTGTAATTAAACCTGCGGACAAGGGTGGGGGAGTGGTTCTTCTTAATCGGGTAGATTACTTGGAGGAGGCCTCTCGTCTGTTAGACAACCCCCAACATTATGCCATCCTTGACCACGACCCGACAGAGGAATACAACAATACATTAAAAACATTTATAAACGAACATTTTTTTAAAGGCATCCTCACGAAACAGGAGAGATCCTTCCTCATCAACCAGCATCCTAGAACCCCTTTCTTCTATTACCTCCCCAAGATACATAAAACACTCAGCAAACCACCGGGCCGACCAATTATATCAGGTATTGATTCCACTACAAGTAATCTTTCTGTATTTGTTGATCAGCACCTTCAACCGCATGTACGGTCACTTCCATCTTACCTTAAGGATTTACAGCACCTCATACAGTTAATAAGGGATATTGTTTGGCAAGATAATTATCATTGGCTTACCTGTGATGTAACGTCATTATACACTAACATTCCCCACGACTTTGGACTGACGGCCATCAACCATTTTCTAAGTACCAATCCACTTATGCCTGTGGCCCAAAGAAGTTTTATTACGCAATGTGCTGAGTTTATTTTAACACATAATACCTTTAGCTTTCAGGATAAATATTACCATCAGCTGACCGGGACGGCCATGGGCAGTTCGTTCGTGCCCTCATTTGCAAACTTGTCCATGGGTCTCCTAGAACTTTTAAAACTCCATCCTCAACATCCCTTTCACAACAATATTATTTTCTATAAAAGATATAGTGACGATTTAATTTTCATATGGCATGGTGACCATAATAGCATTACACAGTTTATTCACTACCTAAACAACAACACAGCTGGTCTGCAATTCACTGCTCAACATCATTGCACCACTATAGAATTTCTTGATCTATCCTTATATGTAGAGGGAGATAAAATAAAAACCAAAACCTTTTTTAAGAAGGTTGACGCCAATAATTACATCCATTTTAATAGTCACCACCACAAACCTTGGACCACAAATACCCCCTATTGCCAATACAAACGTATTTTCCGCAATTGTACGGACCAGGAAGACTATTATTCACAGTCCGATATTTTGACGAATAAATTTAAGGAACGAAAATACCCAAACAAACTACTGAAAGATGCCAGATACAAAGCCACCCAAAGGGCCCCTACTAAACCTATAAAAATCACAACCCAAGAATCGCCTTTCCCACGATTCATCACTAGATTTAGTGCCCAACACAAAACCATTAGATCTATACTGCAAAACAGATGGGACCTCCTACTCCAAGACCCATATCTCAAGCAAACAATCCCGGATAGACCACCACTTACGTACAGGAGGGCCCCTAATCTACGGAATTTACTAGCACCAAGCAGGCTCAGGAATACACAGCCCAAATGTAATGTTACATCCGGATCCTATCCATGCAATAAGCCCCGCTGTACAGCCTGTCAGTTTGTAAATGAGACCAATACTTTCCAGTCAGCTGTTACATTAAGCATTTACCCCATTAAACAATATATTAATTGTGACTCCCGGTTTATTGTCTATCTCATCTCCTGTCCATGCGGCCTCCAATATGTGGGCCGCACCACCCAGGAGGCCCGCAGCAGGGTCGGCCAACATAAGAGGAACATTATTAACAATCTAGCACTTCACAGCGTCTCCAGACATTTTGGAACACACCATGATCATAATCCGTTGCTATTCCACATTACTTTTATAGAGGCGATTTCCCCACACATCCCTAACACGTTTGAAGCCTTGCGCCAGAAAGAGATCTACTGGATCAATATCCTAAAAAGTCTGGTTCCAAACGGTCTTAATGAGGTTTTGGAGAAAGCTTTTTAGACAAAAAGATAAAGACGGTATTTATACCCTAACAGTACCAATCTTATGCGTGCCATAAGTTGCACTACGATTTACTAAGTTTTACTATATGTGTCCTCTCTTTTATCTTGCCACTATTATTTTATTCATTTTATCTTTGTTCTATTTTTACCTATGTTACGTTCATGTATATGGGCATTCTAGTCTATTGTTTTATGCAAGATGCATTTATATATTTATTTGTTTATGTATCTCTATACTTTTGTAATTTTGTGTTTTATGCCTTTTTGTTCATCTGTAGATTTGTGTCTCTCCATCTTTTGTGATGAATGCGAGAAACAGATTCTGAATGTCAAATTTCAGCAAATAGAATGTCTCTGGCTTTGCATTATACTACATTAAACTACATGATACTACATCTAGACTAGGATCCAGGCACCTGCCTATATCCCTTTGGTGAGAGCCCCCACGATCTGGCCAATCCGCATGATTACATATATATAAAAACGTTGTGGCAGTCGTTTAGGCGCATGCAGCGCCGAGATTTGGTATATGTACGCGTCACTTTGGACGCCTATGAGCGCTGTATGGCCGCATACGAGCGGCGTACATGATGCCCACAGCTTCCCTATTCCAAAATGGCGCCGACACCTTCTGGCGCATGCGCGACATACATCACTTCCGCTCAGCGTAGCGGAAGTTGAACAGGACATTGCGGAGACGGCGTTCTCCGTGCATTGGTGCTATTTATAGCACATAGTATGCCGCGCTCTCCCACTGAGGCGCTGTAGCTTGTTCCGGACCCCCAATTGGTAAGCCTTCTCTCTTTATCCACGCTAGACATAATCCTTAAGAGGGATACATAGCACTGTATTTTAGTATATACCGGGGGATTACTGTTTTCTGTTTTCTTCCCCTGGTTACCTGTATCAGGCATTAGACTATCACCATTAGCCTTAGCTATTATAAACCGCTTGATAGTAGGCAAAAATAGCCACTAACAATAGCCTATAGGACACACAGTATACACATATGTGTTTAGGGTACAGTATTGGAACATTTGTCTGTATTTAGATAATTCTTATTGATCATGTATCTAAGCTATATATTTGCACTGTGATTTGCACTTTATTTCTTTGGAGTATTGACTCTTGAGTTTAATTATTTAAATTATTACAAGCATTTGGGGCCTTTATTTATGTATGTTATTGTTCTGTATCTCTTGTAGCTTGTACTCCTGTTTGATTGCCTGAGGAAGCGGGATAGTCCCGTGAAACGCGTAGCACCTGGGAGTACTAATAAATTGTTGTTTTTCGACCAAGTATTGTGGTCTCCATTGGCTCTTGGTCCGTTGAAAGGGTGGTGAGCACGTCTCCCCCCAAGTTTTTAACCTACTATTGTTTTTACTCTTTTTGGCGCCTCTGGTTCTTGTCCTAAACACAATGCAGTCCACCTGGGGTGGCAAGGATTTTTCCTAACTTCTTCTACAGAGAGCGACATCTTATACCTGAGTGGGGTCAGGTCCTAATTCTCCCCACCTGCATATGGAGTGGTTGCCTAGGGGCAACCCATGTTTGTGAGTATAAATCTGTTTTTATTAACTATATCCATAATTCCTAGATATACTACACCATTTGGGCTCTCGGTCTTTTTTGTTTTTTAAGTGCTGTTTTTTTAGGTGGACACCATAGTCCCCAACCGTCCCATTTTCATTGGGATTCTCCCGATTTTGGGGGGCTCTCCCGCTATCCCGGTATGAGCCCCCCAGGTCAAGGGCAGCTGTCAGTATTGACAGCCGCCCGTAGCAGGAGGAGAGCAGCGCAGTGGAGGGAGAGTGGTGAGCAGCGGCAGAGAAGGGGGCCATCTCCCCCCCTTCCCTCACCTTAGGGTGCTCTCCCTCCCTCGCTCTCTCCTCCGATACATGTGTGGCAGCGTTTGGCAGCGGGCGGGACTTACCTTCCGTGTCGCTCCAAGCCCTGGAAGTTCTGGTGCTGCAGCCACTGCTCTGGTCTGGATCAGACCAGAGTAGTGGCAAATCATACCGCACCGGCGACGAGACCAGACGGAGACACAGAAGGTAAGTTCCTCCCCTCTTCCAGCCACCGCACTTAGTTCCGGAGGTGACAGCGAAGGAGGGAGAGCACCCTAAGGTGAGGGAGAGGGGGGGGGAGATGGCCCCCCTTCTCCACCGCTGCCCACCGCTCTCCCTCTTCTCTGCGCTGCTCCGCTTCTGGGGGGGGGGGGACACACACACCTGGCTACCTATTCTGGAGACATATACACCCTGGCTACATATACTGGGACATATACACCCTGGCTACATATACAGGGACATATACCCCTGACTACATATACTGGCCACATATACCCCTGACTACATATACTGGCCACATATACCCCTGGCTACATATACTGGCCACATATACCCCTGGCTACATATACTGGGCATATATACACCTGCCTACATTTACTGGCCACATATACCCCTGACTACATATACTGGGCACATATACCCCTGCCTACATATATTGGGCACATATACCCCTGGCTACATATACTGGGACATATACACCCTGGCTACATATACTAGGACATATACCCCTGGCTACATATACTGGGACATATACCCCTGCCTACATATACTGGGACATATACCCCTGCCTACATATACTGGGACATATACCCCTGCCTACATATACTGGGACATATACACCCTGGCTACATATACTGGGACATATACACCCTGGCTACATATACTGGGCACATATACCCCTGGCTACATATACTGGGGACATATACCCCTGCCTACATATACTGGGACATACACCCCTGCCTACATATACTGGGACATATACCCCTGCCTACATATACTGGGACATATACCCCTGCCTACATATACTGGGACATATGCACCCTGGCTACATATACTGGGACATATACATCCCGGCTACATATACTGGGACATATACACCCTGGCTACATATACTGGGACATATACACCCTGGCTACATATACTGGGACATATACACCCTGGCTACATATACTGGGCACATATACCCCTGGCTACATATACTGGGGACATATATCCCTGCCTACATATACTGGGACATATACCCCTGCCTACATATACTGGGACATATACCCCTGCCTACATATACTGGGACATATACACCCTGGCTACATATACTGGGACATATACACCCTGGCTACATATACTGGGACATATACACCCTGGCTACATATACTAGGACATATACCCCTGACTACATATACTGGGACATATACCCCTGACTACATATACTGGGCACATATACCCCTGACTACATATACTAGGGACATATACCTCTGGCTACATATACTGGGCACATATATCCCTGGCTACATATACTGGGGACCTATACCTCTGGCTACATATACTGGGCACATATATCTCTGGCTACATATACTGGGGACAACTGGCTGTTTGTCATTATGTGCATTTACTGGTGAAAAGCTGTCTCTTATTATGTGCATTTAGTGGTGAAAAGCTGTCTCTTATGTGCATTTAGTGGTGAAAAGCTGTCTCTTATTATGTGCATTTAGTGGTGAAAAGCTGTCGCTTATTATGTGCATTTACTGGTGATAAGCTGTCTCTTATTATGTGCATTTACTGGTGAAAAGCTGTCTCTTATTATGTGCATTTACTGGTGAAAAGCTGTCTCTTATTATGTGCATTTACTGGTGAAAAGCTGTCTTATTATGTGCATTTAGTGGTGAAAAGCTGTCTCTTATTATGTGCATTTAGTGGTGAAATGCTGTCTCTTATTATGTGCATTTAGTGGTGAAAAGCTGTCTCTTATGTGCATTTAGTGGTGAAAATCTGTCTCTTATTATGTGCATTTAGTGGTGAAAAGCTGTCTCTTATGTGCATTTAGTGGTGAAAAGCTGTCTCTTATTATGTGCATTTAGTGGTGAAAAGCTGTCTCTTATGTGCATTTAGTGGTGAAAAGTTGTCTCTTATTATGTGCATTTAGTGGTGAAACGCTGTCTCTTATGTGCATTTAGTGGTGAAAAGCTGTCTCTTATTATGTGCATTTACTGGTGAAAAGCTGTCTCTTATTATGTGCATTTACTGGTGAAAAGCTGTCTCTTATGTGCATTTACTGGTGAAAAGCTGTCTCTTATTATGTGATGATTAAGCAAGTGAAATTTCAAATTGACGTGAAAGAGTGGAATAATGGGGAATACTATAACTGTAATCAGGGTAGAGCAAAGTCTAGATCAAGGAGTAGAGGGAGGAGACCACAGGAAGATGAGAGCCCCGATAGTTCACCTACCACCTCAGGGAAATCAATCTCTTTTTTAGAAGATGGAGAGGAAATAGAAGAGGGAGAAGGAGAAGAAGAAGAGGAAAGGGTAGGAAGACCGAACAGAGATTATACACAGGGGAGGGGGAGGGGTCAGAGAGGAAAGAAGAAATGGGACAAGGACATACAGCCTATCCTGAAGAAAAGGATACAACCGCACAGGAAAGGCAAAATACACAAAGAGTAGAGGAAATAGGGGAATCTGAGGACAGGGAGGATAAAAAGAATATTGTAAATTTGACTACATTTGTACTAAAGGATCAGCACATATCAGTGCTCAACAAGGGATTATCCTTCTCCCCGGTGTGTGGAGGAGACCCTTTTGATACATATAAAGATTTTCAGTTTTTTCTAAGGAAAGTTTTATTTAAAAAGATGTTTGTTGGAAAAGAAAAATTATCCTCTCAGTCTAAGGAGACTCCAGAACAAGAACAGATGATTAGATCCTTAAATGGAAAGGTCATTATTGAGAGACTTGGAAGGGTTGATAGATGAGGGGATCCCCCCCACTGCCCCCTCCACTCCCCTGCAGGGAACCACGGATGGTGGTGTGGTTGATTCAGGCCTTAAAAAATTGTCAAGATATATGCCTCCACTCTCCATGGATAAAAATATTAAGGTGTTCTCTGAATTGGTCAGTCGTGACCTCGAATTTATACACTGGGGACCCAGGTTTGATAACCTATCCCCCTTGGAGAGACAGGCTATTCTTGAGTTGAAAGAAGCGGACAACATCATCATCCGTGGAAGTGACAAAGGGGGTAACATTGTACTGTGGAGTAAGGAAGCATACTTCAAAGAAATGAATAGACAGTTAAGTTGCAAAGATACATATATGAAGTTGCGTGACAATCCTTTCCCAGGAATAGTTAGAAAAAGAGACAGGATTTTGGAGCAGGCACTAATGGAGGGATCTATCTCAGCAGCAGAATATAATTTTATGAAATTAGAACATTATAAAATCCCGGTATTATACCTAATACCTAAAATCCATAAAAATAGGGATAACCCTCCGGGAAGACCTATAGTAGCTGCAATTGAGGGTCCTTTGGAGAAGGTAGGGATCTTCATAGATGAAAATCTGTAAGGCCTGGTTGAAGAGTTACCATCCTTTATTAAAGATACCAGTGAATTGTTGAATCTAATTAGGGATTTTGAAGTTGAGGATGATGACTTGTTGGTAAGTGTAGACATAGAATCCCTATATACTTCAGTCCCCCATGAGGTAGGAGTCGAAGCAACAGGGTATTTCCTGTCACAATACAGAGGATGGATGTCAAAGAGAAATCAAACGGTGATTGAATTGTTGGAGCTGGTGTTGCATAACAATTGCTTCATGGCAGATAGGGTGATGTACCGGCAGACGAGGGGGATGTCGATGGGGCCGGCGTGTGCACCGGCATATGCGTGTCTGCATTTAGGGGCTTGGGAAAGGGGTGATGTGTACCCCCACCCCCTTTTCGGTGCACACGCCGCCCTCTGGCTTCGTTACATAGACGACGTCTTCCTCGTCTGGAGAGGGCCAAGGGAGGGTCTGATGACTTTTTTGGAGGATTTGAATTTGAACTCCAGAAACTTAAAGGTGACATACAGTATAGAAAATGAGAGGTTGTCCTTTTTGGATGTGTTGATTGGGAAAAAAGGAGGAAAACTACAGACGTCTATGTTTAGGAAAGAAACGGCAGGGAATACCTACCTTCATGCCTCTAGCTTTCACCCAAGAAGCCAAAAATGGGGTATACCCTATGGACAGCTTGTAAGGATACGCCGAAATTGCTCAGAGGAAGAGGACTTCCATGCTGAGGTGGATAAAATGTGCGAACGTTTTAAAAAACGAGGGTATCCTCAACAGGTGTTAGAGGATGCCAAAGAGCGCATCGGTAACATCGAACGTGAGGACTGCCTACGTAAGAGACAAAAGAAGAAAAATGAAGGGCAAGGGAAAGTGAGGTTCATAACTACGTATGGATCTCACTGGCCTCAACTCAGAAAGGTGTTGGAGAAACACTGGCATGTGTTGAGCCTTGACCCTGAATTGTTAAAAATAGTTGGCCCTTATCCGTTAATGACCCCAAGAAGGGCTCCCAATTTAAAGGACTCTTTGGTGAGGGCTGAGGTCTATTCTAGGAACGTTGATCCAAATTGGGGAAGGGGCTTTTTAGGTCCTATTCCGTGTGGAATGTTCCAATGTGGATCGTGTAAGTATTGTAGGTTGGTGGAAAAAACCAATGAATTTGAAAATGCAAGAGGGTCCAAAAAATATGAAATTAGGAGTTTTGTGAATTGCAACTCTGAGGGAGTAATTTACATGATCACCTGCCCATGTGGACTGAAGTATATAAAGAAAACTAAAAGGAAGATAAAAGAAAGGATTGGAGAACATGTGGGAAACATTACTGCCGCAGATGAAAAGAGCCCTTTGGGTGCACATTTTGCAGTGTTCCATGACAGCAATCCAGACTGCCTGAAATACAAATGTATAATTAAGCCAAAGAGAAACACCAGGGGAGGGGATTTTGAAAAATTATTATGTTAGATAGAAAGTAGATGGATATACACTCTGGGAACATTAATCCCAAGAGGACTGAATTCAGAATTAAATTTAGTTCATTTTATAAAAGAATATAGATAAACGTCATTATTGCAGATTAGATTTGGGAGAAAATACTGAAAGATTCAGATGAGTCTGGATGTGCTGGGATGCTGGGAAATGTATATAATATAACATAAATCTTAGAACTAGATGAAAAAGCAGGCCCATACGTTGTACTCAATGGCAGGGTGACTGATATGTAATGGAATCCCTGAGAGTATATGTAGGAGTATGTGTTGTATGAAAGGTGGTCACATCCAGAAGAATGTTGAAAAAGTTGAAAAACTTAATAATGGATGAGATAGGAGATGGAGCACAAAAATAGGGTACCAATAAAGTATCAAAAATGTGAAGATTTGCAGTATCAGATAAAACGAAAACTGCTGTCAACCCATGAGGCTCTGAAGCATAAATATGGAAATACGTGAGTGCACCTAATAGTGATGATTCCCCGAATGCGCAGAATCAAAAAAACGGACCCAGAGAGAGGCTTGGTTTGAGGACAGTTTTGTTTTAAATAGAAGAGGGTGTTCCCACTATCACCCAGCCATAGCGTCATCACACTGACGAAGCTCACGTTGGTGGGCGTAACGCGTATGTGGGCGTGGCCTGCGTGCTGGATACGATGAGCAACCTGGACGTCCAAATGAGGATACGAGTGACACACTATCAGCCGGCAAGTAACTCCACAAGACAGGTACCTGTATACTGCGGGACGCCGCAGTGAGAGCTAGCACCCCAAGCAGCCAGGCGGAAAAGAAGGTAATAACCATTACGCCTGAGAATGACATGATATGTTGGAGGATGCTTAGCATCGCGGAGAGTAAGCATGATCAATAGTGGCCTGGCGCGCAGAGACTCTAATTGGATATGTACAAGCGCATAAGAGTGGTTTAGCCGGGACAGAGATGTGCAATGCAGGAGGCTGGTTCGGTGTACTGAAGTTGTAATTTGGGACTGTTAAAGGAGCTGTTTAAGGCCTAAGCGGAGTCTGCTACCATCACGCAGTGGGTGAAGATACAAGTGCAGTCAAATGAAGAATTTACTCTAAATTGCTAGAGGTGTTGGACACGCTGCATGTTGACAGACTACTACTGGCTTATACTCCGGAAGTTAACTTAAAGGGGAACTGAAGAGAGAGGTTTATGGAGCCTGTCATGTTTATTTCCTTTTAGACAATACCAGTTGCCTGGCAGCCCTGCTGATCCTCTGCCTCTAATACTATTAGCCATAGCCCCTGAACAAGCATGCAGCAGATCAGGTGTTTCAGTGGTTCAGACTTATAAGTCTGATCTGACAAGACTAGCTGCATGCTTGTTTCTGGTTTTAATCAGATACTACTGCAGAGAAATAGACCAGCAGGGCTGCCAGGCAACTGGTATTGATTAAAAGGAAACAAAAATGACAGCCTCCATATACCTCTCTCTTCAGTTCCCCTTTAAGATTAGAAATGGTTGCTAGCAGTGAAGTCGCTGTGCATGCTTCATCTCAATCAGTTGGTAGGGATTGATCAATCCACGATTGATGAGTGTGGTATGAATGCGTATGTTGGTGTCCAGGAGCGCTCCTAGATCGGTTCAGCACGGGTTTGGGGATTTTAGTAGGGTGGGGGGAACGGGGGAACTGTGGCTTTGTATACCTTGATGCAATAAAGAATTTGTATAGTAAGTGAGTGGCGGCCCATTGTCATTCCTAGTATTCGTTGTTAGAATTGGCCGTGCCTTCCCTCAGCACATGGGGTTTTACTAATAGAAGTAATGATCGGTGCACCGGATAATTAGGTAAATCTTATTATGTGCATTTACTGGTGAAACGCTGTCTCTTATGTGCATTTGGTGGGGAAACGCTGTCTCTCATTACATGCATTTACTGGGGAAACGCTGTCTCTTATGTGCATTTAGTGGGGAAACGCTGTCTCTCATTACATGCATTTACTGGAGAAACGCTGTCTGTGATTATGTGCATTTACTTCATATTTTTTATGTAACTACATTAGCTGGTATAACTACATTACAGTTAGCCCACCCACGGGCAGGGTATATGAGGGATATATTTATTAAAAAATATAAGGGCATCAATATTAAAAAAAAAAATCTTCAAAAAACGTTATGGTAGGCGTGACTTGGGGGTGTGGTTAGGGTGTGTTAGGGGTGTGGCTAGGGTGTGGCCTGTGTCCCGATTTCTAATTTTAAAATGTTGGGAGGTATGGGACACCTGTACCAATAGGACAGACAGTATGGACACTAACTATTTAGTGTCATTTGGACAGACTGCCTCTCCGAATATGGACAGTTGGCAGCCCCTATTGGTGCCCTTTAGAGCCTGAATGGGGCCCTAAGCAACTGCTTGATTTGCCTGGTTTAAAATCCGACCCTGGGCGTTTCTACACGGCCATGGCGCGCTTGGCTGATATTCAGCGGAGAAACAACTCGCCGGTGAGGCGCTTGATTTGCGATAGCCCGACTTGCTGGAATTCAATGCTCCTCATGTTTGACCGCCTGCTACAACAGGAGAAAGCCGTCAACGACTATCTGTATACCTACAGTGAAAGGTCATGCTCTAGGGAGCTGGGGTTTTCAGGCAGAAGTACTGGACACTCATGCGTAATGCCTGCAGGCTCATGTGTCAGTTTGAGGTGGTGACAAACCTGGTGAGTCGCAGTGAAGTTTCCATCAGCGACTTGATCCCATATGATTACTTCCAGGTGTTAGACCCCTTGAAACATCTTTTCCATCACTTTTTGTGGCCAGAATTAGTGTTTCTAGCTTTGAAAGTTCGCCTGCCCATTGAAGTCTATTGCAGTTCGCGTTGATTCGCCGGTTCACAAACCTTTCCTCAAGTTCGCGTTCGCAGTTCATAAACACTGCACTACTTACAGGTCTATAATTTCCTGGATCTCATTTTTTGGCCTTTTAAAATAATCGGAAAACGTGCGCTCTACGCCAATCTACTAGGACTCTGCCAGTTGAAAGCGAGTCACAAAAGATAAGATAAAGGCCTTTAGCTATAACTGAACTCAATTCCCTTAGGACCCGAGGATGTATGCCATCCGGGCCAGGTGCCTTCTGCCTTGTCTTTTTTTAATTTATTTAGTTTTGCCTTCACTTCTTCCTGCATTAAGTATTTAACATTACAATTGGAAGATTGAGACTCTTCTGCATCTGTCATTTGCAACAGTGATGTTTCCCTTGTGAAGACAGAAGCAAAGAAAGCATTTAATAACTCTGTCTTACCTTGGTCATCCACCATTGAGTTCCCACCCTCACCTTTTAGGAGTCCAATACAGTCAACCTTTCTTTTTTTAGAGTTGATGTACTTGTAAAACTTCTGTCAGGTCGATTTCCTATTAAAGTTAATGGAAATCAATCGGAAAATGCTCGGTAATCGATTAGAAAGCAAACTGGACATGTTGGAAATAATCGATCTGACAGTAAATTGACCATAAAATCTCATAGTGTGTACCCAGCATTAGATTTGATATCCCTAGCGATTTGATTTTCAGCTTCAATCTTTGCCAGCCCAATTTCTTTTTTACAACTTTTATTGCACTCCTTATTATTGCTTAAAGAGAACCTGAGGCGGGGTTCTCCCAATGCAATCCCCATACAGAGGCCGGGTCTGCCTATAGAGCCCAGCCTCTGTTGCTATTTTAATCCCCCCTAAAACCCCCCTGCGCTCTGTAATCCCCCCTAAAACACAGCCGCGCTGTGCGGGCTGTGTTTATCTCTTTACAGTCACTCTCGCCGATCCCCCCGCCTCCTGCAGAGCTCCGGAGCGGCGATAGTGACAGTAAAGAGATAAACACAGCCCGCTCTGACAAGCTGCGTGTCAGCAGTGCGGCTGTGTTTAAGGGGGGGATTACAGAGTGCAGGGGGTATTTAGGGGGGAATAAAATAGCAATAGAGGCTGGGCTCTATAGGCAGACCCAGCCTGTTTATGCAGCTAGCATTGTGAGAACCCCGCCTCGGGTTCTCTTTAATGCAGCCTCGGTCCCCTCCTGTTTAAGGACCTTATAGGCATTCTTTTTCAACTTAATTTTATCTCTAACCTTTACATTTATCCATAGAGGCCTTTTTTTATTCCTAGACGTTTTGTTTCCATATGGGATATACCTACTACAATATTGATTGAAAATAAGTTTAAAAGCTTGCCATTTCCCTTCAGTGTTCACCCCTTGTGGTACATTATCCCAGTTCACCAAACTTAGTGCCTGCCTGAGTTGTTTGAACTTTGCCCTTCTAAAATTCATAGTTTTAGTGGTCCCGCTGCCCTGCGGCCTACCAGTCACCAGATCAAACGTTATCATGTTGTGATCACTATTTCCAGTGGCGTAGGGATCACCATAGCAACCATAGCAATGCTATGGGCCCTACACCACAAGGGGGCCCCGAGGTCCTGGCTGTCTGTGTTTTATTTTTATTTATTTTTTCCTTAATCAGCAGGCCTGGCCATGACTGTGTGCAGACTTTGCCCCCTTCTTCCTCTCCCCCTGCAAGGAGAATGCATGGAGGCAGGCTGACGAAAGGGGACTATTTTTCCTTCCGCCTCTGTTTCCAGCCGACAATTAGTTTTTAGTTCTGGCAGGAAACAGAGTGATGCTGAGCTGCACGTGGTTTCCCCTCCTCCCCCTCCCCTCTGCTACACACACAGTCCCCGGAACGAGCAGCAGAGGAATGCAGCCAGCCAGAGAGAGAGACAGACAGAGAGAGGAGAGATGCAGCCTGCCAGAGAGGGAGGGAGACAGAGAGGAGAGATGCTGTCAGGGACTCACTGAGGCTGAAGATTGCCTCAAATCCTCAGGTTTTCTTTTTACAAGTTTTCTTGCAGTTATGAATAGTTGAAGTGCACGTGGGGCAACTTGGAGTGAGTGGAATATTTCCCTTTCCACACAACACATAGTCAACAGAAAATAAGGAACCCCTGCACATATACATGGACACAGGGGCGTAGCTAGAAATCATGGGGCCCCATAGCAAAGTTTTTGGTGGGGCCCCCCTAAAAAAATCTAGAAGGCATCTTATTGCCCCGTCGCCCCACCCCAATTACAGCTAAACCTATTCTCATACAGAGCCCTCCCTCTACCTATGCGTAACCCTAACCACCTCCCCTGCTGATGCCTAACATTAACCACCCTGCCGCAAAAAAAAAAAGCTTAAAGGATACCGCAGCTGACAAAAAATATTGCTGCAGTGTGTGGGGGATTGCATGTACATACCTTTAGTGCCTCCTGCCCCCCCTCCGTCTGCTGCCATTAGAGTAATATTCCTCCCAGTGCCCGGCTGCTTGATTGACCCCCCACCTGGACATACTGCGCCCTGTGTGCGCAGTATGTCCTCCCCTCTTCACTTCTGGCCGGCGCATAACGAGCGGCTCAGAAGCACGCTAATTCCTCTGCCTCCCCTGGGCTGAGTCTGCGTTCCATTACAGTAAGCGTCACATGATTAGCATGTGACGCTTGGTGTAGTGGAGCGCACACTCAGCCTAGGGGAGGCAGAGGAATTAGCGTGCTTCTGAGCCAATCGCTATGCGCCAGCCAGAATCTGAAGAGGGGAGGACATACTGCGCACACAGGGCGCAGTATGTTCAGGTGGGGGGTCAATCAAGTCGTCGGGCACCGGGAGGAATGTTAGTCTAATGGCAGCAGACGGGGGGGCAGGAGGCACTAAAGGTATGTACATGTAATCCCCCACACACTGCAGCAATATTTTTTTTCAGCTGTGGTATCCTTTAATATTGGACAAAAAACGTGGGTCTGCAGCACACAAGCTCTTTATTGGAGCTAAACTTGGAAATGATACATGCAAGCTTTCGGACAATCCCTGTCCTTCCTCAAGCTAATCACAAAATGAAACAGCAAAGACTTAAATCAGCACCAGCAGGAAATGACATCACATCACATTACGCATAATCCATCATTAACATAATTAGTCATTAGCATAATTAGCACAACACTCCTCCGTGTTTTCCAATGTGGCGTTCGCCACGCATTGTTTGGCGTGGTGGCGCTACATTGATGACATTTTTGCGCTGTGGCGGGGCGACATTGGATCCCTTATGGCTTTTCACGATTATTTGAATTCAATACATGATTCAATCACGTTTAATATAGAACATGATACCAAACGGGTCTCTTTTTTGGACACCACCATCCATTTAACTGATAGTAATTTTTGGTCAGATCTTTATACCAAACCAACTGATCGCAACCGACTTTTGAGGTTTGATAGTTATCATAACCCCAGGGTTTTTGGTTCCATTGTTCGCAGTCAACTCGGGAGGGTCGATCGGATTGTTGGCCCGACTGAGCTTGCTGAGAAACGCAAAGAGGAAATGTGTCAGAAATTTTTTGACCGTGGATATCCGAGAGATTTTGTTGCCCAAGTTAGGAATAGTCCCCCAGTGGATCGACCAGATGTTAAGCGATTGCCATTTATTTGTCAATACCATTCGTTTTCGCAGAAAGTCTTTGCCATCCTGAAAAAGCATTGGCATCTTCTTGCCAATGCGTACCCTCACATTGAGGAGTTTCTTACTCCCCCGATTCAAGCGTTCCGTAGGAATCCCACCATAGGAAACAGGATAGTCAGGGCTGATGTTAGATCTCTACCTACAATGGATATGGCCCCCATCACTGGTCGCAAAGGTTGTTTTCCTTGTCTCTCATGTTCTGAATGCACTAATATGATTAGAACCACTAATTTTGAGAATGCAGCAGGGACCAAGAAGTATGATATACGTCATTTTTTGACTTGTCAGACAAAGTTTGCCATCTATCTCATTCGCTGTCCCTGTGGTCTCTTATATGTGGGAGAGACTACCCAGAGAGTTAGGAACAGGATTTCACAACATAGGACTACAGTTAGATCGGGCACTTTGGATTTACCCATCCCTAGACATTGCAAAATGAAAGGGCATGTTCCTGATGACCTCAAATTTATGGTGATAGATCATGTACCCCCATTACAGAGAGGGGGTGACCGGGTACTTATGTTAAAAAGGAAAGAAGTTTTTTGGATAAATAATTTAGGTACATTGTTTCCTGATGGTTTAAACCATGATTTTGACTTGCATTTATTTATCTGATTTACAGGTTACCTACATGGACTTTTTTGTGTTAAGAAAGGGACAGAAGGGAATGGACTTTAACCACTATACGAGGGAGAGTCGCAGGATGACGTAAATACGATTATATGTGTTTTTTTCAACGATTACAGGGTTAACTGTTATCCAGTGTTGTGCTAATTATGCTAATGACTAATTATGTTAATGATGGATTATGCGTAATGTGATGTGATGTCATTTCCTGCTGGTGCTGATTTAAGTCTTTGCTGTTTCATTTTGTGATTAGCTTGAGGAAGGACAGGGATTGTCCGAAAGCTTGCATGTATCATTTCCAAGTTTAGCTCCAATAAAGAGCTTGTGTGCTGCAGACCCACGTTTTTTGTTACTTATTCAGTGGAGGTGGGGACCTTCGCTGTCTGCGTGCACCTATCTACATCTGGTTGTTCCAGTGCTGCTGACCCTTTGATTGATATCCTTTAATATTGGGTGCCACAAAATTGGAGATCTAGGGCGCCTCAAAAAACTATCAATATCGGGTGCCACTAGGTACCCATACAAATATTGGTTATAGCAGGTGGCCAAACTCCCTGCTATAAATATTTGTATGGGCACATATGGAAACACTCAATATTTAAAGGTTTTTTTTTGTGGCGGGGGTGGGCGTTAAGGTTTAGCAACCTTAAAGTGAACCTGAGCCGAGTAAAAATATTTCAAACAAACACATGATGTATCTATAAGTGAATATTACATACTTACCTCACTGTCAGTTCCTCTAAGAAGCTCAGCATTTTCTTCTAACAATGATATGAAATATATCATTTGCTGTCAGTTATATTTCAGTTGTTGTCAGTAATAAGTGAAAGGGCAACTGATGTGCAAGGTAATGTCCATGTTTCCCTATGGCTCATGTGGGTGGTGTTAAAGTTTAACAGTGTGCTGCCCAGGAAGCTGTTATGGGCTAATGGTCATTTTTAATATGTAGGATGGAGAATTCTGTTCCCAGTCTGCAATCCAGATGAATGAATTAAAGTGCCCAAGGCCCAGCAGTCTATTAAGGGCCAGTCATAATAACAGGAATGTGCTCACTGTATGCCCAGTGTCGTGGGGGTAGCGTGTTGACAACAGATAGTTGCCAAAGTTTAAACTTGCGTAGTAGCAGTATCTTGCATGCCCCCCACAGTTTGCAGCATGAGGTGCAGAGCTTGTAAGTGTTAGTGGATAGGCAGCACAATGGTGCAATAGTGGATAGCGCTCTCGCCTTGCGGCATTGAATCCCCAAATCAAATCCCAGCCAGGGCACTATCTGCATGGAGTTTGTAGGTTCTTCCCGTGTCTGTGTGAGTTTTCTCCCTGCACTCCAGTTTCCTCACACACCCCAAAAGCATACAGATAATTTAATTGGCTTTCCCCTAAATTGTCCCTAGACTACAATACATACAGTACACAATACATACATAGAAATAGGACTATGGTAGGGATTAGATGGTGAGCCCCTCTGAGGGACAGTTAGGTGACAAGACAATGTACTCTTTACAGCGCTGAGGAAGATGTCGGCGCTATATAAATACATAATAATATTAGTGCCACTCAAACCTCTCGGTATCTTTAGCAGCAGTTGAAAAAGGGATACTGCATATCCGGCAGTGACACTGGACACTGGGAACAGGATTCAGCATTCCAGTTTTGCCTCCAGTGTATGTGAGTGAAGTGTAAGTGTGCAGAGACCAGCAGGTGTGGATTTTGGCAGAAATGTGCTAAAGATTCAGCATTGATGTTTTTTTTATTTTTTTGTGCGATTTTAAGGATTCGATTATTGTCCATGTATATGTGCAGGGGTTCCTTATTTTCTGTTGACTATGTGTTGTGTGGAAAGGGAAATATTCCACTCACTCCAAGTTGCCCCACGTGCACTTCAACTATTCATAACTGCAAGAAAACTTGTAAAAAGAAAACCTGAGGATTTGAGGCAATCTTCAGCCTCAGTGAGTCCCTGACAGCATCTCTCCTCTCTGTCTCCCTCCCTCTCTGGCAGGCTGCATCTCTCCTCTCTCTGTCTGTCTCTCTCTCTGGCTGGCTGCATTCCTCTGCTGCTCGTTCCGGGGACTGTGTGTGTAGCAGAGGGGAGGGGGAGGAGGGGAAACCACGTGCAGCTCAGCATCACTCTGTTTCCTGCCAGAACTAAAAACGAATTGTCGGCTGGAAACAGAGGCGGAAGGAAAAATAGTCCCCTTTCGTCAGCCTGCCTCCATGCATTCTCCTTGCAGGGGGAGAGGAAGAAGGGGGCAAAGTCTGCACACAGTCATGGCCAGGCCTGCTGATTAAGGAAAAAATAAATAAAAATAAAACAGACAGCCAGGACCTCGGGGCCCCCTTGTGGTGTAGGGCCCATAGCATTGCTATGGTTGCTATGGTGATCCCTACGCCACTGCATGGACAATAATCGAATCCTTAAAATCGCACAAAAAAATAAAAAAAACATCAATGCTGAATCTTTAGCACATTTCTGCCAAAATCCACACCTGCTGGTCTCTGCACACTTACACTTCACTCACATACACTGGAGGCAAAACTGGAATGCTGAATCCTGTTCCCAGTGTCCAGTGTCACTGCCGGATATGCAGTATCCCTTTTTCAACTGCTGCTAAAGATACCGAGAGGTTTGAGTGGCACTAATATTATTATGTATTTATATAGCGCCGACATCTTCCTCAGCGCTGTAAAGAGTACATTGTCTTGTCACCTAACTGTCCCTCAGAGGGGCTCACCATCTAATCCCTACCATAGTCCTATTTCTATGTATGTATTGTGTACTGTATGTATTGTAGTCTAGGGACAATTTAGGGGAAAGCCAATTAAATTATCTGTATGCTTTTGGGGTGTGTGAGGAAACTGGAGTGCAGGGAGAAAACTCACACAGACACGGGAAGAACCTACAAACTCCATGCAGATAGTGCCCTGGCTGGGATTTGATTTGGGGATTCAATGCCGCAAGGCGAGAGCGCTATCCACTATTGCACCATTGTGCTGCCTATCCACTAACACTTACAAGCTCTGCACCTCATGCTGCAAACTGTGGGGGGCATGCAAGATACTGCTACTACGCAAGTTTAAACTTTGGCAACTATCTGTTGTCAACACGCTACCCCCACGACACTGGGCATACAGTGAGCACATTCCTGTTATTATGACTGGCCCTTAATAGACTGCTGGGCCTTGGGCACTTTAATTCATTCATCTGGATTGCAGACTGGGAACAGAATTCTCCATCCTACATATTAAAAATGACCATTAGCCCATAACAGCTTCCTGGGCAGCACACTGTTAAACTTTAACACCACCCACATGAGCCATAGGGAAACATGGACATTACCTTGCACATCAGTTGCCCTTTCACTTATTACTGACAACAACTGAAATATAACTGACAGCAAATGATATATTTCATATCATTGTTAGAAGAAAATGCTGAGCTTCTTAGAGGAACTGACAGTGAGGTAAGTATGTAATATTCACGTATAGATACATCATGTGTTTGTTTGAAATATTTTTACTCGGCTCAGGTTCACTTTAAGGTTGCTAAACCTTAACGCCCACCCCCGCCACAAAAAAAAACCTTTAAATATTGAGTGTTTCCATATGTGCCCATACAAATATTTATAGCAGGGAGTTTGGCCACCTGCTATAACCAATATTTGTATGGGTACCTAGTGGCACCCGATATTGATAGTTTTTTGAGGCGCCCTAGATCTACAATTTTGTGGCACCCAATATTAAAGGATATCAATCAAAGGGTCAGCAGCACTGGAACAACCAGATGTAGATAGGTGCACGCAGACAGCGAAGGTCCCCACCTCCACTGAATAAGTAACAAAAAACGTGGGTCTGCAGCACACAAGCTCTTTATTGGAGCTAAACTTGGAAATGATACATGCAAGCTTTCGGACAATCCCTGTCCTTCCTCAAGCTAATCACAAAATGAAACAGCAAAGACTTAAATCAGCACCAGCAGGAAATGACATCACATCACATTACGCATAATCCATCATTAACATAATTAGTCATTAGCATAATTAGCACAACACTGGATAACAGTTAACCCTGTAATCGTTGAAAAAAACACATATAATCGTATTTACGTCATCCTGCGACTCTCCCTCGTATAGTGGTTAAAGTCCATTCCCTTCTGTCCCTTTCTTAACACAAAAAAGTCCATGTAGGTAACCTGTAAATCAGAGAAATAAATGCAAGTCAAAATCATGGTTTAAACCATCAGGAAACAATGTACCTAAATTATTTATCCAAAAAACTTCTTTCCTTTTTAACATAAGTACCCGGTCACCCCCTCTCTGTAATGGGGGTACATGATCTATCACCATAAATTTGAGGTCATCAGGAACATGCCCTTTCATTTTGCAATGTCTAGGGATGGGTAAATCCAAAGTGCCCGATCTAACTGTAGTCCTATGTTGTGAAATCCTGTTCCTAACTCTCTGGGTAGTCTCTCCCACATATAAGAGACCACAGGGACAGCGAATGAGATAGATGGCAAACTTTGTCTGACAAGTCAAAAAATGACGTATATCATACTTCTTGGTCCCTGCTGCATTCTCAAAATTAGTGGTTCTAATCATATTAGTGCATTCAGAACATGAGAGACAAGGAAAACAACCTTTGCGACCAGTGATGGGGGCCATATCCATTGTAGGTAGAGATCTAACATCAGCCCTGACTATCCTGTTTCCTATGGTGGGATTCCTACGGAACGCTTGAATCAGGGGAGTAAGAAACTCCTCAATGTGAGGGTACGCATTGGCAAGAAGATGCCAATGCTTTTTCAGGATGGCAAAGACTTTCTGCGAAAACGAATGGTATTGACAAATAAATGGCAATCGCTTAACATCTGGTCGATCCACTGGGGGACTATTCCTAACTTGGGCAACAAAATCTCTCGGATATCCACGGTCAAAAAATTTCTGACACATTTCCTCTTTGCGTTTCTCAGCAAGCTCAGTCGGGCCAACAATCCGATCGACCCTCCCGAGTTGACTGCGAACAATGGAACCAAAAACCCTGGGGTTATGATAACTATCAAACCTCAAAAGTCGGTTGCGATCAGTTGGTTTGGTATAAAGATCTGACCAAAAATTACTATCAGTTAAATGGATGGTGGTGTCCAAAAAAGAGACCCGTTTGGTATCATGTTCTATATTAAACGTGATTGAATCATGTATTGAATTCAAATAATCATGAAAAGCCATAAGGGATCCAATGTCGCCCCGCCACAGCGCAAAAATGTCATCAATGTAGCGCCACCACGCCAAACAATGCGTGGCGAACGCCACATTGGAAAACACGGAGGAGTGTTGTGCTAATTATGCTAATGACTAATTATGTTAATGATGGATTATGCGTAATGTGATGTGATGTCATTTCCTGCTGGTGCTGATTTAAGTCTTTGCTGTTTCATTTTGTGATTAGCTTGAGGAAGGACATGGATTGTCCGAAAGCTTGCATGTATCATTTCCAAGTTTAGCTCCAATAAAGAGCTTGTGTGCTGCAGACCCACGTTTTTTGTCCAATATTAAAGGATACCACAGCTGAAAAAAAATATATACCCCACAAATGACCCCATTTTAGAAAGAAGACACCCCAAGGTATTCCGTTAGGAGTATGGTGAGTTCATAGAAGATTTTATTTTTTGTCAAAAGTTAGCGGAAAATGACACTTTGTGAAAAAACACAATTAAAATCAATTTCCGCTAACTTTTGACAAAAAAATAAAATCTTCTATGAACTCACCATACTCCTAACGGAATACCTTTGGGTGTCTTCTTTCTAAAATGGGGTCATTTGTGGGGTTCCTATACTGCCCTGGCATTTTAGGGGCCCTAAACCGTGAGGAGTAGTCTTGAAACGAAATTTCTCAAAATGACCTGTGAAATTCTAAAGGTACTCATTGGACTTTGGGCCCTTTAGCGCAGTTAGGGTGCAAAAAAGTGCCACACATGTGGTATCGCCATACTCGGGAGAAGTAGTACAATGTGTTTTGGGGTGTATTTTTACACATACCCATGCTGGGTGGGAGAAATACCTCTGTAAATGGACAATTGTGTGTAAAAAAAATCAAAAGATTGTCATTTACAGAGGTATTTCTCCCACCCAGCATGGGTATGTGTAAAAATACACCCCAAAACACATTATACTACTTCTCCCGAGTACGGCGATACCACGTGTGTGGCACTTTTTTGCACCCTAACTGCACTAAGGGGCCCAAAGTCCAATGAGTACCTTTAGGATTTCACAGGTCATTTTTGTTTCAAGACTACTCCTCACGGTTTAGGGCCCCTAAAATGCCAGGGCAGTATAGGAACCCCACTAATGACCCCATTTTAGAAAGAAGACACCCCAAGGTATTCCGTTAGGAGTATGGTGAGTTCATAGAAGTTTTTATTTTTTTGTCACAAGTTAGCGGAAATTGATTTTAATAGTTTTTTTTCACAAAGTGTCATTTTCCGCTAACTTGTGACAAAAAATAAAATCTTCTATGAACTCACCATACTCCGTACGGAATACCTTTGGGTGTCTTCTTTCTAGAATGGGGTCATTTGTGGGGTTCCTATACTGCCCTGGCATTTTAGGGGCCCTAAACCGTGAGGAGTAGTCTTGAAACCAAATGTCGCAAAATGACCTGTGAAATCCTAAAGGTACTCATTGGACTTTGGGCCCCTTAGCGTACTTAGGGTGTAAAAAAGTGCCACACATGTGGTACCGCCGTACTCAGGAGAAGTAGTATAATGCGTTTTGGGGTGTATTTTTACACATACCCATGCTAAGTGGGAGAAATATCTCTGTAAATGACAATTGTTTGATTTTTTTACACACAATTGTCCATTTACATAGAAATTTCTCCCATCCAGCATGGGTATGTGTAAAAATACACCCCAAAACACATTATACTACTTTTCCTGAGTACGGCGGTACCACATGTGTGACAATTTTTTGCAGCCTAGGTGCGCTAAGGGGCCCAACGTCCTATTCACAGGTCATTTTGAAGCATTTGTTTTCTAGACTACTCCTCGCGGTTTAGGGCCCCTAAAATGCCAGGGCAGTATAGGAACCCCACAAGTGACCCCATTTTAGAAAGAAGACACCCCAAGGTATTCCGTTAGGTGTATGGCGAGTTCATAGAAGATTTTATTTTTTTGTCACAAGTTAGTGAAAAATGACACTTTGTGAAAAAAAACCAATAAAAATTAATTTCCGCTAACTTTTGACAAAAAATAAAATCTTCTATGAACTCGTCATACACCTAACAGAATACCTTGGGGTGTCTTTTTTTCTAAAATGGGGTCACTTGTGGGGTTCCTATACCGCCCTGGCATTTTACAGGCCCAAAACCGTGAGTAGTCTGGAAACCAAATGTCTCAAAATGACTGTTCAGGGGTATAAGCATCTGCAAATTTTGATGACAGGTGGTCTATGAGGGGGCGAATTTTGTGGAACCGGTCATAAGCAGGGTGGCCTTTTAGATGACAGGTTGTATTGGGCCTGATCTGATGGATAGGAGTGCTAGGGGGGTGACAGGAGGTGATTGATGGGTGTCTCAGGGGGTGGTTAGAGGGGAAAATAGATGCAATCAATGCACTGGGGAGGTGATCGGAAGGGGGTCTGAGGGGGATCTGAGGGATTGGCCGAGTGATCAGGAGCCCACACGGGGCAAATTGGGGCCTGATCTGATGGGTAGGTGTGCTAGGGGGTGACAGGAGGTGATTGATGGGTGTCTCAAGGTGTGATTAGAGGGGGGAATAGATGCAAGCAATGCACTGGCGAGGTGATCAGGGCTGGGGTCTGAGGGCATTCTGAGGGTGTGGGCGGGTGATTGAGTGCCCTAGGGGCAGATAGGGGTCTAATCTGATAGGTAGCAGTGACAGGGGGTGATTGATGGGTAATTAGTGGGTGTTTAGGGTAGAGAATAGATGGAAACACTGCGCTTGGGTGGTGATCTGATGTCGGATCTGCGGGCGATCTATTGGTGTGGGTGGGTGATCAGTTTGCCCGCAAGGGGCAGGTTAGGGGCTGATTGATGGGTGGCAGTGACAGCGGGTGATTGATGGGTGGCAGTGACAGGGGGTGATTGATGGGTGGCAGTGACAGGGGGTGATTGATAGGTGATTGACAGGTAATCAGTGGGTTATTACAGGGGAGAACAGATGTAAATATTGCACTGGCGAATTGATAAGGGGGGGGGGGGGGGGTCTGAGGGCAATCTGAGCGTGTAGGCGGGCGATTGGGTGCCCGCAAGGGGCAGATTAGGGTCTGATCTGATGGGTAACAGTGACAGGTGGTGATAGGGGGTGATTGATGGGTAATTAGTGGGTGTTTAGAGGAGAGAATAGATGTAAACGCTGCGCTTGGGTGGTGATCTGATGTCGGATCTGCGGGCGATCTTTTGGTGTGGGTGGGTGATCAGATTGCCCGCAAGGGGCAGGTTAGGGGCTGATTGTTGGGTGGCAGTGACAGGGGGTGATTGATGGGTGATAGGTGATTGGCAGGTGATTGACAGGTGATCAGTGGGTTATTACAGGGAAGGACAGATGTAATTAATGCACTGGCGAATTGATAAGGGGGGGGGGGGGTCTGAGGGCAATCTGAGCGTGTGGGCGGGTGATTGGGTGCCCACAAGGGGCAGATTAGGGTCTGATCTGATAGGTAACAGTGACAGGTGGTGATAGGGGGTGATTGATGGGTGATTGATGGGTAATTAGTGGGTGTTTAGAGAAGATAACAGATGTAAACAATACATTTGGGAAGTAATCTGACGGCGGGTTTGCGGGCGATCTAATGGTGTGGGTGGGTGATCAGATTGCCCGCAAGGGGCAGGTTAGGGGCTGATTGATGGGTGGCAGTGACAGGGGGTGACAGGGGGTGATTGATGGGTGATAGGTGATTGGCAGGTGATTGACAGGTGATCAGTGGGTTATTACAGGGAAGAACAGATGTAATTAATGCACTGGTGAATTGATAAGGGGGGGTCAGAGGGCAATCTGAGCGTGTGGGCGGGTGATTGGGTGCCCGCAAGGGGCAGATTAGGGTCTGATCTGATAGGTAAAAGTGACAGGTGGTGATAGGGGGTGATTGATGGGTGATTGATGGGTAATTAGTGGGTGTTTAGAGGAGAGAATAGATGTAAACAATGGATTTGGGAGGTGATCTGATGTCGGATCTGCGGGCGATCTATTGGTGTGGGGGGGTGATCAGATTGCCCGCAAGGGGCAGGATAGGGGCTGGCTGATGGGTGGCAGTGACAGGGGGTGATTGATGGGTGATTGATGGGTGATTGACAGGTGATTGACAGGTGATTGACAGGTGATTGACAGGTGATCAGGGGGATAGATGCATACAGTAAACAGGGGGGGTGGTCTGGGGAGAATCTGAGGGGTGGGGGGTGATCAGGAGGGGGCAGGGAGCAGGGTGGGGGATAAAAAAAAAATAGCGTTGACAGATAGTGACAGGGAGTGATTGATGGGTGATTAGGGGGGTGATTGGGTGCAAACAGGGGTCTGGGGAGTGGGCAGGGGGGGGTCTGATGGGTGCTGTGGGCGATCTGGGGCAGGGGGGGGGGAAAAATCAGTGTGCTTGGTGCAGACTAGGGTGGCTGCAGCCTGCCCTGGTGGTCCCTCGGACACTGGGACCACCAGGGCAGGAGGCAGCCTGTATAATACACTTTGTAAACATTACAAAGTGTATTATACACTTTGTATGCGGCGATCGCGGGGTTAACATCCCGCCGGCGCTTCCGTATAGCCGGCGGGATGTTGCGGCGGGTGAGCGGCGCCAGGCGGAGGCGGAGGATCGCGTCACTGATGACGCGTTCGCTCCGCCCATGCCCCTACAAGGACCGCCGCCAATTGTCAATACGGCGGTCCTTGCGGGGTGCACTTCTCGGCCGCCAATTGTCAATACGGCGGTCGGGAAGTGGTTAAGCTTTTTTTTTTTTTTGCGGCAGGGTGGTTAATGTTAGGCATCAGCAGGGGAGGTGGTTAGGGTTACGCATAGGTAGAGGGAGGGCTCTGTATGAGAATAGGTTTAGCTGTAATTGGGGTGGGGCGACGGGGCAATAAGATGCCTTCTAGATTTTTTTAGGGGGGCCCCACCAAAAACTTTGCTATGGGGCCCCATGATTTCTAGCTACGCCCCTGACTATTTCCCAAATGTTCTTGAACTTGCACATTTGATATATTATCTGGTCTATTTGAAATGATCAAATCCAGTAACACATTCCCCCTAATTGATTACGTAACCATTTGAGTCAGGTAACTGTCCTGTATTGTTGCCAGAAATCTACTGCTTTTACCAGAATGGGTAGCCTCAATACTCCAGGCAATGTCTGAAAAGTTGAAGTCACCAATAACTATGACCTAATTTTTGCTTGCAGCTTTTTCAATCTGCTGTTGTAATTGCAGTTTTGCAGCTTCATGAATATGTGGTGGCCTGTAGCATACCCCAATAAGCAATTGGCAACCTTTCCAATTTTCACCAAGAATATTTACCCAAACGGACTGCACATCTTCATAATCTTCATCCATCTCAACGTTCAAAAGGGCTACTCACATAGGTGGGTTGCTGGGGGCAACCGACCACAGGAAGCAGGTGGAGATAATGAACCTGTCTCCACTCAGGGTGTCCCAGACTGGGACTGGTGGTGGTCGCTTCTTCTTTAAAAGCCAATAACTGCTTTGAAACTGGTCTGTTTATCATCCCCACCAACAACAGGTGTGGTGGGGTGACTAAGCACAATGAGGGTAAAGAAGCGCCCAGTGGTTTATAAAACTAAGTTAAAAGCAACAGTAAAAATTATAAATGAGGTGGCTTACCTCAATAAGGACATTCTCATAGGAAAAAAGAGAATTTTATTTTTGCACAGGCAAAGCGTTTCACTGGTCTAAGCCTGCTTCCTCAGGCCAATAAGAGTGCCAGAGTATGTAGAGCCAGTATACATAGAGCGTTCTAGCTCAACATTCAGGACAGCTGTAAAAGAGTTCTTAAAGAGACTCTGTAACATTAAAAAGATCCCCTGGGGGGTACTCACCTCGGGTGGGGGAAGCCTCCGGATCCTAATGAGGCTTCCCACGCCGTCCTCTGTCCCACGGGGGTCTCTCCGCAGCCCTCCGAACAGCCGGCGACTGTGCCGACTGTTAGTTTAATATTTACCTTTGCTGGCTCCAGCGGGGGGCGCTGTGGAGGCTTTCCGTTCCGAACTACACGGAAATACCCGATCTCAGTCGGGTCCGCTCTACTGCGCAGGCGCCGGAAACTTGCGCCTGCGCAGTAGAGCAGACCCGACGGCGATCGGGTATTTCCGTGTAGTTCGGAGCCGACAGCCGTCAGAGCGCCTGCGCTGGAGCCAGGAAGGTAAATAATGACGTCACCGCTGCCCGGACTCCACGGAGGGCTGCAGCGAGACCCCTGACGGATGGAGGACGGCGTGGGAAGCCTCATTAGGATCCGGAGGCTTCCCCCACCCGAGGTGAGTACCCCCCAGGGGATCTTTTTATGTTACAGATCCTCTTTAACCTCCTTGCCGGTCTAATTCCCGCCGGCAAGGAGGCAGCGCAGAACTTTTTTTTTTTTTTTTTTTCAAATCATGTGGCGAGCCCAGGGCTCGCTACATGATAACCGCTGAGCGGCGGCATCCCCCCACCCACTCTGATCGCCTTCGCCGATCAGAGTAAGCAGGAAATCCCGTTCAGAACGGGATTTCCTGCAGGGCTTCCCCGGTCGCCATGGCGACGGGGCGGGATGACGTCACAGCGTCACAGCGACGGGACGGGACGTCACAGGGAATCCCAATCCACCCCTCAGCGCTGACTGGCACTGATTGGCCAGGCTGCGCAGGGGTCTGGGGCGGGGGGGAGGCGGCTTGGCGCGGCGGGTAGCGGCGGAACGGCGGGTAGCAGCGGTGATCGAATGTTACAAGCAACTAGCAAAGTGTTAGCTGCATGTAACAAAAAAAATTATGCAAATCGGCCCAGCGGGGCCTGAGAAATCCTCCTGCGCAGGTTACCCCGAGCTGAGCTCGGGATAACCGGCAAGGTGGTTAACAAAGAGACAAACCCATCCACCTTTTTCCCCTGTTCTATCCTTCCTAAACACATTGTATCCCTCTAAATTCGCTATCCAATCATGGCTTTCATCCATCCATGTCTCGGTTATTCCCACAATGGCATAGCCTTTGTCAATCAGAATGAACTTTAATTTGTCCATTTTATTTGCAAGGCTCCTAGCATTGGTTACCATGTACTTTATATTTTTACCACCACATATTCCAATTTTGGTTACATGAAATGGGCTACTTAAAGTTTTACCAACCTCCTTACTCTTTATACTGTCACCACCCCCCTCTACAACCCCCATAATGTTAGGCTCCCACTGTCTTTTTACCTTATCTTGTCCACATATTGAGACTTTACCCTCCCGCCTCCACCCAAGCTCAGGTACTGAGTCCTGAAGCTGACAAAATACCTCCTGTACAGTTAGCTATTCTCCTGTCTGCTAAGCAAACTGGAGGGAAATTAAAAAAATGGAAAACTATAAGTTTAAAAACTGACACTTGCTGTTCTAGATAACAGATGAACCGCAACACACATTTCACCAGATATCATAACCGCAAAACACAATTTACCAACAACAGCAATGTATTATAAGCAGTGCTCACAGTTCCCAGCAGTGAAGTGAAGCCCTCCACCAGAATGTTCTAAAAGAGAGGTTATAATGAGGAATGGTTGGTGGGTTTACAGCAGGAGATAGCTACCTTGGATAGAAATTTGTTGGTTAATTCAGATAGGGGAGGGAGTGGAGGCGAGGTGAGCCCTTTTCCCTTTTTCTCAAAATTTTCAGCTCAATATAAGCAGGTTGAGCGAATATTTTCAAAACATTGGGAAATTTTATGGGGGGATCATATTTTACGTGAAGTTTTACCTATCAGACCCTCGTTTGTATATAGGAGAGTACCCAACCTGAAGAATTGTTTAGCCCCCAGTTGTGTGTTGCCACCTAGGTGACCGCAGCTGGTGGGCTGGCAATCTGAGGGTTTTTTTTCTTTGCAGGGATTGTAAGGGTTGTAGGGAGGCTAAAGGGAGAAAAATTAACAAAATTATATCTTTTGCGATTGGACGGTCCTTTGATATTAAGAATTTTATAACCTGCTCAACTTCAGATGTGCTTTACATGATCTCGTGTACTTAAGGCCTACAGTATGTGGGCCGCACCGCCAGACCATTTAAAGAGCAGATTGGTGATCAACATATCACTAATATCCGTAAAGGGTTTGAGTTGCATAGTGTTTCCTTTAAAAGGGAACACCAGTGCAACCCTGCACAGATGTTTTTCTGTGGTGTGGAAAAATTAATTCCTGCCTGGAGAGGCTCTAATAAGGTGCGTGAAATCTCAGAAAAGAAACACAATGGATATATGAACTAGAGACATCTGCCCCTAGAGGGTTAAATGTGGATCTAGACATAAATTGTTTTATCAGTAATGGATGAGCTTATAGTATGCTGTGTATTAGATTTGGTCTGTAGTGTTCTTAGTATATATATATATATATTGGATATAGTGCTTGAGTATGATTAATATTGAAATAGTGGTAGAATCTTATTGGTTGTATATGGGGGGTTAAAATTAAATTAAATGTATCACAATAGGCTGTCTTCTGTATGGGGATGGCTTAGACTGATGCTAGCTGAAGAACTGTCCATTTTTATTATTAATTAATTAATTAATTAATTGGGGATTTTATTTATGTTTTGGGGGGGGGGGGGGGTTGTCCTCACTTTGCGTGGAGAGGAGAGGGAGGGGTTTTAGGGTTTTTAGAGGCCAGTCTAACTAGTGTCGTCAGCCCCTGATGAGTCAATGTCTGACGAAATGCATAGAGCGGAGCGACGAGAACACGTGACTGGCAAAGGAAGCAGAGAGGATGGGTGTGCGATCAAGTGTGGATCTGAGGCAGTATCAGTTTGAGCGGCCACCCAGGGACCATAACTGTATACTATATGCCTGTATACACTAACCACATGTGAGTGCAATATCTTTTTTACTTTGGATTAAACGCTGTTTCTACACTATATGAGCATTTCTAGTTGCAGTAACTTGTCCTGTGAGCGGCATCCACGTATCTGCTGGTTGAATCCATATCAACGCAGTCATTCCTTCCTCTGGATTAATTAGAGGTTGCTAGGGTGAGTGCGGACATGTGGGGGGGGGGGGGGGATAGCATCCCTGCACTGGTGGAGTGTTCTTTGGTGACGGAGTATGACACAGAGGAAAGGAGTTGGGAAATTGGTCTTGGCAGTTACACACTATGTGATGTTGTTTGACTTTTACTGCATATGACGTGAGAGCCTGGTTCAAGAGAGCGGCAGACAACAAGTGTCGACTGATCACGGTGTGAACCCAACCTTGACGTGTTCTTAATCTGTTTGAGCTACAGACTGTGAGATAATATATCTCCTTTCATCCCTAGACTGTGTGCACTATCTTAGTACTTACTGATTTAAGAGTATGCAAATTTGAGAAAACCTCATTGTTGTTATCTGCCTGGGAGGAAATGTTAAATTCCTGCTACAAACATCCTTCTGTGCCAGAAAAAAATAAGATACAAATGGGTTCTTTGTCAGTTATAAACCAGTTCAGTCTTGACCCTGTTCTTAATGCAGTCCAGTTCTGTTTGATTATTTAAAAAAAAGATTGGAAAGGTTTTGTTGAACACTATTCTCAGAAGGATAAATTGCATATTGTGGAATATATGCATGCTGTTAAAAGTCTGAGTGATCACAGGTTGTGCAAGTGTGAATCGTCCTCTGCCCTAATTGCCATGTGGCAGAAAATCATTTCTTCAGATTCTCTCCCAAACCAATGCAGTAATGATCCTGATCTTGATCAGCTCTTAAGGAACCATGTGAAAGTCAAGCCAGTTTTCAATTTACTTCTGAACAGATTGATGTTTATTATAGTTATCTAAAGAGTGAAAGGAAAGCGTGTGTTGAATTTTATTCTCAGCAGAGTGAGGAATTTATCAGGAGTTGTATGCATGGTGTTAGATCTCTGATGGTTAATGCCCTACGCAAGTATGAATCTGCTTATGCTTTGATTTCCACATGGCAAGAAATTCTTTCCTCTATATTTCCATCTCATGCTCTCTCTGGTGACTCTTATGTCCAGAGTTCACAACCTTCACGTCAGTAGAGATGGCCCAAACATCAGATTTTGTGTTCGCGAACTTCCTCAAAAGTTTGTGCTTGTGCGAACTTGGCTAACCACCATAGAATTCAATGGGCAGGCACATTTTAAATTATACAGGGACTATTTCTGGCCACAAAAGTGATGAAAAAGTTGTTTCAAGGGGTCTAACACCTGGAGGGGGGGGGGCATGGCGGAGTGAGATACATGCCAAAAGTCCCTGGGAAAATTACGTATTTGACACAGAGTAGGGTTATACTCCCTAAAGGGCAAAAATCACATGACATTCTTGGAGGCATAAAGTGCTTTAAAAAACGTGTATACATCGAACAGGTAGTATAAGTAGTGTACTGCTTCACACTGACAGACCAAACTCAGTGTGTAATGCACTGCAAACAACTGCAAATGGTTGTCAGGCAGACATCCATGGTCAGATGGACCCTTGACTTAATGCTGTGTGCCAAAGATGACACCACTTGCCTTTCAACTTCATGGTACAGTTTGGGTATTGCCTTTTTGGAAAAATAATTGCGGCCTGATATCTTCCACTGCGGTGTCCCCATCGCTACAAATTTTCGGAAGGCCTCAGAGTCCACCAGCTTGTATGGTAACAACTGGTGGGCTAACAGTTCCAACAAGCCAACTGTCAGATACTGGGCAAGGAGGTGACTGACTGACAGACATTGGCTTCTTCCGCTCAAATATTTCCTTAATGGACACCTGGCTGCTATGGGCAGAGGAGCAGGAACTGCTCAAGGTTAGAGGCGGAGTGGAGGAGGGTGGCTGTGAAAGTGTAAGGGCAGCAGAGGATAAGTGGCTGAAGATGCTGCACCTGGAGGAGGCAGAGGGTGGCTGCCTTTGTGTGCTGCTTTTCCTCATTTGCTCATCCCACTGGTGTTTGTGCTGGGAGATTAAGTGCCTTCACAAGGTACTTGTCCCTACATGGGTGTTGCTTTTTCCACGGGATGACAACATTTTGGTGGTGGCGGCAGCAGCTGGCATTGAAGGGCGTGTTGGCTGGCTGACAGGTGGCGATACATGCCATTGGACACTGCCACAAGCTGTTTGCGATGAGCTCCCCCTGCTGTTTACATCAATTCGTCTCCACCTTCTCTCTTTCTCCCCCTCTGTCCCCACTGCCCTATGCTGCTCACACAAGTGCTCCACCATATAGAGAGTGGAGTTCTCTAGCTGTGTCACAAATCAGCTTGTTGGGGGGAAGGCTGTGCTGCCTTTGCATTTGAACAAGTGAAGCAGCAACAGTGGCTGAATGCCTAAAATGACTGCACACCTTACGAACTGTGTTTAGTAGATCAGACATGCCAGGGTATGTTTTTAAAAAAATGTCAAATTCAAAATATAGGCAAAGCAAGGCACATGTGTTAAGTTGCCATGACGAACTGCTGACACCATGTTTGCACCATTATCACTGACCACGAGGCCAATTTTCAGTTGATGAGGGGTAAGCCATTTGTCCTCTTGTGAATGCAGTGCGGTTAGAATTTCTGCCCCGTGTGACTTTTTCCTCCAAGACAAACTAATTGAAGTAAGGCTTGGCATCTGCAATGCTGCACCATTCCATAAGTCTGGCTGTGCTTACTGTAGGGTCCAGATTTATCTGTAGAAAAAGCTGCATAGTTGGAGGAAGAAGATGATGCAGATTCTTCAATATTAGTGAAGGAGGTTGAGGTTGAAGAAGATGTACCTGAGGCCTGTCTCCCCTTAAGTACCCTGGGTGGTACCACTACCTCTAACAGTGCTCCACTTGCTGCGCCCTTATCACTACTACGCATGAGTGTAATCCAGTGCACTGTGAAAGAAATATATATCGACCTTGACCATTGTCGTGGAAAAATCAACAATGAATCAGTTGTTCAAAGATAAAAAGTATACATGCTTTTATTGCTTAAGCAAGGGTATTACAATGGGAAACAGTAAATTCGGGCGCCTGAGGCTAGTGGACAAATCGGGCGCCGCCATTCACTCCTATAATAAATATCGTTTAATGCGCGCCCGATAGGAAAAAAGGGCGCCGGAGAAAACTAACGTTTTAAAAGCGGCGCCCGGAGACTTAATGTTTTATTACTGTTTCTCATGATTACACATTATTTAATGATTTATACATTTTTAAATATTATTTTTAAACGAAAAACAGTACAATATTTTTCCCCAAACATTATTTTTAAACGAAAAACAGTACTTTTTTTTTTTTAACATTATTTTTAAACGAAAAAACCAACAGGGGGGTCTTAGGTTTAGGCACCAACAGGGGGGTCTTAGGTTTAGGCACCAACAGGGGGTTTTAGGTTTAGGCACCAACAGGGGGGTCTTAGGTTTAGGCACTAACAGGGGGTTCTTAGGTTTAGGCACCAACAGGGGGGTCTTAGGTTTAGGCACTAACAGGGGGGTCTAGGGGTTAGGGGTAGGTACAGGGAGGGTTACTTAGTAATTTTTTTTTAAACGTTATTATACGTTTGACTATTTAAACGAAAGATTAACGTTTTTACAATTGCCGATTTAATGCACATTATTTAATGATTTATAACTTTAAAAAACATTAATTTTAAACGAAATACAGTACAATACAATTTTAAACGTTATTCATGCTTATCGTTAAAAACCCGGCGCCCTTTTTTCCCAGCGCCCCTTTTTAACGTACGCATTACAATGAAGTGACGTACAATAACAGTCACTTAGCATATGGTGTAAGTACCAAATTGCATCTGACAACAGTGGCAATTTATATCTTTTGAACAAAGCTTCAAACCAATCACATTTTGTTGCTAAGCATATAGTGTCCAATCAGCAATCAGAGCACGTAGTCCAGGTAGCAAGTTGTTTGTCATCTGCTATCAAAAGGGTGTGTAAAGTCTTGAACCCCTGATAGCAATCATGTGCTCGTTGCGTGAGAAGCTGAGAGGCCACTCTTCTTCAAAACACTATACTAAGCAAAACATGTTTTTCTATCCTATGTCAAAACTAAGAATTCACAAAATGGAGGTAGGCAACACAAAATGGAGGAGATTAATAATGTGAATTTCTTTCACATTACCTCACCCTTTTGATAATATTATTATCACTTATTATCAATATTGTGGTGCCTTATCTCCTTACTTTATTATTTACTGGTCTGTACACTGATAATGTAACGCAAGACCAGGATACGCAATTGAAATGCCCCCAGCATGCAGTATTGTTGTGCAAATACTAGGTATATTGTCAATGCAATCATGTCTCCTCATGTCTCCAATGTCTCACTGATTTATCAGTACCCACAGATTCATAATCCAAGACATTCACACATCTTTATTTGCATACACGCCACACACACACACACACACACACACACACACACACGCACGCACGCACGCACGCACGCACGCACACACACACACACACTGGTGTGAAAAACTATTTGCCCCCTTCCTGATTTCTTATTCTTTTGCATGTTTGTCACACTTAAATGTTTCTGCTCATCAAAAACCGTTAACTATTAGTCAAAGATAACATAATTGAACACAAAATGCAGTTTTAAATGATGGTTTTTATTATTTAGTGAGAAAAAAAACTCCAAATCTACATGGCCCTGTGTGAAAAAGTGATTGCCCCCCTTGTTAAAAAATAACTTAACTGTGGTTTATCCAGTGGCGTACCTAGGGCATTTGGCACCCGGTGCTGGGTATTAAAAGACCCCCCCCCAAAAAAAAAAAAAAATGGGTGTGGCCACAACCTGCGGCATGCTTCGCGGCAAAAATGGGCATAGTCATGACCGGATGAGGGCGGAGCTAACTGTAATTTAAAGTATTAGCTAGTATAGTTGCCCCAGTATAGCTAGTAGTTTCCCCCAGTATAGCTGCCCCCAGTGAAGCTAGTATAGTTGCCCCCAGTGAAACTAGTTGCCCCCAATGAAGTTAGTATAGTTGCCTCCAGTATAGCTAGTTTAGTTGCCCCCAGTATAGTTGCCCCCAGTATAGCTGGTTTAGTTGCCCCAGTATAGCTGGTTTAGTTGCCGAAGTATAGCTAGTTTAGTTGCCCCCAGTATAGCTAGTTTAGTTGCCCCCAGTATAGCTGCCCCCAGTATTGCTAGTATACCTGCCCCCAGTATAGCTGCCCCCAGTATAGCTAGTTTAGTTGCCCCCAGTATAGCTAGTTTAGTTGCCCCCAGTATAGCTGCCCCCAGTATAGCTGGTATAGTTGCCTCCAGTATAGCTGGTATAGTTGCCCCCAGTATAGCTGGTATAGTTGCCCCCAGTATAGCTAGTATAGTTGCCCCCAGTATAGCTAGTATAGTTGCCCCCAGTATAGCTGGTATAGTTGCCCCCAGTATAGCTGGTATAGTTGCCCCCAGTATAGCTGGTTTAGTTGCCCCCAGTATAGCTAGTTTAGTTGCCCCCAGTATAGCTAGTATAGTTGCCCCCCAGTATAGCTAGTTTAGTTGCCCCCCAGTATAGCTACCCCCAGTATAGCTAGTATAGTTGCCCCCACTATAGCTGGTATAGTTGCCCCCAGTATAGCTAGTTTAGTTGCCCCCAGTATAGTTGCCCCCAGTATAGCTGGTATAGTTGCCCCCAGTATAGCTAGTTTAGTTGCCCCCAGTATAGCTGCCCCCAGTATAGTTGCCCCCAGTATAGCTGGTAGTTGCCCCCAGTATAGCTAGTTTAGTTGCCCCCAGTATAGCTAGTACAGTTCCCCCCAGTAAAGATGCCCAGGAGGGGGGGAAGCAGCGCTAGAAGAAGGGGCAGTGGGGGCAGCGGTGGGGAGGGGGGAAATATCCCACCCCCTCCCTCACCTGGGACCCCTCCTTCTGCCTCTCTCTCCCCCTCCAGAATAGCTGCGACAAGTGCGGGGCGGCCGGAGGCGTATAGACAATTACTCACCTAATCTCCGCGTTCCCAGCGTCATGACGTTACAGGTCTCCGCCTCCAATGCCGCCCACTGTGCTTCCGCTAATCAGGAAGCACAGTGGGCGGCATTGAAGACGGAGACCTGTGAAGTCATGACGCTGAGCTCCACGCTTGGAACGCGGAAATCAGGTGAGTAATTGTTCATACGCCTCCGGCCGCCCCGCACTTGTCGCCGCTATTCTGGAGGGGGAGTGAGGCAGAAGGAGGGGTCCCAGGTGAGGGAGGGGGGGGATATTTCCCCCCTCCCCACCGCTGCCCCCACTGCCCCTCCTTCTAGCCCTGCTTCTCCCTCCTGCTGTGCTGCTGTGGGGGGTCGTGGTGACACCCCCCTGGGTGTCTGACACCCGGTGCGCCCCGCCCCCCTGCGCACTATGGTAGGGACGCCACTGGGTTTATCACACCTGAGTTCAATTTCTGTAGTCACCCCCAGGCCTGATTACTGCCACACCTGTTTCAATCAAGAAATCACTTAAATAGAAGCTATCTGACACAGAGAAGTAGATCAAAAGCACCTCAAAAGCTAGACATCATGCCAAGATCCAAAGAAATTCAGGAACAAATGAGAACCAAAGTACTGTAATTGAGATCTATCAGTCTAGTAAAGGTTATAAAGCCATTTCTAAAGCTTTGGGACTCCAGCGAACCCCAGTGAGAGCCATTATCCATAAATGGCAAAAACATGGAACAGTGATGAACCTTCCCAGGAGTGGCCAGCCGACCAAAATTACCCCATGAGCGCAGAGAAAACTCATCCGAGAGGCCACAAAAGACCCCAGGACAACATATAAAGAACTGCAGGCCTCACTTGCCTCAATTAAGGTCAGTGTTCACGACTCCACCATAAGAAAGAGACTGGGCAAAAATGACCTGCATGGCAGATATCCAAGGCGCAAACCACTTTTAAGCAAAAAGAACATTAAGGCTCATCTCAATTTTGCTAAAAAACATCTCAATGATTGCCAAGACTTTTGGGAAAATACCTTGTGGACCGACGAGACAAAAGTTGAACTTTTTGGAAGGTGCGTGTCCCGTTACATCTGGCGTGGAAGTAACACAGCATTTCAGCAAAAGAACATCATACCAACAGTAAAATATGGTGGTGGTAGTGTTATGGTCTGGGGTTGTTTTGCTGCTTCAGGACCTGGAAGGCTTGTTGTGATAGATGGAACCATGAATTCTACTGTCTACCAAAAAATCCTGAAGGAGAATGTCCGGCCATCTGTTCGTCAACTCAAGCTGAAGCAATCTTGGGTGCTGCAGCAGGACAATGACCCAAAACACACCAGCAAATCCACCTCTGAATGGCTGAAGAAAAACAAAATGAAGACTTTGGAGTGGCCTAGTCAAAGTCCTGACCTGAATCCTATTGAGATGTTGTGGCATGACCTTAAAAAGAAGGTTCATGCTAGAAAACCCTCAAATAAAGCTGAATTACAACAATTCTGCAAAGATGAGTGGACCAAAATTCCTCCAGAGCGCTGTAAAAGACTTATTGCAAGTTATCGCAAACGCTTGATTGCAGTTATTGCTGCTAAGGGTGGCCCAACCAGTTATTAGGTTCAGGGGGCAATTTCTTTTTCACACAGGGCCATATAGGTTTTGAGTTTTTTTTTCTCACTAAATAATAAAAACCATCATTTAAAACTGCATTTTGTGTTCAATTATGTTATCTTTGACTAATAGTTAACGGTTTTTGATGAGCAGAAACATTTAAGTGTGACAAACATGCAAAAAAATAAGAAATCAGGAAGGGGGCAAATAGTTTTTCACACCACTGTATATAATATATTCTTCTATTTAACTAAATAATTCTGATGACCACAGCTATCCAGAGGTGCACCACAGCACAAGAACGGCTCCGGAGTAATCCAGGTGAAATCACAGCATGGCATTAACTCTTCTAAGAGCGGTGCTCAACCTGCAGCGGTACATCTGTGGGACCCTTAGAAGAGTAGATGTCCTCCACCCATCTCCCTAATCACGGAGGGGCCACCCGAGGAGGTGGGCAGTTGAGCTGTGCTAAACAGACGGTCAGCTCTTCGCTGTAGGTCATCAGATCTAGGTGGATGACTCCACCTTTTTACTGCAATGAGAAACACAACACATTAATTTCCAAGCAATCAAGAGCATGAGGATTATTCCTATCACAACGACTATGGGCTTCAACAAATCAGAGAGCATATTATTAAACCAGGTACTAATAGATCCCATCCAAGAGAAAGGATTCCATCCTTCCTTGGATATATCTCTGGCTTTTTGCTGCAATTCCTTTACTTTATTCAAATGCGCCTCGACCAGGTCATGTGAGTCCTCGATCCAGGTGCAACATTCCTTACCTATGATGGCACAGGTTCCCCCTTCTACTGCTAGCAAGTAATCTAAAGCTCAACGATTCTGCAGCACCACTCTTCTAACTTGAGCTAATTACTCATTTATGGCATAGATGGAGTTAGTGGTTTCATGAATTATTCCATCCATAATACTGGCATATTTATTTAATCTATTTGCTAGTTCTATTCCCCATCCTGTCCATGCAGGAAACCACATCCATGCTTTATCTGCATTAGAAAACAGTTTCCTCTTATTTCTGTTTCTATTGGGGATTTTATCATAATCTAATGTAATATTCAAATGTGGTCTGATAGCGGGCACAACCCTTCCTATGGTACAATTTCCCCAAGCTCCCATAGGAAGCCATGAATATGCCCTATTCCCACAAATATAATATAGGCCTTGCTTTTATATCCTGGGAATAGTCATACCATGATACCCCAGCCAGCGCTGAAACCATGCCATATTAGCGTGCACCTTGGTTTGACAGACTTGTTCACCATGATCATCATCTCCATCATAAGGACATGCACATCTGGGGGCACATGAAGCATTCATTGATCCACACCAACAATATCTATTGCAATCATCATTGACCCTGTCACATCGGTTTCCCTTGTACTGCATGTAAAACTTTAAAGTAGCATTTTCACAATTAGTCTCACCTACATATACTTTTGGCAAATATAATGTCATGTTCCCCACCTTAGATGTGTGATTTATAAACATAGGCCCTACACACATAGTGGGTTGTGTCAGTAGCCCTGCTATTTCTAAATATGTCCCTTGGTCTGTGAGGGCATTATGGAATGTATGATTTGTATCTACTGTCACAGTGTAACTATATTCTGTGAGGTTTAGGTCATTCATCGATATGGGGACACCAATTAAAGTGATGCCTTCGTGGTTCACTGGAACATGGGAGCAGATCCAACAGTCAGTGGCATACAGTTATTTGGCTGATTGTTGATGCAGAAGCCAGACAGAGTTCGTCTGCCAACTTCCTACCACCTGGATTGGGCAAAAAACAAAAAACAAACAGGACAATGAGTAGAGAAACATTTTCTGTTATCCGGATGAGTCCTCTTCGTCCAGAGCCACCCCAACTCTTTTATTGGTTCAAGTCTGTGACCGGAATGTCCTCTGACATTAACTTCTTGCAGTGGGAGGCATGTATCCAGTTAGGCTTCCCTTCCACTTTAACAGAGGTAGGTGTAGTCAGCAGCACTTGATATGGACCATCAAATCTGGCCTGCATGTGTTTTCTCACATGTCTTTTAATCAGCACCCAGTCTCCAGGCTGCAGATGATGTGTTCCGGCTGTGGCCTCTGGATCTGGCAAAGAACAAAAAACTTGTCTATGCAATTTAGATAGTTGTTTATGAAGCTGAATAACATAGTCAGTTAAAGATGCATATTGTCCATGTAGTTCTTGAGGAAAAAACAGTCCTGTTAAAGGTGGTCTACCAAACAATATCTCAAAAGGTGAAAGACCATGTGCTCCCCTTGGGGTATGCCTCATAGCGAACAATGCCAGGGGTAAAGCTTGTACCCAAGTAAGGTTTGTTTGCTCACAGATTTTAGCTACCCTGTTCTTAAGAATCCCATTTGCTCTCTCAACCTTTCCTGATGACTGTGGGTGGTAAGGAGTATGCAAGTGTTGCTCAATCTGTAATCCCTTTAGCATTTCTGCAAATACCTGTCTGGTAAAATGACTTCCCGTATCAGACTCTATAGTTTTAGGTAACCCATATCTGCACACAATTTCAGATAAAAGTTTCTTAGCAGTTACTGCAGCTGTTGCCTTAGTAACAGGCCAACCTTCAATCCAGGAAGAAAACATGTCTATACATACTAAAACATATTCATATGTGCCACATTTGGGCAACTATATGTAATCTATTTGTAATCTCTGAAAAGGATAATCAGGTTTTACAAGATGTTTGGCGGGTACCTTAGTTAATTTAGCTGGATTGAATTTGGCACATATCATACACTTTTTGCAGTATTCTGTTGCATACTGCTGGAAACCTGGTGCAAACCAGAATTTATTAATCATAGAAATCATTCCCTCTTTGGAAACATGAGATGGAAGATGCGCCACATTTGCTAAAAGTGGGTATAAAGTTGGAGGGGCACACAATCTACCATCCTCATGTTTCCAAACATCATTGTCCACTTTACATCCTTTATTTTGCCACTTCCTATGGGCCTCAAAACCTGCCTGTTTTTGCAGAGTTTTGAGGGTATCCATGGAAATGTTTTCTTCACCCTTTTGTGACTCTTTACAAACCAGGAATGCAGCTCTCTTCGCAGTTTTATCTGCTCTGTTGTTGCCCATAGTAACTAGGTCATGTGCTCTTTGATGTGCTTGGCACTTGATTACAGCTATGGCTTTTGGAAGCTGTATTTTTTCCAAGCAGATCTCTAATCAGGTCTGCATGCTTAACTGTTTTCCCACTTGAAGTGAGAAAGTTCCTGTGCTTCCATAGCATGCCAAATGCGTGGCAACATCCATGGACAAATTTTGAATCCGTATAAATATTAACTACTTTCCCTTTTGCCAACTCACATGCCTTGATTAGGGCAAGCAACTCTGCACTTTGGGCAGAATATATGCCAGGATCAAGGGATTCAGAATAAACCACAGACGTATCATCTGCTATGGCTAGTCCAGCAGCAAATCCTCCTTCTGGTTTTTGCCGTCTTGACCCATCTACATAGAGGGTCATTTCAGTATGTGGTATAGGTTCATCCATAACAGGATTGGGAGGAGCATAAAACTGCTCTATTATTTGCTCACAATCATGCTCTGGGTCCTGATAATCATCGCATATCTGGAGTGGCAAAAGAGTTGCTGGATTCAGTACATTGCACCTTACTATCACAATGTTTGATGGCACTAAAAGAGAAATTTCATACTTGGTCAGTCTGGTAGCAGAAAGGTGTTTAGTGGTTAAGCTATGCAAAACTGCTTGTACAGCATGTGGAACCATTAGAAACAGCTGGTTGCCTAGAACAATATCAGCTGTTTTTTCCGCTAACACCGCAGCAGCAGCCACCGACTTTACACAGGTAGCTGCAGCTGAGATGACAGACTCCAGTTTTGTGCTAAAATAGTCTACTGGCCTCTGTTTACCACCATGTTTCTGAGTTAGGACTCCTGAAGCCTGTCCATCCTGTTCAGAGCCGGATTAAGGCTAAATGGGGCCCTAAGCAAAGTAACTGATTTGGGCCCCCCCATCATGTCGTAATAGAATCAGAAGATGCAGCTGCACAGCAACATGCCGCACACACCGGGGCAGCCGAGCTACTGGTTGCTATGGGCAACAGCCCGCTTTCCTCCGTGGGTGCACAATGCAGGAAATAGCAGCGGCAAAATGCAGAGTGAGAGATGAATGGCTGGGACCAGGGCCGCCATCAGAAATTTTGGGGCCCCTCACACATCATCAGGTCTGGGCCCCCCTCCCTGGGCCCACCCACTGGTTGCTGTACCTGCCCACTAGCCACCCCACCCCGTGTCTGTGCGCGAACTGCGCTGCAGCGAAAAATGCACATGGCTCCGACACTGAAGAAAGCGGCATCGTGATGCGGTAAAAAGTGGGCGTGGCCATGGCATGTTGTGGGTGGAGCCAAATACTAGCAAAATACAGGTAGGCCCTGGATAACAAACCAAGTATAGGTGGTGCCCCAGTATAGGCAGCCAGGTATAGGTGGTATTCCAGTATAGGTAGCTAGGTATAGGTGGTTCCAGCCCCAGTATAGGTAGCCAGGTATAGGTGGTGGCCCAGTATAGGTAGCCTGTAGCCAGATATAGGTGGTGCCCCAGTATAGTAGCAGGCTCACTCATCTGCTCCCCAAGCATTGATGTCACTCTTCTCTCAGTACTGGAACGCGGTGTGCTGGTTAGTGAGCCACAGGCCTGCAGCCAGCACATGCGGCCCTTCCATCGCTTTTGGGGGGCCAGGGCCCCCAGAAGCCCTGGGCCCCTCACTGCAGTGTCAGTTGTCCCCCCCCTGATGGCTGCCCTGGCTGGGACATTTGCACTCAGGGGCTGGGGCACCCCTGTGAAGAGGGCGCCAGATATCACAGCAGCAGCACCTTCCCCCTGCATCTCCAGCCTGGCAATAGCAGAAAGCTCTGGACACCGCCAAACCGGAAGCTGTTCCCCAGACAGAATTACATAACCACCCCCACCACCGAACAACCGATTTCCTCCCAAATTAGACAGCCACCATGCAGCCTCCATCCCCAGTGAATACAATAGTCCTCCAGAGAAGGCAGCCGCAGCGGGGGAGAATGACAGCACCAGATGACTCACATTTACCTATTGCGATCCAAGCAATAGAGGTCCCGTCATCCGGAGCCCATCTGTCTCCTCTAGAGTGCTGCCACTCTGTTACTACTACTATTACTACTTCCTACCTGATCTGAGAATCAGGAAGTTCAGAGTGAGCGGCTGCACTGTAGAAGAGACAGATGGGTTTCAGATGACGGGATCTCTATCGCTTGGATCATGGATAGGTGAGTGAGCGTTTGCCATCTGCTGCTATCATTCTTGCTGCAGCTGTGGTTCTCTGTGGAAAGAGAGGGAGGAGTGGGCAGTGGCATAGCGCACAGTAGCAGGAGGGGGACCTAGGAGGAGAGCCTGGCTCTGAAGACAATCAGCAGCGCACGGCATCATTTGACAAGACAAGACAAATAACATTTCTCCTGGCGGACTCAAAGCGCCAGAGCTGCAGCCACTAGGACGCGCCCTATAGGCAGTAGCAGTGTTAGAGACTTGCCTAAGGTCTCCTACTGAATAGGTGCTGGCTTACTGAACAGGCTGACACATGAGACCAGGGTTCGAATCTCAGCTCTGACGCAGAGCCCTTAAAGGGACTCCGAGCAGTGCCTGTGGATATACCTTTAAGCATACCCACAACTAATTAATTACATCCTCACACCTACCAGCATGATGTTTGTAATTATATCCCCCTGGGCAGGGCCGGATTTAGGGCAAGGCCACCTAGGCCATGGCATAGGGCACCACAGGAGCAAGGGCACCAAAGCCGCAGGCTAAACTGGTGCAAGCTTTCAAATGCTGCAATGCAGGGAGATCAGGCAAGCGCCTGGCCACCGTACTCTGCTGCCAGCAGCCTGTGCAGCGGCCACCTTGCTCTCTGTGCACGTTTGCATTGTGGCCGGCTGCTTTGGACTATGGCAGCATTGGAGACGGAAAGGAAGAGGAAGCTTCTGCACTGGAGACGAGCGGAGAAATGAGTGACACTGATGGCTGCTGTGGTGTGAAGGCGAGCTGACTACTCCGAAAAGGAGTAATTAAGGGAGTCATCTGGCTACCAATACTGGAGGGAAGTGGGGGAGGGGTCATCTGGATACCTATACTGTAGGGAAGGGGGGCGGGGTCATCTGGCTACCTATACCTTTACCGCCCAAGGCGGCTGGTGACAGTGGCCTTGGGCGGTAAAGAGTACAAATCCGGCCCTGCCCCTGGGTTCCTTATATTTCATTGCATTGTGCTGAATCGAGCTGCCGACTTTGGAGAAAAGTTGTCCTGTGTAATACAATGTAACTATGGAAAGATGCATATCATTTTGAAGCTCTCTTTCTCCTCTTTCCAATGATAGATAAACTGCCACCCTACACCTTTTAGCTTTTGCTATTTTCACGATCGAAATTGCAATGGCCGCGATTTCAATCGCGAAAATAGTGAAAACTAAAAGGCTTTGGGCGGCGGTTTATATATCATTAGAAAGAGGAGAAAGAGAGCTTTAAAATGATATGCATCTTTCCATAGTTACTGCACTGCTCAAAGTCCCTTTAACCATTATACCATCCAGCCACCGTTGACAGGACGGCGAGGGCTGGTTTATGTGCTGGTGGGGCCCCTTTGACTCTGAATGGGGGGCCCCAAGCAACTGCTTTTGTTGCCTGGTCAGTAATCCAGCCCTGATCCTGTTCATGGCAGAACAGGTAGAATGGCTTTGCATAATTGGGGAGAGCTAGTGCAGGTGCAGTAAGTATAGCTGCTTTCAGACTGTCCACTGCTTGTTTCTCTTCACTCGTGAGCTCCAATCGTCCACTCTTAGCAGTCAGAGCATATAAGAGAGCTTCCAGTAAAGACATATTAGGAATCCAAGTTCTACAATATCCAACCAGTCCCAAAAAGGCTCTGATCTGCTTAGCACTTTGGGGATATGGAGCTCTTTGTATGACAGAAATTCTGTCAGTAGTTATGTGGTTTGTTCCCTGAGAAATACAGTGACCTAGAAAGGTGACCCTTTCCTGGCAGAACTGTAATTTGCTAGGAGATACTTTACATCCCTCAGCATACAAATGACACAACAGAGAGGCTGTTGCTTCAACACATGACTCTCTGGAGGGGCTGCCAGTAAAAGGTCATCAACAAATTGTACAACACTGACCCCTACTAGTGGGTACCACCTATCTAGAACTTGTTTCATCACCTGACCAAATTCAGATGGAGAGGAAACCATCCCCTGAGGCAGCCTTGTCCCCGTATACTGTTTACCCTCAAAACTGAATGCAAACAGATACTGGGAATCGGGGTGGACCTTTATGCAGAAGAATGCATCCACCAAATCCAGAACTGAAAAATATGAGGCATCCGGAGGCATTTACCCAAGGATGGTATGAGGATTTGGCACCATTGGAGCATCCTCCTGGATAATTTTGTTAACTGCCCATAGGTCATGTATTAAGCGGAACTTTTCAGGTTGACCTGGTTTAGGAAGGGGGTAAAGAGGCGAGTTTACTGGCGATCCCTTGGTCCACAAAGGATTTAATTTGATCTCTTACTCCATTCATTTGTTTTATACTAAGAGGATATTGAGGGACCCTTGGTAATTTGACTCCTGTCCTGAGCTTGATGACCACTGGGTCTGCCTGTTATATCAGGCCCACTGGTCCACCTTTTGTAGCCCAGACTTCTTGTGGAACGTCCTTAAACTCATGAGGGATGTCTGTTTCAAGTTGACTTTGGACCGCCATCAGTGGGATCAGACTCTCCAAAATATTATGTTCTTCTGATCCAACTGATGTAGATACTACAGGCCCATGCTCTGTGTATTTAATGTTAGCTTTTAATTTCATCAATGCATCCCTTCCCAGTAAATTAAAGGGAACGGAATCACTGAGGACAAAGGAGAGGGACGTATTTATTGAGCCTATGGGGACAGGAGTTTCCACTGTTTCTTCCAGTGGGATAGTCCTTCCACCAAGTCCCACAGCATCAACTGACCCAATAATCTCTAAATTAGGGGCTTCAGACCTGCGAAGGACTAAACAGCAAGATCCTGTATCAATGAGAAACTCTACTTTATGATAGGGTATTTCAGCAAGGGTTAACTGAACAAAAGCATCACCTCCCCTACTTTCAGAAATGACTGGTAAAACTGGTGCTGTCCCTAGTCAATCCTTCCCTATCGCTACCTTCCTTGGGGCCCTGCAATTCCTTGCAATGTGACCCATTTTCTCACAATTATAACACCTGATATTACTTAGGCCCAACTTACCTCTTCCTTTAAATTGTCCTTCCTGTAGTTCTCCTGGAAGACTTACCATCATCACTTTTTGAGGCTTCTTTGCCTGAACTTCCTCTATATTTCTTTGGATAGAGCTGGCAAGGCTCATCAATGCCGGGACTGATTTATCACGCCAATCGGCATGTGCAGAAATAAGCTTATCATGAATGTCTTTATTCAGTCCAGAAACTAATGTTGCTGTCAGCATCTTTCCCATTCCCTGATCATCTAAACTTCCTCCTGCTTCTTTTGCAGCCTGTCTAAACCTCTCAAAGTAATCCTCCACAGGTTTCCTAATTTTTTGCTGAATATTCGTCACCCTTACCCAGGATTGTGGAGGGAAGATGTTCCCTATTCCATGTTTAATTTGGGTAACATACTGTAAGGCCTTTCCAGGGAGGTTCTCTGCCTCCGTGGGCTTTAGTGGGAGGGTAAGTTTAGTACAGATAGCAGCTGTGTCTATTTCTCCAGCTACTACCCTCATAAGTTGCAGTATGTCTCTCCAGGTATGGTTGTAACTAACTGTAATGTTGTATAGTTCTTTTGAAAAGCCACGTGGGTTGGTTCGTGGTTTTGGGATTGATGAAAGGAAACCCTTCACCTCTCCAGGTGTCCATGGAACATGTTGAGTAATTCTTCTATCGGGCCGTCCAACTTGGCCTGCTATAACTTGTTCTCTGACAGGGTAGGCAGGGGCTTGTGAGAGCAGATGAATACCATACATCTCATCCACTTCCCTTTGGTTAATTTTGTGGGAGATTAGAAGCTCCCCTTCTACTCCACACAACACCTTTCCTCCCCCTGGAGTGGATACTTCCCTCCAAGGATCGGAAGTGGTGTGGTGCGGTGTATATATTGGGGCACTGGCTATATCTGCAGGTGCTATATAAGAGGTTGGTGGCAGATCAGGGATACTTATCCCTGTTGTTGTTTTGGAATGGCCCCAGGATGGATAGGGCCACGCCGAGCACTTGGATCACTGATCCCTGTGCTGGGTTCCAAAAAATCAATTAAAGACACTGCATTGTTTTCTAAATCAAAATCAGATTCTTCACCCTCCTCATCTAGTATGTCTCTTCCTTTCTGTGCCTGTCCTGCCCTGTCTGTCTCAGTTACTGGGAAAATACCTTTGATCCCTTTCTGTTTGTTATGAGATTCCATAACCCACCTACTCCATGCTGCCTTTTTATTTGGCTCTGTCATTTTTGTTTTACAGTTTTTATACAAGCAAGCCCAACGGGTTTGCTCATATGTTCCCCCTCTTGGGATACCCATCTCCATTCCCCTAGTTAGCTTTTGCCATTTGGGCAAATATTTACTAACCCACTTGCCATACAGCTTGTTCATCTCCTCCTGTGGGGTGGGAGGAGGAAACCTTGGACGTCCATTTCCATGGGCTGATAATTTGGCAGACCCTAATTTGCCATGGTTATTCCCCATAATTTTAAGCAAAAGGAGAGGATTTCTACTTACTTCCTTACTTACCTAGTAAGCAAGAAAAGGGACCTAACCCACAGCTTTATCTGCTGCGATTGTTTCCCACAGTTCCCAGAACAGTGATGGAAGGGACTCTTACCCTTTCTCTCAATACACAGCCTCGTAGCTTATAGCAGTGGTTGTCAAGGAAAATTCCACACTGGGTATCCTTGCTTTCGATCTTTCCAAATTTTCCAAAAGAGCCAAATGATAAACAGCACGGATAATATTACAAATACTACTTTTCCTGTTACTTCTTCAAAATATAGCCAAGAGGTACTAACAGTTCCTGTAATATTCATAGACACTGGCTTTTGCAATAGTATCAGGACATTCTTATCAACAGCTGGTGTTGCTGATAAGTGTTATCCTTCCACCCTTACACAAGCCAATATTAGTGACGTTTAGAGAAAGAAAGGTTTTGAAAGAAAAAAACACATAACAGGAGAGCAGATTAGTGTATATTACTTACACAACTGATTCAGGGTTCTTAGAAGTTGTACTTATATCCTTTAGACAGAAAAGGGACGGGTTTTTAGAACAAGAGACAGCCTTAGCAAGAGATAGCTCTTACCTTTATTGTGGCCACTTTTGGGTGTCTCTCGTCCTAATCTCCTCTCCCACAGCTTCCGTCAGAGAATATGTTCAACTCCCGGGTTTCGAACGGCACCAATAATGTTGTGGAAAAATAAATCAACAATGAATCAGTTGTTCAAAGATAAAAAGTATACATGCTTTTATTGTTTAAGCAAGGGTATTACAATGAAGTGACGTACAATAACAGTCACTTAGCATATGGTGTAAGTACCAAATTGCATCTGACAACAGTGGCAATTTATATCTTTTGAACAAAGCTTCAAACCAATCACATTTTGTTGCTAAGCATATAGTGTCCAATCAGCAATCAGAGCACGTAGTCCAGGTAGCAAGTTGTTTGTCATCTGCTATCAAAAGGTCCAGCTCAGGGTGTGTAAAGTCTTGAACCCCTGATAGCAATCATGTGCTCGTTGCGTGAGAAGCTGAGAGGCCACTCTTCTTCAAAACACTATACTAAGCAAAACATGTTTTTCTATCCTATGTCAAAACTAAGAATTCACAAAATGGAGGTAGGCAACACAAAATGGAGGAGATTAATAATGTGAATTTCTTTCACACCATGTCTACCAGTCCATGCATCTGTTGTAATATGTACCCTGCCTCTAACAGCGTAATCTAGTGAAAGATAAATGTTTCTTACAATGTGTTCATATAATGCAGGAACAGCTTTGCTTGAAATACAGTGTCGGCTGGGTATACGCCAGTCTGGCATAGCATAGCTCATGAGATCACGAAAAGTTGTAGTATCAACTAAACGATATGGCAGGAGCTGGACTGCTAAAAGTTTGGCAAGTAGTTCATTTAACTTTTGAACCCATGGATGGTTGGGAGCAAGCAGCTTCCTACGTTCAAGCACCTCAGAGATCAATGGCTGGAGATTTTTTTTTATTATTTGAGGACTTCTGGAAGTGAAGGAGCTGAGTGCAGGCTGACACTGTCTGGGAGACTCTGAGGCATGGTCAGTATTCTCAGATCCAGAGGTAGTAGATGATTGGGAGTGATGATGATCATCATCAGCAGCAGCATGATGACAACTTGGGTTAGAACTTGGGGTAGAAGGAGCAACAATAGTATTGGTAGGTTGACGAACATTACATGGTTGACTGTTCTGTGTATTTTTGTGTTCATTCCACTGTAAACTATGGTGCAGAACCATGTGACTTGCAAGGGCTGTTGTACCCAAACGAGTCCCACTCTGACCTCTCTTCACTTTTTTGCGGCAAAGATGACACACTGCCACTGATTTATCTTCATTACAGCTAAAAAAAAATCCCATACCAGTGACTTTCTTCTTACAGTTACATGAGTTTGTACTGCCTGCTGTGTGCCGCTGACTGATGCTCGATGAGAGTTTCTACATCTCTACTTCCTGCTAGCATGAGAAGTACCTAGCTTCTTCCTTTTACGTGGGGGTTGCTGCAATTCCTCATCCCATTCCGAAGACGGGCCGCTCCATACTACGCACGCGCGAGTGCGTCATAGAGGGCGCTCGCGCATGCGTAGTATGGAGCGGCCCGTCTTCGGGAGCCCGAGTGCTCCCGAAGGCTTCCGAAAGCTCCCTTCGGCTGCGGAAGTGGCAGTATTTGACCGAACTGGTCGAATACTGCCACAGGGATCCTGCGCGGGACCGGGCACCGGGAGAGGAGAGGGAAGGCTCATTAGGACCGAGCCTTCCCTCTCCTTAGGTGAGTATCTGACTTTTTGATTTTTTAAATGGTAAACATTCACTTTAAGGCAACATCACTAATTGATTGATTGTCTTCAACTTGACATCACCCCTGTCTTTGCAAAGGACAAGTGATTCCTCTGAGGGAATTTCTAGGGGTCTGAGGTAATTGTCAGAGCACTCTGCGTCTACGCTGTCTGCAGTAACATTTGCTGACAAGTTGCTTTCTTGCTCTATGCATCCAGCTTGTGATTGTGATTGTGAAGATGTGGTGGCCTGGGTAAGCCAGTCTATCAGTACTTCAGCCCGTGTTTCATTGATAGTCTGGCCAAGCCTAAACATTTCACGCACAGAGCGGGTTTGGTTGTCTCTGCTTTCCTGAGTACTTTTACCAAGGTTTGCTGCACCTGCCACTGCCATTGTTTTCCCCCTGCCACTTCCACATGCAACTTTTTCATGTGTGCCTCTGCCTCTCATTATATGTAATATAATTATATGTAATACTCTCTATGACTGCAACTACTTTAATTGTTTACACAGAATGATGTCCACAGAATGATTCCACTTGGTCACACACTTAAGTACATAGTAACAGTAACCCATGCACTGTCACTTAAAAAAAAAGCACAGAAAAAATAATTTTAAAATAAGACTTTTAAGAATAGAAGGACTATGCAGTTTGCAGCCTGCTAAATCTGCTTGCATTTTTGGATAATGGAGTTCTCAAACACCAAAGAAACTCAGCAAAAGAGAAATTCAGAATACTGTGTGCTTTGTCTTTGCACAGATGTACTACTACTAATATGATATCAAGTATGTAGCTTGCACTGTGGCACAGACACACTACAGTACACAGTGAAAATCAATCAGTATATCACCCCCTGAATCTACATAAAATCCACTGAGCACAGAAAAAATAGTCTTAAAGAGGAGCTGTTAGGCATAGGGTCTCAGAGAAAATAAACACATATATCAGTAGCTAAACATTGGCTGTACTTACATTACATATGCATTTCACTGTCCACGTTTGGATTTCACAGAATCTTTATATAGTATTTGCAGAGAATGATGCTCCTGACAGCTCATGGCAGGTTCCATGTTTGTCTGTCTCCTATGAAGCCAAATGTGTCCTCATGTCCTGCCTGCTTCCTGATGATTAGACTCACACAAAAGATCGGTAATGTAAAACACTACTGTGCAGTGAATATTAATTAGCCATGTGGCTAGGAACAATAGCGGACTCCTGCAGTGTACTCTGCCTGGAGTTTTTTCAGTGTTGTGAGCTGCTGCTTTTGTAACACGAGCCCTGTAACTTATCACTAGCAGCCGAGGGGAGGGCCCCAGAATGCTTTGCTGTATGGTATGCGGCTCTCGGCTTCTTAAGAGCTTGGGTCTAACATCCTTGCAGCTCAGCACACATCCAAACTAAGAGAGATTTTTAACTTCAGTATTACCTTTTTGGCTTCCTTCTAAACTGTTTAACACAGGAGAATAGAGGTTTAAAGGGGAACTGAAGAGAGAGGTATATGGAGGCTGTCATGTTTATTTCCTTTTAATCAATACCAGTTACCTGGCGGCCCTGCTGGTCTATTTCTCTGCACTAGTATCTGATTAAAACCAGAAACAAGCATGCAGCTAGTCTTGTCAGATCAGACTTATAAGTCTGAACCACTGAAACACCTGATCTGCTGCATGCTTGTTCAGGGGCTATAGCTAATAGTATTAGAGGCAGAGGATCAGCAGGGCTGCCAGGCAACTGGTATTGTCTAAAAGGAAATAAACAGGACAGCCTCCATATACCTCTCTCTTCAGTTCCCCTTTAAATTAACTTTTGCAGCCTGACAGTTACTCTTTAAAAAAGACTTTTGTTTTAGAATAAGCACAATCTAGCCTGCTGTAGCTTGTATTTGTGGAGATTTTCAAACCACAAACTGAAACACACAGTAAACTCTGACTGCAAATAAATGAGCAGTAGGTAGCTAAGCTCTCTCTACACCTATCACATCCACTAACTCTTCCCAACAGAGGCTGGTGTGTCAGAGAGCTAGTCTTATACTCAGGGGGCTGTCTGTTGTCTGATTGGTTGTAGTTATATAGTTTCTTTGTCAATTCTGCTGCTAAGAATCATGGTAGGCCTAATATGGGGAGAGAAGTCCTTACTTCCTATCAATTTTCGATTTTTCATGCTAAGCACACGTCAAATATAACAGTAATTTTCGAAATTTCGCACCTTCCCTCTAAAATTCACTTGTGGCTAAAAACGTTTATATTTCTGAAGATTTTCACGAAAATTTCACAAAATCGAAAACGAGATTTTCGCATCAAAAATGACTTGGGCGAAAATTTGCGAGCAACATTGATAGCTAGAGCCTCCATTTTTTCCTGAAGTACATTAGTGCGCTCCCCTAATTATGTAATATCCCCCTTAAGGTCTCCAATGGCAGAGAGTATTACCTGCTGCAGGGAATCATGTAGAGATCTATAGTGTCTGTCCAGAGATACCTCTAACATGGATGCTGTCAGCGGAGTCTCATCTGGGTGTTGGGGAAATGAGCCAGGCTGCTGCTGTAGTGAGGCCTGTAGTGCGACGTTGGTGCTGGAGGATTTAGCGTGGTTGGCGCCATCTTGGATCAGAGAGGGGTGGAAGAACCGATCCATGGATCCAGCTTGTGGGGCCGCCTTGGAGTTGGCTTTGGCTGCCATCTGCTCGGGTGGGTGCCCAGGGGGCTTATCTCTGTGATCGCCATGCTACACAAGATCTAGCTGATATCGGCGGATTCAGTGTGGGGACGGGCCGGAGCACTGTCTCTAAGCGGCCATTTTGGATCCGCCGTGCATGCGCCTTCCGTTTCCATTTTTTTTAAAATAAAGATTACATAGCTATCACAATGTGTCCCCCCATTTTTGGTGCAGGAAATCCCTTGGATTTAAGGAGATGGTATATTCTGTGGTAAGAGTATAGGTGGGAGTCTATGTTAAAATTTCTCTGTAAATCCTGGAAAGATTTTAATATCTCCTTGTTGTATAGGTCTTGTAAATGATTTATTCTGTTTTGTTGCCAAGAAGAGAGGTTAATGTTTGTTAACAGCAGTTGAAGGGTGGTTATTAGAATTTGGAGAAAACATGTATTATTACAATCTAGTGGGTGTTTTAAAAAGTGTTCCCAAGCTTTTAGGGTTATTTACAGAGTAGGATATGATATTCCAGGGGGTTTAGTTCCAAGCACCATACTTGCTAATATGTCTTTAACCACTTTACCCCTGCCCGTACGGATTTCTCCGTCCCTTTTTCCATCCTTTAACTCCCAGGGACGGAGAAATCCGTACTTTCCGCGCTCCCGCCGCTGCCCGCGCTCCCGCTCATAAACACGCCACCCGCTGCTAGTAAACACGCCGCCGCCTGCTCGCCCGGAGATCAATGAACGGGAAAATCCATTCCCGTTCGTTGATCTAAGCCCCGCAATGATCCGCTGCTCTCCGATGGGCAGCGCGATCATTGTGAAAAGATACAAACTTACCCAGCCTCCAAGTACTTCCTCCAAGCTTCCGGAAGGACACTTGGAGATCGCATTAAAACAAAAAGTTACTGTGGCCATCTTGTGGCCAAATAGTAAAACTACACCCTACACATTTTTCACATACAAATAAATTACTTTTACACAAAAAATTAACTCATTACCTCCCACACTCCCAATTTTTTTTTTGTAATAAAAAAAAAATTAAAAAATGTACAATAAAAAAAAATACATAAATAGTTACCTTAGGGACTGAACTTTTTAAATATTTATGTCAGGAGGGTACAACACTGTTACTTTATAAACTATGGGCTTGTAATTAGGGATGGACGCAAAACTGAAAAAATGCACCTTTATTTCCATATAAAATATTGGCGCCAAACATTGTGATAGGGACATAATTTAAATGGTTTTATAACAGGGACAAAAGGGCAAATACATATCATGTGTTTTAATTACAGTAGCATGCATTATTTAAAAACTATAATGGCCGAAAACTGAAAAATAATTAATTTTTTCCCACATTTTTCCTATTTTCCCATTAAAACACATTTAGAATAAAATAATTCTTGGCATAATGTCCCACCTAAAGAAAGCCTAATTGGTGGTGGAAAAAACAAGATATAGATCGTTTAATTGTGATAAGTAATGATAAAGTTATAGATGAATGAATGGAAGGAGCGCTGAAAGGTGAAAATTGCTCTGGTGGTCAGGGGGTAAACCCCCTCAGTGGTGAAGTGGTTAAGGTTTTTGCCCATCACTATTTGCTCTATTTTGGCCCATTGTTTATCGGATGTGGCAATAGGTCTGACGAATTACGTGGTAGTTGGATCCCTAAGTATTATACTGCTGAAGGTGCCCAGGGGAAGTTCAACTTTTTCTTTATTGATTCCTGTGTGGATTGAGGTATGTTCAGGCCTAATACAAAAGGTTTGTCTTGATTTAGTTTATAGTAGGATATTAATGAAAACTTACAAAGCTCTGTCATAAGATGCTTGAGTGAGATCAGGGGGTCAGATATCGTAATTGCCACATCATCTGTGAATAGACTAATAACATTTGTGGTGTCACCTATTTTTATACCTTTGATCAAGCAATTAGATCTTATTTTCTGTGCCAATGTTTACATTATTAATCCAAATACAATTAGCGAGAGTGAGCACCCTTGGCGTGTGCCATTTGATATTAAAAAGGGCTTAGACATAAACCCTGCAGCATTTACTCTTGCTGAAGGTTCAGAATACAGAGCCATTATTGCATTTAGTATAGGACCTTGAAAACCAAATCTGACTCATGTGGCTTTAAAAGAAAACAAACCCAGTGTACCCCGTCGGACGCCTTCTCCGCATCGAAGGTTAGAAGCAGAGAAGGCTTCCGACAGAGCTCCACATGTTTCATCAGATTGATAATTTTGCATGTCCCATCTGGGGCTTGCCTCCCCTTTGTGAATCCCACTTGATTTATATGTAGCAGCGACAGAGTACATTCCATTAATCTAGTGGCAATAAGCTTAGCATAGAGTTTAAAATCACAATTCAGCAATGAGATTGGCCTGAAGCTAACGGGCTGTCTGGTTCTTTCCCTGGTTTAGGTAGCACTGTGATGGTGGCTGCTAAGTACTCTTTGGGAATTAATGAGCCTAACAAAAACGAGTTAAAGGATTTAGTCAAAATGGGCAACAATAGTGGAGCAAAGTTTACGTAATATTCATTGCTGAAGCCCTCCAGGCCTGGGGCCATGTTTCTTTTCATGGACTTTATGGCATGGAGGACTTCATCATTTGTAAAGGGTAGATTCAGTAATTCTAATTCAGTAGGAGATAAAATTGGGTAAGTTGATGGAGTTTAAGAATTCTGCAATTCTTTCATCTGTAGGTTGATTAGTATCTTGATTGTTTTTGAGATTATAGAGATTTTCATAGTAGTCACAGAATAAATCAGCTTTATGCTTAGGGTTACTGACGTTCTTTCGTGACTGGGTTCTTAAGGTATTGTATTTTAGTTTTTTGGGCTCTATGTTAAATTAAAGCTGATATCAGCTTCTCTACTTTGTTACTATAGAGTATTGATTTAGTTTAGCCTTTTATAACGCAAAATTATAACTATCTAGTAACATAAGTCGTAGTTCATTACGAAGAGAAAATAATTCTACATTTATTTTTGAGTCAAAGTTTGTTTTTAAACTTTGTTCTTTTGTTTGAATTAGTTCTAAGATTTGTGTATATTTACTAGATCTTTTTTTTTCAACCTGGCTCCTATTTGAATCAGTCTTCCCCTTACATATGCTTTATGGGCAGACCATATAGATGTCACACCAACTTCAGGCCCTTCATTGAACTGTAGGAACTCCTGTGTATCAGTGAGTTTTGAGACAATTTTAGAGTCCGTAAGCAATGAAGAGTTCAGACTCCATACATTAAAGGGAAGGTCCAAGCAAAAAAAAAAAAAATGAGTTTCGCTTACCTGGGGCTTCTACCAGCCCCATGCAGCCATCCTGTGCCCTTGTAGTCACTCACTGCTGCTCCAGTCCCCCGCTGGCAGCTTTCTGACCTCGGAGGTCAGGGCCACATTGCATACATTTTTAGGCATTCCAGCTAGTGCAGGAACAAAAATGTACGCGTTGCACCACTAATGCGTAAAAATGTATGTGTTAATGTTCCTGCACTAGCGGGAATGTGTAAAAATGTACGCAATTCGGCCCTGACCTCCGAGGTCAGAAAGCTGCCAGCGGGGGACTGGAGCAGCAGTGAGTGACTACAAGGGCACAGGATGGCTGCATGGGGCTGGTAGAAGCCCCAGGAAAGTGAAACTCGTTTTTTTTTTTTTTGCTTGGACCTTCCCTTCAAGTTTATGAGGTCTGGGTTTATCTTGCACCCGAATATGCACAGGTGCATGATCATACCATGAAATTTAACCGATAGTTGTGTCAATAACATTCTGTAGCATATACTTGTCTGTCACAAAAAAGTCAATCCTTGAGTGTCCTACTATCGGTTAAATTACATGGTCTGATCATGCACCTCTGCATACTCGGGTGCAAGATAAACCCAGACGTGGAGTACTCATGGTATTTCATAAAGAACTATTTTTTTTCCCAAGTCCACAAGTCCCTTGTGGACTTGGGTAAAAAAAAAAATTGTCCCTTTCTTTGCCATGCATTATCCTCCATGGGTCATATATATTGTTCCATAACGAGGATTTATGGAGCAATCGCTGTGATATTGGCTTATTTACAGATTCATTTAGCTCAGTGCAGCCTGCATTAAAGTCTACTCCTAACAGTAGTAGCCCTTGCTTAACTTCCTCTACCTTGATCATGACGTTTTAGAATCATAATTTTTTCTTTGTGCAACGTTAGGCGCGTACACAGAGACCAGTGTGTACATCTGTTCATTGATCATACCAACAAATATAACATATCTCCCGTTAGGATCAGATATTATATTCTGCGGTGTAACCGTTAATTCTATATGAAATGCCATGAGTACTCCATTTTTTTCTTTTTAGAAAGTGCTAATGCACCTTAGGGGATAATCTGGATGCCTGCATAAATGTGTGTCTCTTTCTATTAAATCTGTCTCCTGCAGAAAAATAACGTGGACGAGCACATTTGGTATCTCTCCAAAGGATATTTCTTTTAAAAGCAGAATTCAGACCTTTCCGATTTAGCGACAGGAAATGTAAATATGCGTCATCCCATATCTTTGACATGGGTTATATCTGAAAAATGCATAGGCCCCTCATTATTGTGAGTTTGTGTCTTTAAGGTAAGGGTGGTAGAATATGTTGCCTCCATGAGAACAAGAAACATAAACAAATCTGCAGAACTCAAATAACTATAACCTGTGCGAGACATAAGTCTCTCATCTGCACAACATCTCTGGGGATAACAGAATGACTGTGTAATTGCAGCTGAAGTATTGCTAGAAAGCATTCATATAGGAACACCACTCTGGGAGATGGATCAAAGTATCCTAAATTATCTTTCAGCGGATAGATGTAGTGCCATTCCAGCCTAGATGTAGAAGAAGCATGTGACTTAGGTGGGTTCGCAGGACCCTCTTGTGGTTATAATTTGAGTTGGTGAAAGATTTTAAGCCCCCAATCCACAGAGAAGATTATATGGCACTGGTTTTGGTATAAAAATATTAACTTTGTGGGAAAACCCCACTTATAGAGAACTTGTGCAGCCCGCAGCTTTTAGTGAAAGGTTGTAGATTTCTTCTTTGCTGTAAAGTACTTTGTGACAAATCTGCATAGAGATGGATATTAGCAAAGGGATCAGGAAAAGATCCATTTTGTTTGACAGCCACAGAAGGCTTTCTTTAATATGATAGAAGGCAGAGCAAGCAATCACATCTCTAGGTGTGGAGGGGGGAAGGTGAGACGGTTTTGGAAGCTGATGAGCTCGCTCAATTGTGAGTTCTATATCTGCTGCTTGAAGAAGTGCTGCATTTGCTAAATTTAAAGACATTTTTTTTTTAAATCCCCAGCTAGTATTTGCTCAGGGACTCCTCTGAATTTCAGATTGCATCTTCTCCCTCTGTCTTCTAGATCTTCTGCTTTCAGTTTCAGCCAGGCGATATCAGTAGATTGCATATCTGCTGTATCCACTCTTTTATTATGTTCTCTTGTCAGCTCAGATACTCTCCCTTCTGCAGCATCTACCCTTTCCCCAATACAGAAATGTCCTGCTGCAGTTCCTTTGTCAGTAATGTGAGTTCTGAAAGCAGCTCAGCTTTAACCACTTCAGCCCTCATGTTGTTCACCTTACGCACCCGAGCAACTTTCATCTCCCATTCTTTCACCAATAACTTTATCACTACTTATCACAATGAAATTATCTATATCTTGTTTTTTTCCACCACTAATTAGGCTTTCTTTGGGTAGTACATTTTGCTAAGAATTATTTTATTCTAAATCTATTTTAACAGGAATATTAATCACTTGCCGACCGCCCATAACCAATTGGCGGTGGCAAAGTGGCACCCCCAGGAACGTGTAACTCCAATTGGTGGCGGCAGCTGGGAGCCTGAATTACCAGGGATCGCACACAGTGATGCGCGCGCATCCGCCGGCATTAGGCTCCGCCCACCCGCGACATCAACCTGCCGGCCAATTAGCAGCGTCGGCAGGTTGTTAACCCCTGATCTGCCGCAAAACATGCGTATTATATGCTTTGTACTGTATACAAAGCGTATTATACAGGCTGCCTCCTGCCCTGGTGGCCCCTGATCGCCCACAGCACCTCTCAGACCCCCCCCCCCCCTGATCACCCCCTCAGACCCCTGTTTGCACCCAATCACCCTCCTAATCATCCATCAATCACTCCCTGTTACTGTCAATGCTATTTTTTAGGTTAGGTCCTAAACTGCCCCCTGGGGGCTCCTGATCACCCCCCCCCACACACACACACACCATCAGATCCTCCCCAGACCTACTGTATACATCTAACCTCCCCTGTAATCACCCACTGATCACCTGTCAATCACCCATCAATCATCCCCTGTCACCACCTGTCACTGCTACCCATCAGATCAGATCCTAATCTGCCCCTTGCGGGCACCCAATTACCCGCCCACACCCTCAGATCGCCCTCAGACCCCCTTGATTACCTCGCCAGTGCATTGCTTGCATCTATTCTCCCCTCTAATCACACCCTGATCACCTATCAATCACCCCGTCCCCCCTGTCACCACCTGTCACTGCTACCCATCAGATCAGACCCTAATCTGCCCCTTGCGGGCACCCAAACACTCGCCCACACATTCAGATTGCCCTCAGACCCCCCCGCTTATAACCTCCCCAGTGCATTATTTACATCTGTTCTCCCCTTTAATCACACATCAATCACCCCCTGTCACTGCTACCCATTATACCCATCAGATCAGACTCTCATCTTCCCATCAGACCAATCACTCGCCCACACCCTCAGATCGCCCCCCCCCCCCCACCACCACCACCCCTGATCACCTTCCCAGTGCATTGGTTGCATCTATTCCCCCCTCTAATCGCACCCTGAGACACCCATCAATCATCTCCTGTCACCCCCTAGCACACCTACCCATCAGATCAGGCCCTAATCTGCCCCCCTGCGGGCTTCTGATCACCCGGCCAAACCCTCACCCGCCCCACCGCAGTGACAGAATTTTTTTTCTGATCACTGCTGGTCTCTATGACTTAATTGTGGCTGAGACCAACCGTTATGCCACACAATACACAACTGACAATCCAAGAAGCTACCATGCCCAGCCTTTTCAGTGGAAACCACTCCAAGTTTCCGAACTTAACATTTTTTTGGGGCCTTCTCCTTAACATGGGTCTAGTAAAAAAAAATGTATTGCGGTCTTATTGGTTTACACACCCAATACATCACATGCCCATGTTCTCTGCTGCCATGTCCAGGTCACGATTTGAGAACATCCTGTGCTTCCTGCACTTCAGTGCCAATACAACCTGTCATCTAAGAGGGCACCCTGCTTATGACCGGTTCCACAAAATTCGGCCCCTCATAGACCACCTGTCATCAAAATTTGCAGATGCTTATACCCCTGAACTCACTCACCCCTGAATCTTCTATGAACTCACCATACTCCTAACGGAATACCTTGGGGTGTCTTCTTTCTAAAATGGGGTCACTTGTGGGGTTCCTAAACTGCCCTGGCATTTTAGGGGCCCTAGACCGTGAGGAGTAGTCTGGAAACCAAAAGCCTCAAAATGACCTGTGAAATCCTAAAGGTACTCATAGGACTTTGGGCCCCTTAGCGCACCTAGGCTGCAAAAAAAGTGTCACACATGTGGTATCACCGTACTCAGGAGAAGTAGTATAATGTGTTTTGGGGTGTATTTTTACACATACCCCTGCTGGGTGGGAGAAATATCTCTGTAAATGGACAATTGTGTGTAAAAAAAAATCAAAAGATTGTCATTTACAGAGATATTTCTCCCACCCAGCATGGGTATGTGTAAAAATACACCCCAAAACACATTATACTACTTCTCCTGATTACGGCGATACCACATGTGTGACACTTTTTTTTTGCAGCCTAGGTGCGCTAAGGGGCCCAAAGTCTTATGAGTACCTTTAGGATTTCACAGGTCATTTTGAGGCATTTGGTTTCTAGACTACTCCTCACGGTTTAGGGCCCCTAAAATGCCAGGGCAGTATAGGAACCACCGGCGTACCTACCGGGGATGCGACCCCATCAGCCGCAGGGGGGCCAGGGCCGCTCTGGGGCCCGCTCACTGTGCGGGGGGGGGGGGGGGGAAGGGAGCACTGCCCGATTCTGGACCTCAACTGTCCGCAGCGTCTAATAGACGCTGCGCCAGTTCATTCCCTGCAGCCCCGCTCCAGCAGCCTGCATATTCCTCCGGCAGGCAGAGCAGGGCTACGGCAAGATGGCTGCCGAAGCCCTGCACTGGAGACTATTTGTGTCTCCAGTACAGGGCTTCGGGAGCCATCTTGCCGTAGCCCTGCACTCTGCCTGTCAGCGCGGGAGACGTGCTGCAGTGCACAGGAGGATCGTCGCTGGAGGAGCTGCGCACCAGAGGCCGGGAGAGACTCCTGACAGGTAAGTGAATTGTTTTTTTTTTTTTTTTTTTTTACAGGGGCATTTTTTCTTTCTGGTGACTGCTGCCCACATTAGGATTTTCTGGTGACTGCTGCCCACATTAGCATTTTCTGGTGACTGCTGCCCACATTAGCATTTTCTGGTGACTGCTGCCCACATTAGCATTTTCTGGCGACTGCTGCCCACATTAGCATTTTCTGGCGACTGCTGCCCACATTAGCATTTTCTGGTGACTGCTGCCCACATTAGCATTTTCTGGTGACTGCTGCCCACATTAGCATTTTCTGGCGACTGCTGCCCACATTAGGATTTTCTGGTGACTGCTGCCCACATTGCGATTTTCTGGTGAACTCTGCCCACATTACGATTTTCTGGCCCACATTACGAATCTCTGGTGAACACTGCCCACATTACGATTGTCTGTGAATGCTGTCCACGTTACGATTTTCTGGTGAACGCTATCCACATTACAATTTTCTGGTGAACGGTGCCCACATTACGATTTTCTGGTGAACTCTGCCCACATTGCGATTTTCTGGTGACTGCTGCCCACATTGCGATTTTCTGGTGAACTCTGCCAACATTACAATTTTCTGGCCCACATTACGATATTCTGGTGAACACTGCCCACATTACGATTGTCTGGTGAATGCTGTCCACATTAGAATTTTCTGGTGACTGCTACCCACGTTACAATTCTCTGGTGACTGCTGCCCACGTTACAATTTTCTGGTGACTGCTGCCCACGTTACAATTTTCTGGTGACTGCTGCCCACGTTACAATTTTCTGGTGACTGCTGCCCACGTTACAATTTTCTGGTGACTGCTGCCCACATTACGATTTTCTGGTAACTGCTGCCCACATTACAATTTTCTGGTGAACTCTGCCCACATTATGATTTTCTGGCCCACATTACGATTTTCTGGCCCACATTACGATTGTCTGGTGAAATGCTGCCCACTTTACAATTAATTTACAGTGAAACGCTGCCCCATTACGATTATTTGGCACCGATGGGGGGGCCCCATCCAAATATTCGCAGGGGGCCCAGTGATTTCTAGTTACGCCCCTGATAGGTACCCCACAAGTGACCCCATTTTAGAAAGAAGACACCCCAAGGTATTCTGTTAGGTGTATGGTGAGTTCATAGAAGATTTTATTTTTTGTCACAAGTTAGTTGAAAATGACACTTTGTGGAAAAAAAAAGACAGCATTTGTATCTGCTCCAGTGCTTAGACATGTTGACCCTATTCTGCCCTTTATCCTGGATGTTTCTAAAAAGGCAATTGGGGTAATTCTGTTGCAACGCTTTGAAGTCTTTACTTCATCCCATAGCTCAATGTTTGATGAAAAACAATTAGGAGGACACTATCCTTCAACCTGAACATTTCCTAATGATTCATCCTGAAAAATTACCTCCTAAAACTACCTTGGGGTTGCATCAGTAGAATGGTTTCATCATGACAGACTCAAGGATTTTGTTCTGGAAGGATTACAATAGTAAGTGCTGAGACTGTGCCGTGTTCATTTATTAGGACTACCAAGACACTGGATTTGATCTAGAGAAACTTCTGGTGGCCTGAAGTGATGAAGAATTGTAGCCAGTATATTTGTCCTGTAATGTATATGCCCACTCTAAGACACCCGTGACTAGGCCCTGGGGTCTTTTGTCTCAATTTCTCTGGTCATTCTTTGGAACCACCTTCCCTGATGCTAGTTGATGGAGAGGAGGCATTCAAAGTGGAGAAGATCTTGTATAAAGAGAAGATCTGGTATGATTCAGTATCTGGTTTAACCACTTGAGGACCGTGGGCTTTACCCCCCCTTAAGGACCAGGCACTTTTTTTCCATTCAGACCACTGCAGCTTTCATGGTTTATTGCATACAACCTACCACCTAAATTAATTTTGGCTCCTTTTCTTGTCACTAATAAAGCTTTCTTTTGGTGCTATTTGATTGCTGCTGCGATTTTTACTTTTTATTATATTCATCAAAAAAGACATGAATTTTGGCAAAAAGATTTTTTTTTACTTTCTGTGCTGACATTTTTCAAATAAAGTAAAATTTCGGTATACATGCAGCGCGAAAAATGTGGACAAACATGTTTTTGATTAAAAAAAAACCCCATTCAGCCTGTATATTTATTGGTTTGGGTAAAAGTTATAGCGTTTACAAACTATGGTGCAAAAAGTGAATTTTCCCATTATCAAGCATCTATGACTTTTCTGACCCCCTGTCATGTTTCATGAGGGGCTAGAATTCCAGGATAGTATAAATACCCCCCAAATAACCCCATTTTGGAAAGAAGACATCCCAAAGTATTCACTGAGAGGCATAGTGAGTTCATAGAAGATATTATTTTTTGTCACAAGTAAGCGGAAAATGACACTTTGTGACAAAAAAAAAAAAAAAAAAAAAGTTTCCATTTCTTCTAACTTGCGACAAAAAAAAATGAAATCTGCCACGGACTCACCATGCCCCTCTCTGAATACCTTAAAGTGTCTACTTTCCAAAATGGGGTCATTTGTGGGGTGTGTTTACTGTCCTGACATTTTGGGGGGTGCTAAATTGTAAGCACTCCTGTAAAGTCTAAAGGTGCTCATTGGACTTTGGACCCCTTAGCGCAGTTAGGCTGCAAAAAAGTGCCACACATGTGGTATTGCCGTACTCAGTAGAAAACCTTTAGGATTTCACAGGTCATTTTGAGAAATTTTGTTTCAAGACTACTCCTCACGGTTTAGGGCCCCTAAAATGCCAGGACAGTATAGGAACCCCACAAATGACCCCATTTTAGAAAGAAGACACCCCAAGGTATTCCGTTTGTGAAAAAAAAACAATAAAAATCCATTTCCGCTGACTTGTGACAAAAAATAAAATCTGCTATGAACTCACCGTACTACTAACGGAATACCTTGGGGTGTCTTCTTTCTAAAATGGGGTCATTTGTGGGGTTCCTATACTGTCCTGGCATTTTAGGGGCCCTAAACCGTGAGGAGTAGTCTTGAAACAAAATTTCTCAAAATGACCTGTGAAATCCTAAAGGTACTCATTGGACTTTGGGCCCCTTAGCGCAGTTAGGGTGCAAAAATGTGCCACACATGTGGTATCGCCGCACTCGGGAGAAGTATTTTAATGTGTTTTGGGGTGTATTTTTACACATACCCACGCTGGGTGGGAGAAATATCTCTGTAAATGGACAATTGTGTGTAAAAAAAATCAAAAGATTGTCATTTACAGAGGTATTTCTCCCACCCAGCATGGGTATGTGTAAAAATACACCCCAAAACACATTGTACTACTTCTCCCGAGTACGGCAATACCACATATGTGGCACTTTTTTGAACCCTAACTGCGCTAAGGGGCCCAAAGTCCAATGAGTACCTTTAGGATTTCACAGGTCATTTTGCGGCATTTGATTTCCAGACTACTCCTCACGGTTTAGGGCCCCTAAAATGCCAGGGCAGTATAGGAACCCCACAAATGACCCCATTTTAGAAAGAAGACACCCCAAGGTATTCCATTAGGAGTATGGTGAGTTCATAGAAGATTTTAATTTTTTGTCACAAGTTAGCGGAAAGTGACACTTTGTGAAAAAAAACAATACAAATCAATTTCCGCTAACTTGTGACAAAAAATAAAATCTTCTATGAACTCACCGTACTACTAACGGAATACCTTGGGGTGTCTTCTTTCTAAAATGGAGTCATTTGTGGGGTTCCTATACTGCCCTGGCATTTAAGGGGCCCTAAACCGTGAGGAGTAGTCTGGAAATCAAATGCCGCAAAATGACCTGTGAAATCCTAAAGGTACTCATTGGACTTTGGGTCCCTTAGCGCAGTTAGGGTGCAAAAAAGTGCCACACATGTGGTATTGCCGTACTCGGGAGAAGTAGTACAATGTGTTTTGGGGTGTATTTTTACACATACCCATGCTGGGCGGGAGAAATATCTCTGTAAATGGACAATTGTGTGTAAAAAAATGTGTGGCACTTTTTTGCACCCTAACTGCGCTAAGGGGCCCAGAGTCTAATGAGTACCTTTAGGCTTTACAGGGGTGCTCAAAATTTAGCACCCCGCCCACTTGCCAGGACAGTTAACAAACCCCACAAATTACCCCATTTTGGAAAGAATACACAACAAGGTATTCCATGAGGGGAATGGTGAGGTCATTGAAAATTTTATTTTTTTGTCACAAGTTAACGGAAAATGACACTTTGTAAAAAAAAAAAAAAAATTCTGCTAACTTGTGACAAAAACTAAAATCTTCTATGAACTCACCATGCACCCCACAGAATACTTTAGGGTGTCATCTTTCCAAAATGGGGTCATTTGTGGAGTCTGTTCTGGCATTTTAGGGTCTCTGCAATCATTACATGTATGGCCAGTATTAGGAGTTTCTGCTATACTCCTTATATTGGGTATACGGGTAATGCACTCTGGGCTGAAAGGAAAAATGAACGGCAAACATACCTTGCTCCACATCAATTGCAGATCTTCCTCCACATCAATGGCAGTGATAACCTCAGGAGAGAGACACTCCGTGCCACCCTGCACTCAGGGTGAGCCACCAACTTATGTGACTGGACCTCAGAACTTTAGTATACAGCATTATGCCTGTAGTATACAGCAATATGCCTGCCAATAGAGATGACTCTGTGTGGCATTAAAGCATCAACATAGGCCCAAAGTAAATCACATATAAACCGGGGGTGTCCACACTCAAGGGAAATTCAAACATGCCGTCTTATATCGCCAACCCAGGACAGATCAGCAATATCAAGCATGGAAACCAATCCTTCTTCCGACTTTTATGCTTACCTGTTTGTTTGGTTTTCAAGCTTACTTCTCCTTCCCCTGGGACAATGTTCGAAATACCACTGATTGTGTGCCTACTCCTGTGTCTCTGGAGTTCCCTAGGTTCTAATAGTGTACCTGCTCGTGGTACCTCTCAAAACACTCCCCTACGCATAGGCCAGGCTGGTCAGGACATTTGGGACAATAAAAAGTGGTGTCAGTCCTTTTTCTAGTACTGCTGCAGACACGACAACGTTTTCTTCGGATGCGTTGACCTGGGGTACTCGGAAGCTGATAGGCGTAATGCCTTCCATGCAGTCGGCTAGTTGCATCTGGGGGGGGGGGGGGGGGGCTGGCACCTCCTGGATACAGGATGTCCAGAATGATCTGTTCCTGAAATTGAAGGAAAGATCCCAGTTCTCCCAGCCTTATTGTAGAGAACAAAGCTGTTGTAAACTGCCAATTGAATCAGATAAAAAGACACTTTCTTATACCAGCGTCTTGTTTTCCGGGTTGGGTGTGGCGGGAAGTGGGGTCTCAGAGGCAATCAAACAATCACAGGACAATCGAAGCAGATCACGGGACAATCAAATACAATTACAGCACAATCGAATCCAATCACCACACAATCAAATCTGATGCACTGGGAAGGTGATGGGGGGGTGGGGGTGGGGGTGGGGTGGAGGTTGTTGGGAAGTGGGATCTCAGAGGCAATCAAACAGTCACGGGACAATCGAAGCAGATCACGGGACAATCAAATACAATCGCAGCACAATCGAATACAATCGCAGCACAATCGAATACAATCACAGCACAGTCAAATACAATGCACTCGGACGGTGATTAGGGGGGGGGGTCTGACAGCGATTTGAGGGGGTGGGGGGTTGATCAGGAGCCCGCACGGGGCAGACTGAGTCCTGATCTGATGAGAGGCAGACACAGGGGGTTACTGATTGCAGATCAGTTAGTGATTGCTGGGGAGGACAGATGTAAACAATGCGCAGGGGATGTAATCAGGAGGGGGGTATGAGGGCAATCGAGGGTCTGGGCAGGTGATCGGTTGCCCCCGCGGGGCAGTTAGGGTCTGCTCTGATGGGTGGGGGTGCTGAGGGGTGATGGACAGGTGATAGACAGGTGATCAGAGGGGGATCAGGGGGTAAGGTAGCTGTGTACAGATGTATACAGTATACAGGGGGGTAGTCTGGGATGGGGTGTGGGGGTGATCTAAAGGTAGGGGGGGATCAGGGGTGACTAGGAGGCAGTTAGGGACCTAAACTAAGGGATAGCGTCAATAGTTAGTGGCAGGTGGGGGGGGGGGGGGGTTTATAGGGGTGCAAGGGTGCTGGCAGGGGTCTGCTGGGGTGATCAGGGGAGGGTCTGAAGGCTGGGGTGGGAGATCAGGGGGGCTGTGGGCAAAAAAAAGCACTGCTCTGAACACTCACGGAATGCTTCCTCCTCGCTGGTGGTCTCTGGAACAATGAGACCACGAGGCGAGGAGGAAGCATGTATAAGGCACTTTGTTTACCTAACAAAGTGCCTTATACGCATTTGATTGGCTCATTGTGTATATTCCTCCGCTCGCCGGCGCTGCTAAGTGGCCGGCGAGCGGAGACTAAATGCCCGGCTACCGATCCCCGGCGGAGGATCGTGTCACGGATGACGCGATCGCTCCGCCCACGCCCCTACAAGGACCGCCGCCTCTGGGCATGAGCTGGTCCTTGCGGGGTCCACTTTCCGGCCGCCTCTGTGGTTTGGGCGGTCGGGAAGTGGTTAATGGAAAGGCTTTGGCCCTGAAACAAATTTGTGGATACCTCAGAAGAATGTTCACACACTATTAAAGGCCTTTCACAGAGCATTCCCCGAGAAACCAGTTCTGGGGGAAATGCTAATGTTGCCCTGAAGGGGGGACAATGTCACACTTACCACTTGTGGGTTCCATCAGAGGCTCCTTGTCAATTGGCAGACGATGTCACGGCGGACTTCAGGGACCGGCGTGCTCAGGCTGCGCGTTGTTGTCCTACTAGGTGTGCATGCACACCCACACCTCTAGCTCTTTTGTGCATGTGGTTAGAGGCATGGCTTCAGCTCTGCCATGAAGGTCAGGGTATTTAAACCCTGACCAATCAGTGCCCAGTACTGTTGCATCTTTTTCACAGACACGGCATGTCTGCACACCGTCTACTAGTCAAATCCTGTCATGCCAGTCCTATTAGTCTTGCCAGTCAGTCCTGCTACATCTGTCAGTCTTGCCAGTCAGTCCTGCATCTCTGGTCCTTTCAGTGAAGTCCTGTCAGCCAGTTCTGTGATGCCAGTCCTGTCAGTCAGGTCCTGTCACACCAGTACTGGCACACTTGCCAGTCAGCTTTGTCATATCAGTCTTGTCAGTCAAGTCCACTCAGCTAGTTCTGTCACACAGGGCCGGGACAAGGTCCACCAACAGAGGCTGAGCTGCCCTAGTGCACCTCTTCCCCCCGGGCATCTCTGTAAGCTTACTGCGTATGCACGGTTCTCTGATAACTGTACTGAGTGTGTGCAGTAAGCTTACAGAGATGGCCTGCACCATCTTGCCAGGAGTGCAGACAGGCTGCCCATGTGCACTTTGCCGCAACTTGGAGCAAAGTCACAGGACTTCGGGAGCTCCAGCCGGACAACTGATAATGACCCTCAGGACGCCGAGGCACCTATGAGACTATGGGGGGCTATAGGTATGTTAAAAAGTCTTTTTTTTTTAGTTCAGGGTCTCTTTAAATATTCATAAGATGGCTAAATAATACATCATGTTTCAATCAGCCTGACAGTGTCTTGATTAAAGTAAAGTCACATAATACAACAGCAGCATTATAATCTGAATCTCCAATTCCACTAGATATTTAATGGTACGCAGAATAAATTGTCTCATCAGAGTGACTCTGACGTCACATCACTGTCTGTGTGAGCTCTTCTGAGGACAGTCAGTGACATGACTATGTACTCTGTAATGTGCTGCAGAAGATGTCAGTGCTATATAAATACATAATAATAAATGGTAGGACATTAGACTATGACTATGGTAGGATTAGATTGTGAGCTCTTCTGAGGACAGTCCACTGGCGTAACAATAGGAAATGTGACCCCTGCCGTCGTGAGGGGGGGGGGGGGGCCCTAGGGCCTGCTCAGGGACTTTTGGGGGCCAGGAGGGATCGCAGCATAAGAGGAGAGTGTGGCAGATCGGTGGGGAGGGGGGGAAATCCCCCCCCCCCTCCCTCACCTTGGGCTCTCCTCTTAGCGCTCCCCCTCCTGCAATCATTGGTGGCAGCAGGCAGCAGCAGCGGCGACGGCAGGCTGAATACATTACCTCCTTCTCGCCGGAGCTCTTCCGTTCTCTAAGAGCTTCATGCAACTTCCTGTGTAAACAGGAAGTTGCTCTTAGAGAACGGAAGAGCCTCGGCGAGAAGGAGGTAATGTATTCAGCCTGCCGCCGCTGCCGCTGCCCACTGCCACCTATGATTGCAGGAGGGGGAGCGCTGAGAGGAGAGCCCGAGGTGAGAGAGGGTGGGGGGAATTTCCCCCCTCCCCACCGATCTGCCACACTCTCTCCTCTTATGCTGCGACCCCTGCTGGCCCCCAAAAGTCCCTGAGCGGGCGCTGGGGGGGGGGGGGAATTTTTTTTTTTGCAGGGGGGCACCGGGATTTCTAGGTACGCCCCAATGACATGACTATGTGCTCTGTAAAGTGCTGCAGAACATGGCAGTGCTATTGAAATACATAATTATATGGTAGAGACATTACACTATGACTATGGTAGGATTACATTTTAAGCTTTGAGGATAATCAGCAATATTGCTATGTACTCTGTAAAGTGCTATGGAGCGCATCAGCACTATATAAATACTTAAAGTGGCCATTAATTATACAATTCTCCAGACGATTGATCGTCTGATTTGATAATAACATTGATCAGAAATGATTTTTCGGGCCCACTAATGGAAGGAAAGCTGCTATCCAATTTGCTCAGATTAACCTCCTTGCCGGTTATCCCGAGCTCAGCTCGGGGTAACCTGCGTAGGAGGATTTCTCAGGCCCCGATGGGCCGATTTTCAAATTTTTTTTCCCTACACGCAGCTAGCACTTTGCTAGCTGCGCGTGGTACGCGATCGCCGCCGCCACCCGCCGAGCCGAGCCCCCCCCAGACCCCTGCGCAGCCTGGCCAATCAGAGCCAGGCAGCGCTGAGGGGTGGATCGGGATTCCCTCTAAAGTCCCGACGTCCATGACATCATCCCGCCCCGTCGCCATGGTGACCGGGGAAGCCCAGCAGGAAATCCCGTTCTGTACGGGATTTCCTGCTTACTCTGAGTGCCGGAGGCGATCGGAGTGGGTGGGGGGATGCCGCTGCTCAGTGGCTATCATGTAGCTACATGATTTAAATTTTTTTTTTTAAAAGTGCTCTGCTGCCCCCTTGCCGTGGGAATTGGACCGGCAAGGGGGTTAATGGAATTGATATGTTTTTCGGATCGATTCCATCAATTTGATCAAATTGGATACACTTGTATGCTTTCATTAGTGGTCCAGGATGACTGATTGTTCGGAGGATTGTATCGGTAATGGCCACTTTAAAGCAGACCTAAACTTCCTCTCTGCTCTAAAAGATAGGAAAAAGCATAAGAACCTTTAAAGAAAAACATTTCTTTGTTGCAGCTAATACAAATCCTGCAATAAATCTGCAGTGTGTCTATTTCCTGCTTCCATGGAAGCAGACGTATTGCTAAAATCCTGTGCTTTCAAATGAGCTTATATGCCGTGGCAATCAGATGGAACAGGGGAGAGATCAAATTACATCTTGTAATTAGACACAGATGAGGGGGAATTAGGCTAAGCTCTCTAAGTACATACAGGGTGCATTTCAGTATGTTTTCCTTTTGTCCTGTGTAAGAGTTCAGGTCCACTTTAAAAGTGAAACTAGGATGGGGTGCTTTTGGAGAGGGAGATATTTGAGGGAAGGAAAGGTAGGGTAGAGAGGCAGAGGTGTAGAATGTTTAGAGACAGGTAAGGGTGGTAGTTAAAGGGAGATATAGCATGAGGAGGGAGAAATGGAGAGTGATAGGGAATGGGAGAGGGGCATGGGAGTTGGTGACATAAAGGCCAGCATCATAACAGACCTGGCACAGCACTCATAGTGCTGGGGATAGTGGGCAGCAGACAGCTGATTACCGAAACAGCTGATCTGATCTGCTCCGCTCGGCATTCCCGGCAGCCAGCCAGCACTGCAGTCGGCAAAGTGGTGAGCGCTGCGCTCACCACTTTGCCGACTGCAGCTATGTTGTGCATGGCTTGCCGCCCACCACCATCGCTGTGTTCATGCTGCATGAACACAGCAGCATGAACAAAAGGAAAAAAAACCTTTATTGCCTGCCAGATCCCCTTTGGTGATTTTCGGTCCATCGATAAAACTCGGGATAAGTATTTGTTGTAGATTCTTTGCCGTCCTATATATAAACTGTGGCTGTGCGGGTATCACCCGTCCTAGGATCGTGTCTGCCTTAAGCACATTCCAGTGTTTTTTAAATACCCGTTCAACGTCACCATACCTAGAATTATAATCCATCATTATGGCATAGTCATACCTATCATTCTTCCCACCACCCCTCTTCCCATGAGTCAACATATGTCCTCTGTCAAGTCTCTCAGTGGCGTCTCGTATCTGCATCAATGTTTCTCTTTCATAACCTCTACATTCTCTACAAACCTCTCTGTAAGCATATCTATTTGTTCTCTAAAGTCCGCAATCACTGAGCAGTTGCGCCGTATTTTATACATCTGTCCCTTAGGTATGCTCACTGCAACAAACACAATTGCTAACTTCCAGTCAGAGCAATATCCTACCTCTATCTGGCCAGCAGACGCTTGTCAGCCAATCAGGTGCACTGTCATACACCCTTTGCCTGCTGTACCATACCTAGCAGGAATTACATAGATTAGCATTCAGGTGGGAGGCTTCGGTTGGACGCAATCGTGAATTGCGTCGTTTAACAGGGACGCCCCGTGTAGGCACATCTCCCACACGGTCCCCTCCCTAACCACTCACCTGTCAACCGCATCGTAGAAGCTGCAAAAAATAAAATTTAAAATCACAAACACTGGTCCACATGACAGCCCAGGGGCCCCAGGTCTCTCTCACTCACTGGGGCCCCCAAACCACCATGCGACACCTAGAGGGAAGTGCGGGCAAGCCCTGGACCTCTCACCTCCAGGGAACTCACCCCACCACCTCTAAACTGAATGCCAACTGCAACAAACACAATTGCTAGCTTCCAGTCAGAGCAATATCCTGCCTCTATCTGGCCAGCAGATGCTTGTCAGCCAATCAGGTGCACTGTCATACACCCTTTGCCTGCTGTACCATACCTAGCAGGAATTACATAGATTAGCATTCAGGTGGGAGGCTTCGGTTGGACGCAATCGTGAATTGCGTCGTTTAACAGGGACGCCCCGTGTAGGCACATCTCCCACACGGTCCCCTCCCTAACCACTCACCTGTCAACCGCATCGTAGAAGCTGCAAAAAATAAAATTTAAAATCACAAACACTGGTCCACATGACAGCCCAGGGGCCCCAGGTCTCTCTCACTCACTGGGGCCCCCAAACCACCATGCGACACCTAGAGGGAAGTGCGGGCAAGCCCTGGACCACTCACCTCCAGGGAACTCACCCCACCACCTCTAAACTGAATGCCAACTGCAACAAACACAATTGCTAACTTCCAGTCAGAGCAATATCCTGCCTCTATCTGGCCAGCAGACGCTTGTCAGCCAATCAGGTGCACTGTCATACACCCTTTGCCTGATGTACCATACCTAGCAGGAATTACATAGATTAGCATTCAGGTGGGAGGCTTCGGTTGGACGCAATCGTGAATTGCGTCGTTTAACAGGGACGCCCCGTGTAGGCACATCTCCCACACGGTCCCCTCCCTAACCACTCACCTGTCAACCGCATCGTAGAAGCTGCAAAAAATAAAATTTAAAATCACAAACACTGGTCCACATGACAGCCCAGGGGCCCCAGGTCTCTCTCACTCACTGGGGCCCCCAAACCACCATGCAACACCTAGAGGGAAGTGCGGGCAAGCCCTGGACCTCTCACCTCCAGGGAACTCACCCCACCACCTCTAAACTGAATGCCAACTGCAACAAACACAATTGCTAACTTCCAGTCAGAGCAATATCCTACCTCTATCTGGCCAGCAGACGCTTGTCAGCCAATCAGGTGCACTGTCATACACCCTTTGCCTGCTGTACCATACCTAGCAGGAATTACATAGATTAGCATTCAGGTGGGAGGCTTCGGTTGGACGCAATCGTGAATTGCGTCGTTTAACAGGGACGCCCCGTGTAGGCACATCTCCCACACGGTCCCCTCCCTAACCACTCACCTGTCAACCGCATCGTAGAAGCTGCAAAAAATAAAATTTAAAATCACAAACACTGGTCCACATGACAGCCCAGGGGCCCCAGGTCTCTCTCACTCACTGGGGCCCCCAAACCACCATGCGACACCTAGAGGGAAGTGCGGGCAAGCCTTGGACCTCTCACCTCCAGGGAACTCACCCCACCACCTCTAAACTGAATGCCAACTGCAACACACACAATTGCTAACTTCCAGTCAGAGCAATATCCTGCCTCTATCTGGCCAGCAGACGCTTGTCAGCCAATCAGGTGCACTGTCATACACCCTTTGCCTGCTGTACCATACCTAGCAGGAATTACATAGATTAGCATTCAGGTGGGAGGCTTCGGTTGGACGCAATCGTGAATTGCGTCGTTTAACAGGGACGCCCCGTGTAGGCACATCTCCCACACGGTCCCCTCCCTAACCACTCACCTGTCAACCGCATCGTAGAAGCTGCAAAAAATAAAATTTAAAATCACAAACACTGGTCCACATGACAGCCCAGGGGCCCCAGGTCTCTCTCACTCACTGGGGCCCCCAAACCACCATGCGACACCTAGAGGGAAGTGCGGGCAAGCCCTGGACCTCTCACCTCCAGGGAACTCACCCCACCACCTCTAAACTGAATGCCAACTGCAACAAACACAATTGCTAACTTCCAGTCAGAGCAATATCCTGCCTCTATCTGGCCAGCAGACGCTTGTCAGCCAATCAGGTGCACTGTCATACACCCTTTGCATGCTGTACCATACCTAGCAGGAATTACATAGATTAGCATTCAGGTGGGAGGCTTCGGTTGGACGCAATCGTGAATTGCGTCGTTTAACAGGGACGCCCGTGTAGGCACATCTCCCACACGGTCCCCTCCCTAACCACTCACCTGTCAACCGCATCGTAGAAGCTGCAAAAAATAAAATTTAAAATCACAAACACTGGTCCACATGACAGCCCAGGGGCCCCAGGTCTCTCTCACTCACTGGGGCCCCCAAACCACCATGCGACATCTAGAGGGAAGTGCGGGCAAGCCCTGGACCTCTCACCTCCAGGGAACTCACCCCACCACCTCTAAACTGAATGCCAACTGCAACAAACACAATTGCTAACTTCCAGTCAGAGCAATATCCTGCCTCTATCTGGCCAGCAGACGCTTGTCAGCCAATCAGGTGCACTGTCATACACCCTTTGCCTGCTGTACCATACCTAGCAGGAATTACATAGATTAGCATTCAGGTGGGAGGCTTCGGTTGGACGCAATCGTGAATTGCGTCGTTTAACAGGGACACCCCGTGTAGGCACATCTCCCACACGGTCCCCTCCCTAACCACTCACCTGTCAACCGCATCGTAGAAGCTGCAAAAAATAAAATTTAAAATCACAAACACTGGTCCACATGACAGCCCAGGGGCCCCAGGTCTCTCTCACTCACTGGGGCCCCCAAACCACCATGCGACACCTAGAGGGAAGTGCGGGCAAGCCCTGGACCTCTCACCTCCAGGGAACTCACCCCACCACCTCTAAACTGAATGCCAACTGCAACAAACACAATTGCTAACTTCCAGTCAGAGCAATATCCTGCCTCTATCTGGCCAGCAGACGCTTGTCAGCCAATCAGGTGCACTGTCATACACCCTTTGCCTGCTGTACCATACCTAGCAGGAATTACATAGATTAGCATTCAGGTGGGAGGCTTCGGTTGGACGCAATCGTGAATTGCGTCGTTTAACAGGGACGCCCCGTGTAGGCACATCTCCCACACGGTCCCCTCCCTAACCACTCACCTGTCAACCGCATCGTAGAAGCTGCAAAAAATAAAATTTAAAATCACAAACACTGGTCCACATGACAGCCCAGGGGCCCCAGGTCTCTCTCACTCACTGGGGCCTCCAAACCACCATGCGACACCTAGAGGGAAGTGCGGGCAAGCCCTGGACCTCTCACCTCCAGGGAACTCACCCCACCACCTCTAAACTGAATGCCAACTGCAACAAACACAATTGCTAACTTCCAGTCAGAGCAATATCCTGCCTCTATCTGGCCAGCAGACGCTTGTCAGCCAATCAGGTGCACTGTCATACACCCTTTGCCTGCTGTACCATACCTAGCAGGAATTACATAGATTAGCATTCAGGTGGGAGGCTTCGGTTGGACGCAATCGTGAATTGCGTCGTTTAACAGGGACGCCCCGTGTAGGCACATCTCCCACACGGTCCCCTCCCTAACCACTCACCTGTCAACCGCATCGTAGAAGCTGCAAAAAATAAAATTTAAAATCACAAACACTGGTCCACATGACAGCCCAGGGGCCCCAGGTCTCTCTCACTCACTGGGGCCCCCAAACCACCATGCGACACCTAGAGGGAAGTGCGGGCAAGCCCTGGACCTCTCACCTCCAGGGAACTCACCCCACCACCTCTAAACTGAATGCCAACTGCAACAAACACAATTGCTAACTTCCAGTCAGAGCAATATCCTGCCTCTATCTGGCCAGCAGACGCTTGTCAGCCAATCAGGTGCACTGTCATACACCCTTTGCCTGCTGTACCATACCTAGCAGGAATTACATAGATTAGCATTCAGGTGGGAGGCTTCGGTTGGACGCAATCGTGAATTGCATCGTTTAACAGGGACGCCCCGTGTAGGCACATCTCCCACACGGTCCCCTCCCTAACCACTCACCTGTCAACCGCATCGTAGAAGCTGTAAAAAAATATAATTTAAAATCACAAACACTGGTCCACATGACAGCCCAGGGGCCCCAGGTCTCTCTCACTCACTAGGGCCCCCAAACCACCATGCGACACCTAGAGGGAAGTGCGGGCAAGCCCTGGACCTCTCACCTCCAGGGAACTCACCCCACCACCTCTAAACTGAATGCCAACTGCAACAAACACAATTGCTAACTTCCAGTCAGAGCAATATCCTGCCTCTATCTGGCCAGCAGACGCTTGTCAGCCAATCAGGTGCACTGTCATACACCCTTTGCCTGCTGTACCATACCTAGCAGGAATTACATAGATTAGCATTCAGGTGGGAGGCTTCGGTTGGACGCAATCGTGAATTGCGTCGTTTAACAGGGACGCCCCGTGTAGGCACATCTCCCACACGGTCCCCTCCCTAACCACTCACCTGTCAACCGCATCGTAGAAGCTGCAAAAAATAAAATTTAAAATCACAAACACTGGTCCACATGACAGCCCAGGGGCCCCAGGTCTCTCTCACTCACTGGGGCCCCCAAACCACCATGCGACACCTAGAGGGAAGTGCGGGCAAGCCCTGGACCTCTCACCTCCAGGGAACTCACCCCACCACCTCTAAACTGAATGCCAACTGCAACAAACACAATTGCTAACTTCCAGTCAGAGCAATATCCTGCCTCTATCTGGCCAGCAGACGCTTGTCAGCCAATCAGGTGCACTGTCATACACCCTTTGCCTGCTGTACCATACCTAGCAGGAATTACATAGATTAGCATTCAGGTGGGAGGCTTCGGTTGGACGCAATCGTGAATTGCGTCGTTTAACAGGGACGCCCCGTGTAGGCACATCTCCCACACGGTCCCCTCCCTAACCACTCACCTGTCAACCGCATCGTAGAAGCTGCAAAAAATAAAATTTAAAATCACAAACACTGGTCCACATGACAGCCCAGGGGCCCCAGGTCTCTCTCACTCACTGGGGCCTCCAAACCACCATGCGACACCTAGAGGGAAGTGCGGGCAAGCCCTGGACCTCTCACCTCCAGGGAACTCACCCCACCACCTCTAAACTGAATGCCAACTGCAACAAACACAATTGCTAACTTCCAGTCAGAGCAATATCCTGCCTCTATCTGGCCAGCAGACGCTTGTCAGCCAATCAGGTGCACTGTCATACACCCTTTGCCTGCTGTACCATACCTAGCAGGAATTACATAGATTAGCATTCAGGTGGGAGGCTTCGGTTGGACGCAATCGTGAATTGCGTCGTTTAACAGGGACGCCCGTGTAGGCACATCTCCCACACGGTCCCCTCCCTAACCACTCACCTGTCAACCGCATCGTAGAAGCTGCAAAAAATAAAATTTAAAATCACAAACACTGGTCCACATGACAGCCCAGGGGCCCCAGGTCTCTCTCACTCACTGGGGCCCCCAAACCACCATGCGACACCTAGAGGGAAGTGCGGGCAAGCCCTGGACCTCTCACCTCCAGGGAACTCACCCCACCACCTCTAAACTGAATGCCAACTGCAACAAACACAATTGCTAACTTCCAGTCAGAGCAATATCCTGCCTCTATCTGGCCAGCAGACGCTTGTCAGCCAATCAGGTGCACTGTCATACACCCTTTGCCTGCTGTACCATACCTAGCAGGAATTACATAGATTAGCATTCAGGTGGGAGGCTTCGGTTGGACGCAATCGTGAATTGCGTCGTTTAACAGGGACACCCCGTGTAGGCACATCTCCCACACGGTCCCCTCCCTAACCACTCACCTGTCAACCGCATCGTAGAAGCTGCAAAAAATAAAATTTAAAATCACAAACACTGGTCCACATGACAGCCCAGGGGCCCCAGGTCTCTCTCACTCACTGGGGCCCCCAAACCACCATGCGACACCTAGAGGGAAGTGCGGGCAAGCCCTGGACCTCTCACCTCCAGGGAACTCACCCCACCACCTCTAAACTGAATGCCAACTGCAACAAACACAATTGCTAACTTCCAGTCAGAGCAATATCCTGCCTCTATCTGGCCAGCAGACGCTTGTCAGCCAATCAGGTGCACTGTCATACACCCTTTGCCTGCTGTACCATACCTAGCAGGAATTACATAGATTAGCATTCAGGTGGGAGGCTTCGGTTGGACGCAATCGTGAATTGCGTCGTTTAACAGGGACGCCCCGTGTAGGCACATCTCCCACACGGTCCCCTCCCTAACCACTCACCTGTCAACCGCATCGTAGAAGCTGCAAAAAATAAAATTTAAAATCACAAACACTGGTCCACATGACAGCCCAGGGGCCCCAGGTCTCTCTCACTCACTGGGGCCTCCAAACCACCATGCGACACCTAGAGGGAAGTGCGGGCAAGCCCTGGACCTCTCACCTCCAGGGAACTCACCCCACCACCTCTAAACTGAATGCCAACTGCAACAAACACAATTGCTAACTTCCAGTCAGAGCAATATCCTGCCTCTATCTGGCCAGCAGACGCTTGTCAGCCAATCAGGTGCACTGTCATACACCCTTTGCCTGCTGTACCATACCTAGCAGGAATTACATAGATTAGCATTCAGGTGGGAGGCTTCGGTTGGACGCAATCGTGAATTGCGTCGTTTAACAGGGACGCCCCGTGTAGGCACATCTCCCACACGGTCCCCTCCCTAACCACTCACCTGTCAACCGCATCGTAGAAGCTGCAAAAAATAAAATTTAAAATCACAAACACTGGTCCACATGACAGCCCAGGGGCCCCAGGTCTCTCTCACTCACTGGGGCCCCCAAACCACCATGCGACACCTAGAGGGAAGTGCGGGCAAGCCCTGGACCTCTCACCTCCAGGGAACTCACCCCACCACCTCTAAACTGAATGCCAACTGCAACAAACACAATTGCTAACTTCCAGTCAGAGCAATATCCTGCCTCTATCTGGCCAGCAGACGCTTGTCAGCCAATCAGGTGCACTGTCATACACCCTTTGCCTGCTGTACCATACCTAGCAGGAATTACATAGATTAGCATTCAGGTGGGAGGCTTCGGTTGGACGCAATCGTGAATTGCATCGTTTAACAGGGACGCCCCGTGTAGGCACATCTCCCACACGGTCCCCTCCCTAACCACTCACCTGTCAACCGCATCGTAGAAGCTGTAAAAAAATATAATTTAAAATCACAAACACTGGTCCACATGACAGCCCAGGGGCCCCAGGTCTCTCTCACTCACTAGGGCCCCCAAACCACCATGCGACACCTAGAGGGAAGTGCGGGCAAGCCCTGGACCTCTCACCTCCAGGGAACTCACCCCACCACCTCTAAACTGAATGCCAACTGCAACAAACACAATTGCTAACTTCCAGTCAGAGCAATATCCTGCCTCTATCTGGCCAGCAGACGCTTGTCAGCCAATCAGGTGCACTGTCATACACCCTTTGCCTGCTGTACCATACCTAGCAGGAATTACATAGATTAGCATTCAGGTGGGAGGCTTCGGTTGGACGCAATCGTGAATTGCGTCGTTTAACAGGGACGCCCCGTGTAGGCACATCTCCCACACGGTCCCCTCCCTAACCACTCACCTGTCAACCGCATCGTAGAAGCTGCAAAAAATAAAATTTAAAATCACAAACACTGGTCCACATGACAGCCCAGGGGCCCCAGGTCTCTCTCATTTACTGGGGCCCCCAAACCACCATGCGACACCTAGAGGGAAGTGCGGGCAAGCCCTGGACCTCTCACCTCCAGGGAACTCACCCCACCACCTCTAAACTGAATGCCAACTGCAACAAACACAATTGCTAACTTCCAGTCAGAGCAATATCCTGCCTCTATCTGGCCAGCAGACGCTTGTCAGCCAATCAGGTGCACTGTCATACACCCTTTGCCTGCTGTACCATACCTAGCAGGAATTACATAGATTAGCATTCAGGTGGGAGGCTTCGGTTGGACGCAATCGTGAATTGCGTCGTTTAACAGGGACGCCCCGTGTAGGCACATCTCCCACACGGTCCCCTCCCTAACCACTCACCTGTCAACCGCATCGTAGAAGCTGCAAAAAATAAAATTTAAAATCACAAACACTGGTCCACATGACAGCCCAGGGGCCCCAGGTCTCTCTCACTCACTGGGGCCCCCAAACCACCATGCGACACCTAGAGGGAAGTGCGGGCAAGCCCTGGACCTCTCACCTCCAGGGAACTCACCCCACCACCTCTAAACTGAATGCCAACTGCAACAAACACAATTGCTAACTTCCAGTCAGAGCAATATCCTGCCTCTATCTGGCCAGCAGACGCTTGTCAGCCAATCAGGTGCACTGTCATACACCCTTTGCCTGCTGTACCATACCTAGCAGGAATTACATAGATTAGCATTCAGGTGGGAGGCTTCGGTTGGACGCAATCGTGAATTGCATCGTTTAACAGGGACGCCCCGTGTAGGCACATCTCCCACACGGTCCCCTCCCTAACCACTCACCTGTCAACCGCATCGTAGAAGCTGCAAAAAATAAAATTTAAAATCACAAACACTGGTCCACATGACAGCCCAGGGGCCCCAGGTCTCTCTCACTCACTGGGGCCCCCAAACCACCATGCGACACCTAGAGGGAAGTGCGGGCAAGCCCTGGACCTCTCACCTCCAGGGAACTCACCCCACCACCTCTAAACTGAATGCCAACTGCAACAAACACAATTGCTAACTTCCAGTCAGAGCAATATCCTGCCTCTATCTGGCCAGCAGACGCTTGTCAGCCAATCAGGTGCACTGTCATACACCCTTTGCCTGCTGTACCATACCTAGCAGGAATTACATAGATTAGCATTCAGGTGGGAGGCTTCGGTTGGACGCAATCGTGAATTGCGTCATTTAACAGGGACGCCCCGTGTAGGCACATCTCCCACACGGTCCCCTCCCTAACCACTCACCTGTCAACCGCATCGTAGAAGCTGCAAAAAATAAAATTTAAAATCACAAACACTGGTCCACATGACAGCCCAGGGGCCCCAGGTCTGTCTCACTCACTGGGGCCCCCAAACCACCATGCGACACCTAGAGGGAAGTGCAGGCAAGCCCTGGACCTCTCACCTCCAGGGAACTCACCCCACCACCTCTAAACTGAATGCCAACTGCAACAAACACAATTGCTAACTTCCAGTCAGAGCAATATCCTGCCTCTATCTGGCCAGCAGACGCTTGTCAGCCAATCAGGTGCACTGTCATACACCCTTTGCCTGCTGTACCATACCTAGCAGGAATTACATAGATTAGCATTCAGGTGGGAGGCTTCGGTTGGACGCAATCGTGAATTGCGTCGTTTAACAGGGACACCCCGTGTAGGCACATCTCCCACACGGTCCCCTCCCTAACCACTCACCTGTCAACCGCATCGTAGAAGCTGCAAAAAATAAAATTTAAAATCACAAACACTGGTCCACATGACAGCCCAGGGGCCCCAGGTCTCTCTCACTCACTGGGGCCCCCAAACCACCATGCGACACCTAGAGGGAAGTGCGGGCAAGCCCTGGACCTCTCACCTCCAGGGAACTCACCCCACCACCTCTAAACTGAATGCCAACTGCAACAAACACAATTGCTAACTTCCAGTCAGAGCAATATCCTGCCTCTATCTGGCCAGCAGACGCTTGTCAGCCAATCAGGTGCACTGTCATACACCCTTTGCCTGCTGTACCATACCTAGCAGGAATTACATAGATTAGCATTCAGGTGGGAGGCTTCGGTTGGACGCAATCGTGAATTGCGTCGTTTAACAGGGACGCCCCGTGTAGGCACATCTCCCACACGGTCCCCTCCCTAACCACTCACCTGTCAACCGCATCGTAGAAGCTGCAAAAAATAAAATTTAAAATCACAAACACTGGTCCACATGACAGCCCAGGGGCCCCAGGTCTCTCTCACTCACTGGGGCCTCCAAACCACCATGCGACACCTAGAGGGAAGTGCGGGCAAGCCCTGGACCTCTCACCTCCAGGGAACTCACCCCACCACCTCTAAACTGAATGCCAACTGCAACAAACACAATTGCTAACTTCCAGTCAGAGCAATATCCTGCCTCTATCTGGCCAGCAGACGCTTGTCAGCCAATCAGGTGCACTGTCATACACCCTTTGCCTGCTGTACCATACCTAGCAGGAATTACATAGATTAGCATTCAGGTGGGAGGCTTCGGTTGGACGCAATCGTGAATTGCGTCGTTTAACAGGGACGCCCCGTGTAGGCACATCTCCCACACGGTCCCCTCCCTAACCACTCACCTGTCAACCGCATCGTAGAAGCTGCAAAAAATAAAATTTAAAATCACAAACACTGGTCCACATGACAGCCCAGGGGCCCCAGGTCTCTCTCACTCACTGGGGCCCCCAAACCACCATGCGACACCTAGAGGGAAGTGCGGGCAAGCCCTGGACCTCTCACCTCCAGGGAACTCACCCCACCACCTCTAAACTGAATGCCAACTGCAACAAACACAATTGCTAACTTCCAGTCAGAGCAATATCCTGCCTCTATCTGGCCAGCAGACGCTTGTCAGCCAATCAGGTGCACTGTCATACACCCTTTGCCTGCTGTACCATACCTAGCAGGAATTACATAGATTAGCATTCAGGTGGGAGGCTTCGGTTGGACGCAATCGTGAATTGCATCGTTTAACAGGGACGCCCCGTGTAGGCACATCTCCCACACGGTCCCCTCCCTAACCACTCACCTGTCAACCGCATCGTAGAAGCTGTAAAAAAATATAATTTAAAATCACAAACACTGGTCCACATGACAGCCCAGGGGCCCCAGGTCTCTCTCACTCACTAGGGCCCCCAAACCACCATGCGACACCTAGAGGGAAGTGCGGGCAAGCCCTGGACCTCTCACCTCCAGGGAACTCACCCCACCACCTCTAAACTGAATGCCAACTGCAACAAACACAATTGCTAACTTCCAGTCAGAGCAATATCCTGCCTCTATCTGGCCAGCAGATGCTTGTCAGCCAATCAGGTGCACTGTCATACACCCTTTGCCTGCTGTACCATACCTAGCAGGAATTACATAGATTAGCATTCAGGTGGGAGGCTTCGGTTGGACGCAATCGTGAATTGCGTCGTTTAACAGGGACGCCCCGTGTAGGCACATCTCCCACACGGTCCCCTCCCTAACCACTCACCTGTCAACCGCATCGTAGAAGCTGCAAAAAATAAAATTTAAAATCACAAACACTGGTCCACATGACAGCCCAGGGGCCCCAGGTCTCTCTCACTCACTGGGGCCCCCAAACCACCATGCGACACCTAGAGGGAAGTGCGGGCAAGCCCTGGACCTCTCACCTCCAGGGAACTCACCCCACCACCTCTAAACTGAATGCCAACTGCAACAAACACAATTGCTAACTTCCAGTCAGAGCAATATCCTGCCTCTATCTGGCCAGCAGACGCTTGTCAGCCAATCAGGTGCATTGTCATACACCCTTTGCCTGCTGTACCATACCTAGCAGGAATTACATAGATTAGCATTCAGGTGGGAGGCTTCGGTTGGACGCAATTCGTGAATTGCGTCGTTTAACAGGGACGCCCCGTGTAGGCACATCTCCCACACGGTCCCCTCCCTAACCACTCACCTGTCAACCGCATCGTAGAAGCTGCAAAAAATAAAATTTAAAATCACAAACACTGGTCCACATGACAGCCCAGGGGCCCCAGGTCTCTCTCACTCACTGGGGCCCCCAAACCACCATGCGACACCTAGAGGGAAGTGCGGGCAAGCCCTGGACCTCTCACCTCCAGGGAACTCACCCCACCACCTCTAAACTGAATGCCAACTGCAACAAACACAATTGCTAACTTCCAGTCAGAGCAATATCCTGCCTCTATCTGGCCAGCAGACGCTTGTCAGCCAATCAGGTGCACTGTCATACACCCTTTGCCTGCTGTACCATACCTAGCAGGAATTACATAGATTAGCATTCAGGTGGGAGGCTTCGGTTGGACGCAATCGTGAATTGCGTCGTTTAACAGGGACGCCCCGTGTAGGCACATCTCCCACACGGTCCCCTCCCTAACCACTCACCTGTCAACCGCATCGTAGAAGCTGCAAAAAATAAAATTTAAAATCACAAACACTGGTCCACATGACAGCCCAGGGGCCCCAGGTCTCTCTCACTCACTGGGGCCCCCAAACCACCATGCGACACCTAGAGGGAAGTGCGGGCAAGCCCTGGACCTCTCACCTCCAGGGAACTCACCCCACCACCTCTAAACTGAATGCCAACTGCAACAAACACAATTGCTAACTTCCAGTCAGAGCAATATCCTGCCTCTATCTGGCCAGCAGACGCTTGTCAGCCAATCAGGTGCACTGTCATACACCCTTTGCCTGCTGTACCATACCTAGCAGGAATTACATAGATTAGCATTCAGGTGGGAGGCTTCGGTTGGACGCAATCGTGAATTGCATCGTTTAACAGGGACGCCCCGTGTAGGCACATCTCCCACACGGTCCCCTCCCTAACCACTCACCTGTCAACCGCATCGTAGAAGCTGCAAAAAATAAAATTTAAAATCACAAACACTGGTCCACATGACAGCCCAGGGGCCCCAGGTCTCTCTCACTCACTGGGGCCCCCAAACCACCATGCGACACCTAGAGGGAAGTGCGGGCAAGCCCTTTACCTCTCACCTCCAGGGAACTCACCCCACCACCTCTAAACTGAATGCCAACTGCAACAAACACAATTGCTAACTTCCAGTCAGAGCAATATCCTGCCTCTATCTGGCCAGCAGACGCTTGTCAGCCAATCAGGTGCACTGTCATACACCCTTTGCCTGCTGTACCATACCTAGCAGGAATTACATAGATTAGCATTCAGGTGGGAGGCTTCGGTTGGACGCAATCGTGAATTGCGTCGTTTAACAGGGACACCCCGTGTAGGCACATCTCCCACACGGTCCCCTCCCTAACCACTCACCTGTCAACCGCATCGTAGAAGCTGCAAAAAATAAAATTTAAAATCACAAACACTGGTCCACATGACAGCCCAGGGGCCCCAGGTCTCTCTCACTCACTGGGGCCCCCAAACCACCATGCGACACCTAGAGGGAAGTGCGGGCAAGCCCTGGACCTCTCACCTCCAGGGAACTCACCCCACCACCTCTAAACTGAATGCCAACTGCAACAAACACAATTGCTAACTTCCAGTCAGAGCAATATCCTGCCTCTATCTGGCCAGCAGACGCTTGTCAGCCAATCAGGTGCACTGTCATACACCCTTTGCCTGCTGTACCATACCTAGCAGGAATTACATAGATTAGCATTCAGGTGGGAGGCTTCGGTTGGACGCAATCGTGAATTGCATCGTTTAACAGGGACGCCCCGTGTAGGCACATCTCCCACACGGTCCCCTCCCTAACCACTCACCTGTCAACCGCATCGTAGAAGCTGCAAAAAATAAAATTTAAAATCACAAACACTGGTCCACATGACAGCCCAGGGGCCCCAGGTCTCTCTCACTCACTGGGGCCCCCAAACCACCATGCGACACCTAGAGGGAAGTGCGGGCAAGCCCTGGACCTCTCACCTCCAGGGAACTCACCCCACCACCTCTAAACTGAATGCCAACTGCAACAAACACAATTGCTAACTTCCAGTCAGAGCAATATCCTGCCTCTATCTGGCCAGCAGGCGCTTGTCAGCCAATCAGGTGCACTGTCATACACCCTTTGCCTGCTGTACCATACCTAGCAGGAATTACATAGATTAGCATTCAGGTGGGAGGCTTCGGTTGGACGCAATCGTGAATTGCGTCATTTAACAGGGACGCCCCGTGTAGGCACATCTCCCACACGGTCCCCTCCCTAACCACTCACCTGTCAACCGCATCGTAGAAGCTGCAAAAAATAAAATTTAAAATCACAAACACTGGTCCACATGACAGCCCAGGGGCCCCAGGTCTGTCTCACTCACTGGGGCCCCCAAACCACCATGCGACACCTAGAGGGAAGTGCGGGCAAGCCCTGGACCTCTCACCTCCAGGGAACTCACCCCACCACCTCTAAACTGAATGCCAACTGCAACAAACACAATTGCTAACTTCCAGTCAGAGCAATATCCTGCCTCTATCTGGCCAGCAGACGCTTGTCAGCCAATCAGGTGCACTGTCATACACCCTTTGCCTGCTGTACCATACCTAGCAGGAATTACATAGATTAGCATTCAGGTGGGAGGCTTCGGTTGGACGCAATCGTGAATTGCGTCGTTTAACAGGGACACCCCGTGTAGGCACATCTCCCACACGGTCCCCTCCCTAACCACTCACCTGTCAACCGCATCGTAGAAGCTGCAAAAAATAAAATTTAAAATCACAAACACTGGTCCACATGACAGCCCAGGGGCCCCAGGTCTCTCTCACTCACTGGGGCCCCCAAACCACCATGCGACACCTAGAGGGAAGTGCGGGCAAGCCCTGGACCTCTCACCTCCAGGGAACTCACCCCACCACCTCTAAACTGAATGCCAACTGCAACAAACACAATTGCTAACTTCCAGTCAGAGCAATATCCTGCCTCTATCTGGCCAGCAGACGCTTGTCAGCCAATCAGGTGCACTGTCATACACCCTTTGCCTGCTGTACCATACCTAGCAGGAATTACATAGATTAGCATTCAGGTGGGAGGCTTCGGTTGGACGCAATCGTGAATTGCGTCGTTTAACAGGGACGCCCCGTGTAGGCACATCTCCCACACGGTCCCCTCCCTAACCACTCACCTGTCAACCGCATCGTAGAAGCTGCAAAAAATATAATTTAAAATCACAAACACTGGTCCACATGACAGCCCAGGGGCCCCAGGTCTCTCTCACTCACTGGGGCCTCCAAACCACCATGCGACACCTAGAGGGAAGTGCGGGCAAGCCCTGGACCTCTCACCTCCAGGGAACTCACCCCACCACCTCTAAACTGAATGCCAACTGCAACAAACACAATTGCTAACTTCCAGTCAGAGCAATATCCTGCCTCTATCTGGCCAGCAGACGCTTGTCAGCCAATCAGGTGCACTGTCATACACCCTTTGCCTGCTGTACCATACCTAGCAGGAATTACATAGATTAGCATTCAGGTGGGAGGCTTCGGTTGGACGCAATCGTGAATTGCGTCGTTTAACAGGGACGCCCCGTGTAGGCACATCTCCCACACGGTCCCCTCCCTAACCACTCACCTGTCAACCGCATCGTAGAAGCTGCAAAAAATAAAATTTAAAATCACAAACACTGGTCCACATGACAGCCCAGGGGCCCCAGGTCTCTCTCACTCACTGGGGCCCCCAAACCACCATGCGACACCTAGAGGGAAGTGCGGGCAAGCCCTGGACCTCTCACCTCCAGGGAACTCACCCCACCACCTCTAAACTGAATGCCAACTGCAACAAACACAATTGCTAACTTCCAGTCAGAGCAATATCCTGCCTCTATCTGGCCAGCAGACGCTTGTCAGCCAATCAGGTGCACTGTCATACACCCTTTGCCTGCTGTACCATACCTAGCAGGAATTACATAGATTAGCATTCAGGTGGGAGGCTTCGGTTGGACGCAATCGTGAATTGCATCGTTTAACAGGGACGCCCCGTGTAGGCACATCTCCCACACGGTCCCCTCCCTAACCACTCACCTGTCAACCGCATCGTAGAAGCTGTAAAAAAATATAATTTAAAATCACAAACACTGGTCCACATGACAGCCCAGGGGCCCCAGGTCTCTCTCACTCACTAGGGCCCCCAAACCACCATGCGACACCTAGAGGGAAGTGCGGGCAAGCCCTGGACCTCTCACCTCCAGGGAACTCACCCCACCACCTCTAAACTGAATGCCAACTGCAACAAACACAATTGCTAACTTCCAGTCAGAGCAATATCCTGCCTCTATCTGGCCAGCAGACGCTTGTCAGCCAATCAGGTGCACTGTCATACACCCTTTGCCTGCTGTACCATACCTAGCAGGAATTACATAGATTAGCATTCAGGTGGGAGGCTTCGGTTGGACGCAATCGTGAATTGCGTCGTTAAACAGGGACGCCCCGTGTAGGCACATCTCCCACACGGTCCCCTCCCTAACCACTCACCTGTCAACCGCATCGTAGAAGCTGCAAAAAATAAAATTTAAAATCACAAACACTGGTCCACATGACAGCCCAGGGGCCCCAGGTCTCTCTCACTCACTGGGGCCCCCAAACCACCATGCGACACCTAGAGGGAAGTGCGGGCAAGCCCTGGACCTCTCACCTCCAGGGAACTCACCCCACCACCTCTAAACTGAATGCCAACTGCAACAAACACAATTGCTAACTTCCAGTCAGAGCAATATCCTGCCTCTATCTGGCCAGCAGACGCTTGTCAGCCAATCAGGTGCATTGTCATACACCCTTTGCCTGCTGTACCATACCTAGCAGGAATTACATAGATTAGCATTCAGGTGGGAGGCTTCGGTTGGACGCAATTCGTGAATTGCGTCGTTTAACAGGGACGCCCCGTGTAGGCACATCTCCCACACGGTCCCCTCCCTAACCACTCACCTGTCAACCGCATCGTAGAAGCTGCAAAAAATAAAATTTAAAATCACAAACACTGGTCCACATGACAGCCCAGGGGCCCCAGGTCTCTCTCACTCACTGGGGCCCCCAAACCACCATGCGACACCTAGAGGGAAGTGCGGGCAAGCCCTGGACCTCTCACCTCCAGGGAACTCACCCCACCACCTCTAAACTGAATGCCAACTGCAACAAACACAATTGCTAACTTCCAGTCAGAGCAATATCCTGCCTCTATCTGGCCAGCAGACGCTTGTCAGCCAATCAGGTGCACTGTCATACACCCTTTGCCTGCTGTACCATACCTAGCAGGAATTACATAGATTAGCATTCAGGTGGGAGGCTTCGGTTGGACGCAATCGTGAATTGCGTCGTTTAACAGGGACGCCCCGTGTAGGCACATCTCCCACACGGTCCCCTCCCTAACCACTCACCTGTCAACCGCATCGTAGAAGCTGCAAAAAATAAAATTTAAAATCACAAACACTGGTCCACATGACAGCCCAGGGGCCCCAGGTCTCTCTCACTCACTGGGGCCCCCAAACCACCATGCGACACCTAGAGGGAAGTGCGGGCAAGCCCTGGACCTCTCACCTCCAGGGAACTCACCCCACCACCTCTAAACTGAATGCCAACTGCAACAAACACAATTGCTAACTTCCAGTCAGAGCAATATCCTGCCTCTATCTGGCCAGCAGACGCTTGTCAGCCAATCAGGTGCACTGTCATACACCCTTTGCCTGCTGTACCATACCTAGCAGGAATTACATAGATTAGCATTCAGGTGGGAGGCTTCGGTTGGACGCAATCGTGAATTGCATCGTTTAACAGGGACGCCCCGTGTAGGCACATCTCCCACACGGTCCCCTCCCTAACCACTCACCTGTCAACCGCATCGTAGAAGCTGCAAAAAATAAAATTTAAAATCACAAACACTGGTCCACATGACAGCCCAGGGGCCCCAGGTCTCTCTCACTCACTGGGGCCTCCAAACCACCATGCGACACCTAGAGGGAAGTGCGGGCAAGCCCTGGACCTCTCACCTCCAGGGAACTCACCCCACCACCTCTAAACTGAATGCCAACTGCAACAAACACAATTGCTAACTTCCAGTCAGAGCAATATCCTGCCTCTATCTGGCCAGCAGACGCTTGTCAGCCAATCAGGTGCACTGTCATACACCCTTTGCCTGCTGTACCATACCTAGCAGGAATTACATAGATTAGCATTCAGGTGGGAGGCTTCGGTTGGACGCAATCGTGAATTGCGTCGTTTAACAGGGACGCCCCGTGTAGGCACATCTCCCACACGGTCCCCTCCCTAACCACTCACCTGTCAACCGCATCGTAGAAGCTGCAAAAAATAAAATTTAAAATCACAAACACTGGTCCACATGACAGCCCAGGGGCCCCAGGTCTCTCTCACTCACTGGGGCCCCCAAACCACCATGCGACACCTAGAGGGAAGTGCGGGCAAGCCCTGGACCTCTCACCTCCAGGGAACTCACCCCACCACCTCTAAACTGAATGCCAACTGCAACAAACACAATTGCTAACTTCCAGTCAGAGCAATATCCTGCCTCTATCTGGCCAGCAGACGCTTGTCAGCCAATCAGGTGCACTGTCATACACCCTTTGCCTGCTGTACCATACCTAGCAGGAATTACATAGATTAGCATTCAGGTGGGAGGCTTCGGTTGGACGCAATCGTGAATTGCATCGTTTAACAGGGACGCCCCGTGTAGGCACATCTCCCACACGGTCCCCTCCCTAACCACTCACCTGTCAACCGCATCGTAGAAGCTGTAAAAAAATATAATTTAAAATCACAAACACTGGTCCACATGACAGCCCAGGGGCCCCAGGTCTCTCTCACTCACTAGGGCCCCCAAACCACCATGCGACACCTAGAGGGAAGTGCGGGCAAGCCCTGGACCTCTCACCTCCAGGGAACTCACCCCACCACCTCTAAACTGAATGCCAACTGCAACAAACACAATTGCTAACTTCCAGTCAGAGCAATATCCTGCCTCTATCTGGCCAGCAGATGCTTGTCAGCCAATCAGGTGCACTGTCATACACCCTTTGCCTGCTGTACCATACCTAGCAGGAATTACATAGATTAGCATTCAGGTGGGAGGCTTCGGTTGGACGCAATCGTGAATTGCGTCGTTTAACAGGGACGCCCCGTGTAGGCACATCTCCCACACGGTCCCCTCCCTAACCACTCACCTGTCAACCGCATCGTAGAAGCTGCAAAAAATAAAATTTAAAATCACAAACACTGGTCCACATGACAGCCCAGGGGCCCCAGGTCTCTCTCACTCACTGGGGCCCCCAAACCACCATGCGACACCTAGAGGGAAGTGCGGGCAAGCCCTGGACCTCTCACCTCCAGGGAACTCACCCCACCACCTCTAAACTGAATGCCAACTGCAACAAACACAATTGCTAACTTCCAGTCAGAGCAATATCCTGCCTCTATCTGGCCAGCAGACGCTTGTCAGCCAATCAGGTGCATTGTCATACACCCTTTGCCTGCTGTACCATACCTAGCAGGAATTACATAGATTAGCATTCAGGTGGGAGGCTTCGGTTGGACGCAATTCGTGAATTGCGTCGTTTAACAGGGACGCCCCGTGTAGGCACATCTCCCACACGGTCCCCTCCCTAACCACTCACCTGTCAACCGCATCGTAGAAGCTGCAAAAAATAAAATTTAAAATCACAAACACTGGTCCACATGACAGCCCAGGGGCCCCAGGTCTCTCTCACTCACTGGGGCCCCCAAACCACCATGCGACACCTAGAGGGAAGTGCGGGCAAGCCCTGGACCTCTCACCTCCAGGGAACTCACCCCACCACCTCTAAACTGAATGCCAACTGCAACAAACACAATTGCTAACTTCCAGTCAGAGCAATATCCTGCCTCTATCTGGCCAGCAGACGCTTGTCAGCCAATCAGGTGCACTGTCATACACCCTTTGCCTGCTGTACCATACCTAGCAGGAATTACATAGATTAGCATTCAGGTGGGAGGCTTCGGTTGGACGCAATCGTGAATTGCGTCGTTTAACAGGGACGCCCCGTGTAGGCACATCTCCCACACGGTCCCCTCCCTAACCACTCACCTGTCAACCGCATCGTAGAAGCTGCAAAAAATAAAATTTAAAATCACAAACACTGGTCCACATGACAGCCCAGGGGCCCCAGGTCTCTCTCACTCACTGGGGCCCCCAAACCACCATGCGACACCTAGAGGGAAGTGCGGGCAAGCCCTGGACCTCTCACCTCCAGGGAACTCACCCCACCACCTCTAAACTGAATGCCAACTGCAACAAACACAATTGCTAACTTCCAGTCAGAGCAATATCCTGCCTCTATCTGGCCAGCAGACGCTTGTCAGCCAATCAGGTGCACTGTCATACACCCTTTGCCTGCTGTACCATACCTAGCAGGAATTACATAGATTAGCATTCAGGTGGGAGGCTTCGGTTGGACGCAATCGTGAATTGCATCGTTTAACAGGGACGCCCCGTGTAGGCACATCTCCCACACGGTCCCCTCCCTAACCACTCACCTGTCAACCGCATCGTAGAAGCTGCAAAAAATAAAATTTAAAATCACAAACACTGGTCCACATGACAGCCCAGGGGCCCCAGGTCTCTCTCACTCACTGGGGCCCCCAAACCACCATGCGACACCTAGAGGGAAGTGCGGGCAAGCCCTTTACCTCTCACCTCCAGGGAACTCACCCCACCACCTCTAAACTGAATGCCAACTGCAACAAACACAATTGCTAACTTCCAGTCAGAGCAATATCCTGCCTCTATCTGGCCAGCAGACGCTTGTCAGCCAATCAGGTGCACTGTCATACACCCTTTGCCTGCTGTACCATACCTAGCAGGAATTACATAGATTAGCATTCAGGTGGGAGGCTTCGGTTGGACGCAATCGTGAATTGCGTCATTTAACAGGGACGCCCCGTGTAGGCACATCTCCCACACGGTCCCCTCCCTAACCACTCACCTGTCAACCGCATCGTAGAAGCTGCAAAAAATAAAATTTAAAATCACAAACACTGGTCCACATGACAGCCCAGGGGCCCCAGGTCTCTCTCACTCACTGGGGCCCCCAAACCACCATGCGACACCTAGAGGGAAGTGCGGGCAAGCCCTGGACCTCTCACCTCCAGGGAACTCACCCCACCACCTCTAAACTGAATGCCAACTGCAACAAACACAATTGCTAACTTCCAGTCAGAGCAATATCCTGCCTCTATCTGGCCAGCAGACGCTTGTCAGCCAATCAGGTGCACTGTCATACACCCTTTGCCTGCTGTACCATACCTAGCAGGAATTACATAGATTAGCATTCAGGTGGGAGGCTTCGGTTGGACGCAATCGTGAATTGCGTCGTTTAACAGGGACACCCCGTGTAGGCACATCTCCCACACGGTCCCCTCCCTAACCACTCACCTGTCAACCGCATCGTAGAAGCTGCAAAAAATAAAATTTAAAATCACAAACACTGGTCCACATGACAGCCCAGGGGCCCCAGGTCTCTCTCACTCACTGGGGCCCCCAAACCACCATGCGACACCTAGAGGGAAGTGCGGGCAAGCCCTGGACCTCTCACCTCCAGGGAACTCACCCCACCACCTCTAAACTGAATGCCAACTGCAACAAACACAATTGCTAACTTCCAGTCAGAGCAATATCCTGCCTCTATCTGGCCAGCAGACGCTTGTCAGCCAATCAGGTGCACTGTCATACACCCTTTGCCTGCTGTACCATACCTAGCAGGAATTACATAGATTAGCATTCAGGTGGGAGGCTTCGGTTGGACGCAATCGTGAATTGCGTCGTTTAACAGGGACGCCCCGTGTAGGCACATCTCCCACACGGTCCCCTCCCTAACCACTCACCTGTCAACCGCATCGTAGAAGCTGCAAAAAATAAAATTTAAAATCACAAACACTGGTCCACATGACAGCCCAGGGGCCCCAGGTCTCTCTCACTCACTGGGGCCCCCAAACCACCATGCGACACCTAGAGGGAAGTGCGGGCAAGCCCTGGACCTCTCACCTCCAGTGAACTCACCCCACCACCTCTAAACTGAATGCCAACTGCAACAAACACAATTGCTAACTTCCAGTCAGAGCAATATCCTGCCTCTATCTGGCCAGCAGACGCTTGTCAGCCAATCAGGTGCACTGTCATACACCCTTTGCCTGCTGTACCATACCTAGCAGGAATTACATAGATTAGCATTCAGGTGGGAGGCTTCGGTTGGACGCAATCGTGAATTGCGTTGTTTAACAGGGACGCCCCGTGTAGGCACATCTCCCACACGGTCCCCTCCCTAACCACTCACCTGTCAACCGCATCGTAGAAGCTGCAAAAAATAAAATTTAAAATCACAAACACTGGTCCACATGACAGCCCAGGGGCCCCAGGTCTCTCTCACTCACTGGGGCCCCCAAACCACCATGCGACACCTAGAGGGAAGTGCGGGCAAGCCCTGGACCTCTCACCTCCAGGGAACTCACCCCACCACCTCTAAACTGAATGCCAACTGCAACAAACACAATTGCTAACTTCCAGTCAGAGCAATATCCTGCCTCTATCTGGCCAGCAGACGCTTGTCAGCCAATCAGGTGCACTGTCATACACCCTTTGCCTGCTGTACCATACCTAGCAGGAATTACATAGATTAGCATTCAGGTGGGAGGCTTCGGTTGGACGCAATCGTGAATTGCGTCGTTTAACAGGGACGCCCCGTGTAGGCACATCTCCCACACGGTCCCCTCCCTAACCACTCACCTGTCAACCGCATCGTAGAAGCTGCAAAAAATAAAATTTAAAATCACAAACACTGGTCCACATGACAGCCCAGGGGCCCCAGGTCTCTCTCACTCACTGGGGCCCCCAAACCACCATGCGACACCTAGAGGGAAGTGCGGGCAAGCCCTGGACCTCTCACCTCCAGGGAACTCACCCCACCACCTCTAAACTGAATGCCAACTGCAACAAACACAATTGCTAACTTCCAGTCAGAGCAATATCCTGCCTCTATCTGGCCAGCAGACGCTTGTCAGCCAATCAGGTGCACTGTCATACACCCTTTGCCTGCTGTACCATACCTAGCAGGAATTACATAGATTAGCATTCAGGTGGGAGGCTTCGGTTGGACGCAATCGTGAATTGCGTCGTTTAACAGGGACACCCCGTGTAGGCACATCTCCCACACGGTCCCCTCCCTAACCACTCACCTGTCAACCGCATCGTAGAAGCTGCAAAAAATAAAATTTAAAATCACAAACACTGGTCCACATGACAGCCCAGGGGCCCCAGGTCTCTCTCACTCACTGGGGCCCCCAAACCACCATGCGACACCAGCGTCTGCTGGCCAGATAGAGGCAGGATATTGCTCTGACTGGAAGTTAGCAATTGTGTTTGTTGCAGTTGGCATTCAGTTTAGAGGTGGTGGGGTGAGTTCCCTGGAGGTGAGAGGTCCAGGGCTTGCCCGCACTTCCCTCTAGGTGTCGCATGGTGGTTTGGGGGCCCCAGTGAGTGAGAGAGACCTGGGGCCCCTGGGCTGTCATGTGGACCAGTGTTTGTGATTTTAAATTTTATTTTTTGCAGCTTCTACGATGCGGTTGACAGGTGAGTGGTTAGGGAGGGGACCGTGTGGGAGATGTGCCTACACGGGGCGTCCCTGTTAAACGACGCAATTCACGATTGCGTCCAACCGAAGCCTCCCACCTGAATGCTAATCTATGTAATTCCTGCTAGGTATGGTACAGCAGGCAAAGGGTGTATGACAGTGCACCTGATTGGCTGACAAGCGTCTGCTGGCCAGATAGAGGCAGGATATTGCTCTGACTGGAAGCTAGCAATTGTGTTTGTTGCAGTTGGCATTCAGTTTAGAGGTGGTGGGGTGAGTTCCCTGGAGGTGAGAGGTCCAGGGCTTGCCCGCACTTCCCTCTAGGTGTCGCATGGTGGTTTGGGGGCCCCAGTGAGTGAGAGAGACCTGGGGCCCCTGGGCTGTCATGTGGACCAGTGTTTGTGATTTTAAATTTTATTTTTTTCAACTTCTACGATGCGGTTGACAGGTGAGTGGTTAGGGAGGGGACCGTGTGGGAGATGTGCCTACACGGGGCGTCCCTGTTAAACGACGCAATTCACGATTGCGTCCAACCGAAGCCTCCCACCTGAATGCTAATCTATGTAATTCCTGCTAGGTATGGTACAGCAGGCAAAGGGTGTATGACAGTGCACCTGATTGGCTGACAAGCGTCTGCTGGCCAGATAGAGGCAGGATATTGCTCTGACTGGAAGTTAGCAATTGTGTTTGTTGCAGTTGGCATTCAGTTTAGAGGTGGTGGGGTGAGTTCCCTGGAGGTGAGAGGTCCAGGGCTTGCCCGCACTTCCCTCTAGGTGTCGCATGGTGGTTTGGGGGCCCCAGTGAGTGACCTGGGCTGTCATGTGGACCAGTGTTTGTGACCTTAGGTATGCTCGTCAACCACTTCCTATGATGACAACTAGAATATGGAATGTACCCATTCCTATCTGTTTTCTTAAAGTGTGTCCTTATCTGTAACCTATCCCCCATCTTATATAAATCCAGATCCAGGAAGCAAATTCTGTTCATATCATATTCTGCCGTGAATCTAATACCCCTCTGATTGGAATTTAACCACTCCATATATCCTCCTAATCCATCTTCACTCCCACTCCAAACCATGCACAAGTCATCTATATACCGAAACCAGTGCTTCACTGGCCTACTTCTTACGTCCTCAAGGACATTTCTTTCCCACTCATCCATAAAAATAAACTTTGCCCGCATAGCACATCCGGTGACCTGCCGAAAAAATTTCCCAGCATACCAAAAGTAATTATGACCTACAACAAATTCTAATAATCGCAAAATGAACAGAATTTTCTCCCTTTTTAACCACTTCCGGATTCCGGGTGGTTTGGCTGATCTGTGCTGCGGGGGCTCTTCAGCCCGCAGCACAGATCAGAAATCAGGCAGGGCGATCAGACTTCCCCCCTTTTTTCCCCACTAGGGGGATGTCCTGCTGGGGGGTCTGATCGCCGCCGCGCTGCTGTGCCTAGCGGGGGGGGGCGGGGGGCTCCTCAAAGCCCCCCTCCGCAGCACTAGTCCTCCCTCTGCCTCCTTCCCTCCCCCGTCCCCTGTGTGCGGCGCAGGACGGAAAGCCGTCCTGCGCAGGATAGTATAGGCTTTAGCCTATCAGATGCCGGCAATCCCCGGCCAATCAAGAGGCCGGGGATCGCCGATCTCCTCTACAGCGCTGCGGCACAGCAGCACCGTATATATGTAAACACCGGGGAAGATCTTCCCCGCGTGTTTACATTTACCCTGCGAGCCGCGATCGGAGGCTCGCAGGGTGTTCACGGAGACACCCTCCGTGAACTGACATGGAACGGCCGCTCATACGAGCGGCCGTTTCCATGCAATCCACTTCAGGATTCAGGGGCGTAGTTAAGCGTACGCAGAATCCTGAAGTGGTTAATATCCCTTTTTCTACAAGGGCTTTCTCTACAGCTTGCAATCCCAGGTTGTGCGGTATTATCGTGTACAGTGATGCCACGTCAGCTGTCACTAAGATGTCACCCTCATCTAGACGGATTTCTTCTACCTCTTGAATCATCTGCTTCATATCCTTTACAAGGTATAGGAGTTCTTGTACTAAAGGCTGCAAGAATCTATCAATGTACTCCCCCACCTTGTAGTTCAAAGATTCTATGCCACTTATTATTATGGGCCTTCCTGGGGGTTTCTCTAGGTCTTTATGTATTTTTGGATTTTGATATATTACAGGTATCCGGGGTACATCAATCATAAGGTATTTAAATTCTGCATTATCAATTATTCCCTGCCCCAACCCCTCTTTCAGAATGTCCCTTAGTCTCCCCTTGTATTGTTAAGTAGGGTCTCCTCTGAGCTCCTCATATGTGCCCCTATCCCCAACTATTCTGTCCAATGCTTCAATATATTGATCCTTCCGCATCGCAACCACCCCTCCCCCTTTATCAGGAGGTCTAATCAAAAGGTCTTTCCTCTCTGCTAGCCTGAGGACTGTTATAAATTCCCCATCCTTCTTCTGGTCTGCTAGTTTCTCCAAATCTGCTGTAACGAGCCTTTTAAATGCTTCCACTGTATTTCCCATACTGTTGACACTTGGGATAAAAAGTGACCTGTTTCTCAATCCAGTATGCATGTACTCAGGCAGAGGAACAAGTACAATGTTCTGGAATGGCAATCTCAGTCCCCAGACCTGAATATAACTTAAAATATGTGGAGTGAGTTAAAGAGAGCTGTCCATGCTTCGAAGCCATCAAACCTGAATGAACTAGAAATGCTTTGTAAAGAGGAATGGTCCAAAATACCTTCAACTAGAATCCATACTCTCATTGGTACCTACAGGAAGCATTTAGAAGCTGTAATTTCCGCAAAAGGAGGATCTACTAAATATTGATTTAATTTCTTTTTTTGTGGTTCCCAAATTTATACACCTGCCCAATTGAGATGGCCCGAACGGTTCGCCGGAGAACTTGTTCACGCGAACTTAGCTGGTTCGAGTTCGCGTGAACCGCGAACACTTAGCGAGTTCGACCTGCCCCCTATACTACATTATTGGGCTAAACTTTGACTCTCTACATCACAGTCAGCAGACACATGGCAGCCAGTAAGGCTGCACTCCCTCCTGGATCCCTCCTCCACCTTAGAAAAGGCAGCAGCGTTGGCAATGTTCTCACTCTGTGTGCTGCTGTATTAGTGAGAGAAGGGAGAAACATTGGAGAGATAGGGGAAGCGATAGTTAGGAGGTGTTAGGTTGCTCCTTGCTGATATTTGTTAATGAAAAGCACCCCAAAACTTCTCTTTTGAGAGCTAATGTTCTTCTGATGTTTTTTTTGTGTGTGCGTGTGCCACTGACACTGCATATACAGCCCTGCCTGACGCAGCTGGCCCTGGGCTTGTGCTGTGGCAGGCCCAGCACATTCAGGGAATACCTTTCACTGCCTCTTTGTGACTGCACTTTGTATTATTCCACCAGTGGCAAAGCTAAAGAGCTGTGGGCCCCGATGCGAGTTTTACAATGGGGCAGAGCCGGGACAAGGTCCTCCAGTACCTAAGCCTGAGACACCAAAGTGCCCCCCCATTCATCACACACTGATTAGTATAATACTGAAAGGCGCCCCAGGGCCCCCAACAACCCCAACACCCTAATCTCTAGTTATCTGGCTTGCAGTCACTGCCATGTATCTCCTTTTCTTATTTCTCTCTGCTACAAACACAATAGGGGAATGATAGCTGAGTGAGTTGTGCGCCCCCTCCTACACAGCGCCCTGAGGCTGGAGCCTCTCCTGCCTCTGCCTCGGCCCGGCCCTGCAATGGGGCCCCCCCAAGCACTTTATACATAACAATTGATACGGCGCACCAAAACCTGCCAAGGAAAACCACAGTGTCAGAGGTGCAAGAAGGGGATGGAAACCAGTTTGTTAATGATTACCACTATTCAAAGTGTCTATAGAAGTGAATATTATGAGCACAGGACCAATAGAAAGCGAATACTTTAGTTGAGGGAGGGCCCTTTGGGGCCCCTCTGGCCCAAGGGCCCTGATGCGGTCGCTACCTCTGCAACTCCTATTGCTACGCCCCTGTGTACCACCAGCAGTCAGGTCAAAAAAGTGTTCAGTACCTCACCTTATTCAAAATTAATGAGGCATGGATCCTGAAGGGCTACTGCCTGCCAGAAGACTAAGTCAGTCCCCACACACAGCATCTCTGCCTGCACACCGTGTGACTGCCTGCCCCAAGACTAAGTCAGTCCCCACACAGCATCTCGGCCTGCAGGCCACTTGACTGCCTTCAGCCACCACCAAAAGGGTCCCAGGTGGACTCCAGGTGGATTCCTGAATTTTTAAAGCCGCTACTATCAGCGGGCGCTAACCAAAACAATATTTTTTTCTGGTGTGTGTAGATGCCTGCCTAATTTTTCTGGCTGCACTGAGGCTGCAACAACAAAATTAAAGGCATATACATGTGTTAATTCCCCTTCGTGATCATTACCTTGCCATGGTGAAAGGGCTTGCGTATCACAATAAAGCAATGACTGGCTATATGTGTTGGGGGGCACACCTGACCCAATATAATAAGGTTGTTGCTTCATTGTAGACAGTTGTTCTGTCATTGAGCTACCTCAGCCCGACCATATGGGCTTGAAACCGCCATCGCCTGCACTCTCACCATGGTGCGTACCAGTCCAGCACGGCAATCACTATTCAAACAGCTGTTTGCGGTGCGTTACACACAATGGCGGCTGCAGGTGCTGGATCATTTTTTTGATGGGGAGCTAGGTTTTGAAAAATGTAAGGGGGTGTGACCTGGATAAGACCTGGATAAGATGTTACTGCTATATAAATATAGTATGGACATTAGACTGACAGGATTAGAGTGTGAGCTCCTCTGAGGACACAGTGACATGATTATATACTAAAATGCTGCAGAAGATGCCAGTTCCATTTATGAATACATAATATGGCAAAATATTGGACTATGACTATAGTGGGATAGCTCCTGGGGGAGCTGGAAAAAATGGCACCTGGAAAAAAATGGCGCATGTTCGAAACGCTATTTTGCGTTTTAATGTTAAAACGTTAAATATATATATATAGATATATATATATAGATATATATAGATATATATATGTGTGTGTGTGTGTGTGTATATATATATGTTGGACAATGCAGTACAGTGTACATCCTGCAGCATGTATGCATGCCTTGATCAGCGGATTGAGGGTGTTTACTGTTGCCCTGGATGTGTGCGTGTTGCTCGGTTAGAGGCGGAAGTCGCAGAGCTAAATAAGCATCTCGCAACACTGAGACGCATACACAACATGGAGATGAGCTTGGATCTCACGATCCAGACACTTGATGGAACCCTTGAAGATGAGGTGGGTGGAGTAAAGCCGGAGCAAGAAGCAGAGGTAGCCGCTAGTTGGGTCACAGTTAGAAGGGGTAGGGGAAAAAGTGGCAGGGAGGCTAGTCCCGAGTTGTCCCTCACTAATAAGTATGCTTGTTTGCGTAATATTGGTGAGGACGACTCTGGAGTAGCAATGCTGCAGCAGGATGTGCTCCTTAGCAACCAAGGGGCAGACTGCTGTAACGAGAAAGGGAATAGGAGTGCAGCTAAGGCTAGACAGGTACTGGTGGTAGGGGATTCAATTATTAGGCGCACAGACAGGGTAATCTGTCGAAGAAACCGTGAATGCCGTACAGTCTGTTGCCTCCCGGGTGCTCGGGTTCGGCATATAGCGGAAAGAATTGACAGATTATTGGGTGGGGCTGGGGAAGACCCGGCTGTCATGGTACACATTGGCACCAATGACAAAGTTAGTGGGAGATGGAAGGTCCTCAAAAATGATTTTCAGGTACTTGGAGATAAACTTAAAGCAAGGACCTCCAAGGTGGTGTTCTCTGAAATACTGCCAGTGCCACGTGCTACATCTGAGAGACAGAGGGAGCTTAGGGAGTTAAATAAGTGGCTGAGAAATTGGTGTAGGAAGGAAGGGTTTGGGTTCCTGGAGAACTGGGCAGACTTTGCAGTCGGCTACAGGTTCTACAGCAGGGACGGGCTGCACCTTAATGGGGAGGGTGCAGCTGCATTGGGGGAGAAGATGGCTAAACGGTTGGAGGAGATTTTAAACTAGGATCTGGGGGGAGGCGGGAGGATAAAGTCTCAACATATAGACAAGATAAGGTAAAAAGACAGTGGGAGCCTAACATTATGGGGGGTGGAGAGGGGGGTGGGGACAGTGTAAAGATTAAGGAGGTTGGTAAAACTTCAAGTAGCCCATTTCAGGTAAACAAAATTGGTAAATGTGGTGGTAAAAATATAAAGTGCATGATAACCAATGCTCGGAGCCTTGCAAATAAAATAGATGAACTAGAGTTCATTCTGAATGACAAAGGCTATGACATTGTGGGAATAACCGAGACATGGATGGATGAAAGTCATGACTGGATAGCCAATTTAAAAGGATACAATGTGTTCAGGAGGGATAGAACAGGGAAAAAAGGTGGAGGGGTTTGTCTCTTTGTTAAGAATTCTTTTACAGCTGTCCTCAACGATGAGATGGAGGAAGATTGCGAAGATGTGGAGTCCGTTTGGGTAAATATTCATGGTGGAAATAAAAGTTGCCAATTGCTTATTGGGGTATGCTACAGACCACCTCATATTAATGAAGCTGCAGAACTGCAATTACTACAGCAAATTGAAAAAGCGGCAAGTAAAAATGAGGTCATAGTTATGGGCGACTTCAACTTTCCAGGCATTGACTGGGGTATTGAGGCTACCCATTCTGGTAAAAGCAGCAGATTTCTGGCAGCACTACAGGACAATTACTTGACTCAAATGGTAACGGAACCAACTAGGGGGAATGCGTTACTGGATCTGATCATTTCGAATAGACCAGATAATGTATCAAATGTGCAGGTTCAAGAACATTTGGGAAATAGTGATCACAACATGATAACGTTTGATCTGGTGACTGATAGGCCACGGGGCAGCGGGACCACTAAAACTATGAATTTTAGAAAAGCAAAGTTCAATCAAATTAGGCAGGCACTAAGTTTGGTGAACTGGGATAATGTACTACAAGGGGAGGACACTGAAGGGAAATGGCAAGCTTTTAAACGTATTCTCAATCAATATTGTAGTATGTATATCCCATATGGAAACAAAATGTCTAGGAATAAAAAAAGGCCTCTATGGATGAATAGAAAGGTTAGAGATAAAATGAAGAGGAAAAAGAATGCCTATAAGGTCCTAAAACAGGAGGGGTCCGAGGCTGCACTCAGCAATTACAAGGAGTGCAATAAAAATTGTAAAAAAGAAATTAGGCTAGCAAAGATCGAAGCTGAAAATCAAATCGCTAGGGATATCAAATCTAACCCAAAAAAGTTTTACAAGTACATCAACTCTAAAAAAAGAAAGGTTGACTGTATAGGACTCCTAAAGGATGAAGGTGGAAACTCAATGGTGGATGACCAAGGTAAGGCAGAGTTATTAAATGCTTTCTTTGCTTCTGTCTTTACAAAGGAAACAGCACTGTTGCAAATTACAGAGGCGGAAGAGTCTCAATCTTCTAACTGTAATATTAAATACTTAACGCAGGAAGAAGTAAAGGCAAGACTAAATAAATTAAAAATAGACAAGGCACCTGGCCCGGATGGCATGCATCCTCGGGTCCTAAGGGAATTAAGTTCAGTTATAGATAAACCCCTTTATCTTATCTTTTGTGACTCTCTTGCAACTGGCAGAGTCCCAGTGGATTGGCGTACAGCCCACGTTTTCCCATTATTTAAGAAGGGCAAAAAATCAGATCCAGGAAATTATAGACCTGTAAGCTTAACATCAGTTGTATGCAAACTATTTGAGGGGTTACTAAGAGATACTATACATGACTTCATAGTAGAAAATAATCTTATTTCTCAGCATCAACATGGGTTTACTAAAGACAGGTCCTGTTTGACTAACATGCTCAGCTTTTATGAGGTAGTGAATGCTAATATGGATATTGGGAATGCTGTAGATGTGATATACTTAGACTTTGCTAAGGCCTTCGACACTGTTCCCCACAAAAGTCTGGTGCAAAAGATGAGGATGCAAGGACTGGGGAAGAGTCTGTGTGCTTGGATAGAGAACTGGCTAATGGACAGAAAACAAAGAGTTGTGGTCAATGGATCATACTCAAAATGGGAGACTGTTAGCAGTGGGGTCCCACAGGGGTCTGTACTGGGTCCAGTGCTCTTCAATTTATTTATTAATGACCTAGTGGATACAGTAGTGAGCAATGTTGCTATTTTTGCAGATGATACAAAATTGTGCAGAATCATCAACTCTAAGGAAGATAGTGTTATATTGCAACAGGATCTGGATAGGATGGCTATATGGGCACATACATGGCAGATGAAATTCAATGTTGACAAATGTAAAGTCATGCATTTTGGTCGTACCAATGGTCTAACACCATACAAAATAAATGGGATACAGTTGGGGACATCAAACTTGGAGAAGGACTTAGGAGTACTCATCGACAACAAGTTAAATAATCGTACTCAATGCCAAGCCGCTGCAGCTAAAGCTAACAAAATTTTGGGATGCATTAAAAGGGAAATAAAAACTCGAGATGCTAGCATAATATTGCCCCTGTTTAACTCTCTAGTAAGGCCACATCTGGAATATGGAATTCAGTTCTGGGCACCACATTACAAAAAAGATATTGCAGTTCTAGAGCAGGTGCAGAGACGAGCAACAAAATTGATACGTGGGATGGAAGGTCTCACTTACCAAGAAAGGTTAGATAAACTGGGTTTATTTAGTCTAGAGAAAAGACGCCTTAGAGGAGATCTAATTAACATGTATAAATACATCAGAGGGCAATATAATAGCTTGGCGGATGAGCTTTTTGTCCCTAGGCCTTCTCAAAGGACTAGAGGACATGATCTGCGCATGGAGGAAAAACGTTTTAGCCATTTATTTAGGAAAGGGTTCTTTACAGTAAGAGTGATTAAGATGTGGAATGCATTGCCACAGGAAGTCGTTATGGCAAACTCTATACCTGCATTTAAAGGGGGCTTAGATGCTTTCCTTGCGTTGAATGACATCCATGGCTACAATTACTAGGTAATGCCAATGATGTTGATCCAGGGATTTTATCTGATTGCCATCTGGAGTCGGGAAGGAATTTTTACCTTGTAAGGGTTTTTTCGCCTTCCTCTGGATCAACAGGGATATGTGAGGGAGCAGGCTGGTGTTGTACTTTGTACTGGTTGAACTCGATGGACGTATGTCTTTTTTCAACCAAAGTAACTATGTAACTATGTAATGTCAGGTTTTATTTTGCTTATCATTTGAAATAAAAAAAAGACGATGTGGAGTCCCCCCTCTCGAGCTTCTTTAACCCCTTGTCCACCATGCAGGCTGGGATAGTCAGAATGCGGAGCCCCGGCCGAGTGAGGCTTCGCACCCTGAGCTATACCAGCCCGCATGGTCCATGGTATGGAGAGGCTCCGGGGGGAGGGGCGGCCAAGCCTCCCCCTCCCCCCCCCAGAAGCCCTTGTCCAATCCATGGACAAGGGGCTCTTTCCGCCTCCCTTGCCCCAGCTGGAGGCGAGGGCGACAACTCCCTGGGGGGGTTTCATTGTGGCATCTGGGAGTCCCCTTCTTAAAATGCTCGCCCCCCCCCCCTCCCAGAAGAAATGAGTTACCCATTTCCACAAAGGGTTAAATGAAATAAAAACACGACAACGAAAAAAGTATTTTATTCTTAATTATCCAGAAATACTTATATGTACTTTTAAAAAAATGTTCCCACGCCAATATCCTCGGAAATGATCCCACTACAGCATCCTCTAATGTTGTGACCTTGATTGAAGATCTCCGCTGACATGCGCCACACACCACCGCTCCCCCGCGCTGCTCTAGCTATACTGAGTATAGCTAGAGGTAAAAAGCATCTTTGAATTTGGCTCTAAGGAGCCCCATTGGTCTATTAACAGACCAAAGGGGTTCTTCCTGATACCGATTGGTCTGTTATTAGACCAATGGGGAGCCTTGGAGCCAAAATTTGAAGATGCTTTGTAGCTCTAGCTATACAGAGTATAGCTAGAGCCGCTCCGTTGTCCCTCCTGCTCAGCTTTCCACACTTCTCCCCGCATACAGAATCTATAGCCAGGGCCGTGCAGAGGATCCTCAAGAGAGGGGTGCTCAAAGTTTAAAAAGGGGTACCAATCAATTGTGAAACATTATGTATGTAATTCCCCGCAAAAGCAGTCTTAGACCATCTCTTCCCCTAACCCCCACCTTCCTTTCCTTGATAGCAGTGTCAGGCAGATTTTGTGTCCACTCTTTCAACCCCTTTTATAGGTGAAACGCAAAAAAAATTTATATTGTGGTAAAAGTCAATTTATTTCAGTAATTCATCTTTAGAGGCTAAACTAATATATGAAATAAGAACCCTTTGCAGGTGTTTTGGATTTATTGACTGATTGGAGTCTGACTGATTCTGGCCCAGAATATTTAACATTTTCACAATATTCCACTGGTCTGAGATTTTGATTTTGGGGTTCTCATAAGCTGTAAGCTATAATCATATGAATTAAAAAAAAATAAAGGCTTGAAATATCTGGCTTTGCATGTAATGAGTCTATTTTATATATCAGTTTCACCTTTTAAGTTAAACAAATACATTTTTAAGTTAAATACAAATACCAAACTCACAGAAATATCATCAAATACATGATAGTAGCAATAGCCTAGCCTTCCCAGATTTTTCCATCCCATATAAACCTTGAAATAAAACCATGAAACTTGTTGGATTTAATAGGCCAGAGCAGCCCGTTTATTTACCAATTACAGAATTGAATCAATAACTTTAGAGAGCTGAGGTAAGGGATCCGATATAATGATCATGTTGAGAAAATCCTGGATAACTGGCAAGCAGCCTGTACCGGCCCCCGCCGCGGTCACCGGCTCAGGGACAGCTGCAAGCCCACCAACTCACTCTCACTTGCTGAGAACATAAACCGGGTGATTTTGCACCTGAGGCAAAATCCCCCAAAACCAACAACCTTCGGAGCCCTTACCCCTCCCGCTGCAATGACGAACAAAAGAACTCACGTGAAGATACACAGATCTAACCTGCTAGCCAGACAACAAGGGATGGAGGGAGGGAGCTTCTTTCCTGACGCTTGTCTGACTGACCCCCCCCCCCTAGCTTACTTGAACCCAGTCCCCACCTACTTCTAAACCAACCTCCTCTTTACTCACTTAACCCCTCACTTCCCAGGCAGGCCACACTATCATGTGTAGGCCTTTCAAACTACGCTACGCTGCGCTTACATGCCTTTTCTTGATAGTAGCAATAGCCTAGCCTTCCCAGATTTTTCCATTCAAACTCCCGGAAACTCCCTTTCCATATAAACCTGGAAATAAAACCATGAAACTTGTTGGATTTAATAGGCCAGAGCAGCCCGTTTATTTACCAATTACAGAATTGAATCAATAACTTTAGAGAGCTGAGGTAAGGGATCCGATATAATGATCATGTTGAGAAAATCCTGGATAACTGGCAAGCAGCCTGTACCGGCCCCCAGCCACGGTCACTGGCTCAGGGACAGCTGCAAGCCCACCAACTCACTCTCACTTGCTGAGAACATAAACCGGGTGATTTTGCACCTGAGGCAAAATCCCCCAAAACCAACAACCTTCGGAGCCCATACCCCTCCAACACGAACCGGCGTGACCTCTCACGCCAGAGAGGCCCACACCCTCAAGGCTCTCTGAATACCTTCCTCTATCCCTAGTGCCCATAAATCTGTCCCAATATCATTAAGATGCACCCCATCCCTGCTAAGCAGTAAATGGAGATCGTCCTCAAGCTCGACATGTCTGATCGCCACACCACCATTGTGAGTGACAAATTTCGCCACCTCCTTATTCAGCTTGACTCTGGCCTTATTAATTTTGCTCACTGATCTCGCCAACCTCCAAGAAGACCTGGCTACCACATCCGACCACACTATGACTGTGGCCGGAAACTCCCTTTTTAGCCTTAGAAAATCAAACTTAATGTCGCGTATGATGACTCTAGTGGATTTCGATGCAATATCATTGCCCCCAACGTGCAAAACGAGCACATCTGGGGCCCTGTCCCAAGCAGCATACCTGCGGATTTCAGGCAAAACCCGCGCCCAAAACATACCCGGAAAACCCAACCACCGTACAAGGACCTCCTGTCTCGGGAAACGAAGTTGGCGCCCTTCAGGGCGAACCGCAGCTCTTCTTGCCCCCCTAGAAACATAGGAGTGTCCGAAAATCCACACTAAGGCCGGGTTTCCTGGAAAACAGCAAACAGAAAGGAAACAAAAAACAAGGAGCGAAGATGCCAACAAAATATTCCAACATTCTTACATCCTATAACAAATGGGGCCTGACATATGATCTATACCGCAAAGAATCCCAGCGACCTATCCTCTTCACTACCTCTTCACTGAGCCCCCATCGTGCCACCTCCGTCGCTGCGCCTATTCTAAAGGAGTGAGAGGCAAACTCACTGGGGGAAAAACACGCCCGCTCAAGACATTTGCGAAAGATGGCACAGAATTGAAACCGCGTAAGTGGAAGGCCGTCCGAATGTACCAGGAAGATGGGCGCCGATTCAGGTCTCACCAACATGAATCGCAAAACGTTTTCCTTTGGGCAGAGTAAACCCCCAAAATGGAAAAGCGCGATGACCCTTCCTATTCCCGATCAATCAGTTTTTGATTTTCTTAACCTGATGGACACCGAATCAACCTGTAACGTCACATCAGCAGCGAGGATGCCTCCTACGTCAGACTTAGATTTGCTCACAAGTTCCCCCACCCGAAATGCCCCAAAGAATGCCAAAACAAAAGCTGTGCTAAACAGCACCACCTCCCCTTGGCAAGAGCACACTTCCTGCAAAGCCACCACCACTTTTTCTAAAATCTCAAACGAAACCGGGCACCTCGAATCCCTGCTTGTATAGCTTGACCTAAAGTCTTTCATTGCCTGCGCCACCCTAAAATCTTTAGTCACATCCCTCTGCCTTCTAAGCTTAAACAAAAAGGCAAATGCCGCCAATTTTTTGGACATGGTCGTCGCTGACGTGCCCTCCGCAAAATTCCTCCCCACAAAGTACAGGAGCAGACACGACCAATCTTGATCAGAAGAGCATTCTCCCACCTGAGCCGTCAAAGCGTCCCACGCTCTCCAGACAGGCGTGTACGCTGCCCGTCATGACTCCGATAAGGACCTCCGAATCAACTGCGATATCACCCGAAAGGAATCGTCCACATCATCTCTGGACAGGGAACCCCACTCTCTTCCGCTGTAGGTGCCGCAGCCCGGAACCTGTCCCACTGGAAGCGAGAGAGGGCATCAGCAATAATGTTGTCGACCCTGGGCAAATGCACCGCAAAGATGCAAATGTTTGACTGCAGACACAACAGAACCAATTGTCTCATGACCTGAATTACTGGAGGCGAAGAAGCCGAAAACTTATTTACCACTCCCAAATTGTCACAATTGAAGCGTATTCGTTTGTTAGCCAAACGATGCCCCCACAATTTTACTGCTACCATGATTGGGAACAATTCAAGCAGCACCATGTTAGCCGTGAGGCCTGCTTCAATCCACGACGAATACCATGGAGTCTCGCACCACTCACCTGCCATGAAAATTCTGAAACCGTGAGCGCCCGAAGCGTCCGTGAATAGCTCCAAGTCAAAGTTACTCACCTCCTCTTCCAACCACAGAGACCTGCCATTGAACTCCTGCAAAAACGTTAACCATACCTTCAAATCCTCCCTCATTTCAGCATTCAACCGAATGCGATGATGAGGCGAAGAAATGCCTGCCGTCGCACTCGATAATCGCCTGCAAAATATACGCCCCATGGGCATGATCCTGCAAGCGAAGTTCAATTTGCCAAGCAAGGATTGAAGCTCTCTCAGAGTCATCTTCCTCTTCTTCACTTCCTCCTGGATAGTCAGCCGAAGGTCGCTGACCTTGTCAGGTGGCAGGCTGCATTCCATGGCTACGGTGTCAATCTGTACCCCTAAAAATTTTAGCTGTGTCATGGGACCCTCCGTTTTGGCTAGCGCCAATGGAATCCCAAAGTCCTTGCAGATGTGGTACATCGTGGCTAAGGCGGACGCACAATCATCTGACCCTGCCGTGCCCATAAACAAAAAGTCATCCAAATAATGTATCACGGAGCGTACCTCCGCAACTTCCTTCACCACCCATTCAATAAAACAGCTGAACTTTTCAAAAAATGAACAAGAAATTGCGCAACCCATGGGGAGGCAGAGATCCACAAAGTACTTACCTTCCCAAAAAATCCCCAACAGCCTAAAACTGGATGGATGAACCGGCAGCAACCTAAAAGCGGATTCAATGTCCGTTTTAGCTAGCAAGGAACCCTGACCCAACCTCCTCACCCACCGGAGTGCCACATCGAACGACGTGTACACCACAGATGTTTCCTGTTCCGCCAAGCCGTCGTTGACCGACAACCCTCTTGGAAAGGATAGGTGGTGTATCAACCGGAATGCGCCTGGCTCCTTTTTTTGGGACCACCCCCAGTGGAGAAACAATCAAATCGTCCATTGGACAATTGTCAAAAGGACCCGCCACGCGGCCCGCCGCAATTTCCTTATTCAACTTTGTTAATACAACCTCAGGCAATTCCATCGCCGATCTTACATTTCAGTGAAAGCCCTCGCCTCGGGCCACACATTGGCTGGGTATAACAAAACCCTCTGTGAACCCCCGCCGCAAAAACCCAGCGTCCTCCGTTAGTGGATACCTACAAAGAAACGGTTCCATCCTTTGAACTTTCACCGGCGTCTTCCCTCTTACCTCCAGCTTCTAAGGCTCTTCCTTTCTTCTGCTTGTAGCATCTGGACGCTGGGTGTGATCCCCCGCAGGCTGAACATTCGTGTTTAAAGCGACACGAGGAACCAAACCTACATGTGCGGTCGTTGAATTGCCAGCAAAGACCCTTCATCTTGCTGGCTGGTCTTCCAGATGGGCCTGCACCCTCCTGCCCTCGAAAGGACTGCTGTCCGGTCGATGGGATGATCAAGCTCATCCACAACTCTATATCCTTGTGGTTCCAGCATACTGACGGGCGAACCGCTTTTCTCTGCCTGAACGCCTCATCGTATTTGAGCCAAGCGTCCCCCCCGTATCTCCTATAAGCCTCCCCAATTGCATTCTGATAGCAAAAGAGAGCGGAGCAACACTCCGGATTCATCTCCCCTATCACACATGCCAGAATCTCGAAAGCCTGCAGCCAGTTCTGAAATGTGCGTGGTATCAATCTATATCTGCGCCGCTCCTCCTCCTTCTTAGATTCAGTGGACTTAACTTTGTCCAAATTAAACTTGGCCAAATGTAAAAGCGAGAAAATCTCAACGAACTCACCCTTCCATATGTGTTCCCGAACCTCCGCTTTCAAATGAACCCCGAGCGGTCCACTGAGACACACATACATCTCTGATTTTGCCTCATCCGCCAACCTGATCACCTCTGTCTCCCCAGTTTCCCCCTCCTTGGAGGCCTCCTCAGTCTGAACTGCAACCTCAGAGCTACTTGCTGCCACCACAGGCAACACCCCAGTGGCCTGTCCGCTCTGTGCTACTGCGCTCGATCTCACAACGCCTGCTGAAAATGCTGGCCCAGTACGCTGCGCAACAGCCCCCGAGCAATCGTTACCTCCTGCCCGCTGCGCTTCCGACTGGACAACCCCCAAGAGAGCTCCGGGTGCCTGGGCAGGCGCATGTCCCACCCACATACCCACTGGTGAACCCGGCACCGTTTGGGGCCCTCCCAGCAAACTCCTCATACCTGCCATGAATGATTCTAACGTGGGGAGAATGGCCGCCTGTGCACCCACTGGCAATCCCCCACCAACCTGTGGCAACCCTGCTTGCATCCCCATCCCCCCATGAGACATATTGGTATCAGTAGCATTAATTGTGGCCTCACCTGGTGGCGCAGGAGGGAAGACCTGCCCGACCGCTGGTCCAGATCCCGACGCAGCTGCTGGAGCTCCTGCACTCAATGGCACCATATTGTAAGGTCCTCCGGTGACCACACCTGACTGGTAGGCCCCGCTCGCAGCCTGGCTGCTCTGCTGTTGAGCTCCTCCATCTCGCCCATCCCTCTCCGCATTGGATGCCGTCGCAACCTCTTCTCCCCCTCTGCTCCCGGTGGCCGGCATGTAGAGTGACCAGACGTCCCGGATTGCCCGGGACGCAGCCCGGATTCGGGGTCCGCTGTCCCAGGCAGCATGAGGTCCCGGGAAACGTCCCGCTTTTTGCAGCGGGACGTCCCGGCCTCGGAACTCTGGCTACGCGCGCCGCCCCCCCGCCCCACGCCCCCCTCCCCGTCCCAGGTTGGACCCACAAAAATCTGGTCACTCTACGGCATGTCACTCTGCACTGATGCATGGGCCACCGCCGCGCTCCGTGAAGAGGCGGTGCCCGCTTTTCCGGAACTGCTCACCCCCTTTGTCCTCTTGGAGGCACGAGAGGCCTGCTGCGTAGCGGCCGCTGCCCCCGCCTTTTTCGTCGTCTGTCCCCATCTGCTCCCGCCCGCAGAGCTGCTCCCGGACCTGGCGCTCTTCCCCGATGAGCCACCTGCAGCCTGCCTCTTCTCCGGTGGGGCCTGCGCATTCCGCTCTGGGCTGCCGCTCCTCCTCAGTGACCTTGAAGTCGGCTCCGGGCTGAGCCGATTGGGCGGCCTGGACGTCCTCCGCCCCATCTCCTCCTGCTGGCCGCTGGGACCTGCAGACATAGCAGCAAGCTGGATGTGCACCCACTCCGGACCCCTGGATGACGCCTCTGCCCTAATTCTGTCCACCAGAGCTTCCAAGTCGGCCATGTTGAGGACAGGCGAGGGTAGGTCTGCACAGCTTCTTTCCTGACGCTTGTCTGACTGACCCCCCCCTAGCTTACTTGAACCCAGTCCCCACCTACTTCTAAACCAACCTCCTCCTTACTCACTTAACCCCTAACTTCCCAGGCAGGCCACACTATCATGTGTAGGCCTTTCAGACTACGCTACACTGCGCTTACATGCCTTTTCTAGACCAATTTTCCTGCGAGTCATCCAATGTTGTATACATGATACGCTGCATGAAATGCCCCTCAAGAGGAATCTATATAGGAGAAACAGGACAAAAACTGTGCACAAGAATGAACCATCACCGCTTTAAAATCAATGAAGGTAAAATGGACACACCAGTAGGCCAACACTTCTGTGAACCAGGACACAGCATGCAAGATCTAAAAGTACTTGTCCTTAAAGGGAAGGTTCAGGGAGAGTGGGGAAAAAATAAAAATCAATTTCCACTTACCTGGGGCTTCCTCCAGCCCGGGGCAGGCAGGAGGTGCCCTCGCCACCGCTCCGCAGGCTCCCGGTGGTCTCCGGTGGCCGACCCGACCTGGCCAGGCCGGCTGCCAGGTCGGGCTCTTCTGCGCTCCAAGTCCTTGTACTTCTGCGTCCCACGCCGGCGCTCTGACGTCATCGGACGTCCGCCGGGCTGTACTGCGCATGCGCAGTAGTTCTGCGCATGCGCAGTACAGCCCGGCGGACGTCCGATGACGTCAGAGCGCCGGCGTGGGACGCAGAAGTACAAGGACTTGGAGCGCAGAAGAGCCCGACCTGGCAGCCGGCCTGGCCAGGTCGGGTCGGCCACCGGAGACCACCGGGAGCCTGCGGAGCGGCGGCGAGGGCACCTCTTGCCTGCCACGGGCTGGAGGAAGCCCCAGGTAAGTGGAAATTGATTTTTATTTTTTCCCCACCCTCCCTGAACCTTCCCTTTAAGGGTAACTTCAAAAATGATCAATCAAGAAAAATTTCTGAGTACAAATTTATGAAAATGTTCAAGACATTAACAGAAGGTTTAAATTGTGGAACAGGATTCATGACACCTTATGTAACATGATTGATTTGGCTTCATGATCTTCAGAAACCTGCTGGATTTCATGTATGCTTGCACTAACTCACTGGCTCCAGCCTGCTGATCACCTGACACCTAACGGATAAACAGTAACCAGCACAACTGTCATCTTCGTGTTCACCATTTATCTGCATCAGTGTTTTACTTCAGCTAACTTCTGGAAATATGCCTGAAGAAGGGGACTAGATCCCAGAAAGTTTGCATCATTTAACTCTATTAGTTAGCCATTAAAAGGTATTATTTTTTACAAAACGTTGTTTTTTTCTACCTATATACCTTTTAAGTTGAATTACTGAAATAAATTGACTTTTGCACGATATTCTAATTTTTCGTGTTTCAACTGTGTAGCAGCATTAGGAAGATTTTTTGCTCCACCACCCTAAATCAACAGTAATAGGTGCCTATTATTAGAGTGGGAATACTGGAGCCTGATGAAAGCCCAGACTCACCTATATGACTAAGACCTTTGTCCCTCTTGATAAGCTTCCAGGCTGTATTTAAGGCAAAGAGGAAGTGGTTGCCAATATACACTTGCTAAGTGCTAAGCATCAGTAGGTGCAAAGTTGCAGCAGGTGCTAAGATGCTACAGTGCAGTTTGTCCTAAGTTGCAGTGGGTGCCGAGGTGCCAAAGTATAGTCTGTTTCAAGTTGCAGTGGGTACCAAGGTCTAGTTTGTGATAAGTTGTAGTGGATGCTAGCCAGCAAGTATTGGGTGTTATTTTGCAGTGTATGCTAAACAGTTTTGGGTGCTGACTGAGCAGCAGATGGTGCTAAACAGTAGTGGGTGCCATATGAGTGTTAATTGGTACAGGGTGCCATGTGAGTTCTGGGTACCGGCCAAAGGTGGGTACTGGGTGCATGTAGGTGCTATTGATAAGACATGAGTGGCTAGTTAGTGTCATGTGGGTTCTGGATGTGCACCATGGGTGGGTACTGGATGTCATATAGGTTTGGATCATGGGTGGATACTGGGTGCTATGTGGGTGCAGGCCATGGAAGGGTACTAGGTGCATAATGACTAGGTACTGGTGCTATGTGGGTACAAACCATGGTTGGGTACTGGGTATAGGCCATGAAGGTTATTTGGTGCCATGTGGGTGTTGGCATAGGTGGGTACTGGCTACTGGGTGCCATACGTAAGCTAGTTGCTAGGTATGGGAAATACTAAATCCCATGTGGGGGCTGGGTGCTGGCTATGGGTTAAACGTAGTGCAATGTGATTATTACTGGATGTGATATAGATGTGGGTGCTGGTTATCGAGGGGGATTGGTGATTATGTAAGTGTTGAGTGCAGGTATTCAGTGCCATGTGGGTTCTGGGTGCAGGTACTAGATGCAGTGTGGGTGCTAGGTATGGGTGCTGGGTGCCAAATAAAGGTTGAGTGCAGATAAAACTACTAGGTGCCATGTGCATGGTGGCAAGTACTGCATGCCATATGGTGGCTGGGTGAGAGTACTTGGTGCGTGTACTGGGTGCCACATGGGTGCAAATACTTGGTGCCATGCCTGCACTGGGTGCTGGTTATGGGTGGGCATTAGGTATTATGTGGGTGCTGAGTGCAAGTATTCAGATCCATGAAGGTTCTGGGTGCGAGTACTGGTTATCATGTGGGTGTTTGGTGCAGATAGTGGTGTCATGCGGAGGCTGAGTGCAGGGGTAAGTATTGGGTGCCATGTTGAGGCTGGGTGCAGGTACTGGATATCATGTGGGTGCAGGTGGAAGTACTGGGTGCCATGTCGAGGCTGGGTGCAGGTTCTGGATATCATGTGGGTGAAAGTACTGGGTGCTAGATGTGGGAGGAAATGGTGCAGGTTCTGGGTAGCACGTGAGTGCTTGGTATAGGGGGGAGGATGGGGGCTCCTGGTTCAATGTAATGTGGTCGTTGGGTATAGGGGTGTCATTGTGGGTGCAGAGGGAGGGAGAGGTCCCTGTGGGTGCTTGGGAGAGGTCCCTGTGGGTGCTGGGAACAGTAAAAGTGCTGCTGGGGAGGAAGAGGTCCATGTGGGTGCTGGGGGAGGGAAAGGTCCATGTGGGTGCTAGGGGATGGAGAGGTCAGTGTTCCTTTCAGGAGAGGTCCTTGTACATGCTGGGGGTGGAAAAGGTCAGTGTGGGTGCTGATGGAGGAGGAAGAGGTCAAAGTGCAGGTGAGGGGAGGGAGAGGTCACTGTGGGTGCTGAGGAGGGAGGCCATCAGGATCTTACCTGCTCTCACACTTAGCTAGAGAAGGTCTCCTGTGGGGGGCTGCCTCTCAACAAGCGTCCTAGGTGGAGGCGGAGTTACCCACGGGTAGTAGGCAGGGTTTACCATGGCAGGGGCAGGCTTATTTTGCGTGGCTGAAGGGGCCTTTTTCATTCAAATAAAAAGGAGGGTGCCCAGAGCACCCCCCTCTGCACGTGCCTGTCTATAGCGCTCACCCATGCTGTCACCCTGGAGCACCCATAGCACCCAGCGTGACAGGGTGGGTGGGCGCTATAGATACGGTATGCAGGGAGAAGTGCGGAAAGCCACACAGGAGGGACGATGGAGTGGCTCTGGGGGGCTCTTCTTAAAGGGGACTGCCAGATGCCCCTATGAACCCCCCAGGGAGTCGTCGCCCCCCGCCTCCTCCTGGGGCAAGGGAGGCGGGGAAGAGCCTTTTTTGTCCATGGATTGAACAAGGGCTCCGGGGGGAGGGGCTGCCAAGGGCTGGTATAGCTCAGGGTGCGAAGCCCCACTCGGCTGGGGCTCAGCATTCTGGCTATCCCAGCCTGCATGGGCGACAAGGGGTTAAAGAGGCTCAGGAGGGGGACCCCACATCACTTAAAAAAAACAAAAAACAAAACAAATAATATATATATATATATATATATATATATATATATATATATATATATATATATATATATATACACACACAGTGGCTTGCAAAAGTATTCGGCCCCCTTGACATTTTCCACAATTTGTCACATTACTGACACAAACATGAATCAATTTTATGGGAATTCCATGTGAAAAACCAATACAAAGTGGTGTACACGTGAAAAGTGAAACGAAAATCATACATGATTCCAAACATTTTTAAAAAATAAATAACTGCAAAGTGGGGTGTGCATAATTATTCAGCCCCCTTTGGTCTGAGTGCAGTCAGTTGCCTATAGACATTGCCTGATGAGTGCTAATGACTAAATAGAGTGCATCTGTGTGTAATCTAATGTCAGTACAATTACAGTTGCTCTGTGACGGCCTCAGAGGTTGTCTAAGAGAATATTGGGAGCAACAACACCATGAAATCCGAAGAACACACCAGACAGGTCAGGGATCAAGTTATTGAGAAATTTAAAGCAGGCTTAGGCTACAAAAAGATTTCCAAAGCCTTGAACATCCCACAGAGCACTGTTCAAGCGATCATTCAGAAATGGAAGGAGTATGGCACAACTGTAAACCTACCAAGACAAGGCCGTCCACCTAAACTCACAGGTCGAACAAGGAGAGCGCTGATCAGAAATGCAGTCAAGGGGTCCATGGTGACTCTGGACGAGCTGCAGAGATCTACATCTCAGGTGGGGGAATCTATCCATAGAACAACTATTAGTCGTGCACTGCACAAAGTTGGCCTTTATGGAAGACTGGCAGGAAGAAAGCCATTGTTAACAGAAAAGCATAAGAAGTTCTGTTTGCAGTTTGCCACAAGCTATGTGGGGGACACAGCAAACATGTGGAAGAAGGTGCTCCGGTCAGATGTGACCAAAATGGAACTTTCTGGCCAAAATGCAAAATGCTATGTGTGGCGGAAAATTAACACTGCACATCACTCTGAACACACCATCCCCACTGTCAAATATGGTGGTGGCAGCATCATGCTCTGGGGGTGCTTCTCTTCAGCAGGGACAGGGAAGCTGGTCAGAGTTGATGGGAAGATGGATGAAGCCAAATACAGGGCAATCTTGGAAGAAAATCGCTTGGAGTCTGCAAAAGACTTGAGACTGGGGCGGAGGTTCACCTTCCAGCAGAACAACAACCCTAAACATAAAGCCAGGGCAACAATGGAATGGTTTAAAACAAAACATATCCATGTGTTAGAATGGTCCTGTCAAAGTCCAGATCTAAATCCAATCGAGAATCTGTGGCAAGATCTGAAAACTGCCTTTCACAAACGCTGTCCATGTAATCTGACTGAGCTGGATCTGTTTTACAAAGAAGAATGGGCAAGAACTTCAGTCTCTAGATGTGCAAAGCTGGTAGAGACATACCCTAAAAGACTGGCAGCTGTAATTGGAGCAAAAGGTGGTTCTACACAGTATTGACTCAGGGGGCTGAATAATTATGCACACCACTTTTTCGGAAGGTCGAGTTCGAAATACGCGAACCGAAAATTGGAGGTTCGAGCCATCTCTACTGCCCAATTTTGTTTGAACAATTATTGCACACTTTCTGTAAATCCAGAGGAAATCAAGAGTTTGCTTTCTTAAAATTCAGGTTGGAGTGAGCTTGAGATGAGCCTGAATTTATGCAAATGAACCGCTGGAATGCAATGATGTGTCGGCTTGTTAATTTGGACAGAGCCATAATAATCCAACATGCATACAGATTGTTTTGGATTGTTTGATTCTCATCAGTACATGGCATGGATTAATTTGGCTCGACGGAGTAGGGCTTGTAACAACAAGATATACAGACTAACCAGCATGCTCATGATGAACCAGAACTCATTGTAGTGTGTAACAGGCTAGAATGGTCCTAAAAGCTCCTTTACTAAAATACTAAGGAAAACAAGAGTTTGCTTTCTTAAAACAGAAAGAATTTGCGATAATTCAGGTTCGAGTGAGCTTGAGATGTCTCTCAGTGCATCACTGCTGAATATATGCAAATTAACCATTAATGGAAAAGATGTTTCAAGGGGTCTACCTCCTGTAGGGGGACATGGCGGAGTGGGATACATGGAAAAAGTCTCGGGGAAAAATCCGGATTTGACGCACAGCAGGGTTTAAGGGCAGAAATCACATTGCATTGCTAAATTGGAGGCCTAAAGTGCTTTAAAACATCTTAAAAAATCAGGTAGTGCAATTAGTGTACTGCTTCACACTGACAGACTAAACTCACTGTGTAACGCACCGCAAACAGCTGTTTGTGTAGTGACAGCCATGCTGGACTGGTGCGCACCATGGCGAGAGTGCAGGCGATGGCAGTTTTCAAGCCCATATGGTCGGGCTGAGGTAGCTGAATGACAGAACAGTGACTGGGTGTCCAGCTGATCAAATTTGGTCTGTCCACAAAACAGCAACAACCTTATTATCTTGGGTGTGCCCCGCAACACACTCATTTAGCCGTTCATTGCATCATTGTGATATGCAAGCCCCTCCACCGCAGCAAGGTAACGATCACAAAGGGGAATTGACATATGTACATGCCTTTTGTTTTGTTGTTGCAGCCGCAATGCAGCCAGAAAAATTAGGCAGGCATGTACACGCACCAGAAAAATTATTATATCTGCCGCTGCTAGCAGCGGCCTTAAAAATTCAGGAATCCACCTGGAGTCCTGGACCCTGTTGGTGGTGGCGGAGAAGGCAGTCAAGCGGCCTGCAGGCAGAGATGCTATGTGGGGGGACTGACTTAGTCTTCGGGCAGGCAGTAGCCCTCTGGGATCCATGCCTCATTCATTTTGATAAAGGTGAGGTACTGAACACTTTTGTGACCTAGGCGACTTCCCTTCTCACTGACAATGCCTCCAGCTGCGCTGAAGGTCCTTTCTGACAGGACGCTTGAGTCAGGGCAAGCCAGAAGTTGGATGACAAATTGTGACAGCTCTTGCCACAGGTCAAGCCTGCGCACACAGTAGTCCAGGGGTTCATCGCTGCTCAGAGTGTCTACATCCACACTTAAGGCCAGGTAGTCGGCTACCTGCCGGTTGAGGCGTTGGTAGAGGGTGGATCCGGAATGGCTAAGGTTGGACTAACGATGTCCGACATCACCATGAGATCGATAGAGCGTCCTGTCCTTGCCTGCGTGGACATGGGAGGAGGAAGATTACTCTGGCAGTGGCTCCTTTATTCCGTTGTGCTGTGACATCACCCTTAAACGCACTGTAAAGCATACTTGCCAAATGGTGTTTCAAGTGCTGCATCCTTTCAGCCTTGTGGGTATTTGGTAACATCTCTGCCACTTTGTGCTTATACCGAGGGTCTAGTAGTGTTGCCACCCAGTACAGGTCATTCCTCTTGAGCTTTTTTATACGGGGTTCCTCAACAGTCTGGACAGCATGAAAGACGCCATCTGCACAAAGTCAGATGCCGCCGTACTAGCCATCTCGTCTTGCTCTTCCTCAGCTATGTCAGATAAGTTCTCCTTCTCCCTCCAGCCACACACAATACCACGGGAAAGGTGAGCAGCCCAACCCCCTGCGACGCCTGCTGTGGTTATTCTTCCGCCGCCTCCTCAAAAAAAACATGTGCTTGGCAGACCAGGTATCCATGGACAGGTGCACCCTTGACCCAATGCTGTGTGCCAGAGATGACACTACTTGCCTTTCTACATCACAGTACAGTTTGGGTATCACCTTTTGAGAAAAGTAATTGCGGCCTGGTACCTTCCACTGCGGTGTCCCAATTGCCATACATTTTCGAAAGCCTCAGAGTTCACCAGCCAGTATGGTAACAGCTGGCGAGATAACAATTCCGCCAAGCCAGCTGTCAGACCCGGCAAGGGGGTGACTGGCAGACATTGGCTTCTTCCACTCAAAGATTTCCTTAACGGACACCTGGCTGCTGCTGTGGACAGAGGAGCAGGAAGCGCTCAAGGTGAGAGGCGGAGTGGAGGAGGGTGGCTGTGAAGGTGCAAGGGATAAAGCGGCTGAAGTAGATGCTGCACCTGAAGGAGGAAGGGGAGGCGGAGGGTGACTTTGTGTGTGTTTGCTGCTTTTCCTCAAGTGGTCTTTCCATTGCTGTTTGTGCTTTTTCACCATGTGCCTTCATAAGGCAGTTGTCCCTACGCGGGTATTTGTCTTTCCATGACTCAATCTTTGATCACAGATAGTACAGATGGCATTGCTCTCATCTGAGGCAGACACACAAAAAACTTCAGACCGCTGAGCCCTGAAATGATGGCACTTGGTGGTGGCGTTAGCAGCTGACCTTGAAGGGCATGTTGGGTGGATGTCCATAGGTGGCGATACATGCCGCCTGATACTGCCACAAGCTGTTTCTGATGATGATGAGCTACCCCTGCTTCTTTCAGCAACTCGTCTCCTCCTACTCCTCTCTGACTCCCCCTCTGAACTGTCCCGTTGGTCATCATGTCTATTAGGATCCCACGTGACATCCATGACAGTATCATCATCATCATCATAATTATCCTCCACAGCTTCGCTTGTATCAGACACCTCCAAAACTGCATCAACAATAGGTACTTCATCATCCTTACACCTTGCATCCATACTGGTGCCTAACTCAGACATATTTGGTGGTGGTGTAACATGCTTAGCGCCGTCATCTTGAAACAATAATGGCTGTGAATTAGTTAATTCCCCACCAAATAACTTCTGCGAAGTGTCAAATGGGACGGATGTGGTGCTAGTAGTAGCAGTGGTGGCTGCGGAGGAAGATATGTCACGGTTCCGTGCGGAAGCTAAGGAAGATGAGGTGTTCTGTGTTAAATAGTCAAGTACGTCCTGGCAATCTTGGGAGTTGATGGCACATGCCTTCTGAACGCTGAACTTTGGTCCAGGGCCGCACAAAATCATGTCACCTCGACCTCGAACAGACCTGCCGGGTGGCCTGCCTCTGGCTCTGCCTCTGCCTCTTGTTTTGTCCATATTGGGGGGGATAAAGTGAAAGGTATGCACTGACTTGACTAATATGATGTGCGGTTAATTAGGCTGTGACCTCAAACATCTCCTTCTCAGCATTCACATGGGAGCTAAACCTCCTAAATCCCCCTACCCATCGATTCAAGCAACCTTACGCTCATGGGAAAATTTTACTAAAAACCCACCTGACCCTTCAGACACCATTCCAATCAAGGCAAGGTTGTCGGTCCTAGAATTAATCTCCCCAGACCTTAACCTGAGTATCTGGCTGTAAGGCTTGGTGGTGTATTCTCCACAGTCAGCATGCAACGCATGAGCTGGCGTGGAGGAGGTACACACACCAGCACAAGGAAACAGGCTATCCCTAGTATAGTGGAGGGGAGGACTGACTCCAATAGGAGATTGTGGCGCACAGAGCCGGTGCAGATCTGACAGCCACAAACAATGCTTTAGTTATAACGTCTCAGCGCAAAGTAGCGCTGAGCGCATAAACCAGAACTGAGGAGATTAGGACAGGTAGACAGAATGAACGCTTGCTAGCTAGCGGCTACTTAGCGACAGCAAGCGTCCAAAACAAAACAGACTGGAATGAGGCAGCCAATGCGATTGCAGCGATGGCGTGCCTCACAAAGACAGGACAGGATAGTCAGGAAATAGCAGGATCAAGATAGATGAACGTAACACAGACAAATATACAATAAGTATGTTTTCCTAGCGTATTACAATTACAGCTATCAATGAAACTATTTGTAACGTCTGACTAACATATGTATATATCGGCAATGAACCGATATATGACATAAGCAGGAACGCTGACTAGGACTGGAGTAATACAGGGAACAGGACTCAGAAGGATTTGCTATCTCTTCGCAGAGATGAACGCAATCCACAAACGGTAACAGAACAGGATTCAGAAGGATTCGTTATCTCTTCGCAGAGATGAACGCAATCCACAAACAGTAACAGAACAGGATTCAGAAGAATTCGTTATCTCTTCGCAGAGATGAACGCAATCCACAAACGGAAACAGGACAGGATTCAGAAGGATTCGTTATCTCCTCGCAGAGATGAACGCAATCCACGAACAGGACCAGGAGCAGGATACTAGCTCAGCACGGGTGCTCACGATACGCGCAAACTACCAAAACGTGCTGGAAAGCTGACTAACTGCACACAGGATATAAACAGTTCGCGTACGTATACATCAGCGACACTGATGTATCAACGTAACACGAATACAAGGAAAATAATAAACGTGCTGGTATGCATATATATGGGCAATGAACCAATATATGATGCAAAACCAGCAAAGTATCTTTTAGGACAAGAAACACGATCGGGGGCTGAAGCGACAGCAAGACAGGCTGAAACTGAAGCTATGAAAACCCGAGGAGTCCTGCAGGAAGCAGATCTTTATACTGAGGTCATCCAATGGGAGCAGACATGCAGATTCCCACACAGGTGAATAATAATCAGTCACAAGCTGACAGCAGGGAAAGGCAGACAAAGCTATGCAGCTTGCATGGAAAGAGATCAGAACTGCCTGAGCTGCAGCACTACTACTTCCAGCAACACCTGATGCAGCAGCGATCATTACAGTACCCCCGCCCTTAAAAGCGGATTCCAGACGCTTTTCAAAACTGAAATTCCCAACAAAACAGTCTGACTGATAATTCATGATGACCGGGACAGCCCGGCAAGACCGAATTCCAGAATCAGTCCCCACAAGACTGGACCCATCAGAACCAGAACCTACAGAACCATGCCCATCAGTACTACAAGCCCCAGTGTGACACCCATCAGAACCATGATTTCCAGAAGAAAGCCCTCCGAAACTCCCTGAGCGATACCCACCGCCTTCCAGGAACCGTTCAAAAACGCCAAAGCCTTTGCAATGCCCACCGGGACTGTCTTTACCAACACAAAACCCACTGTTGAACCAGTCCAAGGCACCAGGACAAGTTTTCTCAGAGACCTCCCAGAACACCTTGAAGCTCCAAAGAGATCCCCATAGGTCAGAACGCCCCTTAGGCTCACAAGGAGAACTATCAAGAACCCCTATGGAACCTAGGGCAATTCCCGAGTCAGGGCCACAAGGACAAACATCAAGATCAGGGCTTTCAGGGACCAGAACCATCTCTGGGCATGCAGGCAGACTGGCAACATCAGAACATGTTCCCACTAAGGAAGCATCAGAGCACGCTAACACCTTAGACACACTTGGGCATTCTGGCACACAAAGAACATCTGGGCACACTGGCACAAGAGAAACCTCTGGGCATGTCAAGGAACTGTGAGCCTCAGGGTCAGCCAAGACAGGACCAAAACCAGGACTGGCCAAAAAAAAATCATCATGACTAGACTTCGCAACTACTGGACTTTTACACGAGAATGCAGAATCAGACTTAGATGTCGCTGATTCCAGCAAAGTCAGTAACAAATCAGATTCAGGGGCACTAACAAGACAGGACAAATCTTCTGATGTATGCACTGAACCAGATAGGGACTCCACAACTACCTCTGGACTGGACAGAGACTCATCTAATACACTGGATTGGAGCTCATGAGGTGCTGCAGAACAAGTCAGTATTGCAGCAGCCCCCACTGGACTAGGCAAAACTGAGGAATTCCCTGGACAGGAAGGGGACTCTGGAACCTCTGCCACAGCGGCCAGAGAACCAGAATCTTTCAGGATACAGGGCTGGGTTTCAGGAACACTCATCAGACCAGACTGAAATTTTGAGATTTCTATTATTTTGACCAGAGAATCAGAATTATCCATGTTACAGGGCAAGACTTCTGAAACATTCAGAGGACAGGGCTGGAGTTCCTCGGCTGTTACAACACTGGAGAGGGACTCAACAACATTGGTTAAATCAGACTGTGTACAGGGCAAGGTATCTAACACACTTGCTGACGAGGACAATATTTCAATGGCTTCTGCTTTGCTGGGCAGAAATTCATCAAGTTTTATTAGAGCAGACTGTAATTCCAAAACAGCTGCTAGACAAGTGAATATTACTGCAACACCAACTGAGGTAAGCAGTGCCTCAGACTCCTCTGCTAGAGGGTTTGAAGTATCCAAAGTACTGGGTGAAGCATAAGACTCTGCGACCATAGCTTCACTGGACAGGATCACTGAACAGTCCATATTGCAGGGCAAAACCATGGAAGCACCTGCTGGACAGCATAATGATTCTGTGACCTGAGTTTCATTGGAGAGATCTACTGCACAATTCATGGTACAGGGCAAATTTACTGGAACATTTTCTGAACAAGGTAATAATTCTGCGATTTCAGGTTCACATAGCAGATGCTCTGAGCTATTCACGATACAGGGCAAATTTACTGGAATATTTTCTGAACAAGGTAATAATTCTGCGATTTCAGGTTCACATAGCAGATGCTCTGAGCTATTCACGAAACTAGAGCGAGGTGTAGAAACAGGAAGATCAAGACACAATGTTTGCGCATCTGAATCACCATTCATTTGTAAAATTGGAAAATTCAGATGCTGGGGTTCTGAGGTTTCTAGACAGGATTGCTGGGACTCGGAAACTGATGTAGTGCATCTATTGGCATCTGCTGGATCAGACAGGAGTTGAACTTTATGAACACAGGTAATTTCTGCAGAAGTGTTTGCAGAGGCAGGCAAGATTTTTCTGGTGTCTGTTTCACTGAACAAAGAGTCATGAGTACTGGCTAGGCTGGACTCGGAAGTCAGCAGGACCTCTGGATTCTCTGCTGAGAAATTTGCGCAGGGCAAGGTTAAGAATGTATCAGTGGCTTCTGTTTTACTGGTAAGTAACACTGAGTTATCCATGGTACAGGGTGGAATTGCAGGAACTTCAATTTCACACAAAAAGAGCTCCGAATCACCTGCTGAATCAGCCAAAGGTGCTGAAGCAGGCGGGTCAGAACGCCAAATTTGCGAATTCGGAGTCACATAAAAATCATCCAAAATCAGTTCCCACGCATCAATCAATGGAGCCACAAAGTCATACCCACACACACCAGTTTTTATTAGGTTATAGGCAGACTTAATGCATGCATTCAATACTAATTCACTTTTTGCACTGTAAAATTGACCAAATAAACTTGAATCATTCTTCCATTCATTGACCAGAGCTTCCATCTCTCCTTTCTCAAATGGAGGATTCCAAGCATACTTAACAGGCAGATCATGGTTTGCAGATATGATTGTAGCAGGGACATATATTGGGTTAATTAGCAGGTGATTGGCAGATTCCTTATTCCTAAGAATCTCCAATACCTGTAGCAAGTGCTGAACTGTAGTGTATGCAAACTTTCCTTGCTTCACAAATAAGTTGATTTGTTCAATACACTGTAATATCTCCTCATAATCATACTCAGATAATTCTTTTAAACAAAAATCTTTATTTTCCCTAGCCAGGGAGGAAAGTTCATTAGTAGTTTCATAAGTCCATTTAACTCCCCTGAAAGACAATTGCATTTCATTATCTGTTAATGGCAGAATCTCATTATAGGTCTCAGTCGCTAAGGATAACGACTCTGCAGATCGGACACGTTTCTTAGAACGTTTGCGGTTTGCCTTAGACCCTGCTGTTTTTGGTGATTTATTCAAGGCTGCAGGAAAATTATCAGTAACACTTTCTACTTGCTGAACATTTTTGCAAGCAATTGAAGGAGAAGCTGATTGGCCTGCTGCCAGGAGTTCATTAAGAGGAAAAGGCAATGGATCTATGCGCAACCAGTTATGGATCACAAACGCTAGAAATTCCAGCGGTCTCTCTTTCAAATCGGAATGATTGAGAACATCAAATGCCCACTGGAATAATTCCCCTTTAAACAAAATATAACTTAGTTGGAGTGCCCAGGTTGAAACAGGAGTCGCTTGGAGATCGGGATTGGCCAGGAACCTGGCACATTCAGAGAAAAACTCATTTTCTGTTTCAGAGTTAAGTTCTTCAAATTTCTTAAAGGAACAGGAACCATAATTAACAGTGTCATACTTTCTGGGAATCCCCCCCACAATGGGGATTGGTAATGGGGTTTTCATAATGTAAGGCTTGGTGGTGTATTCTCCACAGTCAGCATGCAACGCATGAGCTGGCGTGGAGGAGGTACACACACCAGCACAAGGAAACAGGCTATCCCTAGTATAGTGGAGGGGAGGACTGACTCCAATAGGAGATTGTGGCGCACAGAGCCGGTGCAGATCTCACAGCCACAAACAATGCTTTCGTTATAACGTCTCAGCGCAAAGTAGCGCTGAGCGCATAAACCAGAACTGAGGAGATTAGGACAGGTAGACAGAATGAACGCTTGCTAGCTAGCGGCTACTTAGCGACAGCAAGCGTCCAAAACAAGACAGACTGGAATGAGGCAGCCAATGCGATTGCAGCGATGGCGTGCCTCACAAAGACAGGACAGGATAGTCAGGAAATAGCAGGATCAAGATAGATGAACGTAACACAGACAAATATACAATAAGTATGTTTTCCTAGCGTATTACAATTACAGCTATCAATGAAACTATTTGTAACGTCTGACTAACATATGTATATATATCGGCAATGAACCGATATATGACATAAGCAGGAACGCTGACTAGGACTGGAGTAATACAGGGAACAGGACTCAGAAGGATTTGCTATCTCTTCGCAGAGATGAACGCAATCCACAAACGGTAACAGAACAGGATTCAGAAGGATTCGTTATCTCTTCGCAGAGATGAACGCAATCCACAAACAGTAACAGAACAGGATTCAGAAGGATTCGTTATCTCTTCGCAAAGATGAACGCAATCCACAAACGGAAACAGGACAGGATTCAGAAGGATTCGTTATCTCCTCGCAGAGATGAACGCAATCCACGAACAGGACCAGGAGCAGGATACTAGCTCAGCACGGGTGCTCACGATACGCGCAAACTACCAAAACGTGCCGGAAAGCTGACTAACTGCACACAGGATATAAACAGTTCGTGTACATATACATCAGCGACACTGATGTATCAACGTAACACGAATACAAGGAAAATAATAAACGTGCTGGTATGCATATATATGGGCAATGAACCAATATATGATGCAAAACCAGCAAAGTATCTTTTAGGACAAGAAACACGATCGGGGGCTGAAGCGACAGCAAGACAGGCTGAAACTGAAGCTATGAAAACCCGAGGAGTCCTGCAGGAAGCAGATCTTTATACTGAGGTCATCCAATGGGAGCAGACATGCAGATTCCCACACAGCTGAATAATAATCAGTCACAAGCTGACAGCAGGGAAAGGCAGACAAAGCTATGCAGCTTGCATGGAAAGAGATCAGAACTGCCTGAGCTGCAGCACTACTACTTCCAGCAACACCTGATGCAGCAGCGATCATTACACTGGCTCAATCTGGGCCTAACCACTATAAATGATCTGTTCATAGGGGGTAAAATGAGAATCTTTGATGATCTAGTTCGGGTATACAATTTTCCGCAGACCCAACGATTTACCTATCATAGAGTATCTCATATGATTAATAAGTTGAGCATTTCTCCTCCTAAACTTCACCCCTCCTTAGCCACTATGCTTAATTATAAGGGATATTATAAGGGCGGGATATCAGTATGGTATAGAGTTCTGCTTTTAAACTCTAAAGTGGCGCTTAAGAAATATGCTAATATATGGACAAACGATCTTTAAACCACTATTTCGTGCCCGGCTCTACTCCAGGCCTACAGAGTCATTTCCTCTGTTACAAAATGCAACACGCATTGGGAAATGATGCGAAAAATCCTATATAAATGGTATCTTACCCCTAGAAGAATTGCCTCCTTCTCTCAGGATGGGACGCAGCTTTGTTGGAAATGTAATTCACAAATAGGGACATATTCCCATATGTTCTGGAATTGCCCATTAGTAGCAGATCTTTGGGATAAAGTAGAACATTTGGGGCTTGATTCACAAAGCGGTGCTAACTGTTAGCACGCCTGTGAAAACCCCCTTAGCACGTCTAAACAAGCTTTTCGCGCATAAAACTTTACACGCGCAAAACTTTATGCGCGTAAAACTTTACGCGCGTACTGCACGGAGCGCAGGGCGCACCGCACAAAGTGCCCATTAAAGCCTATGGGACTTAGCGCGCATAAAACTTTACGCGCGCAAAGTTAGTGCGCGATCTGATTGAGAAATCCGGTGCTAACCTACTTAGCACCCTGGTTAGCGCGTCTAAAGACTTTAGACGTGCTAAGTAGGTTAGCACCGCTTTGTGAATCAAGCCCTTGATCCGCCAGTATCTACTCCCAGACTTCCGTCTTACCCCTCAATTTGCCCTGCTTCTGGTAGACTGTGATAAAATCCCTAAAAATGTACAACCCCCGATCTGTCATATTATACTAAGCGCGCTGCATTTAATCACCTCCAATTGGAAATCACAGGAGAAATTTGATTTAGCACAACTCTTAGCCAATACACGAACTAACCTACTCTTGGAGTATAAAATCAAAGCCAGACTCTTCAAGCCCTATGAAAATTTCAAATTTCCACATCCCTGGCTCTCCCCTTAGTATCCCCTACTTCATTAAGATCATTCGTTTACTAATTCATGCCTTGAGGAATACGAAAACAATAGCTCGTAGGCTCTCTCCCTATGACCACAAACTAATCAGATAAGCTCACTAGTGGCAATAACTGTTGGTAAAAGATCTCTGCATAATCCAATGTACTCTTATTAACCCTTGCATGGTGGAAACTTTTCATAGACACATATTATATAACTGTTCATATCTTCTTTTTGTTCTCTTTTCTATCTACCGCTGTTGATAATGTTAATCCTGATAAGCGATTTTAGGTTTTGTTCTTTTTTTACCTATTGCTTTATTTCTAGGTATCGCTTGCTGATAGAATGAAAGTTGGGTAATAAACTGACAGAGGTCCATAAGGGACCATCTGTTCCCGCCAGTTATTATTTGTTGCTGTATACCATGCTGTCTACCCATAGGGTTCAGTAAATGGCAGACAAAGGTATACCTGGTGTCTAGAAAGATACTTTAGCTATTACTATAGGCTGTTATAAGAAGATCTCATGCAAATATATGTTATGTATGCAATTTTTCAATAAAAAATTTTTATGATGAAAAAAAAAAATGATGTGCGGTTAAACAGGTGCAGTGAAAAGGTTGCAGTGACTGCTGGTACAACAATGTGTGGTCGGGTCACAAAGGTGCAGTGAAAAGGTTGCAGTGACTGCTGGTACAACAATGTGTGGTTACACAGGTGCAGTGAAAAGGTTGCAGTGACTGCTGGTACAACAATGTGCGGTCACACAAGTGCAGTGAAAAGGTGACTGCTGGTGCAGTGAAAAGGGTGCAGTGACTGCTGGTACAACAATGTGCGGTCACACAGGTACAGTGAAAAGATGACTGCTGGTACAACAAAAGTGCGGTTACACAGGTGCAGTGAAAGCTATGCACAGTCTGGTATATAAAATAGCGTGCAGTAACACAGGTACAGTGAACAGGTATGCAGTGAGTGGTAAATAAAACTGCATGCTGTTACACAGGTGCAGTGAAAGATAAGCATGGACTGGTATATAAAACAGCGTGCGGTCACACAGATGCAGTGAAAGCTATACAGTGACTGCTATATCACAAATGTATCACAAGTATTACAAATGTGCAGCTGTCACACACACAGGTACAGTGAAAAGGAATGCAGTGACTGGAATATAAAACGGTGTGCTGTTACACAGGTGCAGTGAAAGGTATGCAGTGACTGGTATTACAAATGTGCAGTTGTCACACACACAGGTACAGTGAACAGGTATGCAGTGACTGGTATATAAAACTGCGTGCTCTTACACAGGTAAACAAAAGTTTGCTTTCCTAATACAGAAAGAATTTGCGATAATTCAGGTTGGAGTGAGCTTGAGATGTCTCCCAGAGCAACACTGCTGGCTATATGCAAATTAACCATTGTACCCTTAGAAGCTAAACACACCTCCAGAACCGCTGGAATGCAATGATGTGTCAGCTTGTTAATTTGTTCAGAGCCATAATAATCCAACATGCATACAGACTGTTTCGGATTGTTTGATCCTCATCAGTGCATGGCATGGATTAATTTGGCTCTATGGAGTAGGGCTTGTGAATCCGAGAGGCACAGACTAACCAGCAAGCTCATGGTGACCCAGAACTCATTGGAGTAGGTAAGGGACTACAATGTACACAGGTGCAGTGAAAGGTATGCATGAACTGGTATTACAAATGTGCACCTGTCACACACACAGGTATAGTGAACAGGTATGCAGTGACTGGTATATAAAACTGCATGCTGTATCACAGGTGCAGTGAAAGGTGTGCACAGACTGGTATTACAAATGTGCAGCTGTCACACACACAGATACAGTAAACAGGTATGCAGTGACTGGTATACAGTGTTGCTTGCAAATTTTCGCCCAAGTCATTTTCACGTCAAAAATCCCGTTTTCGAATTGGGCTAATTTTCGTGAAAATTATCGGAAATATTTGCATGTTCGACCAACAGCGAAAATCAAAGAAACTTCACTGTATGCGGACGCTTATGCCCTTATGCAGAAAAATTTCCCGCAAAAATAAGCTGTATGCGGACGCTTATGCCCTTATGCAGAAAAATTTCCGCAATAATCCGCTAAATATGTGCATGGGTAAACTAATACATGCGTAAATTCCACCTTCCAATGCGGAATTGTATACGTATAGAAGGGCAATATTATTTCTGCGCATGTGCAATGATCCGTATCAACGCAGTTACCGCACGTGTAGTTGACTTCGCAATACATACGTCAACTACGCATAGCAGGCGAAGCTTCGCATAGCAGTACTACGACTACGCGGAAATACATACGCGATAAACTATGTATTTAACGCGAAAATAATGGGCATTAGGCGAAAATGAACGCAAAAATATTTGATTGAAAATTCGCCTGTCGAAAAGAAATTTGTACTTTTTTTCGGCGAAAATTCAGCGAAAAGAATATTTGCAATTTCATTCATCACCGCTGGTATATAAAACTGCACGCTGTTACACAGGTGCAGTGAAAGGTATGCATGGACTGACATTACAAATGTGCAGCTGTCACACACATAGGTACAGTGAACAGGTATGCAGTGAATGGAATATACAACTGCGTGCTGTTACACAGGTGCAGTGAAAGGTATGCACGGACTGGTATTACAAATGTGCAGCTGTCACACACACAGGTGCAATGAACAGGTATGCAGTGACTGGTATATAAAACTGCGTGCTGTTACACAAGTGCAGTGAAAGGTATGCACGGCATGGACTGGTATTACAAATGTGCAGCTGTCACACACACAGGTGCAGTGAAAAGGTAGGCACTGAATGTGCTGGGCCTGGCACAGTATAGCAATTAGCAAGGGCCAGCTGCGACAGACAGGGCTGTATATGCAAGTGTCAGTGGGCCACACACGTGCGGTCACGTAGGTAGGTGCACTGACTAAACAGGAATGCAGTAATCACAAGAACATTAGCTCTCAAAAGAGCTGTTTTGGGGTGCTTTTTAGCAATAAGTATCAGCACGGAGCAAGCTAACAAGCCTAACAAGAGCCTAACTAAGCTTTCCCTATGTCTCTGTAGCAACCTCTCCCTTCTCTCACTACTACAGCAGCACACAGAGTGAGATCATGGCCGACGGGGGGGGGGGGGGGTCAGGGGGTTCCAGGAGGGAGTGCATCCTGATTGGCTGCCATGTGTCTGCTGACTGTGGTCTAGAGCAGTGTTTCTCAACATTTTATTGGTATGTACCCCTTTTAAAATCCTGTACTCACCAAGTATCCCCTAGCATAGTTAACATTATCACAAGTAGCCCTTGCCAAATATATATTTATTCATAGTACAGGATAATTAGTTCTAAACAATTTCCAAGCATTCACTATTGCTTTTAATTAGCGCAAACACTAATTTGGTGTTAAAGGGAGGGGGGACACCAAGAGCCCAATAGTGTGATATTGTATAGATGATAATTAATAATGAGTAATATAACAATTTAATACTCACAAACCAGGGTTATTATTAGGCAACCACTGTAAAGGCAGATGGGGAGATTAACCTGACCCCACTCAGGATTAAAAGTCGCTCTCTGTAGATGGGAAGAAGTTGGGTACAACTCTCCACCAAGAGTGGACTTAGCAATATGTAGAAGCTTTCCAGAGGTGCCAATAGAATAAAAGTCACTTAAACGAGCTTAAAACCGATGGGGCAGTGGTGGGCCTATCCCATCCATGCAGACAAAGCAAACAAAGGAAGGGCTGTGGCATCAACAGTCAAACAACAATTTATTTATACTCCACAGTAAAAATAGGCAACGCGTTTCACGGGCTCAATCCCGCTTCATCAGGCCAATAAAAAAGGAGCATACAGCTTATCAGCATCAAAACCACACTGAGCGCCTCCTCCTAACACTAACTAAATCCTAACCTATGTATATGCATAGCCTGGGTGCGCTACCAAGTAAAATTGAAAAATCGAAAATTGCGCAAAAGGTGGATCAGCGCAACACCAGGCTGCCTCCGAATGGCCTCCAATCAGAGATGCGCTGAGCCCCCCCATGAACGTTGCGGGTGCGTTTGTAGTTCCTGGGGGGGCTCAGCGCATCTCTGATTGAAGGCCATTCGGAGGCAGCCTGGTGTTGCGCTGATCCACCTTTTGCGCAATTTTAAATTTTCCAATTTTACTTGGTAGCGCACCCAGGCTATGCATATACATAGGTTAGGATTTAGTTAGTGTTATGCCCCTCCCATGGAGGATTGACTTCTTCGCAGTGGGAGGGACGAGTACTTAATAGGTTGCATGCAAGCTGTTACAGGAAACCAACATCCTCCAGTGGTAGACAGGTCATGTGTATGCTCGGTGTGTATTCGACCCCACAAGTGGGGCTTGCACTCTTTTGCAGGTAGGCACTAGTCTGTTTTTAAGTAGCGCTGCTCATTTCCTTGCTATGTACTAATTTAATATGTTTTTGGTCAACTGCTCCCACTTAACAGCCATGCTTTTGGTGTATATGCAGAAATTCTGTTTGGGTTCAAGGTGCGTTTGTAGTTCCTGGGGGGCTCAGCGCATCTCTGATTGGAGGCCATTCGGAGGCAGCCTGGTGTTGCGCTGATCCACCTTTTGCGCAATTATCACAATGGACTGATCTATATCTTGTTTTTTCCACCACCAATTAGGCTTTCTTTGGGTGGTACATTTTGCTAAGAGCTATCTTACTGTAAATACATTTTAACAGTAAGAATAAGGAAAAAAATGAAAAAATTCATTATTTCTCAGTTTCGGCCATTATAGTTTTAAAATAATATATGCCTCCATAATTAACACCCATGTATTGTATTTGCCCATTTATCCCGGTTATTTCACCGTTTCAATTATATCCCTATCACAATGTATGGCGACAATATTTTATTTGGAAATAAAAGAGCATTTTTTCCGTTTTGCATCCATCACTATTTACAAGGTTATAAAAAAAAAATAGAAATATTTCATCTTTACATAGATATTTAAAAAGTTTAGACCCTTAGGTAAATATTCGTGTGTTTTCTTTTTATTGTAATGTTTTTTATTTAATCTATTTTGGTTCCTGGACGTAGTTTCTACGTCCAGGAACCATGCGCGCTACCGCGCGCCCCCGCGGCCGATCGTGCGCGTGCACGCGCACTCCCGGCCGCGGATTTGGTAACCAAGGAATCAATGTATCGGGCTATGGAGCCCGATCATTGATTCCTCTCCCCCGCTGAAAAAGCGACAGCTTCTCTCGGAAGCTGAGCTTTTTCTGGCCGTCTCCTTCCCGATGCGTCACTCTAAGCGCAGCGCGTGCTACGCTTAGAGTGACGTCATGTAAACAAACTAAAAAAAAACTCAAAAAAAGTAATACTACTCCTGTAAAAAAAAAAATTTAAAATTAACACACATTTACATTATAAATCTATTGTTTACCTCCCACCCTCCCAAAACTACCCAAATGAAATGTTTACTATAAAAAAAAAACCATTACAATAATAAAAAAAAAACATGTAAATATTTACCTAAGGGTCTAAACTTTTTAAATATCAATGTAAAGATGAAATATTTCTATATTTTTTTTATTTTAAACTTGTAAATAGTGATAGATGCAAAATGGAAAAAATGCACCTTTATTTCCAAATAAAATATTGTCGCCATACATTGTGATAGGGACATAATTTTAACGGTATAATAACCGGGACATATGGACAAATACAATACGCGAGTTTTAATTATGGAGGCATGTATTATTTTAAAACTATAATGGCTGAAAACTGAGAAATAATGAATTTTTCCATTTTTTTCTTATTCTTCCTGTTAAAATGCATTTACAGTAAAGTGGCTCTTAGCAAAATGTACCCCCCAAAGAAAGCCTAATTGGTGGTGGAAAAAACAAGATATAGATCAGTGCATTGTGATAAGTAGTGATAAAGTTATAGGCTAATGAATGGGAGGTGAACATTTCTCACGTGAAAACGACGGAACCTGAATGGGTTAATTATTAAACATTTTATGTGGGTATTTTTGGGAGGGTGGGATGTAAATAGTATTTGTTTGGGGTAAATATATGTGTAATTTTTTTTTTTAAAAAACATTTAATTGTAGTTTTACTTTTTGGCCACAAGATGGCAACCTTGAGTTTGTTTACATGACGTCACTCTAAGCGTACAATGTACAATGTACGCTTAGAGGGACATAGGAGTCAGAAAAAGCGAAGCTTCCGAGAGAAGCTGTCGCTTTTTCTGCGGGGGAGAGGAATCAGTGATCGGGCACCATGGCCCAATTCATTGATTCCTGGGCTATCGAACCACGTGCACGTGCGCAATCAGCCGCGGGAGTGCGCGGGAGCGCACATGTCCTCCTTGACGTAGAACTATGTCAAGGACAAAGTGGTTAAAGATCCAGTAGCAAATACTGAATGACCCCTTATGGAATGGACACATTTACTTTTAAGGTCAGTAAAATATTTTAATTGTACAGAAGTGAGCTGAAATTAATTTTTTGATCCCTAAACCAGGTTTCTAGTTAGTTAATTTTAAATCTACTAAAATAGAAACTTTAAGGCCTGCTTTGCTCCCCATGCTGGTGGCATGAAATCAGCTAAGCTGCTTACAATTTGCTATTTGTAACCTATATGGTTTAAAGTGTGTCAGGATTATAAAATAAAGAAAAAAAGTGCATGTGAGGAGAAAACCAGTTGCTCACCCTCACAGGAAGACTCCCAGTAGTTATTGGTTGCATCCTCTTTAATTTGCAGATGTCTTATTGCCCTTGAACTCATGTAAGGTGTTCAGCAAGTGTCCCTGTGGTCTAGTGCTTGCCTCTGCCACTTTTGAGTATGAGAATGGTAATAGCCCTGTCAATTAAATCAACTACTTTACAGGGGGCATGGCCTGGCAGCGCACAAGGACGGCTGACTAGGGAAAGAGCTCCGTAATCCACCCTAGCTAAAGCGGCTCTTACCGACTCCTAATCCTGGCAACCAGCTGTTTCATGAACAGTGAACAGCTTATGGACACTGACGCTTCCAGAAAATGGAAGATGGGCAGCAACAGACCACAAAAACTGATGGATTACTTTCCGGAGCTGCTAACTTGGGCCTCCAAGATGGCACCGACACAACCCGAGATCACTATGCGGCGGACCCAGCGCTACAGAAAAGCACCAGCTCAACTTCACTACTCCCGGTCCAAACGGCAGATAAAAGCTCGGATTCAGAGAATCCCTCACCATCCTCCGGTTCTCCAACGAGCGGTAGCCCTGCAAAATCCCAGCCCAGGCTCTCGGACAATGATCAAGACCTAATGCAGGTAGGCCAAGCAAACCTAAACATTACAACAGAGGCAGAGCCCCACTTAACGCTAGCTGATATTAACACATCAGACCAGGCATTGACACAAGACAGCTTAAAGAATATGCTTCTTATACTCCAGCAGTCAATTTCATCTGATTTTGCGCTATTATAGTTACATAGTTACATAGTTATTTTGGTTGAAAAAAGACATACGTCCATCGAGTTCAACCAGTATAAAGTACAACACCAGCCTGCTCCCTCACATATCCTTGTTGATCCAGAGGAAGGCGAAAAAACCCTTACAAGGCATGGTCAAATTAGCCCCAAAAGGGAAAAATTCCTTCCCGACTCCAGATGGCAATCAGATAAAATCCCTGGATCAACATCATTAGGCATTACCTAGTAATTGTAGCCATGGATGTCTTTCAACGCAAGGAAAGCAGCTAAGCCCCATTTAAATGCAGGTATAGAGTTTGCCATAACGACTTCCTGTGGCAATGCATTCCACATCTTAATCACTCTTACTATAAAGAACCCTTTCCTAAATAAATGGCTAAAACGTTTTTCCTCCATGCGCAAATGCTTTGAGAAGGCCTAGGGACAAAAAGCTCATCCGCCAAGCTTTTATATTGCCCTCTGATGTATTTATACATGTTAATTAGATCCCCTCTAAGGCGTCTTTTCTCTAGACTAAATAAACCCAGTTTATCTAACCTTTCTTGGTAAGTGAGACCTTCCATCCCACGTATCAATTTTGTTGCTCGTGTTGCTCTAAAACTGCAATATCTTTTTTTGTAAGGTGCTGCCCAGAACTGAATTCCATATTCCAGATGTGGCCTTACTAGAGCGTTAAACAAGGGCAATATTATGCTAGCATCTCAAGTTTTTATTTCCCTTTTAATGCATCCAAAAATTTTGTTCGCTTTAGCTGCAGCGGCTTGGCATTGAGTACGATTATTTAACTTGTTTTCGATGAGTACTCCTAAGTCCTTCTCCAAGTTTGATGTCCCCAACTGTATCCCATTTATTTTGTATGGTGCTAGACCATTGGTACGACCAAAATGCATGACTTTACATTTTTCAACATTGAATTTCATCTGCCATGTATGTGCCCATATAGCCATCCTATCCAGATCCTGTTGCAATATGACACTATCTTCCTGTGAGTTGATGATTCTGCACAATTTTGTATCATCTGCAAAAATAGCAACATTGCTCACTACTGCATCTACTAGGTCATTAATTAATACATTGAAGATCACTGGACCCAGAACAGACCCCTGTGGTACCCCACTGCTAACAGTCTCCCATTTTGAGTACGATCCATTGACCACAACTCTTTTTGTGGGGAACAGTGCTGAAGGCCTTTGCAAAGTCCAAGTATATCACATCTATAGCATTCCCAATATCCATATTAGCATTCACTACCTCATAAAAGCTGAGCATGTTAGTCAAACAGGACCTGTCTTTAGTAAACCCATGTTGATGCTGAGAAATAAGATTATTTTCTACTATGAAGTCATGTATAGTATCTCTTAGTAACCCCTCAAATAGTTTGCATACAACTGATGTTAAGCTTACAGGTAGAGATGTCCTGAACGGTTCGCCGGTGAACGGTTCCAGGCGAACTTCGGTGGTTTGCGTTCGCCTACCAAAGGCGAACTTTCCCAGAAGTTCGATTCGCCCCATAATGCTCTATTGAGCAAAACTTTGACCCTCTACATCACAGTCAGCAGGCACATTGTTCCCAATCAGACTGCACTCACTGGTGGAGCCCCACCCCCCCTTATACAAGGCAAGGTCTTTGAACCATTTGACTCACTTGTCTGCCTATACTAATTAGTTAAGGCAGGGGTCCCCAACCTTTCCCAGCCCGGGAACCACTTTCGACCAAATTTTTTTCCGGGGACCGCCGCGGGGGGAGTGGACGTCGGGTGCACGTCCTAGTGGTGGCATAGCTAGCATAGGTGCCCCAGTATAGGGAGTTTAGTTGCCCCAGTATAGCCATTATAGTGCCCCAGTATAGCCTGTATAGTGCCCCAGTATAGCCAGTACAGTGCCCCAGTATAGCCAGTATAGTGCCCCAGTATAGCCAGAATAGTGCCCCAGTATAGCCAGAATAGTGCTCCAGTATAGCCAGAATAGTGCCCCAGTATAGCCAGTATAGTGCCCCAGTACCCCAGTATAGTGCCCCAGTATAGCCAGAATAGTGCCCCAGTATAGCCAGTATAGTGAGCCAGTTTAGTGCCCCAGTATAGCCAGTATAGTGCCCCAGTATAGCCAGTATAGTGCCCCAGTATAGCCTGTATAGAACCCCAGTATAGCCAGTATAGTGCCCCAGTATAGCCAGTACAGTGCCCCAGTATAGCCAGAATAGTGCCCCAGTATAGCCAGTATAGTGCCTCAGTATAGCCAGTATAGTGCCCCAGTACCCCAGTATAGTGCCCCAGTACCCCAGTATAGTGCCCCAGTATAGCCAGAATAGTGCCCCAGTATAGCCAGTATAGTGAGCCAGTATAGTGCCCCAGTATAGCCAGAATAGTGTCCCAGTATAGCCAGTATAGTGCCCCAGTACCCCAGTATAGTGCCCCAGTATAGCCAGAATAGTGCCCCAGTATAGCCAGTATAGTGAGCCAGTTTAGTGCCCCAGTATAGCCAGTATAGTGCCCCAGTATAGCCAGTATACTGCCCCAGTATAGCCTGTATAGAACCCCAGTATAGCCAGTATAGTGCCCCAGTATAGCCAGTACAGTGCCCCAGTATAGCCAGAATAGTGCCCCAGTATAGCCAGTATAGTGCCTCAGTATAGCCAGTATAGTGCCCCAGTACCCCAGTATAGTGCCCCAGTACCCCAGTATAGTGCCCCAGTATCCCAGTATAGTGCCCCAGTATAGCCAGAATAGTGCCCCAGTATAGCCAGTATAGTGAGCCAGTATAGTGCCCCAGTGTAGCCAGAATAGTGCCCCAGTATAGCCAGTATAGTGAGCCAGTTTAGCCAGTATAGTGCCCCAGTATAGCCAGAATAGTGCCCAAGTATAGCCAGAATAGTGCCCCAGTATAGCCAGAATAGTGCCCCCGGATAGCAAGTATAGTGCCCCAGGATAGCCAGTATAGTGCCCCAGTGTAGCCAGAATAGTGCCCCAGTATAGCCAATATAGTCAGCCAGTTTAGCCAGTATAGTGCCCCAGTATAGCCAGAATAGTGCCCAAGTATAGCCAGAATAGTGCCCCAGTATAGCCAGAATAGTGCCCCCGGATAGCAAGTATAGTGCCCCAGGATAGCCAGTATAGTGCCCCAGGATAGCGCCCCGGTATAGCCAGGTGGTGGTCCCCGCCACTGTTATTACCTTAACAGCGGCCGCTCTCCCCTCTTCGGCGCGCGTATTTATTCAAGCATTCTCCCTGCAGCTCTGTGTGATGCGACAGGAAGCAGGGCAGCGGCTTCCTGTAGCGGCGATATGTATCGCCGTTACTATGGTAACCGAGCCCTTCTTCCTGCGCATCACACAGAGCAGCCGGGAGATACGCTGCTTGAATAAATACATGCGCTGGAGAGGGGAGAGCGGCCGCTGCTAAGGTAATAACAGCGGCGGGCGCGGGGACGGGCGGGAGGGGGGTTGAAGAGGACAGTCCTGCGGCCCAACTGGGAGCGTCCCGCGGACCACCAGTGGGCCGCGGACCACAGGTTGGGGATCCCCGAGTTAAGGGACAGCTGCTACACACTCTGCTAGGGACAGTTTAATTAGCCTCTTGTGGGCTTCTCCTCCCTCCTCCCCTTCTACCGGAGGGAGGAGGGTCTCATCTGCCAGGGAATTCCATTATTTCAAAAACCAGCTTACATACCGTGGCTGGGAATTGAACTCAGGTCTCCGTGTATGGTAGGTAACTAACATATCCATTATACCACCAACACTACTAGCTGAAACTAGCCTAGCATATACCATTTATGCTCAATCCAAGAGAAAAATTAGACAAGACAAATAACATTTATATCACACTTTTCTCCTGGCGGACTCAAATCACCAGAGCTGCAGCCACTAGCGCACGCTCTATAGGCAGTAGCAGGAAGACTTGCCTAAGGCCTCCTACTGAATAGGTGCTGGCAGTGGCGTCCCTTTAATAGGGCGCAGGGGAGCGTGCCGCACCGGGTGACATCAGGCGAGTCAGCTGAGGGGGGTGTCAAAAAATGTCAGCCAGCCCAATATCATTTAAAACACTTGGCTGCACTCACTGTGCTAAGCACGGACGGAGGTCCGCGCTCAATTGCAGCCTCTTTCCGTCTAGGCCAGTGGTTGGAATCTGCGTGGCTCTTTGATCACTTACGCGTGGCTCTATTAAATTTTCGCTGTAAGTATATGTTCTGCAGAGACTCGAGACATTCCCACCCCTTAGCTCCCTTCAGCCATCCACTTACAGCTCGCCCAGCCTAAAGACAGTCCCGCATCTCCCACTAGCCCAGCCAGCCAGTGTAGCCCAGCTTCAGCCTCAGTCCCTCCCCTTTGTTTTCCACTGGCCAATGCTGCCCTATCAGTTCCGTTTTGGCCACGCCCCCCGCACATGGCAATATTCAGCAAGCTGGGACTGGAGAGATCTACGAGCAGAAATGAAGGGCACTGTCAGGATCCATCAAGTGAAGGGATGAACTGGAAGCCAGGTGACAAGCACAGCCAGCCAATTGTTATCTGTACAGGGCTTTCCAGGTTCCCTAGCTGTGGTAATGCCCTGTCCTCCTGCTGCAGCTCAGATTACACTGGCAGCCCTGACAATGGAGAGGCTGCAGCTGCAGATCACACAAGTAACAACATACACAGGGGAGCTTCTTCCAAAGTCAGCTTGTTTCTCCCCTTGTGCTGCAGGCTGGCAGGACTGTGACTGTGCTCAGTGCTTGCCTCCCCATAACTGTGACTGTGCTCAGTGCTTGCCTCCCCATAACTGTGACTGTGCTCAGTGCTTGCCGCCCCATGACTGTGACTGTGCTCAGTGCTTGCCTCCCCATGACTGTGCCCAGTGCTTGCCTCCCTATGACTGTGACTGTGCTCAGTGCTTGCCTCCCCATGACTGTGCTCAGCGCTTGCCTCCCCATGACTGTGCCCAGTGCTTGCCTCCCCATGACTGTGACTGTGCTCAGTGCTTGCCTCCCCATGACTGTGCCCAGTACTTGCCTCCCCATGACTGTGACTGTGCTCAGTGCTTGCCTCCCCATGACTGTGCTCAGTGCTTGCCTCCCCATGACTGTGCTCAGTGCTTGCCTCCCCATGACTGTGCTCAGTGCTTGCCTCCCCATGACTGTTCTCAGTGCTTGCCTCCCCATGACTGTGCCCAGTGCTTGCCTCCCCATGACTGTGACTGTGCTAAGTGCTTGCCTCCCCGTGACTGTGCCCAGTGCTTGCCTCCCCATGAGTGTGCCCAGTGCTTGCCTCCCCTTGACTGTGACTGTGCTCAGTGCTTGCCTCCCCATGACTGTGCTCAGTGCTTGCCTCCCCGAGTCCCCATGACTGTGACTGTGCTCAGTGCTTGCCTCCCCATGACTGTGCCTGTGTGGTTACATGACATGACACTAGACATGCTGCCTTCTTCCTCCTCTCCTCACACTGCTAAGCTTTCGGTCTCCTTCTCCATCCTTCTGTGCAGATAATCTTTTTCTCATCCCCCTCCCACACACACACACACACACTCCTATCTCCCCCTCACCTCCTTACCCCCCCCCCCCCCAATCTATCTCCCCCAATCTCTGTCTTCCTCACTATTTCCCCCTCATCTCCCCCTCATCCCCCACTCGCTCCCCCTCTCCCATTATTCCTTTTTCTTTCATGTCTACCTCCCCAGCTTTCTCACCAGCTGCCACTCCATTAAAAGGAACCTGAGATACCTGGGATAATGGCAGTATTAACACTTAGGGCTAATTCACACTACAAGAGCTTTTTAAATGCTAGAGATTTTGAAAAACTCTTGCTAATGCAATGCTATGGGGGATTTTTTTTAAAGATCAAGTGTGATCACACCCATAGCATTACATTAGCAACAGCTTTTAAAATTACAAAACACTTAGAAAAGCTCTTCTAGTGTGAAATAGCCCTAACATGCAGCTTCCCTTCACTTTTCTGGGCAAATCTGCCGACATGATTGCACGTATTTTCTGGACAAATCTGCCGACATGATTGCACGTATTTTCTGGGCAAATCTGCCGACATGATTGCACGTGTTTTTTGGGCAAATCTGCCGAAATGATTGAACGTAATTTCTGGGCAAATCTGCTCACATTACATGTATTTTCTTGAGAAAACCTGCACAATTATGTGAATTTTCTGGGGAAAGGGTCACCAAAACTTGGGCCCTGTGTCTTTGCGTTGCACTTTTAAAGGAAACCCGAGGTGAGAATAATATTGAGGCTGCCATATTTATCTCCTTTTAAGCAATACCAGTTGCCTGGCTGCCGTGCTGGTCCTCTGCCTCTTTCAACCATAGACCCTGAACAAGCATGCAGCAGATCAGGGGTTTCTGACAATATTGTCAGAACTGACAAGATTAGCTGCATGCTTGTTTCTGGTGTAATTCAGTTTACAACTGCAGCCAAATAGATCAGCAGGGCTGCCTATTGTTTAAAAGGAAATAAATATGGCAGCCTTCATATTACTCTCATCCCAGGTTTACTTTAAATTACAGTTAGCTCCGCCCTCACCCGGTCATGGCCACGCCCATTTTCACCACGGCGCAGGTTATAGCCACCCCCATTTTTTGTTAGCTACCTATGCTGAGGCCAACTTTAGGGGGGCGGGGGGAGCCTACACCTAGCATGCCAGTCTTTTTTTATGGGGGGGGGTATCTTTTAATACCCAGCACCGGGTGTCAAATGTCCTAGGTACGCCACTGGGTGCTGGCTTACTGAACAGACAGAGCTGAGATTTGAACTCTGGTCTCCTGTGTCAGAGGCAGAGCCCTTAACCATTACACCAGGGTTCGCAAACCGAAAATCAGAGGTTCGCGACATCTCTACTTACAGGTCTATAATTTCCTGGATCTGATTTTTTGCCCTTCTTAAATAATTTGCCCTTCTTTGCCAGCCTAATTTCTTTTTTACAATTTTTACAGCACTCCTTATAATTGCTTAGTGCAGCCTCGGTCCCCTCCTGTTTTAAGACCTTATAGGCATTCTTTTTCCTCTTCATTTTATCTTTAACCTTTCTATTCATCCATAGAGGCCTTTTTTATACTGGAATTACCTGGCAGATGAGACCCTCCTCCCTCCGGTAGGAGGGAGGAGGGAATGGGTAGGAGGGAGATAGGTATTAGAACTCTTGAAACATGTCTTCTATTATTATTCCAGCCATTAGAAATGTTTCTTAATTTTGAAGTTCGCATCCCCATTAAAGTGTATTGCGGTTCGCGAACTCTTTCGCGAACCGAACTTTCCGCGAAGGTTCGCGAACAGGGTTCGCAAACCGAAAATCGGAGGTTCGCGACATCTCTACTTACAGGTCTATAATTTCCTGGATCAAATTTGGGAATAAATGGGAAAATGTGGGCTGTACGCCAATCCACTGGGACTCTGCCAGTTGAAAGAGAGTTACAAAAGATAAGATAAAGGGGTTTATCTATAACTGAACTTAATTCCCTTAGGACCCGAGGATGCATGCCATCTGGGCCAGGTGCCTTGTCTATTTTTATATTATTTATTTAGTCTTGCCTTCACTTCTTCCTGCGTTAAGTAGTTAATATTACAGTTAGAAGATTGAGACTCTTAGAAGATTGAGACTCTTCTGCCTCTGTAATTTGCAACAGTGCTGTTTCCTTTGTGAAGACAGAAGCAAAGAAGGCATTTAATAACTCTGCCTTACCTTGGTCATCCACCATTGAGTTCCCACCCTCATCCTTTAGGAGTCCTATACAGTCAACCTTTCTTTTTTTAGAGTTGATGTACTTGTAAAACTTTTTTGGGTTAGATTTGATATCCCTTTTGATCCCTTATATTTGATTTTCCCTTAGATTTGATTTTCAGCTTCGATCTTTGCCAGCCTAATTTCTTTTTTACAATTTTTATTGCACTCCTTATAATTGCTTAGTGCAGCCTCGGTCCCCTCCTGTTTTAGGACCTTATAGGCATTGTTTTTCCTCTTCATTTTATCTTTAACCTTTATATTCATCCATAGAGGCCTTTTTTTATTCCTAGATATTTTGTTTCCACATGGGATATACATACTACAATATTGATTGAGAATAAGTTTAAAAGCTTGCCATTTCCCTTCAGTGTCCTCCCCTTGTAGTACATTATCCCAGTTCACCAAACTTAGTGCCTGCCTAATTTGATTGAACTTTGCTTTTCTAAAATTCATAGTTTTAGTGGTCCTGCTGCCCCGTGGCTTATCAGTCACCAGATCAAACGTTATCATGTTGTGATCACTATTTCCCAAATGTTCTTGAACCTGCACATTTGATACATTATCTGGTCTATTAGAAATGATCAGATCCAGTAACACATTCCCCCTAGTTGGTTCCCTTACCATTTGAATCAAGTAATTGTCCTGTAGTGCTGGCAGAAATCTGCTGCTTTTACCAGAATGGGTAGCCTCAATACTCCAGTCAATATCTGGAAAGTTGAAGTCGCCCATAATTATGACCTCATTTTTACTTGCAGCTTTTTCAATCTGCTGTAGTAATCGCAGTTCTGCAGCTTCATTAATATGAGGTGGCCTGTAGCATACCCCAATAAGCAATTGGCAACTTTTATTTCCACCATGAATATTTACCCAAACGAACTCCACATCTTCGCAATCTTCCTCCATCTCATCGTTGAAGACAGCTGTAAAAGAATTCTTAACAAAGAGACAAACCCCTCCACCTTTTTTCCCTGTTCTATCCTTCCTAAACACATTGTATCATTTTAAATTAGCTATCCAGTCATGGCTTTCATCCATCCATGGCTTTCATCCATCCATGTCTCGGTTATTCCCACAATGTGTCATTCAGAATGAACTCTAGTTTGTCTATTTTATTTGCAAGGCTCCTAGAATTGGTTACCATGCACTTTATATTTTTACCACCACATTTACTAATTTTGTTTACATGAAATGGGCTACTTGAAGTTTTACCAACCTCCTTAATCTTTACACTGTCCCCAGCCCCCTCTCCACCCCCCACAATGTTAGGCTCCAACTGTCTTTTTACTTTTATCTTGTCTACGAATTGAGACTTTATCCTCCCGCCTCCCCCCAGATCCTAGTTTAAAATCTCCTCCAACCGTTTAGCCATCTTCTCCCCCAATGCAGCTGCACCCTCCCCATTAAGGTGCAGCCCATCCCTGCTGTAGAACCTGTAGCCGACTGCAAAGTCTGCCCTGTTCTCCAGGAACCCAAACCCCAAACCCCACCAATTTCTCAGCCACTTATTTAACTCCCTAAGCTCCCTCTGTCTGTCAGATGTAGCACGTGGCACTGGCAGTATTTCAGAAAACACCACCTTGGAGGTCCTTGCTTTAAGTTTATCTCCAAGTACCTGAAAATCATTTTTGAGGACCTTCTATCTCCCACTAACTTTGTCATTGGTGCCAATGTGTACCATGACAGCCGGGTCTTCCCAGCCCCACCCAGTAATCTGTCAATTCTTTCCGTTACATGCCGAACCCGAGCACCCGGGAGGCAACAGACTGTATGGCATTCACGGTTTCTTCGACAGATTACCCTATCTGTGCGCCTAATCATGGAATCCCCTACCACCAGTACCTGTCTAGCCTTAGCTGCACTCCTATTCCCTGGTTGCTAAGGAGCACATCCATCCTGCATTATCTAAATCGGTACAGTCTTCTGTCAATACACTGAGAGAAAGAGTCACCATGATAGAAGACAGGATCTGTGCACTAACACAGGAACATAACAAAATGGTGGAATCCTTAGACGACAACACGAATGAGATTGATCAGCTGAAATTAAAAAATGATTGACATGGGAGATAGGAATAGGAGGCATAATCTCAAACTAAGGGGAATACCAGAGTCAATCACAGATGATCAAATTAAACCTTTTATCCTAAAATGAGTTAGTCCACTAATACCATGCATCCCTGAACGTGACATCATCATAGAGAGGGCTCACAGATTCCCAAAGCCTAAACACCTTCCACCATCCTCCCCAAGAGACAATATAGTAAAATTTGCTTTTTATTTTGTAAAATAAGCTATTTTAATCGCTTTGCAAAACCACAATGCACTACCGGAGGCTTATAAGCATATCCAGATATAACCAGATTTCTCGGCTGCTACTACGCAGATCATTACAACAGATCACAGCAACTTTGATAAACCATCAAATAAAATACAAGTGAGGATTAGTGGTGCTCAAATACCCCTTTTTAAAATTCGAGTTTGGTCGAATTCGAATAGTAAATTATTCGAGGTCAGTCGAATATTCGAGTCGAATAATTTTTACTATTCGATTCGACCTCGGACTTTGAGCTCACTATTCGAGTCGGTATTCGAGCTCATTATTCGAGCTGACTATTCGAATTGGCCTTAAATAGCTTCCAACACTTGTTTTGAGGGTGAATAATGCAAGAAACATCTTTTTTTCCAAGTAACAACAGCAAGTGATTATGTGGGGATGTTCCTTTAAAAAAAAAAAAGGTGAAAAGAGAAGTTGTGTCCAGAATTTTGTTCAGTACTGTATATACTTCTTCTTCTTCTTCTTCTTCTTCTTTATCTTCTATCTTCTTCTTCTTCTATATCTTCTTCTTCTATATCTTCTTCTATATCTTCTTCTTCTTCTATATTGTCTTCTTCTTCTTCTTCATCTTCTTCTTCTTCATCTTCTTCATCTTCTTCATCATCATCTTCTTCATCTTCTTCATCATCATCATCTTCTTCTTCTTCATCATCTTCTTCTTCTTCATCTTCTTCATCTTCTTCATCTTCTTCTTCTTCATCTTCTTCTTCTTCATCTTCTTCTGCATCTTCTTCATCTTTTTCATCTTCTTCTTCTTCATCTTCTTCATCTTCTTCTTCATCTTCTTCATCTTCTTCTTCTTCTTCTTTTTCTTCATCTTCTTCTTCTTCTCCTTCTTCATCTTCTTCTTCTTCATCTTCTTCTTCTTCATCTTCTTCATCTTCTTCTTCATCTTCTTCTTCTTCTTCTCCTTCTTCTTCTTCTTCTTCATCTTCTTCATCTTCTTCTTCATCTTCTTCTTCTTCTTCTCCTTCTTCTTCTTCTTCTTCTTCTTCTTCTTCTTCTTCTTCTTCATCTTCTTCATCTTCTTCATCTTCTTCTATATCGTCTTCTTCTTCACTTATTTCTCTTTTCAATTTTTTTTTTAGAGAAATGCAGCTATTTTTGAGCGTAACAAATAGCTGGTGGCGCACGCATGTTGGAAGCGCCATTGTATGTGCTCCCTGGCAGTGGAAACACACAGACAGCAGGAGGTAAATTCAGCAGCAGGAGGAGGAGGATGAGTGTGTGGCAGCAGGCAGTCAATGAGGCAGGCAGCGTGACATAATAGCCCTGGTACCTAGCGGTGATACCAGGGCTGTAAATAAACACAACAGGAGGTCCCAGACAGCGGTCGTGCAGCCCACATCGTGTCCAATACACAACTGGGACAACACAGTTTTCAACCCGGGCACCTCAGAAAAATTAAACCTTTTTTTTTTAATGGTTTTTTGGTTTTGTTTGTACAACCAATTACACAGATATATAGCTATTGTTTGACGTAATAGCTGGTGGCAGAGTGGCAGCAGAATGTAATTCTGTGTACCCTGGCAGTGGGAAACACAGACCGACAGCAGCAGCAGCAGGAGGAATGGAGGAGTAATGTGAGCAGCTATTGTTTGACGTAATAGCTGGTGGCAGTGTGGCAGCAGAAGGTAATTCTGTGTACCCTGGCAGTGGGAAACACAGACAGACAGCAGCAGCAGGAGGAATGGAGGAGTAGTGTGAGTGTGGCAGCAGGCAGGCAGCGTGACATAATAGCCCTGGTACCTAGCGGTGATACCAGGGCTGTAAATAAACACAACAGGAGGTCCCAGACAGCGGTCGTGCAGCCCACATCGTGTCCAATACACAACTGGGACAACACAGTTTTCAACCCGGGCACCTCAGAATAATTAAACCTTTTTTTTTTTTTTAATGGTTTTTTGGTTTTGTTTGTACAACCAATTACACAGATATATAGCTATTGTTTGACGTAATAGCTGGTGGCAGAGTGGCAGCAGAATGTAATTCTGTGTACCCTGGCAGTGGGAAACACAGACAGACAGCAGAAGGGCAGTACACAGCAGCCCACTGTAGGTGTAAAATGTGTGGCTGCAGGCGACGTAATAGTCAAACTGAACCAGGCTGGCTTAGTGAGCAGGAGCCAGGAGGTGGTAAAGGGTGGTAAGGCACATTAACGATGGTTCTTAGCCAGTTCATGTCCCCCTCTCGCCGACAACAGGGGCCAGGAACTCGCCTTCCACCCACGCCTGGTTCATCTTGAGAAACTTCAGTCTGTCCACAGACTTGTGAGACAGACGTGAGCGTTTCTCGGTGACCACGCCACCAGCTGCACTGAAGCAGCGCTCGGACAGCACGCTGGAAGGGGGGCAGGACAGCACTTCCAGGGCGTACTGCGCCAGCTCGCTCCAGATCTCCAGGCGCTTGACCCAATACTCCATGGGATCAACAGGGGCATCGCTGTCAAGCCCGCTGTAGGACCCCATGTAGTCAGCCACCATGCGGGTCAGGCGCTGGCTGTGACCGGAGGAGGATGCTGCTGCATCATGCACCTCCTCTCTAGTCACTGCTGCCGGAGCCTCTACAGTCCTGTAGAGCTCGTGGCTGAGAGACAGCAGGTCTGTGGGGCGCTTGCTGCTGGATGCAGGCACCTGCTGCTGCCTCTGTGCTGGCTGCTGGACAGTGGGGGTGGAAGGCTGGGGGAAGGCTTCCTCCAAGCGTTCAACAAGGGCCTGCTGCAAGCTCCTTATTTGTTGCGCTGGGTCTCCTCCTGCAGGCGGCAGGAACTGGCTCAACTTCCCCTTGAGGTGTGGGTCCAACATCATGCTGATCCAGATGTCCTCCCTCTGCTTCATCTGGATCACCCTGGGGTCCTTGCGCAGGCACGCCAGCATGTGCGCTGCCATTGGGAAGAGGCGGGCCACGTGTGCTGGCACATCGACGGCAGTGCTGTCCTCCTCATCCTCCTCCTCTGCCGCCTCATCCTCTCTCCACCCCCGCACCAACTCAGCTGCGCTGTGCTGATCCCCCTCATCAGCAGCAAGGTCAGGGACCTCCACCAAGTCCTCCTCCTCCTCCCCCTCAGAGGTGGACTGTGCAGCTGCTTGCCGCTCCTGCTGGTCCAAGGCTGCCGCTCCCTGTTCCAGCAAAGCATCGAGGGCCCTGTTCAGCAGACAAACCAGGGGCACCCACTCGCACACCATAGCATGGTCCCTGCTCACCATGTAAGTGGCCTGCAGAAAGGGAGCCAGCACTAAGCACACCTGCTGCATGTGCCTCCAGTCATCATCGGGGACGATGGACGGGATGTTGCTGGTCTTGTCCCTTCTCCGAGCGGCGGAAACAGTGGCCAGGGCAAGGTACTGGTTGACAGCGTGCTTCTGTTCAACCAGACGCTCCAACATCGCCAGGGTGGAGTTCCAGCGAGTCGGAACGTCAAGGATCAGCCGATGGCGTGGCAGCTCCAGCTCCTTTTGCACGTCTTCCAGGCTCGCACAGGCTGCAGCCGAGCGCCGGAAGTGACGCACAACGTTCCTTGCCATTTCCAGCAGTTCGCCCATCCCCTGGTAGGTGCGCAAGAACTTTTGCACCACCAGGTTCAGCACGTGGGCAAGACAGGGGATGTGGGTCAGGTTTCCCCTGTCTATTGCGGCAACCAGATTGGCCCCATTGTCGGCCACCACCTCTCCGACTCTGAGGCCTCTGGGGGTCAGCCAAATCCTCTCCTGCTCCTGGAGTTTGGCCAACACATGGGTTGCCGTCAGCTTGGTCTTCCCAAGGCTGACAAAGTGCAGCAGCGCTTGGCAGTGGCGGGCCTTCACGCTGCTGCTGAGGCGGAGGGTTTGGCCAGGTGTGCCGGAGGATGGCAGAGGATCGGAGGAACCTGCTGCAGTTCCCCTGACCCTGCGGGGGGGCACCACCCACTGTGTTGCTGCTGCTGTGCCCGCTGCTGCTCTCCCATCCTCACCCCCTTCCACCAAGCTGACCCAGTGGACAGTGAAAGACAGGTAGCGGCCTGTCCCGAAGCGGCTGCTCCAGGAGTCCATGGTGACATGGACCCTTTCACCAACCGTGTGCTCCAGCCCTCGCTCCACATTGGCCATCACAAAGCGGTGCAGTGCAGGAATGGCCTTGCGGGCGAAGAAGTGTCTGCTGGGGAGCTGCCAGTCTGGGGCTGCACAAGCAAGCAGCGCACGCATGTCGCTCCCCTCCTGCACAAGCGTGTACGGCAGGAGTTGGGAGCACATGGCCCGTGCCAGCAAGCCGTTCAGCTGCCGCACGCGACGGCTGCTGGGAGGCAGAGCCCTAACCACCCCCTGGAAGGACTCGCTCAAAAGGCTCTGGCGTGGCCTTTTGCTGGCACGGGAATCAGCAGACACAGCAGAGGAGGCCACTGAGGACTGGCTGCCAGAACAGGCCTCAGTGTCGGCGGCAGGAGTTGCAGAGGGGGGAGGAGCAGTGCGTTTCCGCACTCCTGCTGGTGCTGCTGGAGGAGCAGGAGGGCGGGTGGCTGCTGTTGCTGCTGCTGCTGAAGGCTGTGCAGTGATGGGTGTGGTGCCACTGCCAGCACCAGATGCCTTCAGCCTCTGGAACTCCTCATGCTGGTGGAAATGTTTCGCAGCAAGGTGGTTGATGAGCGAGCTGGTGCTGAACTTTAAGGGGTCTGCACCTCTGCTCAACTTCCGCTGACAGTGGTTGCAAGTGGCGTACTTGCTGTACACTGTGGGCATGGTGAAAAAACGCCAGATTGGTGACAAAAACGACCCCCTACGGCATGGAACCGCTGCTGCCTGTCTCCCTGTGGTGGTTGGGGGGGGGGGGGCTTGGGTGCGGCTGGTGGTGGTACTGGCAGATGCTGCTGCTGCTGAGCCTGAGACACCAGCAGGCTGTGGGACCTGCCTACTGCTGCCAATGCTTGCAATGATGCGCCTCCTTGCAAGGCCCACAAGCGCATCCTCCTCCTCCTCCTCAGAGCTGCTGAGGACGACATCCCCTGGAGGTGGTGGCACCCAGTCTCTGTCTGTCACCGTGTCATCATCAGCCTCCCCCTCCTGAAACATGTCCTGCTGGGATGATGACCCCCCAAACTCCTCTCCTGATGCATGGATGGGCTGCTTGACTGTCGCCACAGTCTTGCTGTCCAATCCCTCATCCCCCAAAGTGCCCATCAGCATCTCCTCCTCCAAATCGCCAACAACAGCAGACAATTGACGCATCATGCCTGGGCTCAAAAGAGTGCTGAGTGACAGGTCGGCGACTAACGGTGAACTGGCCTCCTCCCCAGGCCCTGCTGGGCGGCTGCTGCGAACAGGGGTGGTGGTGGTGAGGGTGGAGGCCTCGGATGCAGAGCTGATGGCGGGCTGCTCATCCTCCGTCATCAGTTGCACCACAGTGTCTGCATCCTTTTCCTCAATGGGACGTTTCCGACCCGGCTGGAGGAAAATCGGAGCAGGTGCTACACGCTGCTGCTGCTGCGTCTCTGCAGCGTGAGTTGCAGATGCTCCTGCTGGGCGGCGCCCAAGGCGTCCACGGCCAGTGGCTATGGGAGGAATGTTAGCCACTGACGCTGCTGCTGCGGAACTGTGCATGGTGGCGCGGCCGCGCCCGCGGCTTGCCACAATGCTGCTCCCTCTCCTCCTGATTCCCTTGCTGCCCTTCCCCTTGCCCAAACCGCGCTGGCTGCCACTTCCAGACATCTTCGATGTTTTGGGCGTAAACACAAAAGTTTTTGAAAAGGGCGGGTGAAAAGTGGGGTACTTTAATGGAGTGGGTTGGTGGGTGAGGTGACTGAGTGAGTGTCCCGACTCCCTAGTACAGTAAGTAAGTAGTAACAGTCAGGAAGTACAACTAGCAGTTACAATAATCAGTAGTAATCACAAGGAAATAGAGTGTGTGTACACTACAGACAGTGAGTGCACGCACGCGCAAACACGCGCAGGAGCTGGCCTATGAACAGAGAGTGAGTGAGTGTCCCTAGTACAGTAAGTAAGTAGTAACAGTCAGGAAGTACAACTAGAAGTTACAATAATCAGTAGTAATCACAAGGAAATAGAGTGTGTGTACACTACAGACAGTGAGTGCACGCACGCGCACACACGTGCAGGAGCTAGCCTATGAACAGTGACTGAGTGAGTGTCCCTACTACAGTAAGTAAGTAGTAACTGTCAGGAAGTAGAATTTACAATAATCAATCAGTAATCAGAAGGAAATAGAGTGTGTGTACAGTACACAGACAGTGAGTGCACACACACACGCAGGAGCTAGTAGCCTATGAACAGTGACAGTGAGTGTCCTAGTACAGTTACAGTATATAACTATTCAGAAGGAAATAGAGTGTGTGTACACAGACAGTGAGTGCAAGCACACGCAGGAGCTAGCCTATGAACAGTGACAGTCAGTGAGTGTCCTAGTACAGTTACAGTATATAACTATTCAGAAGGAAATAGAGTGTGTGTACAGTACACAGACAGTGAGTGCACACACACACACACACGCAGGAGCTAGTAGCCTATGAACAGTGACAGTGAGTGTCCTAGTACAGTTACAGTATATAACTATTCAGAAGGAAATAGAGTGTGTGTACACAGACAGTGAGTGCAAGCACACCCAGGAGCTAGCCTATGAACAGTGACAGTCAGTGAGTGTCCTAGTACAGTTACAGTATATAACTATTCAGAAGGAAATAGAGTGTGTGTACAGTACACAGACAGTGAGTGCACACACACACGCAGGAGCTAGTAGCCTATGAACAGTGACAGTGAGTGTCCTAGTACAGATACAGTATATAACTATTCAGAAGGAAATAGAGTGTGTGTACACAGACAGTGAGTGCAAGCACACGCAGGAGCTAGCCTATGAACAGTGACAGTCAGTGAGTGTCCTAGTACAGTTACAGTATATAACTATTCAGAAGGAAATAGAGTGTGTGTACAGTACACAGACAGTGAGTGCACACACACACGCAGGAGCTAGTAGCCTATGAACAGTGACAGTGAGTGTCCTAGTACAGTTACAGTATATAACTATTCAGAAGGAAATAGAGTGTGTGTACACAGACAGTGAGTGCAAGCACACGCAGGAGCTAGCCTATGAACAGTGACAGTCAGTGAGTGTCCTAGTACAGTTACAGTATATAACTATTCAGAAGGAAATAGAGTGTGTGTACACAGACAGTGAGTGCACACACACACGCAGGAGCTAGTAGCCTATGAACAGTGACAGTGAGTGTCCTAGTACAGTTACAGTATATAACTATTCAGAAGGAAATAGAGTGTGTGTACAGTACACAGACAGTGAGTGCACACACACACGCAGGAGCTAGTAGCCTATGAACAGTGACAGTGAGTGTCCTAGTACAGTTACAGTATATAACTATTCAGAAGGAAATAGAGTGTGTGTACACAGACAGTGAGTGCAAGCACACGCAGGAGCTAGCCTATGAACAGTGACAGTCAGTGAGTGTCCTAGTACAGTTACAGTATATAACTATTCAGAAGGAAATAGAGTGTGTGTACACAGACAGTGAGTGCAAGCACACGCAGGAGCTAGCCTATGAACAGTGACAGTCAGTGAGTGTCCTAGTACAGTTACAGTATATAACTACAATACAAAATACAATCACTAAGTAGTAAAGGACAGCAGAAATACTGTCTAATACTATCTAATACTGTCTAATACTGTCTAAATACTAATGAGAAATAAACTAACAGAGGACAGGAGGACAGCTGCCCACACAGGCAAGGCCCTGAGGCCTAAAGCTATAAGCCTGCAGCAGCTGTCTGAGTCTCTCTCTATGTAACACAAAAGCTACTAACTAAAATACAATGTCTATCTAACTAACAACAATATAGGTGTGTATAGGAGGTGTATGTGAGCAAAAACGCTAGGTAAATGACCACAATAGAGCTCTTGCTAAGCCAAAGCACAAAGGAGCAACTCTCTCTCTATGCAAGTCTCAGGCAAGGACGGAGAAACGGAACATGGCGGCCGCTATTTATAGGGTAGGGGCTGGCCAGGGTCCCCCTCTGTGATTGGCTGCCGTCAGAGGGCCTGGGAGCCCTCTGATTGGCTCTAAGGACATCAATCTGGGCTATGACGCTATTCGAGCTCTGTATTCGAGCTCGAATAGCGCCGTTTGCTCGAATAGCTCGAATAGTGAATGGGCTATTCGCGTTTACTCGAATAGCCCATTCGAATAGCTGCAGCTATTCGGAGCTCGAATACCGAGCTCGAATAGCTGGAAAAGAGCTCGGATATTCGAGCTACTCGAATATTCGAGCTCTGCTGAGCACCACTAGTGAGGATATCCTCTGAAGCTTCTGATCAGCAAAGCAGGCTCAACCCATATTATCACAGATCTAGAAGGAGGTCAGAAACTGATAAAAAGCTGGAAAATAAAACTAGAAGAGCCAACTACATATGCTGTTGCTGCTTCCTCCAGAAAATTTCATCAGGAAAGGAAATCTAACAAGTAATAGCTGGATCAAACATACCAGCATCTTCTTTGCTACTGTCCTTTTGCTGCAGTTTATTTTGAGTATTGCTGTTCAATATGAGCAATACTGTATCTCCCAGTCTGATCTCACCGTTTTCCATCCAGGTGAGCTTTTTGATGTCTTACTTTCTGCTTACAATCTTTTTTTAACAATCCAACAATAGCATATATTATTGCTTCCCAAGCCTCTTTCCTAGAAGACTTAACGAGAATCTGTAACTTAAAATCCTCATATAAATAAACATACCAGCCTGTAGGTTTTCATCTCCTGTCCCCCTCTGTCACATTTTCGCTGCTCCCCACCAGGATCCTGGCCCAAAAAAAACAAAACAGTTTTATAAACTGTTTTTGTAAACAAAAAATATGGCTGCCAAAAAGGAAGTTCATCATAATATTGCATGTTCCTGTAAACTGCATTACAGTTTCCATGAAAGGTTATATTATTGAACAATAAATTCAGCCTTCAAAGTTTATTTCATAGTTTAGAAGAAGTTTTACCTTGTAAAGAATGCTGCAATCTTTTTTTTTTACTGATAGCAGGTCCATGTCTGCATTCTGCAATAGTCTATGAGCTATGCTTCTCACGATTATCAGCTTTTATCAGTAGATGATACTGAGTTACTGAGAGCAGGGAATGTGTAAGTTCTGCTTTTCACAATTTTCAGTGTGTGAAAGACTCAAAGAGACTCAGAGCAGGGCTATCAGTGTAACCTCTTCCTGTCTGTAAACAATTACAACCACTTCTTCTTTGGGCTGACAAGCCTGACAAAGGAGAGTCAATTTGATTTATTACAGCAATGGAGCAACTAAAAAAGGCTGCAATAAGCCAGAGCACTTTAGAATAGATACAGGAACTTTTAGGATAGTAGAAAAAGGCTGAACATTTTGTTAGTCTCTTTAAAGGTATATACCTTCACAATCTAGATTCAGATTATATGCCTTACAAAGCGCTAACATTAGATTACCATGGCTCTTAACTTCTTATCACTTAAAGGTAACGGACTGAATTCTCCTATTAAAAGGTTCTCACTTAAAAAAGACATTCAGAGACTACATCTTGATGTACTTGGCTAAAACTTAATGCTGACAAAACTGAGGTTCTTGTTATCGAGGGCCAGGGCTCAACAGCAAAACAGCTCCAGTCTCAACCAACACCGCTAAGGATAGGGAGCTCAGACCTGAACAACTCAGACTGTGTGCGCAGCCTGGGAGTACTGATTGATGGGAAATTAAGCTTCAGGAATCAAATCTCAACTGTTGTGAAACATTCCTTCTTTCACCTAAGGAATATTGCAAGGATTAAACACCTAATTCCTTCAGAGGATCTTCCAACCCTAGTTCATGCCTTCGTCACATCAAGGTTAGACTACTGCAACGTCCTCTACACAGGCCTGCATAACAAAGACTTACGCCGCCTGCAATTAGTACAGAATGCCGCCGCAAGGCTGTTAACGAGCCAACCCCGCCATTGCCACATAACACCAACCCTGAGCTCACTCCACTGGCTACCGATAAAATGGAGAATTCTGTTTAAGATTGGCTTACTGACATTCAAATCCTTGCACAATCTGGGCCCTGGATACCTGAAGGACTTGTTGCAACTACATCACACCCCCACAATCAAAAGGACGTAACACCTTGGTCACCCTCAGAGTCCACCTCAAAACCTTTGGAGACAGAGCCTTTTGTCATGCTGCCCCTACACTTTGGTACTCCCTGCCACACCCAATCAGGACAGCCCCATCCCTGGAAACATTTAAGTCTAAACTGAAAACCTACCTTTTCAGTCTGGCATTCATGAACATCTGACTATCTCATCTGTAACACAACCCAGCCTGAAACCCTGTATTAATCTGAGACACAGCTATGCGCTTTGAGTCCTATGGGAGAAAAGCGCTTTACAAATGTTATTGTATTGTATTGTATTGTACTTCTTGTACAGGAGACTCATCTATTAGACTTGACTCAACATTATTGTAAACTACAAGAATTCCCCAACATCCTCTTCAATAACTTTACAAAGACCAAAAGTGGCCTGCTTATAGCCTTCCACCAGAATCTGTCCTTAACTATTTTAAAAGTAACTAAAGATCCCCAAGGGCGATTCATCTTAGTAACATGCGAAATAAACAACAATATCTACACTATAGCCAACCTGTATGCCCCTAACACAAAGCAATTAGCCTTCCTCACAGCCAGACAAGAAACGCAAACCCCTCGGGAAAGGATGCATCATCATTGGAGGAGATATGCCCAGATCCTAAGCTTGACGCAACTCATCCTAACCGAAATATGGCTCCTTCTCTACAGGGGACTCTTCATTTGGAACAACTTTTTGATGCTTGAAGAGTGAGGAACGCCACTGAAAAAGATTTCACGCACTATTCTCAGGTCCACAAAACGTGGTCCAGAATTGACCTGTTTCTTTTATTTAAGTTGACTCTTCAAAGACTCAAAAGTGTCAAAATACATCAAATAACCTGGTCAGACCATGCTCCCGTTACGCTATCTTTGAGCGTCTCTGGACCATCTCCTGACAGACTTGCTTGGAGGCTTAATACCTCTTTATTGGCTTCTGACACTAATAGAGAAACAATATCCAATGCTTTACGAGAATTCTTTGCATTTAATGAAAATGGTGAAGTTGGAGTGGCTACTATCTGGGCTTCTCATAAGGCTCATATAAGAGGCCTTCTAATTAAACTAGGAGCAAACAAAAAGCGAGAAAAAAAAGCATAGCTTGACAGCTTACAAACAGAAATACATAACTGCAAAGTAGCCTTGAAGTGCTCATTTTCCCAACAAATTTCCAATACCCCTTTTGATTTAAGACAGGAGCTTAGACTACTGTTAGAAAATGTATATGAGTTCTTCCTTGAAAAAGTTAAAACCACTCAGTACTCTCAAGGGAATAAAGCCAGTAAGAAATTAGCTAACATAATTAAAAGTCGACAAGCCAAATCTAATATTAAAACAAATATTCATCCATTTTCTAAGGCTAAATTGTTGAACCCCAAAGATATAGTCGATGCCTTCAGCGACTATTATAGTAACCTGTATAACATCAACAAAGACCTTGATACAATTCGACCCACTCCTCAATCCATTTCTGCATTTCTAGATACTATAAATATACCCCAAATCTCAGCACAAGACTTAGAATTCCTTGGTGACCCTATCTCTATCTCAGAAATATATCAAGGAATTAAATCTTTAAAACCAAATAAGGCCCCTGGCCCAGATGGCTATGGAAATAAGTACTTCAAGACCTTTGCGACCATCCTAGCTCCTAAACTTCAAACTTTATTCAATTTCTTTCTTCAATCAGGTTCTATCCCACAGGAATTTTTAACAGCAACAATATCTATTCTACCAAAACCTGGGAAAGACCCTAGTAGCCCATCCAACTATAGACCTATATCTCTTCTCAATGGAGACTTGAAAATGTATGCGAAATCTTGGCCACCAGATCACTAACAGTACTACCCAAAATAATCAATCTAGATCAGGTCGGATTTATGAAGGGTAGGCAAGCAGGTGATGGCACAGGGAGGTTGAGATTTTCTGAGCTTGGTCAGGTGCCTTCTCTGTTCCTATCTTTGGATGCAGAGAAGGCATTTGACCAGGTCAACTGGAATTTCTTAAAAAGGTGTCTTTGACAGATTTGGGATCTCTGGAAATATTCAGACTGGGATAATGGCTCTTTACACACATCCATTGGCCAGGGTGGTGTCGTCTGGGTTCCAATCAAAAATATTTACTATATCTAATGGCACCCATCAGGGGTGCCCCCTATCCCCGCTCATATTTACACTTATTATGGAAACTATGGCTTAAAAGATACGTGATAATCCCTTAATCAAAGGTGTAACATGCAATAATCAAAGACACAAGATTGGGTTGTTTGCGGACGACACCATCCTGTCTATGAGTGACCCTCTAAATTCTTTGCCTTATCTTATACAAGACTTAAAACATTCCTCTGAGGTCTCTTATTATAAGATTATAAGATAAACCAAACTAAATCCTTTATCTTAGGTTCTAATATTTCCCCGGAAACACAAAATTTACTTAAATCCCAGTACACATTCCCCTGGGCTAAGGAATCAATCCAATACCTAGACATTAAACTATCGGCCTCCTCTAGTAAGTCTTAAACTTAATTTCATCCCTTTACTACATACAATTAACTAAGCTACAAGAATCAGACAGACAAGTGACAGCGCTCAAGGATGCACCTGAAATGTCCTGTTAAATCTGATGACGCTGGTTCACCCACTACCGCTGCTGTACTTGCTACCGGCTTTATAACAGAAGCACTTGCTTGAATTGCCATCTTGCTTGCTTAAATGTGCTTTACATCTATGCAAGACTGAACTGTCTTCACCACAGGCTTGTTTGTTTGTCTTGCTACTGATGCTGGCATGGCTGTATGCTTTATGAGTCTGCTGGGATGCTAAGGAAATAATATTGAACTGCTTCATGCTATATACATCCACTGGAGTCTATTTTATTGGAAGTGTAGGCCAAACCTTTAATCTTGGTGGAGGGCTGCTTCACTTAACTGCTGGGAATTGTGAGCACTAATTATATTACATTGCTGTTTGTATATTGTTTTTTGCTGCTGCAATATCTGGTGGATTGTCTGTGTGGTTCATCTGATATTAAACAGCAAGTGTCATTTTTTAAAAGTACAATTTTTTTTTCTTTTCCCTCTAGTTTGTTTTGCAGCAGGCAATTGGCTAGGGGGAGGGACTAGCTGCAACAGGAGGTATTTGGTCAGCTTCAGGACTCAGTACTGAGCTTGCTCAGTCTGTGGCTTTCTCACTAAGTGGCTGCGACACAAGTGGCATAGGCGTTAAAAACAGGCGTTGCAACACAGGCACAAAGAGAGTGGTGAGAGGAAGTAGGTAAGGACAAAAAAAAAAAACCTTCAATTGTGGTTTTTTGCATTGGTTAGAATGTGCTAGGCACGTTGTGGTGTAGTCTTTAAATTTTGAGGACTCCACCCCAACTTCACTCACTCCACCTCCACTCCTCCACCCCTCCCGCCCCTCCTCCTCCCCCCCTCCTCCCCTCCCCCCCCCTCTTCACTCACTCCCCAACTTCACTTACTCTCCCTTTCCTCCTCCCCAGCTACACTCACTCTCCCATTTCATCTTTTACCACCACAGTTTACTTTAAATAATTTTTCCCCACACAAAAGTCATCATGTTGGACTATGCTGTACAGTGTACATCCTGCAACATGTATGCATGCCTTGATCAGCGGATTGAGGGTGTTTACTGTTGCCCTGGGTGTGTGCGTGTTGCTCAGTTAGAGGCGGAAGTCGCAGAGCTAAATAAGCATCTCGCAACACTGAGAAGCATACACAACATGGAGAAGAGCTTGGATCTCACGATCCAGACACTGGATGGAACCGTTGAAGATGAGGAGGGTGGAGTACAGCCGGACCAAGAAGCTGAGGCAGCCGCTAGTTGGGTCACAGTTAGAAGGGGTAGGGGAAAAAGTGGCAGGGAGGCTAGTCCCGAGTTGTCCCTCACTAATAAGTATGCTTGTTTGCGTAATATTGGGGAGGATGATTCAGGAGTAGCAATGCTGCAGCAGGATGTGCTCCTTAGCAACCAAGGGGCAGACTGCTGTAACGAGAAAGGGAATAGGAGTGCAGCTAAGGCTAGACAGGTACTGGTGGTAGGGGATTCAATTATTAGGCGCACAGATAGGGTAATCTGTCGAAGAAACCGCGAATGCCGTACAGTCTGTTGCCTCCCGGGTGCTCGGGTTCGGCATGTAGCGGAAAGAATTGACAGATTACTGGGTGGGGCTGGGGAAGACCCGGCTGTCATGGTACACATTGGCACCAATGACAAAGTTAGTGGGAGATGGAAGGTCCTCAAAAATGATTTTCAGGTACTTGGAGATAAACTTAAAGCAAGGACCTCCAAGGTGGTGTTTTCTGAAATACTGCCAGTGCCACGTGCTACATCTGAGAGACAGAGGGAGCTTAGGGAGTTAAATAAGTGGCTGAGAAATTGGTGTAGGAAGGAAGGGTTTGGGTTCCTGGAGAACTGGGCAGACTTTGCAGTCGGCTACAGGTTCTACAGCAGGGATGGGCTGCACCTTAATGGGGAGGGTGCAGCTGCATTGGGGGAGAAGATGGCTAAACGGTTGGAGGAGATTTTAAACTAGGATCTGGGGGGAGGCGGGAGGATAAAGTCTCAATACATAGACAAGATGAGGTAAAAAGACAGTGGGAACCTATCATTATGGAGGGTGGAGAGGGGGGTGGGGACAGTGTAAAGATTAAGGAGGTTGGTAAAAATTCAAGTAGCCAATTTCATGAAAACAAAATTGGTAAATGTGGTGGTAAAAATATAAAGTGCATGGTAACCAATGCTCGGAGCCTTGCAAATAAAATAGACGAACTAGAGTTCATTCTGAATGACAAAGGCTATGACATTGTGGGAATAACCGAGACATGGATGGATGAAAGCCATGACTGGATAGCTAATTTAAAAGGATACAATGTGTTTAGGAGGGATAGAACAGGGAAAAAAGGTGGAGGGGTTTGTCTCTTTGTTAAGAATTCTCTTACAGCTGTCCTCAACGATGAGATGGAGGAAGATTGCGAAGATGTGGAGTCCGTTTGGGTAAATATTCATGGTGGAAATAAAAGTTGCCAATTGCTTATTGGGGTATGCTACAGGCCACCTCTTATTAATGAAGCTGCAGAACTGCGATTACTACAGCAGATTGAAAAAGCTGCAGGTAAAAATGAGATCATAATTATGGGCGACTTCAACTTTCCAGACATTGACTGGAGTATTGAGGCTACCCATTCTGGTAAAAGCAGCAGATTTCTGGCAGCACTACAGGACAATTACTTGACTCAAATGGTAACTGAACCAACTAGGGGGAATGCGTTACTGGATCTGATCATTTCTAATAGACCAGATAATGTATCAAATGTGCAGGTTCAAGAACATTTGGGAAATAGTGATCACAACATGATAACGTTTGAGCTGGTGACTGATAGGCCAAGGGGCAGCGGGACCACTAAAACTATGAACTTTAGAAAAGCAAAGTTCACTCAAATTAGGCAGGCACTAAGTTTGGTGAACTGGGATAATGTACTACAAGGGGAAGACACTGAAGGGAAATGGCAAGCTTTTAAACTTATACTCAATCAATACTGTAGTATGTATATCCCATATGGAAACAAAATGTCTAGGAATAAAAAAAGGCCTCTATGGATGAATAGAAAGGTTAAAGATAAAATGAAGAGGAAAAAGAATGCCTATAAGGTCTTAAAACAGGAGGGGACCGAGGCTGCACTAAGCAATTATAAGGAGTGCAATAAAAATTGTAAAAAAGAAATTAGGCAGGCAAAGATTGAAGCTGAAAAACAAATCGCTAAGGATATCAAATCTAACCCAAAAAAGTTTTACAAGTACATTAACTCTAAAAAAAGAAAGGTTGACTGTATAGGACTCCTAAAGGATGAGGATGGGAACTCAATGGTGGATGACCAAGGTAAGGCAGAGTTATTAAATGCTTTCTTTGCTTCTGTCTTCACAAAAGAAACAGCACTGTTGCAAACTACAGAGGCGGAAGAGTCTCAATCTTCTAACTGTAATGTTAAATACTTAACGCAGGAAGAAGTGAAGGCAAGACTAAATAAATTAAAAATAGACAAGGCACCTGGCCCGGATGGCATGCATCCTCGGGTCCTAAGGGAATTAAGTTCAGTTATAGATAAACCCCTTTATCTTATCTTTTGTGACTCTCTTGCAACTGGCAGAGTCCCAGTGGATTGGCGTACAGCCCACGTTTTCCCATTATTTAAGAAGGGCAAAAAATCTGATCCAGGAAATTATAGACCTGTAAGTTTAACATCAGTTGTATGCAAACTATTTGAGGGGTTACTAAGAGATACTATACATGACTTCATAGTAGAAAATAATCTTATTTCTCAGCATCAACATGGGTTTACTAAAGACAGGTCCTGTTTGACTAACATGCTCAGCTTTTATGAGGTAGTGAATGCTAATATGGATATTGGGAATGCAGTAGATGTGATATACTTGGACTTTGCAAAGGCCTTCGACACTGTTCCCCACAAAAGTCTGGTGCAAAAGTTGAGGATGCAAGGACTGGGGAAGAGTCTGTGTTCATGGATAGGGAACTGGCTAATGGACAGAAAACAAAGAGTTGTGGTCAATGGATCATACTCAAAATGGGAGACTGTTAGCAGTGGGGTCCCACAGGGGTCTGTTCTGGGTCCAGTGCTCTTCAATTTATTTATTAATGACCTAGTAGATGCAGTAGTGAGCAATGTTGCTATTTTTGCAGATGATACAAAATTGTGCAGAATCATTAACTCTCAGGAAGATAGTGTCATATTGCAACAGGATCTGGATAGGATGGCTATATGGGCACATACATGGCAGATGAAATTCAATGTTGACAAATGTAAGGTCATGCATTTTGGACGTACTAATGGTCTAGCACCATACAAAATAAATGGGATACAGTTGGGGACATCAAACTTGGAGAAGGACTTAGGAGTACTCATTGACAACAAGTTAAATAATCGTACTCAATGCCATGCAGCTGCAGCTAAAGCTAACAAAATTTTGGGATGCATTAAAAGGGAAATAAAAACTCGAGATGCTAGCATAATATTGCCCCTGTTTAACTCTCTAGTAAGGCCACATCTGGAATATGGAATTCAGTTCTGGGCACCACATTACAAAAAAGATATTGTAGTTTTAGAGCAGGTGCAGAGACGAGCAACAAAATTGATGCGTGGGATGGAAGGTCTCACTTATCAAGAAAGGTTAGATAAACTGGGTTTATTTAGTCTAGAGAAAAGACGCCTTAGAGGGGATCTAATTAACATGTATAAATACATCAGAGGGCAATATAATACCTTGGCGGATGAGCTTTTTGTCCCTAGGCCTTCCCAAAGGACTAGAGGACATGATCTGCGCATGGAGGAAAAACGTTTTAGCCATTTATTTAGGAAAGGGTTCTTTACAGTAAGAGTGATTAAGATGTGGAATGCATTGCCACAGGAAGTCGTTATGGCAAACTCTATACCTGCATTTAAAGGTGGCTTAGATGCTTTCCTTGCGTTGAAAGACATCCATGGCTACAATTACTAGGTAATGCCTAATGATGTTGATCCAGGGATTTTATCTGATTGCCATCTGGAGTCGGGAAGGAATTTTTCCCTTTAGGGGCTAATTGGACCATGCCTTGTAAGGGTTTTTTCGCCTTCCTCTGGATCAACAGGGATATGTGAGGGAGCAGGCTGGTGTTGTACTTTATACTGGTTGAACTCGATGGACGTATGTCTTTTTTCAACCAAAATAACTATATATGTATAAGGACGCAGCTTGCATAGCTTCTGCATTGCTCTGATCCCTTGTGGACAGTTCTGCACTACATGAGCAAGGACTTCACTCTCCAGATTTATTAATTATGCATGTCCAACACATGCTGTGGTGGAGACCTCTCTGCTGAGACGATAATCTCCATCATTAAGTTCAAGGGTGCTGTTTGCTCAAGGCCTTGACATCCTGCTGTATGTTTGTTGAATGTTGCTTGGGTGAGTGAGTGGTGTGTTGGTCTACAGGGGTTAGCTGGGGACATGTGCTGCAGGGTGGGTGGTTGGGACTATGGTCTATGCAATTTTAATGGAATTTTCTATGAATAAAATGTGTACAGTTTTTCATAAGCACTGTCTCCTTTGAGGTTTATTGGTTTGTACCGCCCACAACATATTTAACCTTCCTAACTGGTTTTGTTGTCTTCCAGGGAATTGTAGGATTTCAAAAGCCAGCTTACATACCTTGGCCGGGAATTGAAACCAGGTCTTAGTGCTTGGTAGGCAACTCTCTTCGCCACTATACCACCACCAACACTACATGCTGAAGCCAGCCTAGCATGTACAATTATGATATATCCAAGAGAAAAATGAGCTTGCTTAGGGATTTGTAGGATTTCAAAAGCCAACTCACATACATTGGCTAGGAATTGAACCCAGGCTGGTAGGCTGCTATCCTAACCATTATACCACCAACACAACACACTACAATGCTGCAGGCTGAAGCCAGCGTAGCATGTACCATTATGATATATCCAAGAGAAAAATGAGCTTGCTTAGGGATTTGTAGGATTTCAAAATCCAACTCACATTCATTGGCCAGGAATTGAAGCCAGGCCTACTGCAAGGTAGGCTGCTATCCTAACCATTATACCACCAACACAACACACTACAATGCTACATGCTGAAGTCAGCCTAGCATGTACCATTATGATATATCCAAGAGAAAAATGAGCTTGCTTAGGGATTTGTAAGATTTCAAAAGCCAACTCGCATACATTGGCCAGGAATTGAACCCAGGCCTACCACATGGTAGGCTGCTATCCTAACCATTATACTACCAACACAACACACCACAAAGCTACATGCTGAAGCCAACCTAGCATGTACCATTATGATATATCCAAGAGAAAAATGAGCTTGCTTAGAGATTTGTAGGTTTTCAAAACCCAACTCACATACATTGGCCAGGAATCGAACCCAGGCCTACCGCATGGTAGGCTGCTATCCACAACCGTTATACCACCAACACTACATGCTGAACCCTCGTGGAGCAGACTTACTTCCTTCCTCCAAAAGACACACATACATCCCCATAAAATCATTCAACAGCAACTGCGTGCACAGTCTTTGTGGTACACAGTCTCTGTGGCACAATTGGTTAGCGTGTTTGGCTGTTAACTGAAGGGTGGGTGGTTCAAGCCCACCCAGGCATGGCCTTGCCTTTTGTGTTCAACAGTTGTCTGAAGAGAACCCCAGATAGCCATGTAGATTCATCTTTCTCTCTCTCTCTCTCTCTCTCTCTCTCTCTCTCTCTCTCTCTCTCTCTCTCTCTCTCTCTCTCTCTCTCTCTCTAGTAGGGATGGTCACCGCTTTCTGCGGAATTGTATTTTCCGCAATTTTGGACGGAAATTGTTCATTCCGCTCCATTTGGTCGGAACAGAATTGCTTTTTCAATCCGGCGGAATTCCGAAATTGCCTGTGAGATTCTGCCGGTATCCGTTGATGGTTTTAAGCTGAAAATTCATTTCAATGGTATCAAGTCCTAGAGAGAGAGAGAGAGAGAGATAATTTTTCTCTTAGGTATATCACAATGGTACATGCTAGGCTGGCTTCAGCATGTAGCATTGTAGTGTGTTGTGTTGGTGGTATAATGGTTAGGATAGCAGCTGGGTTCAATTCCTGGCCAATGCATGTGAGTTGGCTTTTGAAATCCTACAAATCCTTAATCAAGCTCATTTTTCTCTTGGATATATCATAATGGTACATGCTAGGCTGGCTTCAGCATGTAGTGTTGGTGGTGGTATAGTGGTGAAGAGTAAGTTGTAAGTTGGCTTTTGAAATCCTACAATTCCCTGGAAGACAAGACTCTCCTCCAGATTAGAGATGTCGTGAACCTTTGATTTTCGCGGAAGGTTCGGTTTGCGCAAACTTTTGCAAACCGCAATAGACTTCAATGGGGAGGCGAACTTAAAAATGTAGAAAAAAATCTGCTGGCTAGAAAAATGAAGGAAAAGATGTTTCAAGGGGTCTAATACCTGGATGGAAACATGGTTGAGTGGAATACACATCAAAAGTACCAGAAAAAAATCTGGTTTCACACAAAGCAGTGTTTTAAGGTCAGAAATCTCATTGAATGTTCAATTCCAGGCCTACACTTCTTTACAACGTCAGGCAGTGTCTTCCTCCTTCCTCCCTTCCTCCCGGAGGGAGGAGGGTCTTGTCCTCCAGGGAATTGTAGGCTTTCAAAAGTCAGCTTACATACCTTGGCCAGGAATTGAACACAGGTCTGAGTGCTTGGTAGGTAGCTGTCTTCACCACTATACCACCACCAAAACTACATGCTGAAGCCAGCCTAGCATGTACCATTATGATACATCCTCCGTAATAACAATCAGTCTAGGATTAAGCTAACAAGCCTAACTAAGGTTTCCCTAGCAGAGTCTGTCAGCAGCTGTCCCTTAAGTAATTACTGTAGGCAGACGACTGAGTAAAACGGCAGGAGAACCTTGCCTTTTATAAGGGGGGGTGGGGCTCCAGGAGTGAGTGCAGTCTGATTGGCGACAGTGTGCCTGCTGACTGTGATGTAGAGGGTTAAAGTTGTGCTCAATGGAGCATTATGGGGGCGAATTGAACTTCCGCAAATGTTCTCCTTTGCCAGCGATGTGAACCACCTAAAGTTCGCCTGGAACCGTTCGCGGTTCCAGCCGAACGGCCATCTCTACTCTGGAGGAGGAGGAGGAGGAGGAGGGAGTGAGGATTACACTTTCTGATGTTGTAAAGTAGTGTAGACCTGCAATTGAACATTGAATGAGATTTCTGACCTTAAAACACTGCTTTGTGTCAAATCTAGATTTTTTTCTTGCACTTTTGATGTCTATTCCACTCAACCATGTCTTCCTCCAGGTATTAGACCCCTTGAAACATCTTTTCCATCATTTTTTTAGCCAGTACAGGATCTTCTCAAAAAATTAGCATATTGTGATAAAGTTCATTATTTTCTGTAATGTACTGATAGACATTAGACTTTCATATATTTTAGATTCAAATACACACAACTGAAGTAGTTCAAGCCTTTTATTGTTTTAATATTGATGATTTTGGCATACAGCTCATGAAAACCCAAATTTCCTATCTCAAAAAATTAGCATATTTCATCCGACTAATAAAAGAAAAGTGTTTTTAAAACAAAAAAAAGTCAACCTTCAAATAATTATGTTCAGTTATGCACTCAATACTTGGTCGGGAATCCTTTTGCAGAAATGACTGCTTCAATGCGGCGTAGCATGGAGACAATCAGCCTGTGGCACTGCTCAGGTGTTATGGAGGCCCAGGATGCTTCGATAGCGGCCTTAAGCTCATCCAGAGTGTTGGGTCTTGCGTCTCTCAACTTTCTCTTCACAATATCCCACAGATTCTCTATGGGGTTCAGGTCAGGAGAGTTGGCAGGCCAATTGAGCACAGTAATACCATGCTCAGTAAACCATTTACCAATGGTTTTGGCACTGTGAGCAGGTGCCAGGTCGTGCTGAAAAATGAAATCTTCATCTCCATAAAGCTTTTCAGCAGATGGAAGCATGTTTCTGTTTTAATATTTCTGATTGCTCGCGATAATCGCCCACACTGGAGCAATTACGTCTCACTCGCATAAATTGCCCTTTAGGTACCCCCTTCAGCCAATTCGGATGGTGGCAACTTAAGGTTTCAATATAGCCATTCCTATCCGTAGGCTTAAAGAAGCACCTAGTGGCAAATTCATTACTTTTCCGTGAAATTTCCAGGTCCAAAAAGTGAATACTCACCCTATTAGATTCGGCAGTAAGCTTAATGTTAGACGTCAAATTATTAATATCTCCTAGATAGGAATTGAACCCCTCCTCATCTCCTCTCCAGAAGATGAGGAGGTCGTCAATAAATCTTTTCCACAATACAATCCTATCTCCCCCCAACTCAATGGCCTCCTCCTCCCACTGCGCCATATATAAATTTGCCAGGGACGGGGCAAACCCCGCCCCCAAAGCACAGCCGAAAATCTGTCTGAAGAAATCTCCCTTGTGCCAAAAATAGTTCTTTTTTAGGGCGAATTCTAAGAGCTCCAATATGAAATTAATCTGTGCTATGGGTATTTGTGTATCAATGGAAAGATAGTGTCTAGCAGCTTCCATCCCCCCTTCATGGGGGAATGTTCATATAAAGTGAACTAAAATCCTCGGAAATACACTGCGCTCCACTGGAGATAATATTCACACACTCAGGGGATCGCAGCAACGAAAAGTCACTTCACCTTAATCAGTATGTCCCAAAAACAGAATCACTGCGCTTGCTCATAAACCCTGGTCAAAGACCTTTGCATATTCTTTTTTACTTAATTTATTCTTTTGCCCATTTTACAAACACCACTGAGTAGGTACTGGCCCTGGCCGGAATTTGAACCCTGGTCTCCCATGTCAAAGGCAGTGCCCTTAACCAATACTCTATTCAGCCAGTACAGGGTTTATGAGCAAGCGCAGTGATTCTGTTTTTGGGACATATAAAGTGAACCAACATCAGCAGTTGCCATAAGGATATTGTAACGATCGGTGTAGCAACACAGACGTCTGATTATGTGTGATCTGCAGAATCACCAATAATACAGACGCTATACTTGATTATGTGGTGATCTGCAGTATCACCAATAATACATGTATAGCTGGCAAAATACAAGGTATGTGTAGAGCTTGGTGCAACAATAGACTGGGCCTTACCAGAGGAGCTGGTAGGCACTATAAGAACACAGTAACAATAAGTTTGCAAGACCTCACCAGAGGAGCTGGTGGATACTTATTAGAACACAGTAACAATACGTTTAGCAAGACCTCACCAGAGGAGCTGGTGGGTACTTATAGAACACAGTAACAATAAGTTTAGCAAGACCTCACCAGAGGAGCTGGTGGGTACTTATTAGAACACAGTAACTGAATAGTTAAGCTGAGCCTCACCAGAGGAGCTGGTGGGCACTATTAGAATACAGTAACTGATTAGTTTAGCTGAGCCTCACCAGAGGAGCTGGTGGTCACTAATAGAATACAGTAACTGATTAGTTTAGCTGAACCTCACCAGAGGAGCTGGTGAGCACTATTAGAATACCTCACCAGTGGCGAGGGCCCACTAGTGAGTCGGAGCGTCAGACAGGCTAGGTTCGGCAACGAAGAGGCAGATACAGTACAGAGTTAGAAGGCAAAAGAGTAGTAGGTAATCAGGCAGAGATTCGGCAACTAGATCAGATGGGCAGAAGTACAGAGACGAATAGCAAATAGCAGAGTCAGAGGTTAGCCAGAGTCATACACAGAATATCAATAATATACAGTAAACAATCTCCTAGTCTTGTGTGAAATCCGTGGTTTCCTCCACTCTGAGCGCTAGCACATAAGTATTCGCAACCACAGACGAGTTGCGAGTGAGCAGAGACGGCTTAAGAAGCAGAGGACACCTCCAGGCCGTGCCCACTCCAATCAGCCAATCCTGAGCGGCAAACGTCCGCTCTGACGTCAGTCGACCAGCAGTTCAGCTGACGCGCCTCCTCCCAGCATAAAGGTCCTGTCTACGCGCGCGGCCGCGCAATACAGAAACCTTATGTGCAAATGACAATTCCGTCCTTGGCATGCTAGACGTCGAGGGAACGTAAAAAGACTCTGAATAGGGAACCGAAGCGGCTGCGGAGACATCCTGCGTGCCCGCAACCGCATATGTTACAGTACCTCCCCCCCCCCCTTGAGGCATGGATTCCGGACATGGGCCACCAGGTCTGTCAGGATGCAACCTATGGAACTCCTCTCTGAGTTCTTCCGCATGCATACGATGACTAGGGACCCACGATATCTCCTCAGGCCCATACCCCCTCCAATGAACCAGGTACTGTACAGAGTTGCGCACCAACCTGGAATCCAAAATTTGTTCTATCTAATATTCAGGCTCTCCATCAATCACCACAGGGGGGGGGAATCCGCATGCATAGCAGGTTTCACCGGGGACACATGAAATGTCTTAACACCCCTCCAAGTGGACTGAAGTGAAACCGCATATGTGACCTTATTGATTCTCTTAGAGATAGGATATGGGACTGTATATCTAGGGCCCAATTTGGCAGAGGGCTGCTTCAGAGCCAGATGTCGAGTAGACACCCACACCAGATCCCCTGGTGCAAAGTCCCACTCTCCCAGACGTCTCCTATCTGCCTGTTTCTTCTGAGTCATAAACGCCTTCTTAAGATTTCTCTGAACCAAGGCCCATATCTCTTTCAAAGTTCCCTGCCACTCCTCCACTGCTGGGAAAGGAGATGCCACCACAGGTAAAGGAGAGAACTTAGGAGATCTCCCCATCACGACCTGAAAGGGAGAGAACCCTGAGGAAGAACTTTTCAAATTATTATGGGCAAACTCCGCAAACGGCAAGAACTTGGCCCACTCGGTCTGGGCGTCAGCCACATAACACCTCAGAAACTGTTCTAGGGACTGATTGACCCTTTCCGTTTGGCCATTCGTCTGTGGGTGGTAGCCGGAGGAAAATGATAGGTTCATTCCCAGATGATTACAAAAAGCCCTCCAAAATTTGGAGACGAACTGGACTCCCCTATCTGACACCACATCTTCCGGAACACCATGCAAACGAAAGATGTGGTGAATGAAGAGCTCTGCCAGTTCTTGAGCAGAAGGGAGTCCCTCCAAAGGAATAAAATGGGCCATTTTACTAAACCTATCGACTACCACCCAAATGACAGTTTTTCCCTGAGACCTAGGGAGTTCCCCTACAAAGTCCATGGACAAGTGTGTCCATGGTTGCTCTGGTACAGGTAGTGACTGTAAGGTGCCTACGGGAGCTTGTCTGGAGGGTTTGCTCCTGGCACAAACAGAACAGCTCCCCACAAAGTCCTTACAGTCAGACACAATGGATGGCCACCACACACATCTGTCCAACAACTCTTGCCTGCGGGCAACCCCAGGGTGACCTGCAGTCTTATGGGAGTGAAACGTATGGAGAATCTCAAATTTGAACTGGAGAGGCACAAAAAGGACTCCATCTGGTTTCCCCTCAGGGGCTTCCTGCTGAAATGGGCTCAGCATAGTTGCCCAGTCCTTCCCAGACCCAATTTTAGTGGAACCAGAGGAGTGAGATGATGACCCCTCCACTTGGATCTCGGTAGCTCCTACTGTGACTTTCTCCAAACAATGATGATGACAGTAGGAGGACCAGGCTAACAATTGTCTGGAACTCCAGTCAATCTGAGGGGAATGTTTTCGAAGCCACGGCATACCGAGAATCACTGTGGAGGTAGACATCTCTAAGACCAAAAACTGTATTTGTTCTTTATGTAACACCCCAACTGACACAACAACAACGGAGTCTGAGTTATGAGTAACTTCCCTTGCAATGGTGAATCGTCCATTGCAGTCACTATGATCTGACGTCCCACAGGCAGAAGGGGAAAACCAAACTTAATGGCGAAGTCATAAGCCATGACATTAACTGCAGAACCCGAGTCTATAAAGGCCTGGGTGGAAAGGATTTGACCCTCCCAGGCAATAGAACACGGGAGAAGTACACGCTTATTTTTTAGAGGTAAGACTGGATCGCCTAGGGTAGTACCCCTAGCTACACCTAGGCGATGGGGTTTTCCGCCTTCTTGGGACAATTTGCTACAATATGCCCCTTCTCTGCACAATAGAGACAGAGTTTCTCGGTACGCCTCCTGTTCTTCTCAACTTCAGTGAGCTTCGATTGTCCAATTTGCATCGGCTCATCAGGTGGAGGAGAAGGAGAAACGGGAGGAGAAAACACGCTAGAAACAGGTCTCCCTGACGTTTTTCCCCGAGTCTGCCTCTGGTATCGAACTCTACGATCAATTTTTATTGCCAGGGAAATGGCCTCATCGATTGACTTAGGTTCAGGGTGACCTAACATAAGATCAGCCACTGCATCTGATAAGCCTGACAAAAAGCAATCTAACAAAGCATACTGCCCCCATCTGGCTGTAACCGCCCACCTTCTAAACTCAGCGGCATAATTCTCAACTGAATTATGCCCTTGTCTGAGAGTCTTAAGTTTCCTCTCAGACGTTGTAGCTAAATCCGGATCATCATATATAACTGCCATTGCTTTGAAGAAGTCCTGAACAGTGGCCAAAGCCTCACGTCCATCAGGGAGACTGTATGCCCAGGACTGTGAATCACCTGATAACTTCTTTCAGTCTTTATCATGGTGACTCTCTAGCTCTCTGTGCCTGAAGATACTGGCCGTAACTCAAAATAAGAAAGGCATCGGTACGTAAAATTTCGAAAGTCTGAGCGATGCCATGAACATTATTATGGAGGGGGTATCCTAGGCTCAACAACAAGAGGGGAGGACACTTGTGCATTGGGATTCTTAAGATGATTAACTGTCTCAGCCAGTTGGTCAATCTGGGTCTGTTGTAAGTTGACCGTCTTAATGAGATCGTTAACGGATGTGGTCAACAGTTCAACCCGATTGCACAGTGTCTCCATAATTTTCTGGTCTGCGGTTCTGTAACGATCGGTGTAGCAACACAGACGTCTGATTATGTGTGATCTGCAGAATCACCAATAATACAGACGCTATACCTGATTATGTGGCGATCTGCAGTATCACCAATAATACACGTATAGCTGGCAAAATACAAGGTATGTGTAGTGCTTGGTGCAACAATAGACTGGGCCTTACCAGAGGAGCTGGTAGGCACTATTAGAACACAGTAACAATAAGTTTGCAAGACCCTCACCAGAGGAGCTGGTGGGTACTTATTAGAACACAGTAACAATAAGTTTAGCAAGACCTCACCAGAGGAGCTGGTGAGTACTTATTAGAACACAGTAACTGAATAGTTTCGCTGAGCCTCACCAGAGGAGCTGGTGGGCACTATTAGAATACAGTAACTGATTAGTTTAGCTGAGCCTCACCAGAGGAGCTGATGGGCACTAATAGAATACAGTAACTGATTAGTTTAGCTGAACCTCACCAGTGGAGCTGGTGGGCACTAATAGAATACAGTAACTGATTAGTTTAGCTGAGCCTCACCAGAGGAGCTGGTGGGCACTAATAGAATACAGTAACGGATTAGTTTAGCTGAGCCTCACCAGAGGAGCTGGTGGGCAGTAATAGAATACAGTAACTGATCAGTTTAGCTAAGCCTCACCAGAGGAGCTGGTGAGCACTATTAGAATACCTCACCAGTGGCGAGGGCCCACTGGTGAGTCGGAGCGTCAGACAGGCTAGGTTCGGCAACTAAGAGGCAGATACAGTAGAGTCAATCACATAGGGGAAAGAAGCAAAAAACATGTCTGGCACTGTAGTTTAATGCAAAGGCAGCAGGTGTACAAACAAGTTGAATAGATGGTACACAAAAAACATGTGCATAAAAGATGGTACTTATCGTGCTCTGTGTTGGAATGGGGAGGCACTGTGGGCGCCAGTGGGTGCACGGCCTTACGACCGTTTCACATTTTATTATTATTATTATTATTATTTAGTATTTATATAGCGCTGACATATTACGCAGCGCTGTACAGTGTATATATATATATTGTCTTGTCGCTAACTGTCCCTCAAAGGAGCTCACAATCTAATTCCTACCATTGCCATATGTCTATATTATGTAGTGTAAGTACTGTAGTCTAGGGCCAATTTTTAGGGGGAGCCAATTAACTTATCCGTATGTTTTTGGAATGTGGGAGGAAACGGGAGTGCCCGGAGGAAACCCACGCAGACACGGAGAGAACATACAAACTCTTTGCAGATAGTGCCCTGGCTGGGATTCGAACCAGGGACCCAGCGCTGCAAGGCGAGAGCGCTAACCACTACGCCACCGTGCTGCCCGGGTGAGGGTGAGCCTTGCTTCTTCGGAGGCCAAACATGCACAAGTGCTGGATGGAGGAGGCCATTAAAATAGCCTACTTCCGTGTAGACTCCCGCCCATCTGCCCTATGACGTGGGGCCAAGCCATTGGACAAAGCATAAAGCGCGTCAACTCGGACGGCGCTACACGTAACTGCGTACAAGAGAGACGCATACACTGCTAGAGCGGAGGGGTGTTGCCATGGCAGCGCGTGCCGCTCCCACGCCACGCAAGAGGCGGCAACAAAGTTGTCAGCCAATCAAAGGGGAGAGGGCGGGTGCGAACAAGCGCACAAGGGCGGTCAAAATACGCATGTAGGACGTAAATGCTTAGTCCCACGCCGCAGGTTGGGTATATTACCCAAACACATAGCTTATTAGCTGGCGACGTGGTAAAAGATTGACCCCTTTGATGTGCTGAGGTCAGCACATCGGGGTGGCCCCAGGTGAGGGATAGAGAGAGGGACGGGTGGAGAAGTGAAGAAAAGGGGAAAGGGAAAGTGGAAAGGTGTAAAAGTGATGAAAGTGATGAAAGTGAGGGAGGCAAAGGAGGGCAGTGAGCGGGACACGGGTCCTAGGAATAGAGGCCCATGGAGAATAGAGGTGGGAGAACAGATGGAACAGTGGAACCACTCCAAGGATCAAGAAAGAGGGGATCCTGGAGGGTGCACCCACCCATGCATAGGCCACATGACCGTAATGATAAAAGATGAAAAACAGACTATTGAAAAAATAGAGACACGGAAAATTCATCAGTTACATAAAAAATATTAATAAAGAAAAAATAAATCAGAACGGTCATATGTGCATTGGGGGATGGGTGAAGACAAAAGTGGCAGAGTAAGATCCCCTAGAGGAAAGGCCCTCAAGGATTGAGATAGCAAGCCATATCAACATGATCATTTAGGCCCAAAGGGCCCATAGCGTCTGTCCTGAAGATCCACTTAGATTCAAGCTTAAGGAGCAATTTTTTCCTATTGCCTCCTCTGCGTGGAAGATTACAATGATCCACGCAGGCAAATGATAAAAGGCTTGGATCAGAACCATGAGCGGTGGCCATATGCTCTACCACCCTGGGGCAGCCCTTGCCTTTTGGCAGCAAGGGGACATGCTCTAAGATCCTGTCTTTCACCATTCTGGTTGTCATTCCAACGTAAAAACGTTGGCAAGGACACCATAAGGCATAAACGACGTAGCTAGTCCTACAGGTGGCAAAAAAGGAACTTTAAATTGGATAAGACCCAGCTGGTAGAATTTACCGGTCCTCATGTGTGGGCATGCGTTGCATGTCCCGCACCAATGATTGCCTGTGGTAGCCACGTCGTCCAGCCATGTGCGGCGTGGATTCTCACAAAAGTCGCTATGGACAAGCAAATCACAGATGGTGGGTGCTCTTTTGAAGGCAGCCAAAGGTTTAGATGATAGGCATTCCTTAAGCACTGGATCTTGAAGCAAGATGGGCCAATTTCTGGTCATTATCCACAAGAGGTCTGCGCTCACAGCTGAAAAAATGGGGACACCTGGGTGCTCTCCCTGTATAATATTAGCAATGATTAAAAACACCTGTTCGCCCCCTCCATACTCTATAAAACAATTCAAAAAAGAAGTAGCGCTCACGGTGTATTAATAACACAAAACCTGATCCTTAAAATCATAAAACATAATAAAACATATAAGTCCAATATCAATGTGAGGCTTCATCAATCATGGAAACAAATGCTGTTGCCTGTAGTCTTCACAGAGGGATAGGCCACCACCAACACCCTTTGTGTGCCACTCACCGCAATATTAGACCAACTAAGTGGTCCAAATGAGCCTTGGGACCGTTCTCGGGTTGTCCCCCACCAAAAGTTATCGATTCTTTCCTCCAGATAACCTCCTGCTTCCGTAATATTTTATCATCACCTCAATAAAAAGACTTCATATAGTGCAGTAAAGTTTAAAATACTTTATTGCTAAAAAAACTGGTACACTCACATGCTCCTCGATAGTACACACTTAGAGTAATTTGATTAAACGGGCTCTCCCTGTAATGATGGCCGGGTAGGCAGGCTCCGGGCTTCTGTGTGGCTCACTCCACCTCCGCCGCGCGCTCGGTCGGTAATGTGTCCTTCCGTGCCCGCCTCACAGCCGCTCAGGAACACGCTTCCGCGTCAGACTCCACCCGATCGATTTCGTCACAATTGACTCATCAGGGGCACGGAGTCTGTTGCGTCTTGCGTAATTATGTACGTACTCTCCCCATCCACGTCATCAGCGACCCGCCTCCCCTCCGCAGCCTACTGTTCCGCCATCAATTGGGCATTAACCCTTACATATTTTACTTACTAAGACAAGTTTAAAAAAATTCATAAAATCACAGCATACTTCCTAAACCTACCAGTTGACATAATATCTATTTCTGGACAGATCACGCCGTGCATTTACACTAACATATACATTAGCAGGAAAAGTCTTCAATTTCTACTTAATTTGCTAAGATCTTTGCTGACCAAGATTATAACAATTTGATGCCCAATTTTACTTAAACTTAACTCTCACAGGGACCATAGCAAATAAGAGACTGTGTCATCTTATCTCCACAGATCTTTTATATAGTTTTATCAATACACTATGCGCAAGCATTCATCTTGCCCCCCCCCCACAAAAAGTAATAACAAACCCACATCTATCCCCTCAGACCCCTCCCTCCTCTACCACTCTAACCCCCCATACATAAATAAATATATATTAAAGGTGGGCCAAAATAATTGCTCATACATTCACACTTATCAATCCAACAGAGTGTCTCCCTCCTATATCCTCCCAGGAAAAAATACCCCCCCAAACATGACCCCCATATATCAACCCAGGTGATGTACGGTGCATGCGCACACATCACACCCCTATTCACCCAGGAAACACACCAGGTCAATGTCTATATTAAGCCCCTCTGGCCTTAAGGTGCCCATCTTGTGGATCCATTTAGTTTCTTCCTGTGATACCTGTGATTATTACATCCTCTCCAGTGAGGAATTCTTTTTTGAAGTGCACAGAAAGAAAGTTCCCTTAGGTCACAATTGTGATCCTTACCAAAGTGGGCTGACAAACTATGGTTAGGGTATCCTTTACTAATATTACGAATGTGTTCCCCCATCCTTTCTTTAAGAGTCCTAGTAGTTCTTCCTATATACTGCCATCCACATTTGCACCAAGCAAGGTATATGACATATTTGTCATTGCATGTAATAAATCCCTGGATCTTAAAACTTCTCCCATTACTAAATGATGTCACCCTATCTGTTTTTACACCTTTGGCTTCCCTACAGCCCTTGCAACCTCTGCATGGGAAAAAACCCGCTGTTTGCCACCCCTGCATTCTTGGGATTATTTTGGGTTCCACACAACTAGGTGCAAGAATTTGTCTAAGATTTTGAGCCCTTCTGTAAATAAATTTCGGTTTACTGGGGATAATATTTCTCAATGTTAGATCAGTTTCAAGTATCCCCCAATGTTTGAAAATGATATTTTGGAGTTGTTTATACTGAGTGTTGAAACCTGTAATAAAGGCTATGTCATACTCACCTTTTGTTGACTCCATATCCCCATCCCTTAGCAAGGTTTGTCTGTCTAGGTTACCAATCCTCTCAATTTCTTCATCAAGACACCTGGCTTCATAGCCCTTTTCCAAAAATCTGCTTTTCAAAATATTTGCTTGTACCTGATAATCCTGCATGTTAGAACAGTTCCTTTTCATTCTTAGGAACTGGCCCCTTGGAATCCCCTTAATCCATGCTGGATGATGGCAACTATCTGTTGCAATACATCCATTTCTGTCCGTATCCTTTAAAAAACTTTTTGTACCCATTACATTGCCCTCCTTCATAATTTCCAAATCCAGGAAATGCATTCTGTCTTTGCTGGCTTCCATTGTGAGGGAAATACTCAGTGTTACTGTTAAGATGTTCCAAAAATTCCTCCAATTCCAATTGATTCCCTCCCCAAACAAAAAACAGATCATCTATAAATCGTCTCCACATTCTAACAGGGCCCCCCTTTTCCATCACCGATTGTTCCCACTTGTTCCCACATAAACAGGTTCGCCAGGCTTGGGGCATAACTCGCCCCCATGGCACATCCCCATGTTTGATTGTAAAACTGCCCATTATGCCAGAAATAGTTCCTTTATAACGCAAATTTTAACAACCTCAATATGTATTCTCTCTGATCATCTTTAATCTTACCTTCCTGTTTAAAATATATTCCACTGCCTCAAGGCCCAAATCATGCTTAATATTTCCCCATCCCTGATTTTTTCACCCTGGATCACTTGAAGCATATGTTTAGTATCTTTAAGAATATGGGGTAGGTTGGCTACCATGGGTTTCAAAAACTCATCTAAGTATTGGCCCAGTCTGTGAGTGACCGACCCAATCCCACTCACTATGGGGCGTCCTGGGGGCTGATTCTTATCCTTATGCATTTTGGGGACCTGATAAATGATAGGTATTCTGGGTACCTCTGGTACTATATATTTGAATTCATCATCAGTGATAAACCCCCTATCCATTCCCTCCCTGAGTATTTCCCTCAATTCGGCCATATATTTACCCGTAGGATCTCCATTCAAAGGGGTATATGCTCCCCTATCCCCTACCAAACGATCTAATTCTGTTCTATATTGTTCTTTACTCAGCACCACTACTCCCCCACCCTTATCAGCTGATCTAACGACCAGCCCCTTCCCCTCCAGCATCTCCTTTGCAATTTCCCATATTTGTCCATTCCTTTGCTCTGGAATTTGATTCATATCTTTAATAACCATGTTCTTAAATACTTCAATGGCATTGTAATTAGTATCCTGTGGGTTGAATGTAGATTTTATACGCAAATTTGTATGTGCATATTGATCCTCCCGCACCGTGGCAATGTTTCTATTAGGTCTCCCTGCAAAATATTTTTTTAAATGGAGCTTGCGAGCAAATTTATTTATGTCTATTTAGGTAGAGAATTTGTCCATACCTTGCTTTGGTGCATGCTTCAGGCCTTTATCCAAAATGGTTAATTCTTTAGTGCTTAACCACTTGAGGACCTAGGGCTTTCTACCCCTTAAGGACCGGACACTTTTTTTCCATTCAGACCACTGCAGCTTTCACGGTTTATTGCTCATACAACCTACCACGTAAATGAATTTTGGCTCCTTTTCTTGTCACTAATAAAGCTTTCTTTTGGTGCTATTTGATTGCTCCTGCGATTTTTACTTTTTATTATATTCATCAAAAAAGACATGAATTTTGGCAAAAAAATTATTTTTTTAACTTTCTGTGCTGACATTTTTCAAATAAAGTAAAATTTCTGTATACATGCAGCGCGAAAAATGTGGACAAACATGTTTTTGATTAAAAAAAACCCATTCAGTGTATATTTATTGGTTTGGGTAAAAGTTATAGCGTTTACAAACTATGGTGCAAAAAGTGAATTTTCCCATTTTCAAGCATCTCTGACTTTTCTGACCCCCTGTCATGTTTCATGAGGGGCTAGAATTCCAGGATAGTATAAATACCCCCCAAATGACCCCATTTTGGAAAGAAGACATCCCAAAGTATTCACTGAGAGGCATAGTGAGTTCATAGAAGATATTATTTTTTGTCACAAGTAAGCGGAAAATGACACTTTGTGAGAAAAAAAAAAAAGTTTCCATTTCTTCTAACTTGCGACAAAAAAAAATGAAATCTGCCACGGACTCACCATGCCCCTCTCTGAATACCTTGAAGGGTCTACTTTCCAAAATGGGGTCATTTGTGGGGTGTGTTTACTGTCCTGACATTTTGGGGGGTGCTAAATTGTAAGCACCCCTGTAAAGCCTAAAGGTGCTCATTGGACTTTGGACCCCTTAGCGCAGTTAGGCTGCAAAAAAGTGCCACACATGTGGTATTGCCGTACTCAGGAGAAGTAGTATAATGTGTTTTGGGGTGTATTTTTACACATACCCATGCTGGGTGGGAGAAATATCTCTGTAAATGACAATTTGTTAATTTTTTTTACACACAATTGTCAATTTACAGAGATCTTTCTCCCACTCAACATGGGTATGTGTAAAAATACACCACAAAACACATTATACTACTTCTCCTGAGTACGGCGATACCACATGTGTGGCACTTTTTTGCACCCTAACTGCGCTAAAGGGTCCAAAGTCCAATGAGTACCTTTAGGATTTCACAGGTCATTTTGAGAAATTTCATTTCAAGACTACTCCTCACGGTTTAGGGCCCCTAAAATGCCAGGGCAGTATAGGAACCCCACAAATGACCCTATTTTAGAAATAAGACACCCCAAGGTATTCCGTTAGGAGTATGGTGAGTTCATAGAAGATTTTATTTTTTGTCAAAAGTTAGCGGAAAATGACACTTTGTGAAAAAACACAATTAAAATCAATTTCCGCTAACTTGTGACAAAAAATAAAATCTTCTATGAACTCGCCATACTACTAACGGAATACCTTGGGGTGTCTTCTTTCTAAAATGGGGTCATTTGTGGGGTTCCTATACTGCCCTGGCATTTTAGGGGCCCTAAACCGTGAGGAGTAGTCTTGAAACGAAATTTCTCAAAATGACCTGTGAAATCCTAAAGGTACTCATTGGACTTTGGGCCCTTTAGCGCAGTTAGGGTGCAAAAAAGTGCCACACATGTGGTATCGCCATACTCGGGAGAAGTAGTACAATGTGTTTTGGGGTGTATTTTTACACATACGCATGCTGGGTGGGAGAAATACCTCTGTAAATGGACAATTGTGTGTAAAAAAATCAAAAGATTGTCATTTACAGAGGTATTTCTCCCACCCAGCATGGGTATGTGTAAAAATACACCCCAAAACACATTATAATACTTCTCCCGAGTACGGCGATACCACATGTGTGGCACTTTTTTGCACCCTAACTGCACTAAGGGGCCCAAAGTCCAATGAGTACCTTTAGGATTTCACAGGTCATTTTTGTTTCAAGACTACTCCTCGCGGTTTAGGGCCCCTAAAATGCCAGGGCAGTATAGGAACCCCACTAATGACCCCATTTTAGAAAGAAGACACCCCAAGGTATTCCGTTAGGAGTATGGTGAGTTCATAGAAGTTTTTATTTTTTTTGTCACAAGTTAGCGGAAATTGATTTTAATAGTTTTTTTTCACAAAGTGTCATTTTCCGCTAACTTGTGACAAAAAATAAAATCTTCTATGAACTCACCATACTCCGTACGGAATACCTTTGGGTGTCTTCTTTCTAGAATGGGGTCATTTGTGGGGTTCCTATACTGCCCTGGCATTTTAGGGGCCCTAAACCGTGAGGAGTAGTCTTGAAACCAAATGTCGCAAAATGACCTGTGAAATCCTAAAGGTACTCATTGGACTTTGGGCCCCTTAGCGTACTTAGGGTGTAAAAAAGTGCCACACATGTGGTACCGCCGTACTCAGGAGAAGTAGTATAATGCGTTTTGGGGTGTATTTTTACACATACCCATGCTAAGTGGGAGAAATATCTCTGTAAATGACAATTGTTTGATTTTTTACACACAATTGTCCATTTACATAGAAATTTCTCCCACCCAGCATGGGTATGTGTAAAAATACACCCCAAAACACATTATACTACTTTTCCTGAGTACGGCGGTACCACATGTGTGACACTTTTTTGCAGCCTAGGTGCGCTAAGGGGCCCAACGTCCTATTCACAGGTCATTTTGAGGCATTTGTTTTCTAGACTACTCCTCGCGGTTTAGGGCCCCTAAAATGCCAGGGCAGTATAGGAACCCCACAAGTGACCCCATTTTAGAAAGAAGACACCCCAAGGTATTCTGTTAGGTGTATGACGAGTTCATAGAAGATTTTATTTTTTGTCAAAAGTTAGCGGAAAGTGACACTTTGTGGAAAAAAACCAATAAAAATCAATTTCCGCTAACTTTTGACAAAAAATAAAATCTTCTATGAACTCATCATACACCTAACAGAATACCTTGGGGTGTCTTTTTTTCTAAAATGGGGACACTTGTGGGGTTCCTATACCGCCCTGGCATTTTACGGGCCCAAAACCGTGAGTAGTCTGGAAACCAAATGTCTCAAAATGACTGTTCAGGGGTATAAGCATCTGCAAATTTTGATGACAGGTGGTCTATGAGGGGGCGAATTTTGTGGAACCGGTCATAAGCAGGGTGGCCTTTTAGATGACAGGTTGTATTGGGCCTGATCTGATGGATAGGAGTGCTAGGGGGGTGACAGGAGGTGATTGATGGGTGTCTCAGGGGGTGGTTAGAGGGGAAAATAGATGCAATCAATGCACTGGGGAGGTGATCGGAAGGGGGTCTGAGGGGGATCTGAGGGTTTGGCCGAGTGATCAGGAGCCCACACGGGGCAAATTAGGGCCTGATCTGATGGGTAGGTGTGCTAGGGGGTGACAGGAGGTGATTGATGGGTGTCTCAAGGTGTGATTAGAGGGGGGAATAGATGCAAGCAATGCACTGGCGAGGTGATCAGGGCTGGGGTCTGAGGGCATTCTGAGGGTGTGGGCGGGTGATTGAGTGCCCTAGGGGCAGATAGGGGTCTAATCTGATAGGTAGCAGTGACAGGGGGTGATTGATGGGTAATTAGTGGGTGTTTAGGGTAGAGAACAGATGTAAACACTGCACTTGGGAGGTGATCGGACGTCGGATCTGCGAGCGATCTATTGGTGTGGGTGGGTGATCAGATTGCCCGCAAGGGGCAGGTTAGGGGCTGATTGATGGGTGGCAGTGACAGCGGGTGATTGATGGGTGGCAGTGACAGGGGGTGATTGATGGGTGGCAGTGACAGGGGGTGATTGATGGGTGATTGATAGGTGATTGACAGGTGATTGACAGGTAATCAGTGGGTTATTACAGGGGAGAACAGATGTAAATATTGCACTGGCGAATTGATAAGGGGGGGTCTGAGGGTAATCTGAGCGTGTAGGCGGGTGATTGGGTGCCCGCAAGGGGCAGATTAGGGTCTGATCTGATGGGTAACAGTGACAGGTGGTGATAGGGGGTGATTGATGGGTGATTGATGGGTAATTAGTGGGTGTTTAGAGGAGAGTAAACGCTGCGCTTGGGTGGTGATCTGATGTCGGATCTACGGGCGATCTATTGGTGTGGGTGGGTAATCAGATTGCCCGCAAGGGGCAGGTTAGGGGCTGATTGTTGGGTGGCAGTGACAGGGGGTGACAGGGGGTGATTGATGGGTGATAGGTGATTGGCAGGTGATTGACAGGTGATCAGTGGGTTATTACAGGGAAGAACAGATGTAATGAATGCACTGGTGAATTGATAAGGGGGGGTCTGAGGGCAATCTGAGAGTGTGGGCGGGTGATTGGGTGCCCGCAAGGGGCAGATTAGGGTCTGATCTGATAGGTAAAAGTGACAGGTGGTGATAGGGGGTGATTGATGGGTGATTGATGGGTAATTAGTGTGTGTTTAGAGGAGAGAATAGATGTAAACAATGGATTTGGGAGGTGATCTGATGTCGGATCTGCGGGCGATCTATTGGTGTGGGGGGGGGGGGGGGTGATCAGATTGCCCGCAAGGGGCAGGTTAGGGGCTGATTGATGGGTGGCAGTGACAGGGGGTGATTGATGGGTGATTGACGGGTGATTGACAGGTGATCAGGGGGGATAGATGCATACAGTACATGGGGGGGGGGGTCTGGGGGGGGGTCTGGGGAGAATCTGGGGGGTGGGGGGGTGATCAGGAGGGAGCAGGGGGCAGGGGGGGGTATAAAAAAAAATAGCGTTGACAGATAGTGACAGGGAGTGATTGATGGGTGATTAGGGGGGTGATTGGGTGCAAACAGGGGTCTGGGGGGTGGGCAGGGGGGGGTCTGATGGGTGCTGTGGGCGATCTGGGGCGGGGGGGGAGAAAATCAGTGTGCTTGGTGCAGACTAGGGTGGCTGCAGCCTGCCCTGGTGGTCCCTCGGACACTGGGACCACCAGGGCAGGAGGCAGCCTGTATAATACACTTTGTAAACATTACAAAGTGTATTATACACTTTGTATGCGGCGATCGTCGGGTTAACATCCCGCCGGCGCTTCCGTTTGGCCGGCGGGATGTTGCGGCGAGTGAGCGGCGACAGGCGGAGGCGGAGGATCGCGTCACGGATGACGCGATCGCTCCGCCCATGCCCAAACAAGGACCACCGCATTTTGTCAATACGGCGGTCCTTGCGGCGTCTGCTTCCCGGCCGCCATTTGTCTATACGGCGGTCGGGAAGTAGTTAAAGATCTTCGTCTATATTAGACATAACTGGTGCTCAATGCCTGTGTTTTCAGGCATTGAGCACCAGTTATGTCTAATATAGACGAAGATCTTTCTCCAGAGCAGTTAGAGTCTGCGGATGAGGCTGAAAGAGTGCAGGGCGATCCCGTCACTGCAGGGAGGCTGGACCTCACTGGTTTCTTTGCTCATACCAGTGGTCCTAATTGTTCTAATTCTACTGTGGGCGCCAAGGTGCTGGAGCAGAACCTAGAGAGACTCTGTGAGAGAGAGGTGGGAGTCTTTTGAACAGTTACCACCCTTGAGAAATATAAGGGTGAAGACTTGGTGGCTAGAGGATTTAGGATATATCAAGAGCCTTCTGAATACAGACAAGACCCCAAAATTTTGGAAACCTGGAAACAGGAGTTCCTGGTACATACAGCACGCCTACAGAATAGAGTGCTGGATAGAAGCAAAGTTGAGCTTGACCTGATTACATCTGCCATCTCAGAGAGTAAAGTGGAATATAAGAAATTGGTGTCTGAAAATTTGTATAAAACCACGTTGGAAAAGATCAACAAGAAATTGGTACCCCTGCAAGATAATATCAAAGCTTGCAAGCTTAAAGAGAATCTGTATTGTTAAAATCGCACAAAAGTAAACATACCAGTGTGTTAGGGGACATCTCCTATTACCCTCTGTCACAATTTCGCCGCTCCCCGCCGCATTAAAAGTAGTCAAAAACAGTTTTAAAAAGTTTGTTTATAAACAAACAAAATGGCCACCAAAACAGGAAGTAGATTGATGTACAATATGTCCACACATAGAAAATACATCCATACATAAGCAGGCTGTATACAGCTTTCCTTTTGAATCTCAAAAGATCATTTGTGTGTTTACCTTCTGTCCCCTTCTTCTCTCATGCACTGAACATTACAGGTTTCCTGCAGACAGCTCTGCCTGTGCCTGTGTTTGTAATCCCTCAGTATGTGTCAGCCAGCTACTTTCACAGAGGAGGATTTTTATCCAGCTCTCTTCTATTACTGATAAGATAGCAGAGAAGCTGCTGGCTTATGTAAATAAAACACACACTAGAGTGTGCATAGAGGAACAGACCAGCACTGAAGAACTTGGCAGCCTTCCAGACACAGGCCGACAAGTCTGACAGGGGAAAGATACATTGATTTATTACAGAGACTGTACTAGTACAAAGTGCTGCAGTGAGCCAGAACACATTAGAATAGGTTTAGGAACTTGTAGGATGGTAGAAAAAACGTTGTAATTTTTGTTACAGAGTCACTTTAAGAAATATCTACGTGATAGAGAAGACTACAAGTTTGGTAGAATCTTTACCTGGGGAATATCTATTAATCAGAGACCGAGTGGTAGACCTCGTTCTCCAGGAAGACCTAAAGGATACTGGACAACTGAATCAGAATCCAGCGGAGAAGATTTACCTAACAAAGCACCAAGGCAAAAAGAACGCAAACCTCAGAAACAGCCCAAATCGCAGAGACCCAAAAAATCCCCGACTGAGGATCAATAGGCGCCTTTAGAAAACGAATCCGGCGAGGAAGAGGAAAAAACAGGAGAAAAACAAGCATCTTGGGAGGACAAAAAGAGAAGGAGCAAAAAGAGGAAAACAAGGCAGTAGTAATGCCTTCAAACAACAAGACCAATTTGGTCAACCTTACCACTGAGATCTTACCAGAAGGAGTGAATAACCCTTTAAGCAAGGGCCTGAACTACTCTCTATCCACACAATTTGACTATCCTAGTTTTAAGGTGGACCTATATAAGGGTGTCAGGAAGTTGAATATTAAGCACTACTTTGAAAAAAAGAAATCAGAAGATCAAAGTTCAGATAGCAAGTCCAATCGGCAGGAAAGCCCACAGTAGGAGTCCTTGGCTTCAGCGTCTCAAAAAGCTGGAACGACAAGAACCTAGAGACTATCTCAGCCTTAAATTAATTATTAGTGGAGTCAGTTCCGACTGATGTGTTGTTACATGACCATAAGAAATTTCAACCCTGTAAATCCACCATGCCCTTTCCCACGCAAACTGGATCTGCCATTGACATTTTTGAACAACAGGTTGATAGGGAAATAAAGGCCCTTGTCTATCCTCAGTCACGACCCAACCTCACCCCCGTTGAATTGAAAGCCTTGAAATGGTTGAAAAACCGTCCAGATCTCACTATTAGAAAGGCGGATAAAGGAGGCTCAGTGGTTATATTACCCACCACAGATTATAAGAAAGAGGCATTACGTCAGCTTACAGATACCTCTACTTACAAGCCACTTAAAGGAGACCCCACTGTAGGGTACCAGTCTGCCCTTAGATCCCTTCTATGACAGGGGGTTGAATTGGGTTTTCTCACTCCTAGATTAGCTAAGGCACAGACTAACCAGCAAGCTCATGGTGACCCAGAACTCATTGGAGTGTGTAAGGGACTACAACGGTCCTAAAAGCCCCCTTACTAAGATGTTAAGAAAAACAAAAGTTTGCTTTCCTAAAACAGAAAGAATTTGCGATAATTCAGGTTGGAGTGAGCTTGAGATGTCTCCCAGAGCAACACTGCTGAATATATGCAAATTAACCATTGTACCCTTAGAAGCTAATCACACCTCCAGAACCGCTGGAATGCAATGATGTGTCTCTAAGGGTACATGTAACGATTGTGGAACTTTCTCTGTGATCAGCGCACAACGCGTGCGCTGATACGGCGGAAATCCTCCACAAGCGTATAATTGCAGGCACCCAGCAAAAGGTGCTACGCACCCGTAGAGGGAAATTCCTGTCGGCAGATGGCGCTGGAGAGTGCAGAGGAACCAATCCTCTGTACCTCCACAAATGCCAGACAGGAATTGTACGAAGCGCAGAATGCAATCGCAAGAGAGGTGATTGCGAATGAGAACGAGCAAAGGTACAGGTTGTATGTGTGTGCGCCAACCTAGTCGCCACCCCGCGACAGTGCACACACAACAGCAGATATGAAATAGGAACGCGATCGCGAGATGTGCGATCGCCAGACGTGACACAAGGCAGATAAGAACAGAATACGAGGTTAGCAAAGGCACAGCAAATAATACAATGAGGAGATACGGAAAATAACAAACGCTAGCTAACCGCGAACACCGCACTCATTCGCAACAGTGCACGCGGTTATGCGCGGTCTCCACGTGATAAGCACAATAGAGACAAGCACACCTAACTAACCATTGACAGACAAACATGAAACAGAGGACACGAGCGCTTGCTCAACGGTTACCTCACCGAGCCTCCAGCAAGCGCTCGTAGCAGACAAGACAGACACACGAAAATAGGAACAGGCGGGAGATAGGATCCACAGCACTAGCGAAAGTGACTAGCGCGATCCAGGTACAGAGTAGCAGAACAGAAGGATCCACAGCACTAGCGAAAAGTGGCTAGCGCGATTCCGGTAGACAGAACAGAAGGATCCACAGTGCTAGCGAAAAATGGCTAGCGCGATCCAATGAGACAGAACAGAAGGATCCACAGAGCTAGCGAAAAGTGGCTAGCGAGATCCAATGAGACAGATCAGAAGAGATAGCTGGTAGCAACCGCTGCACCAGCTATACTCCAAGAACAGAGATCAGAACAATTTCCTGTCGACCACCGTTGGGACAGGACAATGGCAACAGAACAAACAAACAGATAAGCAATCCTAACTGCACTAAGGAAACCTGCCTAGTGCAGTTTTCCAGGAATTACTCTAAGCTGAACTTCAAACAAAGAGCATGGCTGACACTCTCCAGAGTGTTTCACAGGAAGGAATCCATATGAACAGCGAAGCATTGTGGGAAAGACATAGTACTTACAGTACACGCCTCCAATGAATGTGGCCAGGCAATTTGCATGACAACGTATGCAAATTCCTCTGCAAGCACAAGCTGCAAAACTGACAGAAGCTCTTCTTTCCAGAGTCCTGCAGCATGCAAACCTACACAATGATCAAAAAGCTGCCTGCCTGCACAGGCAGCTGAGCAAATCATCACAGTACAATGGTTAATTTGCATATATTCAGCAGTGTTGCTCTGGGAGACATCTCAAGCTCACTCCAACCTGAATTATCGCAAATTCTTTCTGTTTTAGGAAAGCAAACTTTTGTTTTTCTAGATTAGCTAAAGATCTTTTACCGGATTTTCCGGTAAAACCGGTTTGGTACTATCTACCGAAAATTCACAAGTCCCTGACCGACCCCCCGGGCCAGCCCATTGTGTCGGGCCTGGGGTCGGTCACAGAGAGACTCTCTAGGTACCTGGACCACATCCTCAGACCTCTCCTATCCCATGTTTGGCTTTTATCTTAACCCATAATGCCTTTATGTTTGGCGACACATGGTACCAGCAGGTCTCCGGAACCGCAATGGGGACTTCTGTCGCTTGCACTTATGCAAATCTCTTCCTTGGGGCCTGGGAGGAGACGTTCATCCACGCCTTGGACAACCCCTTCAGGTCCAACCTGAGGATGTGGTCCAGGTATGTGGATGATGTCTTGGCCTTCTGGTCGGGAGACACTGGGTCTCTGTCTAGATTTTTGGATTTTATTAATACTAACAATGTGAATATGTCATTCACCATGGAACATTCTGCAGAAAGTATACATTTTCTAAGGTTTATGCCTTATGGTGTCCTTGCCAACGTTTTTACGTTGGAATGACAACCAGAATGGTGAAAGACAGGATCTTAGAGCATGTCCGCTTGCTGCCAAAAGGCAAGGGCTGCCCCAGGGTGGTAGAGCATATGGCCACCGCTCATGGTTCTGATCCAAGCCTTTTATCATTTGCCTGCGTGGATCATTGTAATCTTCCACGCAGAGGAGGCAAAAAATTGCTCCTTAAGCTTGAATCTAAGTGGATCTTCAGGACAGACGCTATGGGCCTTTTGGGCCTAAATGATCATGTTGATATGGCTTGCTATCTCGATCCTTGAGGGCCTTTCCTCTAGGGGATCTTACTCTGCCACTTTTGTCTTCACCCTTCCCCCAATGCACATATGACCGTTCGGATTTATTTTTTCTTTATTAATATTTTTTATGTAACTGATGAATTTTCCGTGTCTCTATTTTTTCAATAGTCTGTTTTTCATCTTTTATCATTACGGTCATGTGGCCTATGCATGGGTGGATGCACCCTCCAGGGTCCCCTCTTTCTTGATCCTTGGAGTGGTTCCACTGTTCCATCTGTTCTCCCACCTCTATTCTCCATGGGCCTCTATTCCTAGGACCCGTGTCCCGCTCACTGCTCTCCTTTGCCTCCCTCACTTTCATCCCTTTCATCACTTTCACACCTTTCCACTTTCCCTTTCCCCTTTTCTTCACTTCTCCACCCGTCCCTCTCTCTAACCCTCACCTGGTGCCACCCCGATGTGCTGACCTCAGCACATCAAAGGGGTCAATCTTTTACCACGTCGCCAGCTAATAAGCTATGTGTTTGGGTAATATTCCCAACCTGCGGCGTGGGACTAAGCATTTACGTCCTACATGCGTATTTTGACCGCCCGTGTGCGTCTCTGGCTGTGGGGTGTGTTTCCACACTGTGACCTGTGTTACAGCACGGGGCGATCTGATGCGCTTTTGTTTATAGCTGTTGTTGCGGAGGTTGCCTGGCGCTTGTTCGCACCCGCCCCCTCCTCATTGATTGGCTGACAACTTTGTTGCCGCCTCTCGCGTGGCGTGGGAGCGGCATGCGCTGCCATGGCAACACCCCTCCGCTCTAGCAGTGTAGGCATCTCTCTTGTACGCAGTTACGTGTAGTTACGTGTAGCGCCATCCGAGTTGACGCGCTTTATGCTTTGTCCAATGGCTTGGCGCCATGTCATAGGACAGATGGGCGGGAGTCTACACGGACGTAGGCTATTTTAATGGCCTCCTCCGTCCAGCACTTGTGCACGTTTGGCCTCCGAAGAAGCAAGGCTCACCCCAATGTGAAACGTTCGTAAGGCTGTGCACCCACTGGCGCCCACAGTGCCTCCCCATTCCAGCACAGAGCACGATAAGTACCATGTTTTATGCACATGTTTTTTGTGTACCATCTATTCAACTTGTTTGTACACCTGCTGACTTTGCATTAAACTACAGTGGCAGACATGTTTTTTGCTTCTTTCTCCTATGTGATTGATGCCATGTTTCTACTGTCTGTCTTGAGTACGTACTTTCTGCTGGAGTTTACTCATCTATACAGCCGGAATCATCATATCCGCAGCTTTATACCGAGTGCCGGCCCACTTTCCTCCAAGTTTGCTTTACAGTACAGAGTCAGAAGGCAAAAGAGTAGTAGGTAATCAGGCAGGGATTCGGCAACTAGATCAGATGGGCAGAAGTACAGAGACGAATAGCAAATAGCAGAGTCAGAGGTTAGCCAGAGTCATACACAGAATATCAATAATATACAGTAAACAATCTCCTAGTCTTGTGTGAAATCCCTGGTTTCCTCCCAGAACAAAGCACACCGGATACTAGTCTAAGGTCTGAGCGCTAGCACATAAGTATTCGCAACCGCAGACGAGTTGCGAGTGAGCAGACATGGCTTAAGAAGCAGACGACACCTCCAAGCCACGCCCACTCCAATCAGCCAATCCTGAGCGGCGAACGTCCGCTCTGACGTCAGCCGACCAGCGGGTCAGCTGACGCGCCTCCTTCCAGCATAAAGGTCCTGTCTACGTGCGCGGCCGCACGATACAGAAACCATATGTGCAAATGACAATTCCGTCCTCGGCTTGCTAGACACCGAGGGAATGGAAAAAGACTCTGAATAGGGAACCGAAGCGGCTGCGGAGACACCCTGCGTGCCCGCAGCCGCATATGTTACAGATATCACCTTCAACCTCCAAGGACTCCAGAATTTGCAGAACATGTCTGGTATCTTTCAAGACCCTTGGAAGTTTCATAACCAATGGTTGAAGAAAATGATCTACATACTGCCCTAATCGATGTATAATTGATCCAACTCCACTTAAGATTGGACGACCCGACGGGTTCTCCATGGATTTGTGTATCTTCGGTAACTGGTAGATGACTGGCACCCTGGGGGCCGAGGGCACCAAAAAATCGCACTCCCGTTTCCCCAGGAAGCCAGCCATCAAACCCTCATCTAGCAACAAAGACAATTCCCTTTTATATTGCACTGTAGGGTTACTCGGGAGCTTCTCATAAGTACTTTCGTCATATACCAATTTGTCAAGTTCACCAAAATATTGGGCTTTAGTAAGCACCACAGTCCCACCCCCTTTATCTGCAGACCTCACGACTAAATTTTTCTCTTCTAACAAATTAGTAATAGACTCTTGATAATTTTCAAAACGTTGAGGCCTAATCTTTCTTAAATCTGCCAAAACACGAGCTTTAAAAATTTCTACAGTACTCCGATTCGAAGTATCCTGCGGGTTAAAAACAGAGGCATTCCTAAACTTGGATAAAGTTCCTACATTGTTAGCTCTACTGGTTGGACCCTCTTTCTGCAGAAAATATTTTTTAATATTGAGTTTCCTTGAATATTTGTGTACATCTATAAAGGCATTAAATGTATTCAAATTTTGTTTGGGGGCAAACTTTAAACTATGATCCAACATCTTTAATTCACTCCTGCTCAATTTCACTCCACTTAAAGAGACACTGAAGCAAAAAAAATATATGATATAATGAATTGGTTGTGTACTATGAATAATTACTAGAAGATTAGCAGCAAAGAAAATATTCTCATACTTTTATTTTCAGGTATATAGTGTGTTTTCTAACATTGCATCATTCTCTAATATGTGCAGATTACACAACACTCTGCATTCAAAATGATTCTTTCAGAGCAGTCTGTGAACTAATGACCTCTCCTCTGGCAGATAAAAATAAAACTGTTTACTTACAGTTGAGATAATAAAAGTCAGAAGACAGCCCTCTCCACGACTTTGAAAGTCGTAGAGATTAATGTCTTTTTTGCATAGAGATAACAACTGGAGTTTCTTGACTCTTCCTGTACTGGAAACAATTACACTGATGTATCTGATCTTAATGTTTTATTTCTTAGCTGTGCTACACATACAAATCATAATATCATAATTTTTTTTCGCTTCAGTGTCTCTTTGAATTAAAAATCCCTTCTCCTACCACTGCTTTCTTTTTTTGTTCCCTCCTCCCACTTCTGCACCCCCTTCTGCTCCCCTTTTCCTTGGGCTTGGATACTGTCCCCCAGTGTACTCTCCTCCACTCCTCCCTCTAAAATTTCGGGCTTGGGGCTAAAAAATGGGCCTGTTCAAACTCATTCTCTGCTAATGGTTGAAATCGATTATATGTCTGTATCGGTGGTTGATGTTGATAAACATCATTCCGTCTCATATTGTTCCACTGTGGAGGTCCCCTAATGCCATTGCCATACCCTGGATTGCCATTACCAACATAGATGTTCCCATTTCTCCTTTAATCACCTGAACCCATTGGTCTGGAATGTTATCGCCTCTATTACTTTGATTAGATGGGGGTGGAGCCTGAGGGGTTCCAACACCCTCCTGTGATCTTCCTGGGCCCTCATGCTCAATACTCACCTGATTGGGAACCTCTTTGTCCCTTTTCTCTTTCAATCGTTTCTCTACTATCGGTTGCCACTTATATGCTATCTTACGTTTATGGGCATCAAAATCTCTCGCAAACTTTTTTTGTCTATCTAAAATAAGGTTCTTTTCCGTTATTGCTAACTGCTCTTGAATTTTTTTACTCTTAAGTTTATATTGTTCAGAGTCCTTATGGGACTCCAATTTAATTTTTAATTGGTCAATTTCCTCCCCCAATCTCTACAATCTCCCGGTTTTCCTTTTAATGAGTAATTCCATGAAACCTAAACCACACTTTGTAAAATACTCTTCCCACTCCTTACTATTTTCTTCAGAATCCTCCCCGTCATTAGGTGTTACATCCCATCTAATACGTTTAGGTACTATTCCTTCCTTGTGATATTTCCTCAAGGTGGCTATATCTCACCAGGATTGCTGTTCTCTACCTAAAGCAGTCTGCAAAGATCTAAAATCAGTCTCCATATCACCTACTATTGGTGCCGTTTCTTTAAAAATTTCATCCAAATCGATTGCCCTCCTTCTACCAGAATCCAACAAATCCATAGCTGCACACTCACACACAATTAGAATGTAAAACAATAAAAAATAAAGTATGCGCTCAGGAAATAAAATTACACTCAGTGGTTTGCGTTATAAGGATAGTGTGAATACAGTAAGACAATAAAAATATTATAAACGCGTTCGCTGTCTCATGGACATAGGAGTTCACAGTCTCACACTGAGTTACCAACAGTCACCAAATAGGTTTCCCAGAGTTCACTGTGGTCCAATACAATCTTGCTCCCAAGTCCAGGACAATCACCTCAGCATGTAAAGAAACAAAGAGAAAGGCACATAGCGTGATACTGCTATCATAGTAATCACTCCGTCACCAGTAGGTTCTGCACCGTGCATTCATAAAGGATCACCTATCAACCACCTGTGCTGGGACACACCCCCCAATGTGCCCGCACTCACCCCAAAAAACCTCCTTAGTCTCCGGAGACAGGATTAATCATATATGGGGGTAACCAAACAGGACTCCTTGCAGCTTGCCACTAATCAGTTCTGGAGGATACTACAACTTAAAGACCCTAATATAGTGTAAAACCGTTGATTTATTATAATTATTAAAAAAGGTGTGCACTCACAAGCCTAGGAGATTACAAGCGTTTTAGGCATACAGCGCTGGTCCCCGGGTCTAACATTAAGCTTACTGCCGAATCTAATAGGGTGAGTATTCACTTTTTGGACCTGGAAATTTCCCTCGAAAAGTAATGAATTTGCCACTAGGTGCTTCTTTAAGCCTACGGATAGGAATGGCTATATTGAAACCTTAAGTTGCCACCATCCGAATTGGCTGAAGGGGGTACCTAAAGGGCAATTTATGCGAGTGAGACGTAATTGCTCCAGTGTGGGCGATTATCGCGAGCAATCAGAAATATTAAAACAGAGGTTCATTGAGAAGGGGTATAATAGAGATTGGATAGAAGAGGTTCAGAATGGAGTGGAGAGTATGGACAGAAACGCTCTAGTGAATTCGTCGAAGGACAAAAAAGATGAGGTGAGTCCTTTCATATTTTGTACAGAGTTCTCTGCACAGTACAAACAACTGGAGAGAATATTTATTAGGCATTAGGATATTTTAAAGGGTGACCATGTGCTTGGAGGATTTCTCCCCTCTTAACTGTCCTTTGTATGTAGAAGGACCTCTACCTCTAGTCTAAAGGATAAATTGGCCCCCAGTTGTGTTGCTCCCCCTGATCAGCAAAGATTGCAAGGGTGGCATTCAGATAGATTCTTTCCTTGCAAAGGTTGTAAGTGCTGCAGGGAAGCAAGAGGTACTAAACTGAAGGAGGTTGTTTCTACAGTAAATGGAAAATCTTTTAAAATCCGGAATTTTATAGATTGTTCAAGTACTTATGTGGTGTATCTTGTATGGTGTCATTGCGGCCTACAATATGTGGGCCGCACTACTAGGATGCTAAAAGAACGCATAGGCGAACATATTAATAATATTCACAAGGGTTTTGACTCTGCATAGCTTGTCCCTACATTTTAAAAATCGGCATAATGCAGACCCTAGGAATATGTTCTTTTGTGGCATTGATAAATTGGTACCCTCTTGGAGGGGATGTAATAAGTTGAGGGAAGTGTGTAAAAAAGAGACCAAATGGATATATGATTTACAATCTGCTGCTCCAAAAGGTTTGAATGTCGATCTTGATATTAATGCATTTATTAGCAATGGTTAATATATAATCAGGGATGGTTGTAGTCAGCCAACTTCGCTACACTGGAAATACGCGTAGTTTTACGCAATTACGCTTCGCCAAACTACGGCTTCGAAAACAAATATTCGCTTCGTATGCATTTCGAAGAATACGCGTTAAAATACACAATTACGCGTAGTGTGAAGCGTAGTGTATGCAGATACTTATGCCCGTATGCAGAAAATTGTACGCATTAATTTCTTTATAAATGCATATACTTGGAACCCTTCTATGCGTACATTCCCGTTTCCAATGCGTAAATTTGTATGCATACAATCGCATGCGGAAAATTAGACGCGAGTAACGCATTCGTAGTTCACTACGCAATACATATGTTAACTATGCATAGTGGGCGTAAGCTACGCGTAACGGTACTTCGCTACGCGTAAATTCGTAAGCGAAGTTTTGAAACTTCGCCTATGAACTACGATGCGTAGATGCGAACTACGATGCGTAAATTCGCACTGGCGTAGTTTCTGCTCATCCCTGTATATAATGACATTTTTTCATTAAGATTTTAGTGTAATTTTATATTTATTTTATTTTTTATTCATTTTGCTGATATAATAGTGGTGTTGTGAGATGGGTTTGGAGTATGGATTGGGTAGGATCGTTTTGATATTGTCAAATGTATGGGTGGGTTAGGATGTGGCTAGGGAGGGTTTAACAGATAGGAGTGACTATGTATTAGATAGGGAAGATTTTGTAAGGGGACCGTTCGCTGGATGGCCGCGGAGGTTCTCGTGTAAATTGATGATAAAAATTAGTTTGGGAAAATTAGTTAGGGTGGGAGTGTCTAGCTTTTACTATTTCAGTAGCCGGTCTTCGTTGTGCTGCTAGCCCCTGATGAGTCATTGTATGACAAAATGCATAGGGCGGAGCAGTAGCACACGTGACCGGAAGTGAACGTTTGGGACGACAGGAGTGCAGCTCGATCGGGCAAACGAAATTCTGATGCGGCATCCGCTGAGTGGTCACCCGCGCTGTATGCCTAAAACGCTTGTAATCTCCTAGGCTTGTGAGTGCACATCTTTTTTAATAAATATAATAAATCTACGGTTTTACACTATATTAGTGTCTTTAAGTTGTAGTATCCTCCGGAACTGATTAGTGGCAAGCTGCAAGGAGTCCTGTTTGGTTACCCCCACATATGATTAATCCTGCCTCCGGAGACTAAGGAGGTTTTTTTGGGGTGAGTGCGGGCACATTGGGGGGTGTGTCCCAGCACAGGTGGTTGATAGGTGATCCTTTATGAATGCATGGTGCAGAACCTAGTGGTGACAGAGTGATTACTATGATAGCAGTATCACACTATGTGCCTTTCTCTTTGTTTCTTTACATGCTGAGGTGATTGTCCTGGACTTGGGAGCAAGATTGCATTGGACCACAGTGAACTCTGGGAAACCTATTTGGTGACTGTTGGTAACTCAGTGTGAGACTGTGAACTCCTATGTCCATGAGACAGTGAGCGTGTTTATAATATTTTTATTACATTCAATGACTAACTGTATCAGCTGCACATTGTGTAATACCCATTATTACTGCACTTATGTTGCGGCGACAGCTTTTGTAATTCATACTGTGTGCAGTGCCACTACCAGCCAGGCCCAGCACATTCAGACAGTCAGTGACTACCTGTGTCAGTCAGCTGCACATTGTGTAATACCCATTACTGCACCTGTGTTGCATCAACAGCTTTTGTAATTCATTCTGTGTGCAGTGCCACTGCCAGCCCAGGCCCAGCACATTCAGTGACTACTGTACCTGTGTGTGTGATAGGCAGCTGCACATTGTAATACCCATTACTGCATATACCTGCCCAGCTGTTGGGTTCAGTGAACCCACCTACCTACGTGAGTGCACACAGTGTGATATACCACTCCGTGCATACCTGTTAACTGCTGCACCTGTGTGACTGCATGTGACTGCACATTGTATTAGTTGAATTAGTGCATACCTTTCACTCCCCCCCCCCCCCCGATATGGACAAAATGGACAAATCAGGTCGCGGAAGAGGTAGCGGGGTAGCGACAAACCCAGGGGAAGGCCACCTGGCAGGTGTGTGCGTGGTCATGTTGATGTAATTTCGTGTGGCCCTGGCCCAAAGTACAGTGCTCAGAAGAAGGCACGTCCCATCACCTCCCAAAATTGTCAGGACGTGGTTGACTATTTAACACAGAACACCTCATCTTCCGCAGCCACCAGCGCTACTACAAGCACCACATCTGCTGCATTTGACACTTAGCAGGAGTTATTTGGTGGTGAAATCACTGATTCACACCCACTACTGCTACAACATTATGAAGGCGCTAAGCAAGTTACACCACCTCATGTGTGAGTTAGGCAACAATATGGACGTAATGGAGGAGGATGATGATGATGAAGTACCTGCTGTTCGGTGCTGTTTTGGAGGTGTCTGAGGAAAGCGAAGCTGGGCAGGATGATTATGATGATGATTATACAAATGCCACGTATGTTCCCAATAGAAGAGATGAACAGGGACACAGAGAGGAGTCGGAGGAGACGAGTTCCTGAAAGAAGCAGGGGGAGCTCGCCCTCAGAAACAGCTGGTGGCAGTGTCCGGCGCCATGTATCGCCAGCTATGGACAGCCAGCCAACATGCCCTTCAACGTCAGCTGCTGACTCTGAGGCCACCATAGTGCCCACACCCCAGGGTGGCTCAGCGGTGTGGACATTTTTTGATGTGTCTGCCTCAGATTGGAGTAAAGCCATCTGTTCTCTCTGTCTACAAAATTGAGCCGTGGAAAAGCCAACACTTACGCAGGGACAAGTGCCTTACGAAGGCACCTGGAGAAAAGGCACAAACAGCAATGGGAAGAACACCTAAGCAAAACCACACAAAAGAAAAGCCACCCTCCTTCTCCTCTTCCTCCTTCAGGTGCAGCATCTTCAGCCGCTTTCTCCCTTGCATCTTCACAGCCACCCTACTCCACTCTGCCTCTGCCCTTGAGCGGTTCCTGCTCCTCTGCCCACAGCAGCCAGGTGTCTGTGAAGGAAATGTTTGAGCGGAAGAAGCCAATTTCTGCCAGTCACCCCCTTGCCCGCCGTCTGACAGCTGGCGTGGCGGAACTATTAGCTCACCAGCTATTACCATACAAGCTGGTGGACTCTAAGGCTTTCCGAAAAAATTTTGCCATTGGGACACCGCAGTGGAAGGTACCAGGCCGCACTTATTTTTCTAGAAAGGCGATACCCAAACTGTACTGTGAAGTTCAGAGGCAAGTGGTGTCATCTCTGGCGAACAGCGTTGGGTCAAGGGTCCACCTGACCATGGATGCCTGGTCTGCCAAGCACGGTCAGGGCCGCTACATTACTTACACAGCCCATTGGGTCAACCTGGTGAACGATGGTAAGCAGGGAGTACGTGGCTGCGCAGCGGACCAACTAGTGACACCTCCACGGCTTGCAGGCAGGCCTCTTGCCACCTCCTCTTCTACTCCTCCTGCTACATCCTCTTCGCTGTCATCCTCCTCCTCCTCCTCGGCTGAGTGGCAGTGATACTCTTCTCGTGCTGTGATCTCCTCTCCAACTACACACCCCCAGCTTCCTAGGGCCTATGCTGCATGCCAGGTACGACGGTGTCACGCCATCTTAGACATGTCTTGCCTTAATGTGGAGAGTCACACTGGACCAGCTCTCCTGGCTGCTCTTAACAAACAGGTGGAGCACTGGCTGACCCCACACCAGCTGGAGATCGGCAACGCGGTGTGTGACAACGGCAGCAATCTCCTTTCCGCTTTGAATTTGGGAAAGCTGACACATGTACCCTGCATGGCACATGTGTTGAATCTGGTCATTCAAAGATTTTTGTCAAAGTACCCAGGCTTAGAGGGAGTCCTGAAGCAGGCCAGGAAGTTGTGTGGGCATTTCAGGCTGTCTTACACGGCCATGGCACGCTTTGCGGACATTCAGTGGATGAACAACTTGCCGGTGAGACGCTTGATATGCGATAGCCCGACTCGCTGGAATTCGACTCTGCTCATGTTCTCTCGCCTGCTAGAACAGGAGAAAGCCGTCACCCAGTACAATTACAGTAGAAGGACATAATCTGGGGAGATAGGGATGTTCTGGCTACCGAACTGGACACTGATGCGAAATGCATGCAGGCTCATGCGGCCGTTTGAGGAGGTGACTAACCTGGTGAGTCGCACTGAAGGCACCATCAGCGACTTGATCCCCTACGCTTACTTCCTGGAGCATGCCGTGCGTAGAGTGGTGGATCAAGCTGTGGAGGAGCGTGAAGAGGAACAGTTACGGCAGGAAGAGTTGTGGGAGCAATTTTCATCTGAACCAGATGTTTCCTCAACACCTGCGGCAGCACAGAGTGGGGAGGAGGAGGAAGAAGAGGAGTCGAGTGGGGAAGAAGAGGAGTCAGACTCAGATTATGAGAAACAAAAGTTTGCTTTCCTAAAACAGAAAGAATTTGCGATAATTCAGGTTGGAGTGAGCTTGAGATGTCTCCCAGAGCAACAAAGATTATGAGGAAGGTGTTTCTGTGGAGGAGGAAGAGGCGGTGGCAGAAGAACAACCACAGCAACTGTCACAGGGGGCTTGTGCTGGTCCACATTCCCGTGGTATTGTTCGTGGCTGTGGTGAGGAAGAGGACGTACGTAACATCACTCAGGAAGAGCAAGAGGAAATAGATAGTACGTCTGGATCCGACTTTGTGCAGATGGCATATTTCATGCTGTCCAGCCTGTTGAGGGACCCCCGTATAAAAAAACTCAAGGGGAATGAGCTGTACTGGGTGGCCACGCTACTAGACCCTCGGTACAGGCACAAAGTGGCGGACCTGTTACCAACTCAACTGAAGGCGGAAAGGATGCAGCACGTGCAGAACAAGCTGGCAACTATGCTTTACAATGCATTTAAGGGTGATGTCACAGCATAACGCAATAAAGGTACCATTGCCAGTAATCCTCCTCCCATGTCCACGCAGGCAAGGACAGGACGCTCCAGCGATCTCATGGTGATGTCGGACATGCAGACATTATTTAGTCCAACGCCTTGCCGTAGCCCTTCGGGATCCACCCTCCACCAACGCCTAAACGTCCTGAAGTTAGCGACTACCTGGCCTTAAGTGTGGATGTAGACACTGTGAGCAGCGATGATGAACCCTTGGACTACTGGGTGTGCAGGCTTGACCTGTGGCCAGAGCTGTCACAATTTGCCATCCAACTTCTGTCTTGCCCTGCCGCAAGCGTCCTGTCAGAAAGGACTTTCAGTGCAGCTGAAGGCATTGTCACTGAGAAGAGAAGTCGCCTAAGTCACAAAAGTGTTCAGTACCTCACCTTTATCAAAATGAATGAGGCATGGATCCCGGAGGGCTACTGCCCGCCCAAAGACTAAGTCAGTCCCCACACACAGCATCTCTGCCTGCACGTCATGTGACTGGCTGCCTGCTCAAAGACTAAGTCGCTCCCCACACAGCACCTCTGCCCGCCGGCCGCTTGACTGTCTTCTCCGCCACCACCAACAGGGTCCAGGACTCCAGGCGGATTCCTGAATTTTTTAGGCCGCTGCTAGCAGCGGCCGCTATAATGATTTTTCTGGGGCGTCTACATGCCTGCCTAATTTTTCTGGCTGCACTGTGGGCGGCTGCAACAACGAATTAAAAGGCATGTACATGTGCCCATCCCCCTTCATGATCATTATCTTGCCGCAGTGAAGGGGCTTGCGTATCACAATGAAGCAATGACCGCCGGCTATATGAGTGTCTCGGGGGTTGGCACACCAAAGATAATAATGTCGTTGCTTTATTGTGGTCAGACCAAATTTGATCAGCTGGACAGTCACTGTTCTGTCATTCAGCGACATCAGCCGGGCAACCATATGGGCTGTAAAGCCACCATCACTTGCACTCTCTCGTCATGGTGCGCACCAGTCCAGCATGGCGTCACTACACAAACGGCTGTTTGCAGTCACTGCATACCTTTCACTGCATCTGTGACTGCACATTGTATTATACCTGGCAGTCAGTGCATACCTTTCACTTGAATGGATGGCAGACTTGCCCTCCAGAACAGATTCTCGTAAAAGGAGAGTGATGATGGAATCATTGATCTCCATGACAGATTCTCGTTAAAGAATTTAAAGTTAATTCATTACATCAGGGTCCGAAAGTCCTCCTGTATTGTTATTTTTGGCCTCGGGCAGGCATGCCATGCCTGCTGCCTTTCTTGCCTAGATGTGTGGTGGTAGCCGTTTCTTAGGCTCCAACTCCGGACCGGAATAGAACCAGGATTCCCCGGCCAGCTGTGGTCACTCACAATGGCAGACTTGCCCTCCATAAAAGATTCTCACCTCCTTGAGGAGGAGACCAACCTGGTGAATCGCAGTAAAGGCACCATCAGACTTGCCCTCCATAACAGATTCTCGTTAAAGGATTTAAAGTTGATTCATTTCACATACACAGCAGGGCCTCGAAAGTCCTCCCGTATTGTTATTTTTGGTCACTACTTCGGGGCAGGCAAGCCATGCCTGCTGCCTTCCTTGCCTGGATGTGTGGTGGTAGCCGTTTCTTAGGCTCCAACTCTGGAACGGAATAGAAACCGGATTCCCCGGCCATTACCCATGGTCAGTCACCATGGTACTGAGAAACTAGTACCATCGAAAGTTTCACACAGTTGAAAGAATGGCAGACTTGCCCTCCATAAAACATTCTTGGCAAATGCTTTCGAGTTGGTTTGTCTTCCGCTGGGTCAAGGGTCCATCTGACCACAGATGCCTGGTCTGCAAAGCACGGTCAGGACAGGTACAGCATGGGTCTCAGGCTCACACTTCGGCCCGGAATCGAACCTTGATTCCCCGGCCATTACCCGTGGTAACAATGGCAGACTTGCCCTCCATAACAGATTCTCGTTGCAGGTACTGAACAGCAAGTAGAAAATGTAATTTAAAAAAAAATAGATGTAAGCTAACCTTTAACAATGGTAGAAAAAGAACCATCGAAAGTTGATAAGGCAGTCAGACATTACCTGATATCACTGAGGAAAGAGCAATCTCGCCATGTTGCGCACCAGTCCAGCACGGCCGTCACTACACAATCAGTGGTGCATTACACAGTGAGTTTGGTCTGTCAGTGTGAAGCAGTACACTAATGACACTACCTGATTGATGTATACACATGCAAGATGTTTTAAAGCACTTTAGGCCTGCAATTTAGCATTCAATGTGATTTCTGCCCTTAAAACGCTGCTTTGCGTCAAATCCAGATTTTTCCCCGGGACTTTTGCCATGTATCCCACTCCGCCATGCCCCCCTCCAGGTGTTAGACCCCTTGAAACATATTTTCCATCACTTTTTTGGCCAGCAAAAGTGTTTCTAGTTTTCAAAGTTCGCCTCCCCATTGAAGTCTTTTGTGGTTCGTGAAAGTTTGCGCGAAACAAACCTTCCGCGGAAGTTCGCGAACCAAAAATTGGAGGTTCGGCCCATCTAGCGTGCAATCTTGAGATCTCAAAAGCCTGGTGGATGGAGGATGGAACACCCCTTTGAGCTTCATTAGAAAGATCAATACTAAAATGCCACCCTAGAGACTTCTGATAGCAACGTATATACAAAAAAACTCTCCAAATCCCTAACTACCCTACACTCAAAGCCACCATAAATGCTTGGAAATTACTCTCATTATAGAAATTAAGAGTTAACAACACTCATGCCCCAATATTCCGATATCTTGTCTCAAAATATTGATAGAAAACATTAACATATCAGCCTGGTTGAAAGCGGGTATATTCACTCCTCAACAGGTCATCTCCCCAACAGCAATTAAATCATTTCAAGAGTTAAAAGAAGAATTTGGATTAGAAAACCGAGAATTCCATACCTTTCTCCAAATTCGACATTTTATACAATCAACACAGTCCAATTGGCCCTTATGGCCGACATCCCTACTCTCACGGTTTGTTGACCCAGGTAATCTAAAGAAAGGAATTACTGTCTGCTATGAGACCTTACTATCTAACGCCTCAAACAATTTTTAATAAATATCTGAACCACTGATCCACCTCCCTTAAGATAAATATCACAGAAGAACAGTGGACCCGTGCTTCAAAAAACATATCTCGTTTTTCCAAATGTTCATCCCATTGGAAAATTTTACTTAAAATAATGTTAGATTGGTACATTATCCCCTCCAAGCTGGCCAAATATTCTAAGGCGCATCCAAATATATGTTGGAGAAACTGTTGAAAAGAGGGTACTCTAACACACATAATGTGGAAATGCTTAGTGATACAACCTATATGGGCTCAAGTTTTTGGGGAAATTTCTAGTACACTGGGAAGGCCCATTCCTCCCACTCCCAAACTAGCTCTCTTACACATTAGGCTGGACCTTTTCCCAATTCCCTATAGGTTAATTATCACACATTTACTGTGCACGACAAGACAAGCAATCTGTGTACATTGGAAAGACCCTGAACCACCCTCATGGACCTATATAAACAATTTAGTTTCCCTAAACCTAGGTATGGAGTACAAATTAAGAAACATCTATAATTAAAGAGAAAACATATGACCAAGGCAAGCTATAAAGGTGTGAGTCAAATAAGAAGTGGCACAAAAAAAAAAAAAAAAAAAAAAAAGGAACAAATGTAAGGAAGCTTGATGAATAGTGATGGCTCGAACCTTCGATTTTCAGTTCGCGAACCTTGAATGCGAACCTTCATAGACTTCAATGGGCAGGCGAACTTTCAAAACTACAAACACTAATTCTGGCCACAAAAGTGATGGAAAAGATGTTTCAAGGGGTCTAACACCTGGAGGGGGGCATGGCGGAGTAGGATACACTCCAAAAGTCCCGGGGAAAAATCAGGATTTGATTCACAGCAGCGTTTTAAGGGCAAACATCACATTACATGCTAAATTGGAGGCCTAAAGTGCTTTAAAACATCTTGCATGTGTATAAATCAATCAGGTAGTGTAATTAGTGTACTGCTTCACTGACAGACTAAACTCACTGTGTAACGCACCGCAAACAGCTGTTTGTGTAGTGATGGCCATGCTGAACTGGTGCACACCATGGCGAGAGTGCAGGTGATGGCGGTTTTCAAGCCCATATGGTGGGGCTGAGGTAGCTGAATGACAGAACAACAGTGACTGAGTGTCCAGCTGATCGAATTTTGTCTGTCCACAATGAAGAAACAACCTTTATTATCTATCTTCTTGGGTCAGGTGTGCCCCCCAACCCCAACACACTCATTTAGCCAGTCATTGCTTCATTGTGATACGCAAGCCCCTTCACCGCGGCAAGGTAACGATCACAAAGAGGAATTAACACATGTACATGCCTTTTGTTTTGTTGTTGCAGCCACAGTGCAGCCAGAAAAATTAGGCAGGTATGTACACGCACCAGAAAAATTAGTATAGCGACCTTAAAAATTCAGGAATCAACCTGGAGTCCTGGACCCTGTTGGTGGTGGTGAAAAAGGCAGTCAAGCGGCCTGCAGGCAGAGATGCTGTGTGTGTGGGGACTGACTTAGTCTTTGGGCAGGCCTTACCATGCTTTGCAGACCAGCAGGGCCGGCCTGCTCATGAGGCGGGGTGAAACATTTGCCTCAGGTGGCAAACTTCTATGGGCGGCACCCGCCCGTCCGTGGGTGTGTGGGGGGTGTGTGGGGGCGGCCGCCGAGCCGGAGGGGTAGCGGGCAGAACGGGGGTATTGGGCCTAGCGGTGGGGAGGGGGGGTCAGACCCCTCCCCACCTGCGCTCCCCTCCAGCTGTAATTAGGAAGCAGCCGCTGCCCGATAGTAAGAGGCACGGGTGGGGAGGACTCACTTTTTCCGCGTTCCAGCGTGCGCTCCACTGACGTCACTTCCTGCATCGCCGTCCACTTACAATACAGTGGACGGCGATGCAGGAAGTGACTACAGTGGAGCGCACGCTGGAACGCGGAAAAGTTGAGTCCTCCCCACCCGTGCCTCTTACTATCGGGCAGCGGCTGCTTCCTAATTACAGCTGGAGAGGAAAGCAGATCGGGGGACCCAGGCGAGGGAGGGGGGGGGGCGACCCCCCTCCCCACTGCTAGGCCCAATACCCCCGACCTGCCCGCTACCCCTCCGGCTCGGCGGCCCCCCATTTTGTGTTGGGGCGGCGGCGGCAATTTTTTCCTAAATTTGCCTCACCACTTGCCTTTCAACATCGCGGTACAGTTTCGGTATTGCCTTTTTTGAAAAATAATTCTGTGATGGTATCTTACACTGCGGTGTGTGCATTTGCTTTTGTGTGCTGTTTTTTCTCAGGTGGCCATCCCTTTGCAGTTTGTGCTTTGTCATCATGTGCCCTCGTAAGGTAGTTGTCCCTACGCGGGTCTTGGTCTTTCCACAGCTCATGTTTTGGTGGCAGAGAGTACAGATGGCATTGCTCTCATCTGAGGCAGACACACAAAAAATTTCCACACCGCTGAGCCCTGGGATGATGGCACTTTGGTGATGGCTGCAGATGGAGTGTTAAGTGGGGTGCCAGAATCAGAGCAGGAGGAGGAAGACATGTTCTGTGTTAAATAGACAACTATGTCCTGACAATATTGGGGGTTGAAGGCACGTGCCTTCTTCTGAACACTGTACTTTGGTCGAGGGCCACACTAAATCACAACAGTGCAACCTCAAACAGATCTGCCAGGTGGCCTGCCTCTTGTTTTGTCCATATTGGGGGGGGGTGAAGTGAAAGGTATGCACTGACTTGACTAATACAATGTGCGGTTACACAGGTGCAGTGAAAAGGTTGCAGTGACTGCTGGTACAACAATGTGCAGTTACACAGGTGCAGTGAACAGGTTGCAGTGACTGCTGGTACAACAATGTGCGGTCACACAGGTGCAGTGAAAGGGTTGCAATGACTGCTGGTACAACAATGTGCAGTTACACAAGTGCAGTGAACAGGTTGCAGTGACTGCTGGTACAACAATGTGCGGTTACACAGGTGCAGTGAACAGGTTGCAGTGACTGCTGGTACAACAATGTGCTGTTACAAAGGTGCAGTTAACAGGTATGCACGGACTGCTATATAAAACAGCGTGTGGTCACTAGAGATGTAGCGAACGGTTCGCCGGCGAACGGTTCCAGGCGAACTTTGGGGGCTCCCGTTTGCCTGGACCAGGCGAACTTTTGCGGAAGTTCGATTCACCCCATAATTCACTATGAGGGTCAACTTTGACCCTCTGCATCACAGTCATCAGGCACATTGTAGCCATTCAGGCTACACTAAGCCCTGGAGCCCCACCCCTCTTATATAAAGCAGGCTCCGGCGGCCATTAGCCTCACTCGTGTGCCTGCTAGAGACAGACTAGGGACAGCTGCTGCAGACTTGTTCTTCTAGGGACAGATTAGTTAGGTTCTTGGTTGCTTAGCTTGCTCCTGGCTGATTATTATTGCTTTTATAGCACCCCTCAACAGCTCTTTTCAGAGCTCATCCTGTACTTTTTTTTTCTTTGTGACAAACTGACACTTTTATTGCATGCACAGCCTTGCTAATTGATAGTGTGTGTGCCACTGCCAGCAACCAAGCACATTCAGTGACTATCTGTGTGTGTGACAGGGAGCTGCACATTGTACTACGCAGTACTGCATATACCCAGTACCTGTTGTGTTTACTTAATCCACCTCATCACTGCATATACCTAGCTTTGTGTTGAGTGTACCCAGCTCACTGCATCTAACTACCTGTTGTGTTGAGTGAACCCACCTCACTGCATCTAAGTACCTTTACTGTTAAGTGAACCCAGCTCACTGCATCTAACTACCTGTTGTGTTGAGTGAACCCACCTCGCTGCATCTAAGTACCTTTACTGTGCAGTGAACCCACTTCACTGCATCTCACTACCTGTTGTGTTGAGTGAACCCACCTCACTGCATCGAAGTACCTTTACTGTTCAGTGAACCCACCTCATTGCATCTAACTACCTGTTGTGTTGAGTGAACCCACCTCACTACATCTAAGTACCTTTACTGTTCAGTGAACCCACCTCATTGCATCTAACTACCTGTTGTGTTGCGTGAACCCACCTCACTGCATCTAAGTACCTTTACTGTTCAGTGAACCCACCTCACTGCATCTAACTACCTGTTGTGTTGAGTGAACCCACCTCACTGCATCTAAGTACCTTTACTGTTCAGTGAACCCACCTCACCGCATCTAACTACCTGTTGTGTTGAGTGAACCCACCTCACTGCATCTAACTACCTGTTGTGTTGAGTGAACCCACCTCACTGCATCTAAGTACCTTTACTGTTCAGTGAACCCACCTCACCGCATCTAACTACCTGTTGTGTTGAGTGAACCCACCTCACTGCATCTAAGTACCTTTACTGTTGAGTGAACCCACCTCACTGCATCTAACTACCTGTTGTGTTGAGTGAACCCACCTCACTGCATCTAAGTACCTTTACTGTTCAGTGAACCCACCTCACTGCATCTAACTACCTGTTGTGCTGAGTGAACCCACCTCACTGCATCTAAGTACCTTTACTTTTCAGTGAACCCACCTCACTGCATCTAACTACCTGTTGTGTTGAGTGAGCCCACCTCACTGCATCTAAGTACATTTACTGTTCAGTGAACCCACCTCACCGCATCTAACTACCTGTTGTGTTCAGTGAACCCACCTCACTGCATCTAACTACCTGTTGTGTTGAACGAACCCACATCACTGCATCTAAGTAGCAAAAGGAAGGGATCCGCACATGTCCTAAAATGATCCTTTATTATGGACGTATCCAAAACACCAATCACGCATCAGTAGCTAACATGTTTCAGACCTACTGGTCCTTAATCATAGCTAAAATAAAAATGGCACAGAAAAACCATATATACCCACCCCCTGTGAGGGGGGCGGCCCCAAACCGGGGATACGCCCTCCAACCTCACAGATGGGAGGGGATATTTAACAAGAGAGTAGGTGTAGAATTTTAACATATAGAACATCTTAATTGAGACCAAACTTTGCTCAAATCAAGGAAATCAAATAGTAACAACCTCACTCCAAGCGTAGCAATAAAATGGTAAAATCAACTAAATATATAAAAATTAAAAATAGGGAGGGAGAAAAAGCGGCCCTATAGCAGCATTATGTGATTAGAGCTAGGTCCCATCGAGAGTTCAGACCTTGAGGGAGTCTTGTGCCTAGCCTAAAGATCCATAGAGCCTCACGACTTTTTAGCTGTTTGGATATATCGCCACCCCTCACATTCTGAGACACCCTTTCCAGACCATGAAAAGAAAAAGAAGACATGTCGCCATGATGGACTTGGCGAAAATGTTTCGCCACATTCGAGACATTCGAGCTTAACCATCCAGGACCGCAATAATGTTCACCAATTCTGGCACGTAAAGGCCTGGTGGTGCACCCTACATATTGCAGGGCGCACTCACTACAGGTAACCAAATAAATAACACTACGGGTGCCACAATTGATGAACTGTTTTATTGGAAACCTGCGACCGTTGGAGGCAGAAGTAGCCTCCCGAGTCCGGGTATGTACATGACAGTAATGACAGGTCCTAACACCACAGCGATAAGAGCCTATGGTGTTAAGCCAAGTGGGAATTCTCGACCCGGAATTATAGAGACTAGGGGATAGTGACTGGGCCAGGGTAGGGGCACGCCTACTGGCAAAACGAACCCCCTGTTGTAATACACAGCGTAAATCCTCATCACCCTCCAAAATTGGGAGGTATTTCCTCAGGATCGAAACGATCCTATTATACTCAGTGCTAAAGGTTGTCACAAATGTAGGTTTGGAATTGGTACTGTTACCCCTATTAATACCCTTCAGGAGTTGTTCTCTATCCCTGGAGTTGGCCCGCAATTTGCCCCTCCTAATCATCCAATCCGGATATCCCCTCTCTCGCAGCCTCATTTCAACTTTATCAAACTCCTCTTCGAGCCATGTATCCTCCGAGCAGTTACGTCGGGCTCTAATGAACTCCCCTACGGGGACCCCGCGAATAGTATGCCCCGGATGGCAGCTCGTGGCTCGAAGGGTGGTATTCCCACTACAGGGTTTCCGATACGTTTTAGTATGTACTTTCCCTCTAATTGGGTCACCCACCAGAGTGACATCCAGATAATCAATAAAAGTGGCATGCCAATTGGACGTGAACTGTAAGTTGAAAGTATTAGCATTAAGATAACTCAAAAATGCAGGAATGTCTGTAGGTAACCCTCTCCAAACAAGGAGAAGGTCGTCGATGTACCTCCCGTACCACGCAACACTCCCCAAAAGGGGGTTCCCGCCTCCAAAGATGCAGCGCTCCTCCCACCACCCCATATAGAGGTTGGCTAGGGACGGAGAGAATTTAGCCCCCATGGAAGCGCCACACCTCTGGAGGTAGAAGCCACCATCGAACATAAAATAGTTGCGGGCCAGGAGGTACTCGACGGCCAGACAGATGAAAGTCCGAAGATCTTCAGGGTAGGCAGAATATTTAGTAAGATGGTATCTAATGGCCTCCACAGCGGGGCCATGGGGTATAGAAGAATAGAGGGCCTTAACGTCAATGGTGATCCACGTGTAATGCTCCTTCCAGGCAAAGCCCCCCATACTTGAGAGGAGATGCTTGGTATCCCTGATAAAACCCGGGAGACGTCTCACCAAAGGCTGAAGCAGGGAGTCTACCCACTCACTCAGGCGCTCCCCCAGGGACCCAATGCCAGCCACAATGGGCCTGCCCTCTGGGGGAACGCCCGGTTTGTGGATCTTAGGGAGATGGTGAAAAATTGGGGTGATCGGATGGGCCACACCCAAATAGTCCACCATTTTCTGGTCCAAAACACCTAAACTGTGGCCAAAGGATAATAGATGCATGAGCTCCCTCTGAAAGGACAAACTGGGATCCCCTCTTAGTTTCTGATATACAGCAGGATCACCCAGTTGTCTCAATGCTTCAGTTCTATAACTGTCGTTGTCGAGAACGACAACAGCCCCCCCCTTATCAGCGCTACGTATGACAATGTTAGAGTTACTCTTAAGCTCAAAGAGGGCCTGTCGCTCCCGACGCGACAGATTAGAATCACCCATTTCCCGACTACTCTCCAATTCAATTAGATCCCTCTCCACCAGTTCCTGGAACGTCTCAACGTGGTTGGTTCTACTAGTTAAGGGATAGAAATCTGGGTTACGAGTCTGGATTGGCTTAACATCATCAAGGGAGATTATTCCGGTACTTTCAGACGCCAGATGATCCAAAGCCCATCTAGCGCTGGTTTCCTCAAAATCCCCAATATCAGTAACGCCCATCACAGTCTTCTGGTCACCAGCTCTATCCATAATGTGGTCAGAAAAATGCTTACGTAATAGAAGACTTCGCACGAACCTATTTACATCCACAATCGTGTCAAATACATTCATGTGATTGGTCGGTGCGAATGAAAGGCCCCTACCCAGAACCCGTTTCTCCACTTCGGAAAGCACATGACGAGAAAGATTAACTACACTACACACCCCATTCCCCACCGCTGAGGATCTGTGAACTCTATGTTTTAAACCCGCCCGTCTGGTCTTCCTTCTCCTCCTCTCCTGCCCTTCCTGCGGCCCTTCCTCTGTCTCTTGTAGTATGTAGCCTGGCTTGGCGTGTTTTTTGAAAGGCCAGAAATGGCAGCAGCCTGCGTGGATTGACTATCCCCAACTATGTCAGGGGTGTCTGAGAACTCAGAAACCTCTGGTGAACTAAAACTCACTCGTCTGTTCTGTTGTCTATAAGGTCTACGTAAAATGGGTCTTGGTGACTTAGGGGACCTTGCCATAGACTCCCATCTGCCCCACTCGTATACAACATTGGACTTATAATCTTCCACATCTCTTAGATATTTAGATCTTTTGGTTTCAGTAATAATCGATTCTAATTTAGTGATGTTATCCTGCATTCTTTTGTTTAAAACATCAAATTGATCAAAAACTCTAAATCTCAAAATATTAGTTTTCAAATCTGTAATTTTAGCATTAAGATCAATGAGTTTTTCTTCCTCATAAGAGATGATAAGTCTCATCAGAGCCAAAGAGCAGTCCGTTAGAATGACATTCCATTCCAAAATAAATTGTTCAGAATAGACTGTGGTTGGCACTTTTTTAATACGGAGTCCCCTGGGTATGATTTTCTCAGCAACATACTGCTTCAGTGTGGTTAAATCCCACCACACTTTAGTTTCCTTCTCCACAAGAGACTCCAATTGTGTGAAAGAGGTTCTCAGACCAATCTCAGGTTCCACCTCCCCCACATAAGGATTCCTTGAGAAGACAGCAGCAAATTTCTGACATCTGTTGGGATCATAGGCAAGATCTCCCAAGCCGATAAGGTGTCTGTCTGCCATCACAGACTCCTCTTTTTGCGGCTGGACAGTGTCAGGGATCAATTGGGGTATATGGGTAGAAATAGTGGCCATCTGTATACGATCCATGATCTCCTCACTAGTGGGCCATTGCCAGGCGGAGTCTGGTTTCGTGGACCCCTCATTCCCATGTAAAGTCTCATTACAAGTGACCTGGGAGGCAAGTGACTGGACTTGTGAGCATCTTGCCAGTGATACATGTCCAGAAGCATCCATAGGCGCCCCAGCAACAGATTGACTGGAGACGTCAATATTGGCAGATACATTAGCAACGGATAATCTGGAAACGTCGCCGCATGCAGCGACATTGGCAGACACATCAGCAACAGCAATTGGCAGACACATTGCAAACGCCTGATGGAGGGCCTTTTGAGGGAGTGGGACCAGGAGAAGACAGGAGACCAGCAGGTATTGACTTTACTTACGAATGTTAATGGTAATTGCTCCTTTCCATCTGCCTGTGCTGATGTCACCAGCCAACATGTTGCGAGTATGCCTGCTGGTGACTCTGTCTGCACTAATGTCTCCAGTCAATCTGTTGCTGATGTGTCTGCCAATGTCGCTGCATGCGGCGACGTTTCCAGATTATCCGTTGCTAATGTATCTGCCAATATTGACGTCTCCAGTCAATCTGTTGCTGGGGCGCCTATGGATGCTTCTGGACATGTATCACTGGCAAGATGCTCACAAGTCCAGTCACTTGCCTCCCAGGTCACTTGTAATGAGACTTTACATGGGAATGAGGGGTCCACGAAACCAGACTCCGCCTGGCAATGGCCCACTAGTGAGGAGATCATGGATCGTATACAGATGGCCACTATTTCTACCCATATACCCCAATTGATCCCTGACACTGTCCAGCCGCAAAAAGAGGAGTCTGTGATGGCAGACAGACACCTTATCGGCTTGGGAGATCTTGCCTATGATCCCAACAGATGTCAGAAATTTGCTGCTGTCTTCTCAAGGAATCCTTATGTGGGGGAGGTGGAACCTGAGATTGGTCTGAGAACCTCTTTCACACAATTGGAGTCTCTTGTGGAGAAGGAAACTAAAGTGTGGTGGGATTTAACCACACTGAAGCAGTATGTTGCTGAGAAAATCATACCCAGGGGACTCCGTATTAAAAAAGTGCCAACCACAGTCTATTCTGAACAATTTATTTTGGAATGGAATGTCATTCTAACGGACTGCTCTTTGGCTCTGATGAGACTTATCATCTCTTATGAGGAAGAAAAACTCATTGATCTTAATGCTAAAATTACAGATTTGAAAACTAATATTTTGAGATTTAGAGTTTTTGATCAATTTGATGTTTTAAACAAAAGAATGCAGGATAACATCACTAAATTAGAATCGATTATTACTGAAACCAAAAGATCTAAATATCTAAGAGATGTGGAAGATTATAAGTCCAATGTTGTATACGAGTGGGGCAGATGGGAGTCTATGGCAAGGTCCCCTAAGTCACCAAGACCCATTTTACGTAGACCTTATAGACAACAGAACAGACGAGTGAGTTTTAGTTCACCAGAGGTTTCTGAGTTCTCAGACACCCCTGACATAGTTGGGGATAGTCAATCCACGCAGGCTGCTGCCATTTCTGGCCTTTCAAAAAACACGCCAAGCCAGGCTACATACTACAAGAGACAGAGGAAGGGCCGCAGGAAGGGCAGGAGAGGAGGAGAAGGAAGACCAGACGGGCGGGTTTAAAACATAGAGTTCACAGATCCTCAGCGGTGGGGAATGGGGTGTGTAGTGTAGTTAATCTTTCTCGTCATGTGCTTTCCGAAGTGGAGAAACGGGTTCTGGGTAGGGGCCTTTCATTCGCACCGACCAATCACATGAATGTATTTGACACGATTGTGGATGTAAATAGGTTCGTGCGAAGTCTTCTATTACGTAAGCATTTTTCTGACCACATTATGGATAGAGCTGGTGACCAGAAGACTGTGATGGGCGTTACTGATATTGGGGATTTTGAGGAAACCAGCGCTAGATGGGCTTTGGATCATCTGGCGTCTGAAAGTACCGGAATAATCTCCCTTGATGATGTTAAGCCAATCCAGACTCGTAACCCAGATTTCTATCCCTTAACTAGTAGAACCAACCACGTTGAGACGTTCCAGGAACTGGTGGAGAGGGATCTAATTGAATTGGAGAGTAGTCGGGAAATGGGTGATTCTAATCTGTCGCGTCGGGAGCGACAGGCCCTCTTTGAGCTTAAGAGTAACTCTAACATTGTCATACGTAGCGCTGATAAGGGGGGGGCTGTTGTCGTTCTCGACAACGACAGTTATAGAACTGAAGCATTGAGACAACTGGGTGATCCTGCTGTATATCAGAAACTAAGAGGGGATCCCAGTTTGTCCTTTCAGAGGGAGCTCATGCATCTATTATCCTTTGGCCACAGTTTAGGTGTTTTGGACCAGAAAATGGTGGACTATTTGGGTGTGGCCCATCCGATCACCCCAATTTTTCACCATCTCCCTAAGATCCACAAACCGGGCGTTCCCCCAGAGGGCAGGCCCATTGTGGCTGGCATTGGGTCCCTGGGGGAGCGCCTGAGTGAGTGGGTAGACTCCCTGCTTCAGCCTTTGGTGAGACGTCTCCCGGGTTTTATCAGGGATACCAAGCATCTCCTCTCAAGTATGGGGGGCTTTGCCTGGAAGGAGCATTACACGTGGATCACCATTGACGTTAAGGCCCTCTATTCTTCTATACCCCATGGCCCCGCTGTGGAGGCCATTAGATACCATCTTACTAAATATTCTGCCTACCCTGAAGATCTTCGGACTTTCATCTGTCTGGCCGTCGAGTACCTCCTGGCCCGCAACTATTTTATGTTCGATGGTGGCTTCTACCTCCAGAGGTGTGGCGCTTCCATGGGGGCTAAATTCTCTCCGTCCCTAGCCAACCTCTATATGGGGTGGTGGGAGGAGCGCTGCATCTTTGGAGGCGGGAACCCCCTTTTGGGGAGTGTTGCGTGGTACGGGAGGTACATCGACGACCTTCTCCTTGTTTGGAGAGGGTTACCTACAGACATTCCTGCATTTTTGAGTTATCTTAATGCTAATACTTTCAACTTACAGTTCACGTCCAATTGGCATGCCACTTTTATTGATTATCTGGATGTCACTCTGGTGGGTGACCCAATTAGAGGGAAAGTACATACTAAAACGTATCGGAAACCCTGTAGTGGGAATACCACCCTTCGAGCCACGAGCTGCCATCCGGGGCATACTATTCGCGGGGTCCCCGTAGGGGAGTTCATTAGAGCCCGACGTAACTGCTCGGAGGATACATGGCTCGAAGAGGAGTTTGATAAAGTTGAAATGAGGCTGCGAGAGAGGGGATATCCGGATTGGATGATTAGGAGGGGCAAATTGCGGGCCAACTCCAGGGATAGAGAACAACTCCTGAAGGGTATTAATAGGGGTAACAGTACCAATTCCAAACCTACATTTGTGACAACCTTTAGCACTGAGTATAATAGGATCGTTTCGATCCTGAGGAAATACCTCCCAATTTTGGAGGGTGATGAGGATTTACGCTGTGTATTACAACAGGGGGTTCGTTTTGCCAGTAGGCGTGCCCCTACCCTGGCCCAGTCACTATCCCCTAGTCTCTATAATTCCGGGTCGAGAATTCCCACTTGGCTTAACACCATAGGCTCTTATCGCTGTGGTGTTAGGACCTGTCATTACTGTCATGTACATACCCGGACTCGGGAGGCTACTTCTGCCTCCAACGGTCGCAGGTTTCCAATAAAACAGTTCATCAATTGTGGCACCCGTAGTGTTATTTATTTGGTTACCTGTAGTGAGTGCGCCCTGCAATATGTAGGGTGCACCACCAGGCCTTTACGTGCCAGAATTGGTGAACATTATTGCGGTCCTGGATGGTTAAGCTCGAATGTCTCGAATGTGGCGAAACATTTTCGCCAAGTCCATCATGGCGACATGTCTTCTTTTTCTTTTCATGGTCTGGAAAGGGTGTCTCAGAATGTGAGGGGTGGCGATATATCCAAACAGCTAAAAAGTCGTGAGGCTCTATGGATCTTTAGGCTAGGCACAAGACTCCCTCAAGGTCTGAACTCTCGATGGGACCTAGCTCTAATCACATAATGCTGCTATAGGGCCGCTTTTTCTCCCTCCCTATTTTTAATTTTTATATATTTAGTTGATTTTACCATTTTATTGCTACGCTTGGAGTGAGGTTGTTACTATTTGATTTCCTTGATTTGAGCAAAGTTTGGTCTCAATTAAGATGTTCTATATGTTAAAATTCTACACCTACTCTCTTGTTAAATATCCCCTCCCATCTGTGAGGTTGGAGGGCGTATCCCCGGTTTGGGGCCGCCCCCCTCACAGGGGGTGGGTATATATGGTTTTTCTGTGCCATTTTTATTTTAGCTATGATTAAGGACCAGTAGGTCTGAAACATGTTAGCTACTGATGCGTGATTGGTGTTTTGGATACGTCCATAATAAAGGATCATTTTAGGACATGTGCGGATCCCTTCCTTTTGCTACAGTTTCCTTGGATTTGCCTTCCTGGTTCCAGCACTGTCCCTGTTCGAGTGAGCGGTGTTCTGGTGCTTTCTCTACTGCATCTAAGTACCTTTACTGTTCAGTGAACCCACCTCACTGCATCTAACTACCTGTTGTGTTGAGTGAACCCACCTCACTGCATCTAAGTACCTTTACTGTTCAGTGAACCCACCTCACCGCATCTAACTACCTGTTGTGTTCAGTGAACCCACCTCACTGCATCTAAGTACCTTTACTGTATAATGAACCCACTTCACCGCATCTAACTACCTGTTGTGTTGAGTGAACCCACCTCACTGCATATACCTAGCATCCCCCCGAGATGGACGAAATGGACAAACCAGGTAGAGGAAGAGGTAGAGGCAGACCCAGAGGAAGGACACCAGGCACCAGCAGGTCTTTGCGAGGTGGTGTTGCTGTGATTTCGTGCGGACCTGGCCCAAAATACAGTGCTCAGAAGAAGGCACGTGCCATCCCTTCCCAAGATCAGGACGTGCTTGACTATTTAACACAGAACACCTCATCTCCCGCAGCCACCAGTGCTACAACAAGCACCACATCCACTGCATTTGACACTTCGCAGGAGTTATTTGGTGGTGGTGGTGAAATCACTGATTCCCAGCCACTACTGCAACAACAAGAAGAAGGCGCAGGTACACCATCTCATACGTCTACGAGTTAGGTGGCGATAGTATGGTCATGACGTGTGAGGAGGGGGATGATGAACCACCTAAAGTTGGTGCAGTTGAGGAGGTGTCTGAGGAAAGCGAAGCTGGGCAGGAGGATTATGATGATGAGTATACGGATGCCACGTATGTTCCCAGTAGAGGAGATGACCAGGGGGACAGTTCAGAGGGGGAGTAGGAGAGGAGTAGGAGGAGACGACTCCTTGATAGAAGCAGAGGGAGCTCGTCCTCAGAAACAGCTGGGGGCAGTGTCCGGCGCCATGTATCGCCAGCTATGGACAGCCAGCCAACATGCCTTCAACGTCAGCTGCTGATGCCACTGTAGCGCCATCACCCCAGGGGGCTCAGCGGTTTGGACATTTTTTAACATGTGTGTCTCAGATCGGAGCAAAGTCATCTGTTGTCTCTGCCAGCAAAAATTGAGCCGTTGAAAGGCCAACTCTCACGTAAGGACAAGTGCCTTACGAAGGCACCTGGAGAGAAGGCACAAACAGCTATGGCAAGAACACCTGAGGAAAAGCAGCACCCAAAAGACAAGCCACCCTCCTTCTCCTCTTCCTCCTTCAGGTGCATCGTCTTCATCCGCTTTCTCCCTTGCACCTTCACAGCCACCCTCCTCCACACCGCCTCTTCCCTTGAGCGGTTCCTTCTCCTCTGCCCACAGCAGTACCCAGCTGTCCGTGAAGGAAGTATTTGAGCGTAAGAAGCAAATGTCTGCCAGTCACCCTCTTGCCCGGCGTCTGACAGCTGGCGTGGCTTAACTATTAGCTCGCCAGCTATTACCATACAAGCTGGTGGAGTCGGAGGCTTTCCGTAAGTTTGTGGCCATTGGTACACCGCAGTGGAAGATACCAGGCCGCAATTATTTTTCTAGAAAGGCCATACCCAAACTGTACCGTGCAGTTGAGAGGCAAGTGGTGTCATCTATTGCGAAGAGTGTTGGGTCAAGGGTTCACCTGACCACGGATGCTTGGTCTGCCAAGCACGGGCAGGGCCGCTACATTACGTACACAGCCCATTGGGTCAACCTGGTGAACGATGGCAGCAAGCAGGGAGTACGTGGCTGCGCAGCGGACCGACTTGTCACACCTCCACGGCTTGCAGGCAGGCCTCCAGCCACCTCCTCTCCGCCTGCTACCACCTCTTCGCTGTCGTCATCCTCCTCCTCCTTGGCTGGTGCTGCAATCTCCTCTCCAGCTACACAGCCCCCGCATCCCAGGGCCTATGATGCATGCCAGGTACGACGGTGTCACGCAGTGTTAGACATGTCTTGCCTGAAAGCGGAGAGTCACACTGAAACAGCTCTCCTGGCTGCTCTTAACAAACAGGTGGAGCAATGGCTGACCCCGCACAAGCTTGAGGTCGGCAACGTGGTGTGTGACAACGGCAGCAATCTCATTTCTGCGTTGAATTTGGGAAAGCTGACACACGTACCCTACATGGCACATGTGCTGAATCTGGTCGTGCAAAAATGTGTGTCCAAGTACCCAGGCTTAGAGGACATCCTGAAGCAGGCCAGGAAGTTGTGTGGGCATTTCAGGCACTCTCACACGGCCATGGCACGCTTTGCGGACATTCAGCCTAGAAACAACTTGCCGGTGAGACGCCTGATTTGCGATAGCCCGACTCACTGGAATTCAACCCTGCTGATGTTCTCTCGCCTGCTAGACCAGGAGAAAGCCGTCACCCAGTACCTGTATCATTACAGTACAAGGACACAATCTGGGAGGATGGGGATGTTGTGGCCCAACAACTGGACACTGATGCGAAATGCATGCAGGGTCATGGAGCCCTTTGAGGAGGTAACTAAACTGGTGAGTCGCACTGAGGGCACCATCAGCAACTTGATCCCCTACGCCTACTTCGTGGAGCGTGCCGTGCGTAGAGTGGTGGATACAGCTGTGGAGGAGCGTGAACGAGAATAGTTACGGCAGCAGGAGTCGTGGGAGTGATTTACATCCGAACCCGATGTTTCCACAACACCTGCAGCAGCACAGAGGGAGGAGGAGGAAGAAGAGGAGTCATGTGGGGAAGGAGAGGAGTCAGACTCTGATGATGGTGATGAGGAAGGTGTTTCTGTGGAGGAGGAAGAGACGGCGGAAGAACAACCGCGGCAACCGTCACAGGGGGCTTCTGCTGCTCCACGTTCCCGTGGTATTGTTCGTGGCTGGGGGGAGGAAGAGGTGTTGCGTCCCGTCACTGAGGAAAAGCAAGAGGAGATGGAGAGTACGTCTGCATCTAGCTTTGTGCAGATGGCCTCTTTCATGTTGTCCAGCTTGTTGAGGGACCTCCGTATCAAAAAACTCAAGGCAAATGACCTGTACTGGGTGGCCACGCTACTAGACCCTCGGTACAGGCACAAAGTGGTGGATCTGTTACCAACTCAACAGAAGGCGGAAAGGCTGCAGCACTTGCAGAACAAGCTGTCGATGATGCTTTACAATGCGTTTAAGGGTGATGTGGCTGCACAACGCAATCAAGGTACCACTGGCAGTAACCCTCCTCCTCCCAAGTCCATGCAGGCAAGGACAGGATGCTCCAGCGATCTCAGGGTGATGTTGGACATGCGGACATTGTTTAGTCCAACTCCTCGCCATAGTCCTTCCGGGTCCACCGTCCACCAACGCCTGGACCGGCAGGTAGCCGACTTCCTGGCCTTGAGTGTGGATGTAGACACTGCGCGCAGCGACGATGAACCCTTGGACTACTGGTTGCGCAGGCTTGACCTGTGGCCAGAGTTGTCCCAATTTGCCATACAACTTCTCTCTTGCCCTGCCGCAAGCGTCCTGTCAGAAAGGACCTTCAGTGCAGCTGGAGGTATAGTCACTGAGAAGAGAAGTCGCCTAAGTCACGACAGTGTTCAGTACCTGACCTTTATCAAAATGAATGAGGAACGGATCACGGAGGGCTACTGCATGACCGAAGACTAAGTCAGTCCCCACACACAGCATCTCTGCCTGCAGGCCGCTTGCCTTCTCCGCCACCACCAACAGGGTCCAGGACTCTAGGCGGATTCCTGAATTTTTAAGGCCGCTGCTAGCAGCGGCCGCTACACTAATTTTTCTGGTGCCTGTACATGCCTGCCTAATTTTTCTGGCTGCACTGTGGGCGGCTGCAACAAAAAAACAAAAGGCATGTACATGTGCCCATTCCCTCATGATCATTACCTTGCCGCGGTGAAGGGGCTTGCGTATCACAATGAAGCAATGACCGCCGGCTATTTGAGTGTCTCGGGTGGGGGTGGGACACAAAAGATAATAAGGTCGTTACTTCATTGTGGTCAGACCAAATTTGATCAGCTGGACAGTCACTGTTGTTCTATCATTGAGCTACCACAGCCCGGCGACCATATGGGCTTGAAAACCGCCACGGCCTACACTCTCGCCACGGTGCGCACCAGTCCAGCACAGCCGTCACTACACAAACAGCTGTTTGCGGTGCGTTACACAGTGAATTTGGTGTGTCAGTGTGAAGCAGAACTCTAATTACACTCCCTGATTGATGTATACACATGCAAGATGTTTTAAAGCACTTTAGGCCTGCAATTTAGCATTCAATGTGATTTCTGCCCTTAAAACGCTGCTTTGCGTCACATCCAGATTTTTCCCCGGGACTTTAGGCATGTATCCCACTTCGCCATGCCCCCCTCCAAGTGTTAGACCCCTTGAAACATCTTTTCCATCACTTTTGTGGCTAGCATAATTTTTTCTATATTTCAGAGTTCGCATCCCCATTCTGCGGTTCGCAATAGACCCCCAGTCTATTGCGGTTCGCGAACTTTTCCGCGAACCGAACCTTCCGTGAAGAGATAAAAACAGGGAGGTTTGCGACATCTCTAGTGGTCACACAGGTGCAGTGAACGGGTATGCAGTGACTGGTATTACAAATGTGCAACTGTCACACACACAGGTACCCTGAACAGGTATGCAGTAACTAGTATTACAAATGTGCAGCTGTCACACACACAGGTACTATGAACAGGTATGCAATGACTGGTATATAATATAACACTGTGTGCGGTCACGTAGATGCACTGAAAAGGTATGCAGTGACTGGTATCAATACAATGTGCAGCTGTCACACACACAGGTACCGTGAACAGGTGCAGTGACTGGTATATAATAGAACACTGCGTGCGGTCACGTAGGTAGGTACACTGAACAGGTATGCAGTGATTGGTATTACAAATGTGCAGCTGTCACACACACAGGTAGGAATTAGCAAGGGGCCAAGGGCCAGCTGCGACTGAATGACAGGGCTGTATGTTTTTTTGTGTATGTCTGTGGGTCATACAGAAAAAAAAAATAGATCACAAGCTCTCGAATGAGCTGTTGAGGGGTTCTTTTTAGCAATAAGTATCAGCAAGGAGCAAGCTAACAAGCCTAACAAGAGCCTAACTAAGCTTTCCCTAATGTCTCTGCAGCAAACTCTCCCTTCTCTAATTACTGCAGCCACACGAGTGAGGGAAATGGCCGACGCTGCCTGCCTTTTATAAGGGGGGGCGGCCTCCAGGAGGGAGTGTAGCCTGATTGGCTGCCATGTGCGAACGCGAACCACCGAAGTTTGCGCAAATCAGTTTGCCAGCAAACCATTCGGGCCATATCTATTGATGAATATTGTTCTATGTTTGTTTGTTTGTTTACTTGTCAATGTTAGTGTTAAGGTTCTTTTATAGGTAGCCAGCTCGAATCCTGGCAACAACAGTAAATACTAACAAAGTGTTTATTAACTAGGTACCTATAGTGACTCTAACTCTCTCAACAAAACCTTATAGTAATTCCCACTGTTAAATCATTTGTAAAATAGTATTCTTATACTAAATGTTCAATTCTGTTGTTGAGAACATCCTGTAAACTGAAGTAGTGATTAGATAATGTATTGCTATAGTTTCCCACACTGAATGTCAAGTGAATTCTGATGGTACCATTCAATGTTTCAGCTTATACTGTGTATGTGAAAAATTTTCAATAAAAATCTTTACGTAAAAAAAAAAATCAACTACTTTACCTTCACGTCAGGGTTGAAACTAGAACCCCCCACTGCGTGGTGTGCAGCCTCATAGCTCCATATGGCTCCTGTGCTAGGTGTTCCTACATTTCACATAACAGAACAACTGGGAGCCGTAGGGAACTATGCAGCTGCACAATGGGCTGTGCTGTGCTGCAAACAAAGAGATGCAGATCTGACCTAGTAGCACTGTAAAAAAAAACAAGTAATATATATGGATTCCTGTGCTACTATGCATTTTGGAGATAGGGATATAGAAGTGGACCCAGGAGGGATGGGTTGAGTGAGTGAGTGAGGTTTTACTCCATTCAGGTTTTTTTTCAATGTCTACTGAGAGTAGTGTGGTTTTAATGCGATGCATCTTGTTCTGTTGTAGAAAAGGGAAGAAGAGGAGAGGAGGAAGGGTGAGGAACAGATTCGACAGATTGAAGAACTTCGAGCAAAAGAGCTATACTTGAGCCTGAAGAAGGCTCAGCAGCAAATCCAACAGAATGACAATGAAGAGGAGCAGTGGAAAGAACAATGTAAGTGGTAGTAAAGGTAACCAGGTATAAGTGACCCTAGTGTAGCCAGGTATATATGACCCCAGTATAGCCAGGTATAGGTACCCTCCGTATAGCCAGGTTTAGGTGACCTCAGTATAGCTAGGTATAGGTGTCCCTAGTGTAGCCAGGTATAGGTGACCCCAGTATAGCCAGGTATAGGTGCCCTCAGTATAGCCAGGTATAGGTGCCTTCAGTATAGCCAGGTATAGATGCCCCCAGTATAGATTGGTATATGTGCCTGCAGTATAGCCAAGTATAGATTACCCAGGTATAGGTGCGCCCAGTATAGCGAGGTATAGATATCACCAGTATAGGTAGCCAATTAGGTGCCCTGGGTCCAGGAGTGCAGTGCATTAGGGGAAAGCAATGGCCACCCCCCCTTACCTCGAGTGGCCACGTCATCCAGGGCCAGATTTGTGGCAAGCCCTTCAGGCCATGGCCTAGGGCGCCAAAAAAAGCAGCCTTGTTTGGGGCAGCTGTCAACTAAGGAGTAGTAAACCGTTATATAAAGCAAGCAAGATGAAAGCACCCAACCATGCTACCTGACTTTTCCACAGTGCAGGCAGCATTAGACAGTCACACCTGGTCTTTCTGTGGCCACCCTGCATTAGTTTACACATAGCAGAGGTGGGGCAGTCTAGGCAGGCATGTGACTGATGCTGGCAGGGGATGGATGCACACGTGGCTTGCAGAGAGAAGAATCCCAGCAGCAGTGAGGCAGAGAAGCTGCTAAGAGGAGCAAACACTGTGGGGGACGCGGAGGACCCTTAGCAGCCCAGTAACCAATCTACACACACAGAGACACATGTGTAGAGTGTGGCCTCATTTGGGAAAACTTCAAGTTCAAGTCCAACTGCTGATTTGTACACGGGCAGTCAGAGTAATAGCGCACACAGAAGTGCAGAGCAGCATCCATGCTTGCTACTGCAGCTGCTGCTATCTCCAGTCTTGATCCAGGCTGACTGGTGTTATTTATTTATTGTATTTATCAAGCGCCAACATATTACGCAGTGCTGGACATTAGTTAAGGTTACAGACAATATTTAGGGGTGACATACAGCAATAAGATAATACAGGAATATATGCAAACCAGATCAAACAGCACAGTATGACTACTAAGTTAATGTGTAGTCAGTCACTGGATGGGAGCATGCAGATTAGGCAAGTCGAGTTCACTCAGATCCATAGGATGGTTTATGGTAATGGAGATGCGTGAACAGGTAGGAGACATGGTAACGGAACCAACTAGGGGGAATGCGTTACTGGATTTGATCATTTCAAATAGACCGGATAATGTATCAAATGTGCAGGTTCAAGAACATTTGGGAAATAGTGATCACAACATGATAACGTTTAAAATGGTGACTTATAGGCTGCTATGAATTTTAGAAAACCAAAGTTCAATCAACTCAGGCAGGCAATAAGTTTGGTGAACTGGGATAATGTACTACAAGGGGAGAACAATGAAGGGAAATGGTAAGCTTTTAAACTTATTCTCAATCAATATTGTAGTAGGTATATCCCATATGGAAACAAAATGTCTAGGAATAAAAAAAGGCCTCTATGGATGAATAGAAAGGTTAGAGATAAAATGAAGGGGAAAAAGAATGCCTATAAGGTTGTAAAACAGGAGGGGGCCGAGGCTGCATTAAGCAATTATAAGGAGTGCAATAAAAGTTGTAAAAAAGAAATTAGGCTGGCAAAGATTGAAGCTGAAGATCAAATGGCTAGGGATATCAGATCTAACCCAAAGAAGTTTTACAAGTACATCAACTCTAAAAAAAGAAAGGTTGACTGTATTGGACTCCTAAAGGATGAGAGTGGGAACTCAATGGTGGATGACCAGGGTAAGGCAGAGTTATTAAATGCTTTCTTTGCTTGTCTTCACAAGGGAAACATCACTGTTGCAAATTACAGATGCAGAAGAGTCTCAATCTTCCAATTGTAATATTAAATACTTAATGCAGAAAGAAGTGAAGGCAAGACTAAATAAATTAAAAATAGACAAGGGACCTGGCCCAGATGACATGCATCCTCGGGTCCTAAGGGAATTAAATTCTGTTATACATAAACCCCTTTATCTTATCTTTTGTGACTCTCTTTCAACTGGCAGAGTCCCAGTGGATTGGCGTACAGCGCACGCTTTCCCATTATTTAAAGAGACTCTGTAACAAAAATTTCATCCTGTTTTCTACCATCCTACAAGTTCCTAAATCAGCAAGTCCGACAGGGGAAAGATAAGCTGATTTAGGAACTTGTAGGATGGTAGAAAACAGGATGTTTTCTACCATCCTACAAGTTCCTAAATCAGCTTATCTTTCCCCTGTCGGACTTGTCGTCCTGTGTCTGGAAGGCTGCCAACTTCAGTGTTGTGGCTCTGTGATGCACGCCCTCCTCCAGGCCCCCTCTATGCACACTCCCGTGGGTGTGTTATTTACATTAGCCAGCTTTTCTCTGCTCTCTTATCTTTTACAAGCTGGATAAATCCTCTGTTGTAAAAGGAGTCACATGCTGAGGAATTACAGACACAGGCAGAGCTGTCTGCAGGAAGAAACAATCAGCGAGAGCTGGGTGAGAGCTGCAGGGGGAAAGAAACACACAAATGATCTTTTGAGATTCAAAAGGAATGCTGTATACAGCCTGCTTGTGTATGGATGTATTTTCTATGTGTAGACATACTGTATATCAACCTACTTCCTGTTTTGGTGGCCATTTTGTTTGTTTACAAACAAACTTTTTAAAACTGTTTATGACTACTTTTAATGCGGTGGGGAGTGGCCAAATTGTGACAGGGGGATAGGAGATGTCCCCTAACGCACTGGTATGTTTACTTTTGTGCGATTTTAACAATACAGATTCTCTTTAAAGGGGAACTTCAGCCTAAACAAACATACTGTCATCAAGTTACATTAGTTATGTTAATTAGAATAGATAGGTAATATAATCTCTTACCCACCCTGTTTTAAAAGAACAGGCACATGTTTGTGATTCATGGGGGCTGCCATCTTTGTCATGGGGGCAGCCATCTTTTTGGTTGAAAGGAGGTGACAAGAAGCAGGAGACACAGTTCCAACTGTCCTGTGTCCTGATTACCGTTCCCAGCTGCACACGCTAGGCTTCAAATGTCAAGTTCAAAATGTAAAAAAAAAAGAATTGCACCAAAACAGCAGATCGAGAACAACAACATCAGAAATCCCATCATGCTTTGCACAGCATCAGGGGGAAAAAACCCGGGCAGTTTTGTTCTGTGCAGCTAAAAATAAGGGCTTGTATGAAAGAAACAAAGTTCTGATGCTGTGAAACTGTTAAAGAAACACCAGGCCTTTTCAGTGCTGCTGAGTTGATTTTTAGTTCGGAGGTTCACTTTAAAGGGAAGGTTCAGGGAGGGGATTAAAAAAATAAAAATAAATTTCCACTTACCTGGGGCATCCTCCAGCCCGTGGCAGGCAGGAGGTGCCCTCGCCTCCGCTCCGCAGGCTCCCGGTGGTCTCCGGTGCCCGACCCGACCTGGCCAGGCCGGCTGCCAGGTCGGGCTCCTCTGCGCTCCATTTCCTGGGACTTCTGCGTCCCACGACGGCGCGCTGACGTCATCGGACGTCCGCCGGGCTGTACTGCGCATGCGCAGAACTACTGCGCATGCGCAGTACAGCCCGGCGGACGTCCGATGACGTCATCGCGCCGTCGTGGGACGCAGAAGTCCCAGGAAATGGAGCGCAGAGGAGCCCGACCTGGCAGCCGGCCTGGCCAGGTCGGGTCGGGCACCGGAGACCACCGGGAGCCTGCGGAGCGGCGGCGAGGGCACCTCCTGCCTGCCACGGGCTGGAGGAAGCCCCAGGTAAGTGGAAATTTATTTTTATTTTTTGAATCCCCTCCCTGAACCTTCCCTTTAAGAAGGGCAAAAAAACAGATCCAGAAAATTATAGACCTGTAAGCTTAACATCAGTTGTATGGGAACTATTTGAGGGGTTACTAAGAGATGCTATACATGACTTCATAATAGAAAATAATCTTATTTCTCAGCATCAACATGGGTTTACTAAAGACAGGTCCTGTTTGACTAACATGCTCAGCTTTTATGAGGTAGTGAACGCTAATGTGGATATTGGGAATGCTGTAGATGTGATATACTTGGACTTTGCAAAGGTCTTCAACACTGTTCCCCACAACAGTCTGGTGCAAAAGTTGAGGATGCAAGGACTGAGGAAGAGTCTGTGTGCATGGATAGGGAACTGGCTAATGGACAGAAAACAAAGAGTTGTGGTCAATGGATCATACTCAAAATGGGTGACTGTTAGCAGTGGGGTCCCACAGGGATCTGTACTGGGTCCAGTGCTCTTCAATGTATTTATTAATGACCTAGTAGATGCAGTAGAAAGCAATGTTACTATTTTTGCAGATGATACAAAATTGTGCAGAATCATCAACTCTCAGGAAGATAGTGACATATTGCAACAGGATCTGGATAGGATGGCTATATGGGCACATAAATAGCAGATGCAATTTAATGTTGAAAAATGTAAAGTCATGCATTTTGGTCGTATCAGTGGTTTAGTACCCTACAAAATAAACGGGATACAGTTGGGGACATCAAACTTGGAGAAGGACTTAGGAGTACTCATTGACAACAAGTTAAATAATCATATTCAATGCCAAACCGCTGCAGCTAAAGCTAATAAAATTTTGGGATGCATTAAAAGGGAAATAAAAACTAGAGATGCTAGCATAATATTGCCCCTGTTTAACGCTCTAGTAAGGCCACATCGGGAATATGGAATTCAGTTCTGGGAACCACATTACAGGAAAGATATTGCAGTTTTAGAGCAGGTGCAGGGATGAGCACCAAATTGATACTTGGGATGGAAGGTCTCACTTACCAAGAAAAGTTAGATAAACTGGGTTTATTTAGTCTTGAGAAAAGACGCCTTATAGGGGATCTAATTAAAGCGGACCCAAACCAAACATTTTTTTTAATTAAAAATATTTAGTTGCACCACTCTTGACACATAGAAAGATAAATAAACACTATGATCATTTCAGTGCATAGTTTTCACCCTTCTCTTTTCATAACTAGGGTTATACTGGGGGCAGCCATTAGCAATTCCTCCATTGCCAGACACCATCTACTCCTCCAGTTTGCCGGATTTTGCCCCGGCAATTTGAAAGGAAGGGAGGGGTTCCTCCAATAAATGTAAAATATTTAATATTTGTCATCATGCAGCTGAAAAAAGGCTGCTATTTATTAATATAATTTAGAAAATAGATTTTATTTCTGAAATCTTGAATTTTTAATTTGGGTCCACTTTAACATGTATAAATACATCAAAGGACTAAAGGACATGATCAGCAAATGAAGGAAAAACGTTTTAGCCATTTATTTAGGAAAGGGTTCTTTACAGTAAGAGTGATTAAGATGTGGAATGCATTGCCACAGGAAGTAGTTATGGCAAATTCTATACCTGCATTTAAAGAGGGCTTAGACGCTTTCCTTGCAATGAAAGACATCCATGGCTAAAATTACTAGGTAATGCCCAGCGATGTTGATCCAGGGATTTTATTTGATTGCCATCTGGAGTCTTTTGGGGATAATTGTACCATGCCTTGTAAGGGTTTTTCGCCGTCCTTTGGATCAACAGGGATATGTGAGGGAGCAGGCTGGTGTTGTACTTTGTTCTCTAATTGAACTTGATGGACGTATGTCTTTTTTCAACCCAAATAACTATGTAACATAAGGAGGAGGACCCTGCCCAAAGGCTTACAATCTAGAGAGGTAGGGACACAAAAAATAGGGGGACCAGAGTTCAGCTGCGGGCTTAGAGCACTAGTGTGTGTGTGTGTGTGGGGGGGGGGGTAGGCCAGAGTGAAAAGGTGAGTTTTGAGGGCCTACTTGACGATGTCAAAGGAGGGGAAAATCGTCTATTTGAAAAGGGCGCCTGGAAAAAAGGGTTTCTGGTGTAGCCCATATATACCAAATTCAGCTACAAAAAAATCCGCCTGGTGTTGCCCATATGCCAACTTCGGCTACAAAAGGCACATGGTGTAGCCCATGTATGCCAACTTTGGCTACAAAGGGCACATGGTGTAGCCCATATATGTCAACTTTGGCTACAAAGAGCGCCTGGTGTAGCCCATATATGCCAAATTTGACTACAAAGGGCACCTGGTGTAGCTGAAAAAGCTAGTTTTAGTTTATAAAAAGGATGCTGTTACAGGCAAAATTTGTTGGGCTATAAAAGGGCTCTATATATAGCTAAGAAAAGTGATTATTATGACCTGCTCCCTACTCTCACACAGAACCCTCCCCTGATGGTGCCTAACCCTAACCCCCCAGGTGGTGCCTAACCCTAAGACCCCCCCAGGTGGTGCCGAACCCTAAGACCCCCCAGGTGGTACCTAACCCTAAGACTCCCCAGGTGGTGCCTAACCCTAAGACTCCCCAGGTGGTGCCTAACCCTAAGGCTCCCACGGTGGTGCCTAACCCTAAGGCTCCCACGGTGGTGCCTAACCCTAAGACTCCCCTGGTGGTGCCTAACCCTAAGACTCCCCTGGTGGTGCCTAACCCTAAGACCCCCAGGTGGTGCCTAACCCTAAGATCCCCCCCCAGGTGGTGCCTGACCCTAAGACTCACCAGGTGGTGCCTAACCCTAACCCCCCAGGTGGTGCCTAACCCTAAGACCACCCCCAGGTGGTGCCGAACCCTAAGACCCCCCAGGTGGTGCCTAACCCTAAGACTCCCACCTTGGTGCCTAACCTAAGACTCCCCTGGTGGTGCCTAACCCTAAGACCTACAGGTGGTGCCTAACCCTAAGACCACCCCCCAGGTGGTGCCTGACCCTAAGGCTCATCAGGTGGTGCCTAACCCTAAGACCCCCAGGTGGTGCCGAACCCTAAGACTCCACTGGTGGTGCCTAACTCTAAAAGCACCCTGGTTGTGCCTAACTCTTAGACCCCCTTGGTAATGCCTAATCTGAAGACCCCCCTGGTGGTGCCTAACCCTAAGACCCCCCAGGTGGTGCCTAACCCTAAGACCCCCACAGGTGGTGCCTAACCCTAAGACTCACCAGGTGGTGCCTAACCCTAAGATCCCCCCAGGTGGTGCCTAACCCTAAGACTCCGCAGGTGGTGCCCAACCCTAAGACTCCCCTGGTGGTGCCTAACCCTAAGACTCCCCTGGTGGTGCCTAACCCTAAGACCCCCCCCCCTGCTTGTGATGCCTAATCCTAACCTCCCCTGCACCCTCGAACCAAAAATCTCAGCTATAAAAGGTTGCCTTTTTATAGCAGAATCAAAAATCTTGTAGCCTAAAACATTTTAGCAGAATAAAAAATATGGGCTACAAAGGGGCGCCCTACTGTAGCCGAAAAACTTGTAGCCGAATAAAAACAAAAGGGCTACAATGAGGAGCACCTTTGTAGCCAAAAACCTTGTAGCCAAATAAAAAATATGGGCTACAAAGGGGTGCCCTACTGTAGCCGAAAACCTTGTAGCCGGAAAAAAGCCCATATTTGCAGAAATAACATTGATGTCTATGGAGGTGCCCTTTTCATACAGGCAGCTCAGGTGCCCTTTTCATCGGATTCCGGGGAAAACCCTAATGGGGGAGGTAGGGAGTTCCATAGTGTTGGAGCAGCTCTTGAGAAGTTGTGGAGGCATGCTGTCACGAATGTGGAATTATCTCCGAAGTCAGCGCACAACAGGTGCGCTGACACTGCGGAAACCCTCCACAAACGCTTGGAAAAGGGAACCCAGCTTTGGTGCAATGCACCTGTAGAGAGGAATTCCAACCGGCAGATGGAGCTGTGGAGTACAGAGGAACTCGGTCTCTGTACAACCACAGATGCCAGAGGTAGATTGTACGAATTGAAGCAATACAGAGCAAGATAGCCTCTCTCGAGAGTGAGCACAGAGACGGAATGTATGTATGTCCACCAATCTAGTCGCAACCCGGCGACGGTTGACATACAACAGCGAAGACCAAGTAAGAAAGCAATCGCAAGAATGGCGATTGCCAATAGAGACACAAGACTGTGTATAGACAGATCATAGGAAATAAAGACAGAACCAATTACAAACTATAATCCAACACGAAAGAACAGACAGGACTAGCTACAGGCGGTCACCACACGTTAAGCGCAATAGCGACAAAGCGCGAGCAAGGCACGGTCACCGCACGTTAAGCGCAACAGCGACAAAGCGTACCAACCCTAACTAACAAATGAAATATGAAAAAAGAAAACAAACGAAGAACGCGAACGCTTGCTAATCGGTTGCCTCACCCAGACAACAGCAAGCGTTCGTTCCGGACAAGACAGACAGAAGGAGTAACCAGCAGCAACCGCTGCTCTGGCTACACTCCAAGACAGAGTACCGAGAGATCCACCACCTCTATCGCTAGGGCGAATGCGATCCCAACAGACAGACAGATGGAGCAACCAGTAGCAACCGCTGCTCTGGTTTACACTCCAAAACAGAATACAGAAATATCCACCGCCTCTACCGCTAGGGTGAAAGCGATCCAAACAGACAGAGTGATTCACTGTCAGCCGCCGTTGGAGAAAGTTCAATCGCAACAGATAAGACAGAACTAGGCAATACAGATAATAAACAACCTGATTGCGCTAGAAAGAATGCAAGTTCACTCCAAAGGATAACTACGCTAAGACAATATTCAGCAAACAATTAGCAGAGGGGCTGTAACTCCAGGTAAGTCCAGCAGAACCAAACCTTTATGACCAGCAGGGAATTCTGGAAGGAAATGGCATTTATACTGCAAGCCTTCAAAAAAGGCAGAGCTATCAAACCAGATAAGTGAATGCAAATCCCTCACCAGAACAGCAAATCTGAACTTGCAGAGAGAAAACAGGTCTCCTTTCCAGGGACCTGCAACATACAGACCTGAAAAATGGTCAAACAGCTGCCTGCCTGTGCAGACAGCAGAGCAGATCGTTACAGTACCCCCCCCCCCCCCCCCTTCTAGGGATGGCTTCCAGACATCCTTCAAAACTGACATTTCCAACAAAACAGTCTGGCTGAACACTCATGAAGGTCGGGGCAGCCCGACAAGGCCAAATTCCAGAATCAATCCTCCCAAAACCGAACTCATCGGAGGCAGGACCCACCGAAACATGCCCATCAGTACTACAAGTCTCAGCGTGACACCCATCCGAACTGCGAATGCCAGAGAAGAACCCATCGAAACTCTCCGAGCAATACCCACCACCTTCCAGGGACCGTCAAAAAATACCAAACCTCCCACAATACCCATTAGAAGTGTCCCTATCAACACAGAAGCCACTGTTGATCCAATCCAGGGTACCAAGATAAATTTCTCCCAGAATCTCCCAGAACACTTTGAAGCTCCGCAGAGATCCCAAGAGGCCAGAATGCTCTTTAGGTTCACATGGAGAACTATCAAGAACCCCTATGGAACCTATGACAGTTCCGGATTCAGGGTTACCAGGACAACCATCAAGAGCAGGGCTTTCAGGAACCATTTCTGGGCATGCAGGCAGGCAGGCAATATCAGAACATGTCTCCACTGAGGAAGCATCTGAGCATGCTGGCAAACGAGACACACTTGGGCATTCTGGCTCACAGAGCGCATCTGGGTACACTAGTACAAGAGAAACTTCTGGACATGTCAAGGAACTGCAAACTTCAGAGTCAGTCACGACAAGACCAAAACCAGGACCGGGCAGAAAATCATCACGAGTAGTGGTCACAAGTACTGGTCTTCTAAAAGAAGACTTGGACTCAGACTTAGAAGTCTCAGTGACTGTAATTGTATCTAACAAAAACTCATCATTGACTACGCATGACTGAAGTTCCACAAGAGCTGCAAAAGTAGTCAGCCTAACAGCAATGCCTACTGAATTGGGCAATACCTCAGAAGGACCTGGGGGGCAAGACACATCTCCTAAAAGTTCTACACCCTTTGGGAGGAACTCAGAGACCTCCAGAACATCAAACAAAACCCCAGGAACATCACTCCCCAAGTTTTCTGACAAAGTAATCAAGGATTCTGAACTATCCATGTTACAGGGCAAAACATCAAACACATTCTGCGGACAGGGCAGATGTCCCAGGGATGGTTCTACAATACGCTGAGACTGAATTTCATTCTCATGAACAGGATGCACAGGAATATCTACTGAAACAAACACCGACTCCCTGACTCTAGTTTCACTGCACGCAGAATCCTGCATAGCAGTCAAACTAGACTGCAATTCAAAAATGGCAGAAAAACAGGTGAGAATGGTTGCAATACCTAGACGAGCCTCTGGGCTCACTGCTGGAGATTTTATGCAAGGCAACATTGACTCATCCAGAGTACAGGGTCGAAAGTCAGCACCCTCTTCAGAGCAAGAAAGGGACTCACAAATGTCAGTGCGAGTGGACATCACAGTTTCATTCATGGTACAGGGCAGGCTCACAGAAATATTCCCTGGACAAAGCAAAGATCCCTCAGTATCAGATTCACAAAACCAAAGTGCTGTCTCACCCTTAGACTCGGCTAACAATGTCGAATCAGGGAAGTCAGAACGCAAAATTAGTGAATCTAAGATCGCTTTCGGTTGTGAAACTGAAGCTTCTAAAGCGCAAGCCTCCGAAATCTGTGGACCAAATTGTAAAATGTCCAGGACAGGAATATTGGAACAATTTTCATCTGGCAATGTGTTTTCACAAGTGTGAACAGAGTGAGGCATAGATTTATTTGCAAAAGAAATTGCGACAACAGCATGAGGAACTTTATTAGTCACATTAACATTACTCTTGAGGTTGCATATTTTAGGAATTTTCCCCATAGCAGGATCATAGATGGAGGATCTTAAAGAATTACTGGGAGAAAAAGATCTGTTTTTAATTGACAAGGGATCCCACATATCTTAGACAAAACTGACACATTCATGTTGATCATAATTTGCAGGAACACCTGAGAAAGAGGCATTAGATCGCACAGATTCAAACTCCACACAAGCAGTTGCCATGGGAACGAATCTTTCAGAATTCACACTGGTGTCAACAACAGTAGCACACTCATTTGTCTCAGATCGCACAGAGTCTAAACTCACTTGCTTTACCCCAGAAAGACAGGAACAATCATCCGACAACGTTGTCTCTTTATTGGAGTCAATTGGTTGGTGTGTGTGCAACTCATGCAAAATCGTCCTCCACACACAAATCACTGGATCCACAAAATACTTGTCACACTCATCAGATTCAATCAGAGTGTACACAGAATTAATACAAGCAGTAAGAATCTCTTTGCTTTCTGCGATGTAAAAATCGCAAAACGCCTTCCAATCAATATCGAACTCCTCAATCAAAGCCCCAATCTCCCATGGAGCAAATGGAGGCTCAAACAACCCTGTATCAAGGTAACACTCATACGGGTTGGGATCAGGAACATGCATAGATTTTCTTACTCCTTTAATATACTGAATAACTCTGCTTATCATAGGATCCACATATGCTATTGCTTGAGGTAATAAAACCTGACTGAGAAGTTTCTCTGGACTTATCACATTCAAGTGTGTTCCAAATTTCAGACTTTACAGAAATAATTTTTTTATTTGCAGTTGCTATGGGCAACAGATCTTTCAGCTGGGAAGCCTTCCTACACTTTCTCCCTTTAGTCCTAGCCGCTATAGGTGGCTGCTGTCTAGATACAAGGGAGCGGTTACTGCATTCATTATCAAACTGAATGGTTTTGCATGGAATGGATAGAACAGCTGATTGATTTGCAGGTACACACTCATCAACAATAGGTGGTAAGAAAGGCAGTTTAAACCAGTGAGAAAAAAATGATGTAAGAAACTGATAAGGATTATCATTCCAGGAATTGCTTTTCAAAATCTCATAAACCCACTGAAACAGATCTCCGTGCAATAGCACATAAGCTATTTGGAGAGCCCACGTGGACGAATCAGTAATCTGAAATGCAGGATTAAAAAAAAAAACCTTACACATTCAGAAAGAAAGTCCTCTTTGGTTTCAGAGTCTACTTTTTTTTAAACCTCTTAGGTACAAGAACCATATTCGACAAAATCGAAACCCTCCACAAACGCTTGGAAAAGGGAACCCAGCTTTGGTGCAATGCACCTGTAGAGAAGAATTCAAACCGGCAGATGGAGCTGTGGAGTACAGAGGTACTCAGTCTCTGTACAACCACAGATGCCAGATGTAGATTGTACGAATTGAAGCAATACAGAGCAAGATAGCCTCTCGAGAGAGAGTGAGCACAAAGACAGAATGTATGTATTTCCACCAATCTAGTCACCACCCGGCGACGGTTGACATACAACAGTGAAGACCAAGTGAGAAAGCAATCGCAAGAATGGCAATTGCCAATAGAGACACAAGACTGAGTAAAGACATAGGACATAGACATAGGAAATAAAGACAGAACCAATTACAAACTATAATCCACCACGAAAGAACAGACAGGACTAGCTACACGCGGTCACCACACATTAAGCGCAATAGCGACAAAGCGTGTGCAAGGCACGGTCACTGCACGTTAAGCGCAACAGCGACAAAGCGTACCAACCCTAACTAACAAATGAAACACGAAAAAAGAAAACAAACAAAGAACGCGAACGCTTGCTAATCGGTTGCCACACCCAGACAACAGCAAGTGTTCGTTCCGGACAAGACAGACAGAAGGAGTAACCAGTAGCAACCGCTGCTCTGGCTACACTCCAAGACAGAGTACCGAGAGATCCACCTCCTCTACCGCTAGGGTGAATGCGATCCCGACAGACAGATGGAGCAACCAGTAGCAACCGCTGCTCTGGTTTACACTCCAAAACAGAATACAGAAAGATCCACCGCCTCTACTGATAGTGCGAATGCGATCCAAACAGACAGAGTGATTCACTGTCAGCCGCCGTTGGAGAAAGTGCAATCGCAACCGATAAGACAGAACTAGGCAATACAGATAATAAACAACCTGACTGCACTAGAAAGAATGCTAGTGCACTCCAAAGGATAACTACTCTAAGACAATATTTAGCAAACAATTAGCAGAGGGGCTGTAACTCCAGGTAAGCCCAGCAGAACCAAACCTTTATGACCAGCAGGGAATTCTGGGAGGAAATGGCATTTATACTGCAAGCCTTCAAAAAAGGCAGAGCTATCAAACCAGATAAGTGAATGCAAATCCCTCACCAGAACAGCAAATCTGAACTTGCAGAGAGAAAACAGGTCTCCTTTCCAGGGACCTGCAGCATACAAACCTGAAAAATGGTCAAAAAGCTGCCTGCCTGTGCAGACAGCAGAGCAGATCAATACACATGCATGGGATTGGGTGATGCGGGGGACAGTCAGGCAAAGTTCATTGGAGGAGCTGAGTGAGCGGCTAGGTGTGTACCTCTGAGTAAGATTGAAAATGTAGGTTTGGCAGGTTTTGTGGACAGATTTGTAGGCCAGACACAGTATTTTGAATCAGATTCTGGATTGAATAGGAAGCCAGTGGAGGGATTCACAGAGGGAAGCTGCCACGGTGGAGCGAATGGAGGAGTGGATAATTCTGGGTGCCGCATTTATGATAGACTGCAGCGGGGCAATTCGGGTCATAGAGAGACATGACAGAAGGACATTGCAGTAGTCAAGGTGGGAAATTATGAGGGCATATTCTTTGCTTCTGTCTTCACAAAAGAAACAGCACTGTTGAAAATTACAGAGGCAGAAGAGTCTCAATCTTCTAATTGTAATATTAAATACTTAAAGGGACTCCGAGCTCTGGCTAAAATACAAATTTTCACTTACCAGGGGCTTTCTGCAGCCCAGTGCTGGTCGGGACGTCCCACGCCGGCCTCCTGGCTCTTCTCCCCACGGCCAGGAGGCCGGCGTGGGACGTCCCGACCAGCACTGGGCTGCAGAAAGCCCCTGGTAAATGAACATTTTTATTTTAGCCAGAGCTCGGAGTCCCTTTAAAGAGACACTGAATCGGAAAAAAAATTATGATATTATGATTATGATTATGATATTATGATTTGTATGTGTAGTACAGCTGAGAAATAAAACATTAAGATCAGATACATCAGTCTAATTGTTTCCAGTACAGGAAGAGTTGAGAAACTCCAGTTGTTATCTCTATGCAAACAAGCCATTAAGCTCTCCGACTAAGTTAGTCGTGGAGAGGGCTGTTATCTGACTTTTATTATCTCAACTGTAAGTGAACTGTTTACTTTTTTTCTGCTAGAGAAGAGGTCATTACTTCACAGACTGCTCTGAAAGACTCATTTTGAATGCTGAGTGTTGTGTAATCTGCACATATTATAGAATAATACAATGTTAGAAAAAACACTATATACCTGAAAATAAAAGTATGAGAATATTTTCTTTGCTGCTAATCTTCTAGAAATTATTCATAGTACACAACCAATTCATTATATCATATTTTTTTTCGCTTCAGTGTCTCTTTAACGCAGGAAGAAGTGAAGGCAAGACTAAATAAATTAAAAATAGACAAAGAACCTGGCCCGGATGGCATGCATCCTCAGGTTCTAAGAGAATTAAGTTCAGTTATGGATAAACCCCTTTATCTTATCTTTTGTGACTCTCTTTCCACTGGCAGAGTCCCAGTGGATTGATCCAGGAAATTATAGACCTGTAAGCTTACCATCAGTTGTATGCAAACTATTTGAGGGGTTACTAAGAGATACTATACATGACTTCATACTAGAAAAAAATCTTATTTCTCAGCATCAACATGGGTTTACTAAAGACAGGTCCTGTTTGACTAACATGCTCAGCTTTTATGAGGTAGTGAATGCTAATATGGATATTGGGAATGCTGTAGATGTGATATACTTGGACTTTGCAAAGGCCTTTGACACTGTTCCCCACAAAAGTCTGGTGCAAAAGTTGAGGATGCAAGGACTGGGGAAGAGTCTGTGTGCATGGATAGGGAACTGGCTAATGGTCAGAAAACAAAGAGTTGTCTACTCCGCTATTAGTCCTTAAACATTTTACCAAAGATCTAGATCTGAGGATGTGGACGAGCTCTGGAATAATGCATCTCCAAGATCTTTTTAATGACTCCCACCTCAAACTGTTCTCGGAATTACAAAAGCAGTATAATCTTCCCCAAACTGAATTATTCACTTTCCACAGAATCTTCCACTTAATTACAAACACTAAAATACCCAGCCCCTCACTACCACCGAGAATTCTAACCATGCTCAACTATACTGGGCACTTTAAAGGGGGCATCTCTATCTGGTACAAACACCTTAGATGTGAGGAAATATCGCCTTTAAGTAGATACGCTAAAGTCTGGTCGGCCGACCTAAGCAGCAACATCTCAGCGGAAAATTTAATTTCAGCTAACAGAATAGTGACTAAGATAACTCATCATAATTCCCACTGGGAGATGATCAAGAAAATCATGTATAAATGGTACAGAACCCCCAGACAAATATCCTCTTTCTCCCCATCGGCATCTCCAACTTGTTGGAAATGTAACATCCATATAGGCACTTACCTTCATATGTTTTGGCACTGCCCCCCAGTCTCGAATCTGTGGGCCCTAGTAGAAAAACATATTCAGAAATTCCATAAAAGGGACTTTGTACTATCTCCAAAATTCGCCCTCCTATTAGTAAGTGAGGACTATATACCTCCCAACATAAGACCTCCTATTTACCATCTAATACTTACTGCCCTTTACCTAATAACTTCTAATTGGAAATCACAGGAAGAAATGCCCCTATACCAACTTCTTCTCCACACCCAGAACAACATCCATATGGAACATGCCTCAAGAAGAAGACTGGGCCTTGAAGCCTCTAATTTCCACATGCCAACAGAATGGCATCTTTAACTGATGCATTGTTACCCGAGCTTCGCCTCAATCCACTCAGTCTCTAAATCTGAGGAATTTTTGCCCCACTGCCAAAAACAGTCTGTAATAAAACAGAGTAAAACCCAACCCACTACAATGCTATCCCACCTACCTATGAGAGATAGGACACTAAAAGGACATTAGTACAAGCAGAGACAGACATAGACAACCTTGGTCATACAAAAAGTGAGACTCTAGCATATAGTTAGTTAGTTTTCTTTCTCTTTTTTCTTTTAAGTTTTTAGTCTATAGGTTATAGAAATAAGAATATAATTAACACTAAGTCATGAGTGATGTTCTCCTTTCAAATTAGACTCCCTCTTCTTCGTCTTCTATGAAACTACATACCCTCATTACCAAACAAAGTTCTAGTGAAGGCCCGTTCTGGCCCTCTGATATCACTAGAATGAATATTTACCCGCCTTTATTAATTCCCTCCTCCTGACCACCTAGTAGTAGGTTCTGAAAGTGCCAGGATCGAGAGAATTTATGCTACGAAAGGCTATCCAATACACAGGATACTTTAGTTTCCAAGAAGCATTGATGTAATCTCTATTCATATACTGTTTATTAACTCATGTAATACTGCTGACTCGTGTTAACCCAATGATTCGATCCAATTGTTGTAACATTTGTTTCTGTCAACTGTTAACTCTAATTCTCTTAAAAAAAAAATTCAATAAAAATCTTTCAATGATGAAAAAAAAAGAAAAAAAAAAAAAGAAAAAAAAGAAAACAAATAGTTGTGGTCAATGGATCGTACTCAAAATGGGAGACTGTTAGCAGTGGGGTACCACAGGGGTCTGTTCTGGGTCCAGTGCTCTTCAATTTATTTATTAATGACCTAGTAGATGCAGTAGTGAGCAATGTTGCTATTTTTGCAGATGATACAAAATTGTGCAGAATCATCAACTCTCAGGAAGATAGTGTCATATTGCAACAGGATCTGGATAGGATGGCTATATGGGCACATACATGGCAGATGAAATTCAATGCTGAAAAATGTAAAGTCATGCATTTTGGACGTACTAATGGTCTAGCGCCATACAAAATAAATGGGATACAGTTGGGGACATCACACTTGGAGAAGGACTTAGGAGTACTCATCGACAACAAGTTAAATAATCATACTCAATGCCAAGCAGCTGCAGCTAAAGCTAACAAAATTTTGGGATGCATTAAAAGAGAAATACAAACTCGAGATGCTAGCATAATATTGCCCCTGTTTAACTCTCTAGTAAGGCCACATCTGGAATATTGAATTCAGTTCTGGGCACCACATTACAAAACAGATATTGCAGTTTTAGAGCAAGTGCAGAGACGAGCAACAACATTGATATGTGGGATGGAAGGTCTCACTTACCAAGAAAGGTTAGATAAACTGGGTTTATTTAGTCTAGAGAAAAGACGCCTTAGAGGGGATCTAATTAACATGTATAAATACATCAGAGGGCAATATAAAAGCTTGGCGGATGAGCTTTTTGTCCCTAGGCCTTCTCAAAGGACTAGAGGTCATGATCTGCGCATGGAGGAAAAATGTTTTAGCCATTTATTTAGGAATGGGTTCTTTACAGTAAGAGTGATTAAAATGTGGAATGCATTGCCACAGGAAGTCGTTATGGCAAACTCTATACCTGCATTTAAAGGGGGCTTAGATGCTTTCCTTGCGTTGAAAGACATCCATGGCTACAATTACTAGGTAATGCCTAATGATGTTGATCCAGGGATTTTATCTGATTGCCATCTGGAGTCGGGAAGGAATTTTTCCCTTTAGGGGCTAATTGGACCATGCCTTGTAAGGTTTTTTTTGCCTTCCTCTGGATCAACAGGGATATGTGAGGGAGCAGGCTGGTGTTGTACTTTATACTGGTTGAACTCGATGGACGTATGTCTTTTTTCAACCAAAATAACTATGTAACTATGTAACTATGTGTAAAGATCTGCTTAGAGTTGAGCCGAAATTTTCATAATTTCGCATTACTATAATTACGCATGCGAAATTTGCGATTACGATGCGAAATTACGGTAGCGTAATTGCCATTAAAATCGTAATTGAAAATACCGTAAGCGTAATTTTCAACGCGTAATTTCGCGTTTCGTTCATGCCGTAATTTCGCATTAAACGCTACCGTAATTTCGCGTTAAACCGTAACGCTCCGTATAATATAAAAAAGCCGCCGACTTTAAGGGTTAATAGCAAAGCCCCCTTAAATGCTAAGAGCCTCAAATTTGGAGAATATATTAAGGAGATCAGGAGGAATAAGAGGAAATTTTTTTTTTCAAAAAGACCTTATAGTTTTTGAGAAAATCGATGTTAAAGTTTCAAAGTAAAAATGTATACATTTAAAAACCCGCCGACTTTAACGGTTAATAGCAAAGCCTGCTTAAAGTTTAGGAACACCAAATTCCTAGGGTATATTAAGGGGATCAGTGGGAATAAGAGGAAAACATTTTTTTCAAAAAGACCTTAAAGTTTTTGAGAAAATCGATTTTTAAGTTTCAAGGGCAAAAATGTCTTTTAAATGCGGAAAATGTCAGTTTTTTTTGCACAGGTAACAATAGTGTATTATTTTCATAGATTCCCCCAAGTGGGAAGAGTTTTACTTACTTCGTTCTGAGTGTGGGAAATATAAAAAAAAACTACGTGGGGTCCCCCCTCCCAGACCTCTTTAACCCCTTGTCCCCCATGCAGGCTGGGATAGCCAGAATGCGGAGCACCGGCCGCGTGGGGCTCCGCACCCTGACTATACCAGCCCGCATGGTCCATGGATTGGGGGGTCTCGGAAGGGGAGGGGCAGCCAAGCTTTCCCCTCCCCCTCCGAGCCCTTGTCCAATCCAAGGACAAGGGGCTCTTCTTCACCTCCGATGGGCGGTGGAGGTGGAGGCCGCGATTTCCTGGGGGGGGGGGGGGTTTCATGGTGGAATCTGGGAGTCCCCTTTAAAAAGGGGTCCCCCAGATGCCCACCCCCCCTCCCAGGAGAAATGAGTATAGAGGTACTTGTACCCCTTACCCATTTCCTTTAAGAGTTAAAAGTAAATAAACACACAAACACTTAGAAAAAGTATTTTAATTGAACAAAAAACATAACCACGAAAAAAGTCCTTTAATATTCTTAATTAACCATTAATACTTACCTGTCCCTTTAAATAAATGATCCCACGCAATATCCTCGGAAATGTTCTATCAGTTACAATGTAACAAAGTTATTACAATGTAACAACTTTGTTACATTGTAACTACGCCGCACCCGACGTCACTCGCCGCTCAGCCGCCGCACGGACCCGACAGAGCTCTGAGCTATATAGCTCAGAGCTCTCTAAGCATCTTTGTATTTGGGCTCCAAGGAGCCCCATTGGTCCTTAGCAGACCAATGGGGTTCCTTCTGATTTGAGGTCTGCTCCTCTTATTCCTCCTGAAATTTTGCGCTCTGACTCCTTGGATTCGACATTGTTAGCCGAGTCTAAGGGTGAGACAGCGCTTTGGTTTTGTGAATCTGATACTGGGGAAAGTAATGACTTTCCACCCTGTACTCTGGATGAGTCAATATTACTGTGCAATAAATCTTATGCAGGGAGCCCAGAGGCGCCTCTAGGTATTGCAGCTAATTTTATCTGTTGTTCTGCCATTTCAGAATTGCAGTCTGGTTTGACTGCTATGAAGGATTCTGCCTGCAGTGAAACTAAACTCAGGGAGTCAGTATTGGTTTCTCTAGATATTCCTGTGCATCCTGTTCTAGATGATGAAATTCAGTCTCAGCATATGGTAGAACCATCCCTGGGACATTTGCCTTGTCCGCAAGAGGTATTTGATGTTCTGCCCTGTAACATGGATAGTTCAGAATCATTGTCAGAAAACTTGGGAAATGATGCTCCTGAGGTCTTGTTTGATGTTCTGGAGGTCTCTGAGTTCCTCCCAAAGGGTGCAGAACTTTTAGGAGGTGCCTCCTGTCCCGCAGGGCCGTTTGAGGTTTTGCCCACTTCGGTAGGCATTGCTATTATGCTGACTACTTTTGCAGCTCTTGTGGAGCTTCAGTCATACGTAGTCAATGATGAGTTTTGGTTAGATACTATTACAGTCACAGAAACTTCTAAGTCTGAGTCCAAGTGTTCTTTTGAAAGACCAGTACCTGTGACCACTACTCGTGATGATTTTCCCCCGGTCCTGGTTTTAGTCTTGTCGTGACGGACTCTGAGGTTGGCAGTTCCTCGACATGTCCTCAGGGTTCTCTTGTGCTAGTGTACCCCAATGTGCTCTGTGAGTCAGAATGTCCAAGTGTGTCTCGGTTACCGGCATGCTCAGATGCTTCCTCGGTGGAGACATGTTCTGATTTTGCCTGCCTGTCTGCATGCCCAGAATTGGTCCCTGAAAGCCCTGATCTTGATGGTTGTCCTGGTAATCCTGAATCCGGAATTGTCATTGGTTCCATAGGGGTTCTTGATAGTTATCCATGTGAGCCTGGTGAGCATTCTGGCCTCTTGGGATCTCTGCGGAGCTTCAAAGTGTTCTGGGAAATTCCGTGAGGAATTTTGCTTTGTACCCAGGATGGGATCAACAGTGGCTTTTGTGTTGAAAGGGACACTTTGAATAGGTATTGTGGCAGGTTTGGTATTTTTGGACGGTCCCTGGACGGTGGTGGGTATTGCTTGGAGGGTGTCGGTGGGTTCTTCTCTGGCATTCACAGTTCTGATGGGTGTTACACTGAGACTTGTAGTGCTGATGGGCATGTTTCGGTGGCTTCTGCTTCCGACGAGGTCGGTTTCGGGATGATTGACTCTGGAATTGGGCCTTGTCGGGCTGACCCGACCTTCATGAGTGTTCAGTCGGATTTTTTGGGAAACGTCCGTTTTGAGAGACGTCTGGAAGCCATCCCTAGAAGGGAAGGGAAGGGGGGGGGGTACTGTTATTATCTGCACGGCAGGTCCCTGGAAAAGAGACCTGTCTCCACTCTGCAAGCTTCACAGTTGCTGTTCTGGGGAAGAATTTGCATCCACTTGCCATGCAAATTGCTTAGCTGCTTCCTCTGATGGCTTGCAGTATAAAAACCATTTCTTCCCAGAGCTCCTTGCTGGTCATGATGGTTTGTTCCTGCTAACTTACCTGGAGTCTCAGCCTTTGCTAACTGTTTGCTAAGATTATCTTAGAGTAATTCCTTGAAAGTGCACTAGGCATTCCTTCTAGCGTAGTCAGGTTGTATTATCTGTACTGCCTTGTATTGTCTATCTGTTCCAATTGTCTTGTCGCCAGCGGCGGTCGACTGGAAATCCTTCTGTCCGTGGTGATCGCATTCGCCCTAGCGGTAGTGGCGGTGGTTCCTTCTGTACTCTGTCTTAGGGGTACAAGCCAGAGCAGCGGTTGCTACTGATTTCTCCATCTGTCTGTCTGTCTTGATCGCATCCGCCCTAGCGGTAGTGGCGGTGGTTCTTTCTGTACTCTGTCTGGGAGTGTAGGCCAGAGCTGTGGTTGCTACTGGCTACTCCTTCTGTCTGTCTTGTCTGGAACGAACGCTTGCTGTAGGCTCGGTGAGGTAACCGTTTAGCAAGCGCTCGCGTTCTCTATTCGTTTTCGTGTTACATTGGTTAGTTAGGGTTGGCGTGCTTTGTCTCTGTTGCGCTTTTTGTGCGGAGACTGCGCCATTAGCGTGCTTTGACGCTGTTGCGCTTTTCGCATGGCGACCGCGCTTAGCGAGTGCGTTTGTTATTTTCCTTGGTGTTCTGATCTTATTTGCTGTGTCTTTCTTGCTACACTTGTGCTCTGTCTTACTCGGTCTTGTGTCACTATTGGCAATCGCCACTCTTGCGATTGCGTTCCCACTTGGTTTCCACTGTTGTGTGTTCACCGTCGCCGGGTAGCGACTAGATTGGTGGACACACATACATTCTGTCTCTCTGCTCACTTTCTCTCTACAGGTGCATTGCACCAAAGCTGGGTTCTGTCGTTTTATACGCTTGTGGAGGACTTCCGCAGTGTCAGCGCACATCTTGTGCGTTGACCACGAAGATAATTCCACAATCGTTACAGCATGGAAGAGGAGTTTAGGGGTGACAAAGGTCAGGAAAGGGCAGATCTTGCAGATGTTATGAAGGTGGATGTTGCAGGACTTTGTGAGGTTTTGGATGTGGGGGGTGAAGGAGAGTGCATAGTCCAGGGTGACACCCAGACAGCGGGCTTGAGAGGTAGGGCAAATGGTAGTGTGGTTAACAGTGACATTCACATCTGGGAGGGTCAGGGATGGCTGGGCTGGGAAGATCATACATTCTGTTGTGTCCAGGTTTAATTTCAGGAATCTAGCGGACTTCCAGGAGGAGATAGCTGATAGGCAGGAGGAGACCTTGTCCATGGGAGTGGTGGATAGGTCAGGGGTGTGGAGGTAGATCTTGGTGTCATCTGCATACAGATGATAGTTAAAACCCATGGAGGAGATAACCTTGCCAATGGAGGATCTGTATAGGGAGAACAGTAGGGGGCCAAGGAAGGAACAAGCCTTGGGGAACTCCCACTGAGAGGTGGTTGGGCGTGGATGAGGACTCGTTGAAGGAAGTCAAACCCAGATTGCAGTGGGTCTAGCAGGGAGCTGGCATTTAGGTACTGGGTCAGGTGTTTGTGAACCAGACGCTCAAGGAGTTTTGAGGCAAAGGGGAGGAGAGAGATAGGGTGATAATTGGAGGGTAGTGAGGGGTCAAGGGAGGGTTTCTTGAGCAGAGGTAGTACAGTGGCTTGCTTGAAGTCTGAGGGGAAGGTGCCTGTGGGAGAGGTTAAACAGGGCAGTGAGGACTGGGGAAAAATCCATGAAATGAGGAGGGAGTAAGTTAAAAGGGACGGAGTCAAGGGGGGGGGGGGTAGTGGTATGGGAAGTCTGCAGTAGGTGGTTGACATCCTCAATGGTAGTAGGAGTGAAGGAGGTGAGGGGAGGATAGGGTGGAGGAGGAGATGGATGGGAGGTGAGGTGAGGATTGAAGGCTGGATATTTCCTGACAAATGGAGACAATTTTGTTGGTGAAGTGGGTGGCAAAATCCTTGTAGAGAGGGGAAAACTCCCTGAAGCTTCACGAGGAGGAGACAGGAACGTCAGGCAGGCATATCTCCACAACTCCTACTGAGAGAGAGAGAGACGCTCTGCAAATAGAACTATAGTACATCCTGGCTGCTTATGTGTGGATATGTGGGTATTGTATTTGCAGCCTTATCCTACCTGTTTTACAATGTTGAGCAGGACATGAGGGACGTAGGAAGGGAAGCAGTTGCCGGGGACTGGGGGCAGAGGTCTGTCTATTTTCACAAGTTCTGTTCTTGGCTGTTGTACCTCTGCCTCAGATATGTTAAGGTGTTGTATAACAACATGCAAACCAGGTGTTCTTACTCCCATCTCTCTGAACTGGCTGCATACTTGCTACAATTGTGTGACTATCTACCTAAGTCTAGACATTGTATTACAGTCAGATAACAGATGTTTTTAAAAGTAGACCATATGGCAGATTCCATACTCCTTTCAGCTTAGGTTTTATAAGGCATGTTTTGTGTGGGAAGGGGGGCTGGCAGAAAGGGACTGTGGAAGGGAGGGAGGGGAGAGATATAGGCCATGCAGTGGTACTGCACTAGGGCCCCATGACTCGTGTGTGTGTGTGGTGGTGGTGGTGGGGGGGGGGGAGTTAGGATGCAGTAAAAAAGCAAAGGAAAGGGGGGGGGGGTTGCCCAGAATTACTTACCTGGGCTTCCTCCAGCCCCCAGTCTATCGGGACCCTTCCTTGGTGTAATTCTGTTTCCCTCCAGAGTGCTACTGGCCCCCCAAAAGATCTGATAGCACCCACTGTCGGAGAGTACTGTACTGTGCATTGCGTGGGTCTATCTGGGTGCCTCCTCAATCTCGCTCCCATGGCCAGAAGCATTTGCAGTTTACAAAGACTTAACCTGTGCATGCGCAGAATGCTCCTGGCCATAGGAGCATGATCAAGGAGGTGCGCAGACAGGCCAGTGCATGCACAGTATCCAAAGATTTTGGAGGGGACAGCGGCACCATGGAGACAATTAGAACTAAAGCAAGTGTCCTGATAGACTGCTGGGGGCTGGAAGGAGCCTCAGGTAGGTAAAGCTGATCTTCCCAGTGAACCGCCCTCCCCCCAGCAGGGCCAGGCTGAAGCAGAGGTGAAAGAGGCTGGAGCCTCAGGGCGCAGTGTTGGAGGGGGTACACAACTAACTCAGCTATCATTCTCCTATTGTGTTTGAAACAGAGATAAATTAAGAAAGGGTATACATGGCAGTGACTGCAAGCCAGATAACTAGAGATTAAGATGTTGGGGTGTTGGTGCACCTCTTAATTTTAAAGCAATCAGTATGTGAGGGTGGGGTGGGAGGGATGGAGGGGCGCACTTTGGTGTCTCAGACTTGGGTGCTGGAGGACCTTGTCTTGGCTCTGACCCCAGTATTCATTTATAAATGGACATAGGCTATGCAGTATTATATAAGAGAGAACAGAGGCGCCAAAAGGATAAAAGGAGTTTTAAAGGAGCTTAAAAGCCAAAGCTTGGTAATTAGAGGAGGCAGTGGTGGACTTACCCCCTCCAAGCAGACACAACACGACTGTACATTCAGTCTATTTATTAATGAAGTCCAGATAAAACAAAGCAACGCGTTTCACGTGTCAGCGCCCGCTTCCTCAGGCAATAGAAAAAGGAGTTAAAACATCTAGCAAAACAAACGACACTCAGCGCCTCTGCCTCCGTGGTCGCAAACATCACCCGTGGTCGCAAACATCACCCGAAGCCTGAAAAATGCAGTTGCCTGCAAGGTTCACCTCACCATTGACCCGTGAACGAGTGCGTTTTGCCAGGGTTGGTACATCTCCCTTACGGCGCACTGGGTGAACCTTGTAGAGCCTGGGAGCGACACCTCACCCGCTATGGCACAGGTTTTGCCAACACCTCAAATAGCCGGACCTGCATCCCTACGAGTTGATGACAGCACATATCTCTCTGGCTCCTTCTCCTCCACCACCGCTCCAAACTCTACCTCATCCGGCAGCGCTAACTCAGCAATAGGTGCGTGGAAGCGGTGCAGCACAGCTGTTGCCATGCATCAGCAGGCCTTATTAAAGCTGATCTGCCTTGGAGATAAGCAGCACATAGGTGCTGAAATTTGGAAGGGAATACAGGAACAGACCCAGTTGTGGCTGGCACCGCTGGACCTGGAACCAGGCCTGGTTGTGTGTGATAATGGGAGCAATCTCATTAGCGCGTTACAGTTGGCAAAGCTGAGACATCCCTTGCCTGGCCCGCGTTCTGAACCTATTGGTTCAGCGGTTCCTGAGGACATACCCAGACGTGGCGGATCTTCTGCAGAAGGTGCAACGAGTGGCACAGTATTTTCGCAAATCCAGTACCGCTTCGGCCGCACTCACTAAGTTGCAGCAGCGATTCAGTCTACCCAACCATCGCTTGGTGTGCGATGTGCCCATGCGCTGGAATTCGACGCTGCACATGTTAGCATGCCTTTGCGAGCCGAAGAGTGCGGTAGTCCAGTACCTGATGGAGCAGTACCGAGGCAGTCAGCTGCCCAACTTTTGTGGTTCAGAGTGGGCCACCATGTTGGACCTCTGCAAAGTCCTCCAAAATTTTGAGCAATCCACGTTGCTTGTGAGCGGTGATAACTCATTAGTCAGCATTGCAATACCACTGCTGTGTTTACTGAAGAAATCAATACTGAAGATCAAGGAAGACGCAATCAGGATGGAGAGGGGGAATTCAGAGAGGACACTGCACAGCGTGATATTATCCACATCAGGCAATCTGCCTCAGGAACTACTGGTCCCTTGTATGATGAAGAGGATGAGGAACAGCTGGAGTTGGAGCAGTACATGGATGCCTCCACTGCCGAGGGACATGGCCATGCACGTTTGACTTCCACAATTCAGCGGGAATGGGCAGGAGAAGACGAGGAAGAAGTTGGGCATTATGCTGGTGATGGTGCATCACAAGCAAGCACAGAACATGATGATGATGATGACGAGCAACCTGTTGGGACTCTGGCATTCAGTTCATGTTAGGCTGAACTGAACGCGACCCGCGCATTGTCCAAATTCTGGGGGACGTGGCGTACTGGGTTTATACCCTTCTGGATCCACGGTACAAAGAAAATTTTCCAACATTGATTGAAGAAAGTGTCAGACAGGTAAAAATGCAAGAGTACCAGAAGGCCCTTGTGGAAAAATTGGTGAGGAGATTTGCATCCTCCTCCAGCCACGCCGACAGACTGACTTCCGCTAACCCAGGACAAGGAGGGGAGCAAAGAACAACACAAGCTGCAGCTAGTGCCCACAAGGGAATGGTATCGGCAGTGTCCAAGGTGTGGCAAAGTTTTCTGACACCCAGGCAGCAGCCCACAGAACAGCATTCGCGCAGTTCCACCTCCAACACTGCTCGCCTGCAGAGGATGGTCAAGGACTACATGTCAGATGGCATAGCCATGCTCAAAAATCCATCAGTCCCCTTTAATTATTGGGTCTCTAAGCTAGACACCTAGCATGAACTGGCATTGTACGCAACAGAGGTGCTGGCTTGCCCTGCCGCCAGCGTTATGTCCGAACGTTGTTTCAGTGCAGGCAGAGGCATCATTACCGATAGGCATATCTGCCTCTCCACAGCAAATGCAGACCGTCTGACACAAATAAAAATGAATAAATAGTGGATTGGAACTGACTTCGCAACACCCCCTGACCAAGCAGCACCATGAACATCTGTGCTGGGTTAGCGTTGCCGGTCCCAGATAGGACCAGGACTGCTTTTCAGGAATATCTCCTTTGTATAATATTTATCAATGCATCACGGCAAAATGCATTGGTTTAAAGTGAACCTGAGGTGAGAATGAGATGAAGGATACCATATTTATTTCCTTTTAAACTATACCAGTTACCTGGCAGCCATAATAATCTATTTGGACGCAGTGGTGTGTGAATTAAACCATAAAGAAGTATGCAGGTAATCTTGCCAGGTCGGGCATTATTGTCAGAAACACCTGATCTGCTGCATGCTTGTTTAGGGTCTATGCCTGAACATATTAGAGGCAGAGGATCTGCAGGACAACCAGGCAACTGGTGTTGCTTAAAAGGAAATAAATATGGCATCCTCCATGTCACTCTCACCTGGGGTTCACTTTAAGCCTGCATTTTGTCCTCAGGCAAGGCCTGGGTTGTGTCACAAAGTGTGGCCTTGTTCTCCTGTACCTCCTCTTCCATCCTGTGTGCTGGGTTAGCGTTGCCGGTCCCATTGGTAGGACTGCTTTTCAGGAATTTCTCATTTCTATTATATTTATCAATGCATGGCGACAAAATGCATTGCTTTAAGCCTGCATTTTGTCCTCATGCAAGGCCTGGGTTGTGTTACAAAGCGTGGCCTTGCTCTCCTGTACCGCCTCTTCCATCCTGTGTGTTGGGTTAGCGTTGCCAGTCCCATTGGTAGGACTGCTTTTCAGGAATATCTAATTTCTATTACTGTATATACTCGCATATAAGCCGACCCCCAACTTTTACCAAAAAAAAAAAACCAGGGAAAAATGATTGACCCCCATATAAGCCGGGAGTAGGAAATGCTGGATTGGTGCAGGCCGCGTGATTTCCCCCCTACCCCCCCAGTGTGTCCTAGTATAGCTAGTATAGTGCCCAGTATGGGTAGGTAGTGCCCCAGTATAGCTAGTAAAGTGCCCAGTATAGCTAGTATAGTGCCCAGTCTGGGTAGGTAGTGCCCCAGTATAGCTAGTATAGTGCCCAGTATAGCTAGTATTGGTAGGTAGTGCCCCAGTAGAGCTAGTAAAGTGCACAGTATAGCTAGTATAGTGCCCAGTATAGCTAGTAAAGTGCCCAGTATAGCCAGTAAAGTGCCCAGTATAGCCAGTATAGTGCCCAGTATAGCCAGTATAGTGCCCAGTATAGCAAGTATAGTGCCCAGTATAGCTAGTAAAGTGCCCAGTTTAGCCAGTAAAGTGCCCAGTATAGCCAGTATAGTGCCCAGTATAGCCAGTATAGTGCCCAGTATAGCTAGTATAGTCCCTAGTATAGCAAGTATAGTGCCCAGTATAGCCAATAAAGTGCCCAGTATAGCCAGTAGCCCAGTATAGCCAGTATAGAGCCCAGTATATCCAGTAAAGTGCCCAATATAGCCAGTATAGTGCCCAGTATAGCCAGTATAGTGCCCAGTATAGCCAGTATAGTGATTCCCCCCCCCCCCCCCCCGCGGCCGCTGCCGCTGCTATTACCTGTTCAGCCGGCGGCCGCTTCCTCTAATGCGGGTGCCCCTCTCGCTCTCCATCATGCGTATAAGTGTATCACAGCAGCGCGCCCGGCGCTGCTGCTGTGACGAGGCAGGAGAGAGCGGTTCCCTTGGTAACGACGATACACATCACCATTACCAGGGGAACCGCTCTCTCCTGCCTCGTCAAAGCAGCAGCGCTGGGCGTGCTGCTGTGATACACTTATACGCATGATGGAGAGTGAGAGGGGCACCCGGATTAGAGGAAGCGGCCGCCGGCTGAACAGGTAGCAGCGGCGGCCGTGGAGGGAGTGGGCGGGCGGGGGGGGGGGTATCCGCGGACCACCACCCACCACCACCAACCACCCAAGACTCGCATACAAGCTGACCCCCCAACCTTTGGCCCCCTTTTTGGGGTCAAAAATCCGTCTTGTATGCGAGTATATACGGTATATTTATCAATGCATGGTGACAAAATGCATTGCTTTAAGCCTGCATTTTGTCCTCATGCAAGGCCTGGGTTGTGTCACAAAGCGTGGCCTTGCTCTCCTGTACCTCCTCTTCCATCCTGTGTGCTGGGTTAGCGTTGCAGGTCTAATTGGTAGGACTGCTTTTCAGGAATATCTCATTTCTATTATATTTATCAATGCATGGCGACAAAATGCATTGCTTTAAGCCTGCATTTTGTCCTCATGCAAGGCCTGGGTTGTGTCACAAAGCGTGGCCTTGCTCTCCTGTACCTCCTCTTCCATCATGTGTGCTGGGTTAGCATCGCCGGTCCCATTGGTACTAGGACAGCTTTTCAGGATCTCATTTGTATATAATTTATAAATGCATGGCGATAAACTGCATTTGTCTTAAGCGTGCAGTTTTTCCCCATACACGTATGCCTTTTTTGGGAGTTTTATCTATATATATAATAGAGTAAGTGCCTCAACCTTCAAACAAGAAGAAGAAGTAGTGCCCTGCCCCCAGGGCCGGTCCAAGCAAGAAGAAGGGGCTGGTCCAAGCAAGAAGAAGAAGTAGTGTCATATCAAACCAAGGGCAAAGAGGGATAATTTGCATATTCAGTAGTAGTGCATTGTGGGTAACCACAAATGTTCACTTATAGCGGAATTATTGCAGATTTGCTTCTGTTTTAAGAAGGAAAATTACACCAAGCTTTGCTTTTTTTAGTAGGAGGGATTTTTGGTCTCTTTTATCCCCCTATACATTCTTAGTAGTTTGGGTCACCCTGAGCTGCTTGGTCACTCTGTTGTACTGGTCAAAGCCCTATCTCATACAGCCATATCAATCTCTGTTATGGCTAGCATTCATGAAAGTGCTGTCGGTATGGAGAATCAGTGTGGGAAAACACCACTGATGGTGTTTTTGACTTCTGGCTGCTGATTCATAAAACAAAGTATCCAGGTGCGGTTGCAGTGCGGACATTCCCCGAACTAGGCAGGCGGTAGGCTTGCGGAGACACGGAAGCTGCCGAGTTGATACATTTCTCCGAGTTCTGCTCTACTGCAGCTGCCTGGGAGGACTCTGTGTCTCCATTCACTTAACATTGTTATCGCCACATCAGAGGGAGCTCCTATCGCTTGCGGTGATCTTTATGAATTAACATTTTGCTACATTTTTTACAACAATCACCGCACAAGGCGGTGATTTATCGCTCTGCTCGGTAATGTCAGCTTTTGATGCGGAAGGAGCCTTTATGAATGCAGATTTTGCTACGTGTGCGGGAAAGTCAGCTGTTTGAAGCATTTCCGCATGTGGAAATGCTTTATGAATGATAGCCTATGTAGTGATGAGAACCAAAGGTCTGAAATAGGCTGTCACATGTGGGTTTGATATGACTGTGTAAAACTTAAAGCTATAGGCTTGCTTGGCTTACTAAGGGTGAAAAGGAATAATTTGCATATTTAGTATCGGCACATTGTGGGTAATCACAAATGTTCACTTTTAGTTGAGTAATTGCATATTTCTTTCTGTTTTAGGAAATCAAATTACACCAAGCTTTGCTTTTTTTAGTAGGAGGTCTTTTTGGTCCCTTTTATCCCCCTATACATTACGAGTATTTTGGGTCACCCTGAGCTGCTTGGTTACTCTGTTGTACTGGTCCAAGCCCTATCTCATACAGCTGTATCAATCCTAGCCATGTACAGATGAGGACCAAAAGTCTGAAACTGGCTGTCTACATGTGGGTTTGATATGACTGTGTAAAATTTAAAGCTATATGCTTGCTATACACCAGCAGCTTTGGATGCTTGCTTGGCTTACCAAGGGGGAAAAGGAATTATTTGCATATTTAGTAGCAGTGCATTGTGGGTAACCACAAATGTTCACTTATAGCTGAATTATTGCATATTTCCTTCTGATTTAGGAAGGCAAATTATACCAAGCTTTGCTTTTTTTAGTAGGAGATCTTTTTGATCCCTTTCATTCCCCTATACATTACGAGTGGTTTGGGTCACCCTCAGCTGCTTGGTTACTCTGTTGTACTGGTCCAAGCCCTATCTCATACAGCCGTATCAATCCCTGCCATGTACTGATGAGGACCAAAAGTCTGAAACTGGCTGTCTACATGTGGGTTTGATATGACTGTGTAAACTTTAAAGCTATATGCTTGCTATACACCAGTGTCTCTAGATGCTTGCTTGGCTTACCAAGGGGGGAAAGGGGTAATTTTCATATTTAGTAGCAGTGCATTGTGGATAACCACAAATGTTCACTTATAGCTGAATTATTGCAGAATTCCTTTTGTTTTAAAAAGGCAAATTACACCAATACAGTGTGCGGCATTGCAGGAAGTGACGACAGTGGAACGCATGATGGAACACGGAAGAGGTGAGTCATCCCCGCCCGCTGCCTCTTACTAATAGTGGCGGCTGCTACTGTGGTTAAGCAGGAGGGGGAGTGCACATGGGGGACCAAGGTGAGGGGGGGTTTCCTGAATCCTGCTGAGCTTAAGCTGGAGGGGGAGCGCACATGGGGGACCCAATTGAGGGGGGGTCCAACCGCCCTCCCCACCGCTGTGCCCAATACCCCCTTCCTGCCCTCTACCCTCGTATGTGGCATATGCTACGCCGCGGGTCGGCTAGTTTGTTTTATTTGTATTTATTGGCAGTCAAGAATAATTGGCGCACTGCTCTGCAAACATGAGTCCCTGCTTTTATTCTAGCCTAAGATCTATGTGTAAAATGCCCCATCACTATTTCCAACCCATTTTTCAGAAGTTTCTGCAGGCATGCTCGGGTCCCCATTGACTTCAATTAGGCTCCGTGTTCAGCCGAATATCCTGAACATCCGGACCATGTTCGGCCGAGCCGACCCGAGCCCGAATATCTGGGTGTTCGATCAACACTGCTCCTGACCAGCACAGGTGTCACTTTTGGCTTCCAGCCACGTCCTCTGAGATTTCTCACAGTGCAAAGCATCTTGTATTTTTTAATACTGTAGCCACTGGAACTTGAAAACATTTAGAATTGGCCTTGTGGCACTTTCCTGACTGAGAGCAGCCACAATGCACACCCGCAGGTCCTCACCGAGCTCCTTTGTCTTACCATGACTGCCTACAAACCAGCTGCAGAGAGCTGCTGTTTTTCACCTGTTGAGTTGATTAAAACAGCTGTTCCCAATTAATCAGGGTAATTAGGATGCTTTAGAACAGCTTGGACTATTTGGAGTGGTATAGAACTTTGGATTTTCTGACAGACTTTGACAGTTTGTGAAGGGTATGAATAATTTCGGACTGGACACTTTTTGTTCAAATGTAAATAAAAACTGAGAAATGTTTTTGTCCCCCCCCCCACACACACACAATAATGCCTCTTGTACATCGTCTTATTATCTTTTGGGAGACTACTATATAATTTCCCATCAAAAAAATTACTTGCTGGTTGAATAAAAGTAACTTTCAGGCCTGGAACCCACTAGGAGTGATTTTCTGAGCGCTTTGTGATTTGAAAAGCTCTTTCTAATGTAACACTATGGATGTGATCCCACTGGAGCAATGTGATTTTATAAAATCCCCCATAGCATTGCATTACCAAGAGCTTTTTCAAATCACTAGCGCGTAGAAAAGGCTGCTAGTGGGTTTGAGCCCTAAGTCAAGATTTGCCAGGGGTATGAATAATTATAGGCAGGACTGTAGATATGCACATGTAAAGGGATACAGACAAGCCTTTTTTAAGGTCTCTTTCTCTTGCTCTGTTATTCTCAAGTCCGCATCAGATCAAATGGGCTGAGAAGCAGGACTCATTTCCAATTTTTGCAGGACAAAAGGTCCAAAAAATCTGGACACCTAACCTTTTGGATGGACAAGGGGACAGGGGGTGGAGTCAAGGGTGGAGCCAACAGCATACTCTCTGAAGGGTAGTGCGATCACAATATTTTCAAATTGTAAAGAAATATAGAGGGGGTGGGTGTACGGAGAGAGAAATTAGATCTACTTACCGATGGCTTCCTCCAGCCCCCTGCAGTCTATCAGGTTCCTCACTGTCGTTCTGATTCCCTCCATGGCGCTGCAATCTCCTCTGAAATATCCGGCTACTGAACATGCGTGGGCTGTCTGCGTACCTCCTCTATGGTGCGCCAACGGCCAGGAGTGTTCTATAGATGTGCAGTTTAAGTCTCTGTAAACTGCACAAGTGCAGAACACTCCTGGGTCACAGGAGCACAATAGAGGAGGCACGCAGATTTGCTCACACATGCACAGTAGCCGGATCTTTCAAAGCCATTGTGCAGCAAATCATATCTACTGTAAGGGAACTGATAGACTGCTGGGGGCTGGAAGAAGCCCCAGCTAAGTAAATCTGAACCTTCCTTCTTATGTATGGATGTTCCAGATTCAGGCAAGCTATACAGCAGGAAGTAAGCCTACATCAGATATACACACACATAACTGCTGCTGATGCTATAAATTCATCTAAGCAGTGCACAGTGTATTTATTACCAAAGGAAATCATGCCATTTTGCCCTGATTACTACTTTGTTCTTTCAGAGCCAAGTATTTGGGTAACAGTTAAAAGTTATTCTATTACACAAAACTCAGCAGGTATCTCCCCTGTTGATAGGGACTAAGGAGCAATCGCACACTCTCTCCTTCCCCTTCTTCAGACCCCAAACAGCACTCCTTGCAATGTTTATTTGTCTGGAGGAATGCTTCCCTGCCCCCATACCTCCCACACATCCTCCAGTTGAACTGTCAATGCACTTGACCTGGATAGGGGGCAATCGGTGCCCTCGCTTTGACTTGGTAAATAAAAGACTGTGACAACATTTGGATTTTAAATTGGCCACAGCTTTTATTCCCATAACCAACAATTTTATTTGACAGTAAATCAAACAATTTCCTTTACATAAATCACTTTTCCAAAGTGTTAAAAACACGCATTAATAAAGAACACATCGGAGTCCCCTGACAAAGGCCGCCCAATTAAACAAGCCGCAGCACAACCCGTACCAGCCACCAGCCACAGTTATAACAGCTCGATGGGTACACAACACTGCCGGCTCAACTTAAACATCCACATGGGCCTTGTCCGGAGCCCCGCCACAAGTCATGCTGTGACAATAAAACACACGACGTTTGTCCTGCTGATGCCAGGTGCTTCAGGGGAGGGTGGGAGGGGTTTCTTCCTTGCTGGATCCCAAGAGGAAGTAAAACTTCTTCTCCCTGTCTTTTGTTGTTTGGCCAGCTCCCTTGCCCACCCTAATCTCACACCTTGACCTCCACTGCCCTTTCTTGTCCTGCAGTGAGGTCACCAGCCCCCAGGCCAGGTCATGCCCCCTCGTCGCCCAGCTCCGCCTTGCTCTGGGGGGTTTCTTTCACCAGCTCTCTCAAAGCTGGATAGTGCAGAAGATTACAGGCACAAGGATGTTCTTTCCTGACAACCAGGATGAGACACTTGTTGCAAGCAGGAGAGGAAGGTATGCATGCCATGCTAGCAGCCATAGAGAGCTTTCTCCTCTCTGTTTTGGCTGGGACTTGGATGCTGGGGCTGTGGGGGCGTGGCACACTCGGCTGGCTGCCTCTCACTTCTACTGGCTGGAGAGAGGTGCCAGCTAAAAAAAGGAGGCTACTGATTGGAGAGAGGGAGGAGTAGGCAGCTGCTTGATGTTTCTGATGCGGACTCTCCTAGCCACGATCGTCTGCTGCACATGCGCACATGAGAATTTGCCATGGTCAGCAAAATTCACAAATTTAGATTGGGGTGTAATGGTTAAGGGCTCTGCCTCTGACACAGGAGACACAGGAGACCAGGGTTCAAATCTCGGCTCTGCCTGTTCAGTAAGCCAGCACCTATTCAGTAGGAGACCTTTGGCAAGTCTCCCTAACACTGCTACTGCCTATAGAGCTCGCCATAGTGGCTGCTGCTCTGGCGCTTTGAGTCCGCCAGGAGAAAAGCGCAATATAAATGTTATTTGTCTTGTCTTGTCTAGACGGATGCCAATTCTAAATTACGGACAAGTACAGACATGCAAAATTTAAAGGGAAATAGAGGGATTGTTCGTACACAGACGGACAGTTGGCATCACTGGCAGGACTGTGTGTCTCTCCCTATTGGCTCTCTGCTACATCGGTCAACAGCATGGTGATTGTGGGTTACTAACTGATCAGAGCTGGAGATAAATAACAAACATATTTACTTGATTTGAATGCTTTAATTGTTGTGAACTGCCTTTCCTTGAGGTATTTACTGCACAAGTTGGTAATTTACCTCACTAGTCTGTAATTTTACTTTACAGTGCGGTGATAGTGAATTGGCATTTTGCAAACTGACCGGTAGAATTGTCTCAAACCTCCGATTTTAGGTTCGCGAACTTCGAATGCGAACTTTCGCAAAGTTTGAGTTTACGCGAACTTCGCGAACCGCCATAGACTTCAATGGGCAGGCGAACTTTCAAAACTACAAACACTAATTCTGGCCACAAAAGTGATGGATAAGATGTTTCAAGGGGTCTAACACCTTGGTGGAGTGGGATACACACCAAAAGTCCCGGGGAAAAATCCAGGGTTTAAGGGCAGAAATCACATTGCATTGCTAAATTGGAGGCCTAAAGTGCTTTAAAACATCTTGCGTGTGTATACATCAGTCAGGTAGTGTAATTAGTGTACTGCTTCACACTGACAGACTAAAATCACTGTATAGCGCACCGCAAACAGCTGTTTGTGTAGTGACGGCCTGCTGGACTGGTGCGCACCATGGCAAGAGTGCAGGCGATGGCGGTTTTCAAGCCCATATGGTTGGGCTGAGGTAGCTCAATGACAGAACAACAGTGAGTGAGTGTCCAGCTGATCGAATTTGGTCTGTCCACAATGAAGCAACAATCTTATTATCTTCTTGGGTCAGGTGTGCCCCCCAACCCCAACACACTCATTTAGCCGGTCATTGCTTCATTGTGATACGCAAGCCCCTTCACTGCAGCAAGGTAATGATCACGAAGGGGAATTGACACATGTACATGTCTTTTGTTTTGTTATTGCAGCCAGAAAAATTAGGCAGGCATGTACACGAACCAGAAAAATTATTATAGCGGTCGCTGCTAGCAGCAGCCTTAAGAATTCAGGAATCCACCTGGAGTCCTGGACCCTGTTGGTGGTGGCGGAGAAGGCAGTCAAGCGGCATGCAGGCAGAGATGCTGTGTGGGGACTGACTTAGTCCTGGGGTAGGCAGTCACACGACGTGCAGGCAGAGATGCTGCGTGTGTGGACTTATTTAGTCTTTGGGCAGGACTTGACTAATATTATTTGCGGTTACACAGGTGCAGTGAAAAGGTTGCAGTGACTGCTGGTACAAAAATGTGCGGTCACAGAGGTGCAGTGAAAGGTATGCAGTGACTGGTATTACAAATGTGCAGCTGTCATACACATAGGTACAGGTATGTAGTGACTGGTATATAAAACTGCGTGCTGTTACACAGGTGCAGTGAAAGGTATGCACAGCACGGACTGGTATTACAAATGTGCAGCTGTCACACACACAGGTACAGTGAACAGGTATAAAGTGACAGGTATATAAAACTGTGTGCTCTTACACAGGTGCAGTGAAAGGTATGCATGAACTGGTATTACAAATGTGCAGCTATCACACACACAGGTATAGTGAACAGGTATGAAGTGACTGGTATATAAAACTGTGTGCTGTTACACAGGTGCAGTTCAAAGGTATGCACGGACTGGTATTACAAAGTTGCAGCTGTCACACACACAGGTACAGTGAACAGTTATGCAGTGACTGGTATATAAAACTGCATGCTGTTACACAGGTGCAGTGAAAGGTATGCACGGCACGGAATGGTATTACAAATGTGCAGATGTCACACACACAGGTGCAGTGAAAAGGTAGGCACTGAATGTGCTGGGCCTGGCACAGTATAGCAATTAGCAAGGGCCAGCTGCTGCAGACAGGGCTGTATATGCAAGTGTCAGTGGGCCACACACAAAAAAAAGAGCTGTTTTGGGGTGCTTTTTAGCAATAAGTATTAGCAAGGAGCAAGCTAACAAGCCTAACAAGAGCCTAACTAAGCTTTACCTATGTCTCTGCAGCAACCTCTCCCTTCTCTCACTACTACAGCAGCAGACTGTAACGATCGGTGTAACACAGAGAGAGTCTGATTACCGGTGAACTGCAGTATCACCGAGAATACAGAATATACCCGATTATTGATGATCTGCTGTATCACCGATAATCAGATATATCTACTAACCTCTGGACACCTGAGATATGCGAGTGTTGGTGCAACAGTAATACTTTGAGTACTGCACCTCAGGAGAAGGTACAGAAGCAGTAAGGAGTACTGCACAGAAGTATGTTCCTTCCGTTGGCCTAGACTCTCCCGGAGGAGGGGCTAGGCTGAAAGTAGGAAGGACAGAGTGTGAGTGACACCAGTGAGAGGGTGTCACTAACAAGTCTGGGAACTGCCTCTAACAGTAAGGCCAGTTCTCAAGGTCGGGCAAGCCAGGTCGTTAACACACAGACAGATAAGGTACAGATTCAGGAGACAGATACGGAATCCAATGAACAGGCAGGGTTTGGCAACGGAGTATCAGAATAGCAAGGTACAGAATCAGGAGGCAAATACAGAGTCCAGGAACGAGCAGAGTTTGGCAACAGGATTTAAGAAATAGCAAGGTACAGAATCAGAGTTCAGAGGAATAGTCAGGGAGGCAAAAGGTCATAACAAATAATACAGTTCAATATTCCTAATGCTAAGGTGTGAGCTCCTTGATCATCAACACCTTTGGAAACTATGCTAGAACACAGAAACAGACAAGGTCTGAGTGCTACCACGTAGTGATCGTGATGCCAGACACCAGAGAAATGACCAGCACCCAGTATATATACTATAGCGCTCTCCAGCGCCACCCCTAAGTGCTGGACCAATGGAAGGTGGTAAAAATGTCAGCTGACCAGCTTGGTCAGCTGACTCTTCTCTGGCTGTCATATAAGCTCTGCCTCTCAGCGCGCGTGTGCGTCCTTCTGAACCTGTGAGGACTAGCAGTCCCAGCCACACCAGACACGTTTTGCAATGTATCCGCTGATTCGGGCGCGGGGGGCGCCGCACTGCTCTCCAAGCAAGCGGCGGCTTCCCCGCGTCCAACCACAATGTCAGTAGTATTGCTATGCGCGCAATCCGCCGCATCCAACGCGGACTCCACCGCTCTGCCCATGTGGCGGTTTCTTCTCGTTGTGCCGCCATGTTGGACGAGGAAACAGCCGTCTCACTCTGAGCACTTGCGGCGGCTTTTCCGCGTTTCCTCACAGTACCCCCCCCCCCCTGAGGAGTGGACTCCGGACAACTCCTACCAGGCTTCTCAGGATGCAACGCGTGGAACACCCTTCTTAATTTGTCAGCATGCATGCGACCTTCAGGTACCCATGATCTCTCCTCAATACCATACCCTTTCCAATGAACCAGATATTGTACTGAGTTCTGAACTATGCGTGAGTCTAAAATCTTCTCTACTTCGTACTCAGGTTGTTCATCTATCATCACAGGAGGAGGAGGAGTGGGACCCACATGGACTGCTGGCTTAAGCAGGGACACATGAAAGGATCTTACGCCACGCATACTGGCAGGAAGATCAATGGCATAAGTAACATTGTTGATCTTTCTAGTTACTGGAAACGGACCCACAAACCTGGGCCCCAACTTGGCTGAGGGCTGTTTCAAGGTCAAGTGACGTGTGGACACCGAGACTAAGTCTCCTGGTTGAAACCTCCACTCTAAGGAACGTCTTTTGTCAGCTTGACCTTTTTGACTTTGAAACGCCTTTTCTAAATTATTTTTCATGATCCACCACATGTCTTTAAATGACCTTTGCCAGGCCTCCAGAGCTGGAAACGGGGTGGAGGCGACTGGCAATGGGGAGAATTTAGGCAACTTCCCGGTCACTATCTGAAATGTACAAAATCCCGAGGAAGAACTTTTCAAATTATTATGCGCAAATTCTGCGAAGGGCAAAAACTTGACCCAATCATTTTGCGCTTCTGCAACGTAACACCTCAAAAACTGTTCCAATGATTGATTGACTCTTTCAGTCTGACCATTGGTCTGTGGGTGGTAGCCCGACGAAAATGACAGTTCCATGCCCATTTGGTGACAAAATGCCTTCCAAAATCTCGAAACAAATTGGACTCCCCGATCCAACACAATGTTTTCCAGAATGCCATGCAATCGGAAAACATGGCTGATGAACAAATCGGCCAACTCCTGGGCCGAGGGGAGTCCTTTCAAAGGCACAAAATGGGCCATTTTACTAAAGCGGTCGACTACCACCCAAATGACCGACATGCCCTCAGACCTGGGAAGTTCACCCACAAAATCCATGGACAAGTGGGTCCACGGCTCACTCGGGGTGGACAAGGGCTGCAACGATCCCACAGGTGCCAGCCGGGAGGGCTTACTCTTCGCACACACCGCACAGTCTCTATTATACTCCTTGCAATCTGTTGCCAGAGAAGGCCACCACGCGCACCTGGCAACCAGATCCTGTGTTCTGGAGGCCCCAGGGTGTCCCGCATTTTTGTGTGAGTGGAACATCTGTAAAATCTGAAGATGGAATGGCAGTGGTACAAACATAACCCCCTTGGGCTTCCCCTCCGGGACGTCCTGCTGAAAGGGACCTAAAGTCTCTGTCCAATCTTTCCAAGTCTCAGTTGTTGCTAGTACCAGTTTCTGTGGGATAATGGTCTCTGGGGCGGAGGGCAGTGGACAGGGCATCTGCCTTAATGTTTTTGCTACCCGGAGTGTACGTAATTTTAAATCTGAACCTCGAGAAGAACAATGACCATCGAGCCTGACGGAGGCTTAATCTCTTAGCTCCCTCGATGTATTCCAAGTTTTTGTGATCAGTGTAAACTGTAATCGTATGTTCTGCTCCTTCCAACCAATGACGCCATTCTTCAAAGGCCAATTTGATGACCAGGAGCTCCATGTTGCCTATATCGTAGTTTCTCTTTGCCGGAGAGAACCTACGAGAAAAATAGGCACATGGGTGCAATCTACCCTGCAACCCTGACCGCTGGGACAGCACAGCCCCTACCCCGACCTCCGAGGCATCCACCTCCACAATAAAGGGATAGGAGGTGTCAACGTGTCTTAGGATGGGTGCAGAGCAAAACAAATCTTTCAAAGTGGACAATGCATGCAGAGCTTCTGGAGACCAGTGGATAGTATCTGCCCCTTTCTTAGTGAGACTGGTGAGGGGTGCAATGACAGTGGAGTACCCCTTTATGAACCTTCTATAGTAATTGGCAAAGCCTAAAAATCTCTGAAGAGATTTTAACCCCACTGGTTGAGGCCATTCCAACACAGCAGAGACCTTGGCAGGATCCATAGACAGGCCCGAGGTGGAAATTATGTACCCTAAAAAGGTGACAGATGTTACCTCGAAGATGCACTTCTCCAATTTAGCGTGAAGCATGTTTTGCCTTAGTTTGTCCAATACAAACTTGACGTGTGTCCCGTGCTCAGAGAGGTTGTTTGAGAAAAAAGGTATATCATCTAGGTATACTAACACGAATTTGCCCAACACCTCCCTGAATACCTCATTAATTAGTTCTTGGAAGACGGCCGGGACGTTACACAACCCGAAGGGCATCACTAGGTACTCGTAATGCCCGTCGGGCGTGTTAAAGGCCGTCTTCCATTCATCGCCCTTTCTAATCCGCACCAGGTTGTATGCACCCCGTAAATCCAATTTTGAAAAGATCTTAGCGTCGTTAACCTGTGTAAACAAGTCATCTATCAGGGGCAATGGGTAGCGATTCTTCACTGTGATTTTATTCAGGCCCTGGTAATCAATACATGGCTGCAGGCCGCCGTCTTTTTTCTTAACAAAAAAGAACCCTGCACCAGCGGGCGACCGGGAAGGGCGAATTAACCCCTTGGCTAAATTTTCACGAATGTACTCCTGCGTGGCCACTTTCTCTGGCCCAGACAAATTGTAGAGATGACCCCTAGGGGGCATACAACCAGATCAGAGATCGATGGGGCAATCAAACGGGCGATGTGGAGGTAACTTATCAGCAGCCTTGGGACAGAACACATCGGAATACTCGGAATATTGTACTGGTACACCCTCTAAATGAATCCTGGTCTGGCCCAGTGTCACCCTCCCTAAACACTGCTGAAAACAATGAGCTGACCAGCTAGCTAGCTGACCAGTGGCCCATTTGATCTGTGGAGAGTGAAGGTGCAACCATGGCATGCCAAGGATGACTGTGGAGGTGGTCATGTGTAACACAAAAAACTGCAGTTTCTCCTAATGTAGCACCCCTATAGTGACTTCCACCTCTGGTGTCTGAGACAGCGGATGATTACTTTGCAGGGGGGAATCATCTACTGCCGTAACCTGAATGGGTGGTTTTACCGGGGTACCCAATTTCTTTGCAAATTCGAAATCCATAAAATTAGCTGCAGAGCCGGAATCAACAAAAGCCTCAGAAACCTCAGTTTTATCTTCCCATGTAACAGTACAAGGAAGAAGTAATCGTTTATCTTCTAGGGGTAAAAGTCATGCGCCTAGGGTGTTACCCCCTACAACTCATAGGCGGTAGCGTTTCCCGACTTGTTAGGGCAACTACGTACTCTATGACTTCCCCTCTGCGCAGTAAAGACACAGCTGCTCAGACATCCTACGTCTTCGCTCCACTTGGGATAGTTTCGACCGACCAATTTGCATTGGTTCGGGTGGAGGCGAGACGGGAGGAGGTGGAGTTACTGGAGGCGCAGCGTAGGACACTATTCTTACATGACTACTACCCCGGGTCTGTTTCTGATAGCGCAGCTTGCGGTCGACTCGAATGGCCGATGAAATGGCCTCATCGACTATTTTTGGTTCAGGCAGACTTAACATGAGATCTGAGACCACATCTGACAACCCTGATAAGAAACAATCTAAGAGTGCATAGGTGTCCCACCTGGCTGAAACTGACCACCTCCTAAATTCGGCTGCGTAATCCTCGACCGGACCCTTGCCTTGACGCAAAAGCTTGAGCTTCCGCTCAGAAGTCGCAGCAAGGTCTGGGTCGTCGTAAATTACTGCCATAACTTTAAAAAATTCATCCACTGAGGTGAGGGCTAAGTCTCCGGTGGGCAAACTGTACGCCCACGTCTGAGAATTGCCTGATAACAAAGTCTTAATAAATGTGACCCTTTGAGCCACAGTTCCAGAAGATCGGGGTCTCAACTCAAAGTAAGATAACACTCTACTTCTAAAATTTCGGAAGTCAGATCTGTGACCAGAAAATTTCTCAGGTACAGGCAAACGTATGTCAGAGCTAGGAGGGGATCGCACCTCATCCACTGCTATCTGGAGGGTTTGTAAAGAACCAGACAAGGCGTGAATCATAGTCTTGTGACTACCCAGCACTTAGTTGATGTTTTCCACCGAAGTGGCAAGTGCGCCCAGACGGTCAGTGTGTGCGTCCATTTGCATTTTGGTGTGGCGTTCTGTAATGATCGGTGTAACACAGAGAGGGTCTGATTACCGGTGAACTGCAGTATCACCGAGAATACAGAATATACCCGATTATTGATGATCTGCAGACAGTGCTGGTCGTAATGGAAAAAGCTGCGCTTACGGATCATTACGCGTAATTTTACGCTATTACGCATTACGAAATTACGCTTACGGCATAGACATTAAATTTCGGTACATGTCTGTAATTACGCATTGCCCTTACGCAATTACGCGTAAGAATACCGTAATTCAGGTTGTTACGTTATAGGCTTACGCGTAAAATCCTACTAGCAATTAATGCGTAAGGTCATGCTGCCAAGCGGAAAAGTTGACGCATGGATCAATGTTAGGTAGCCGCCGACTTTAAGGGTTAATAGCAAAGCCCCCTTAAGTGCTAAGAGCCTCAAATTTGGAGAATATATTAGGAGATCAGAAGGAATAAGAGGAAAAATTTTTTTTTAAAAAAGACTTTATAGTTTTTGAGAAAATCGATGTTAAAGTTTCAAAGGAAAAATATATACATTTAAAAACCCGCCGACTTTAACGGTTAATAGCAAAGCCTGCTTAAAATTTAGGAACACCAAATTCACAGGGTATATTAAGGGGATCAGTGGGAATAAGAGGAAAAAATTTTTTTCAAAAAGACCTTATAGTTTTTGAGAAAATCGATTTTTAAGTTTCAAGGGCAAAAATGTCTTTTAAATGCGGAAAATGTCCGTTTTTTTTGCACAGGTAACAATAGTGTTTTATTTTCATAGATTCCCCCAAGTGGGAAGAGTTTTACTTACTTCGTTCTGAGTGTGGGAAATATTAAAAAAAAAACGACGTGGGGTCCCCCCTCCCAGACCTCTTTAACCCCTTGTCCCCCATGCAGACTGGGATAGCCAGAATGCGGAGCACCGGCCGCGTGGGGCTCCGCACCCTGACTATACCAGCCCGCATGGTCCATGGATTAGGGGTATCGGAAGGGGAGGGGCAGCCAAGCTTTCCCCTCCCCCTCCGAGCCCTTGTCCAATCCAAGGACAAGGGGCTCTTCTCCACCTCCGATGGGCGGTGGAGGTGGAGGCCGCGATTTCCTGGGGGGGGGGGGGTCATGGTGGCATCTGGGAGTCCCCTTTAAAAATGGGTCCCCCAGATGCCCACCCCCCCTCCCAGGAGAAATGAGTATAGAGGTACTTGTACCCCTTACCCATTTCCTTTAAGAGTTAAAAGTAAATAAACACACAAACACATAGAAAAAGTATTTTAATTGAACAAAAAACATAACCACGAAAAAAGTCCTTTAATATTCTTAATTAACCATTAATACTTACCTGTCCCTTTAAAAGCCAGTTCCCACGCAATATCCTCGGAAATATACTAATCAGTTACAATGTAACAAAGTTATTACAATGTAACAACTTTGTTACTTTGTAACACCACCGCACCCGACGTCACTCGCCGCTCACCCGCCGGCCGCCGCATACACGCTAAGTCCCCGCCGGCTCCCGCCGTCCACTCCGCCCACACCTGTCACCCATATACATGCTGGCACCCATGGGTGCCAGCATGTATATAGGTGACATGTGGGAGAGGCGGGGAGGGCAGCGGAGCCAGCGAGGACTTAGCGTCCTAAACCCGACAGAGCTCTGAGCTATATAGCTCAGAGCTCTCGAAAGCATCTTTGTATTTGGGCTCCAAGGAGCCCCATTGGTCCTTAGCAGACCAATGGGGTTCCTTCAAATCAGAAGGAACCCCATTGGTCTGCTAAGGACCAATGGGGCTCCTTGGAGCCCAAATACAAAGATGCTTTAGAGAGCTCTGAGATAGCTCAGAGCTCTGTCGGGTGTGCAGGACGCTAAGTCCCGCCGGCTACGCTGCCCTCCCCGCCTCTCCCACATGTCACCTATATACATGCTGGCACCCATGGGTGCCAGCATGTATATGGGTGACAGGTGTGGGCGGAGTGGACGGCGGGAGCCGGCGGGGACTTAGCGTGTATGTGGCGGCCGGCATTACGGCATTACATTGTAATAACTTTGTTACATTGTAACTGATTAGTATATTTCCGAGGATATTGCGTGGGAACTGGCTTTTAAAGGGACAGGTAAGTATTAATGGTTAATTAAGAATATTAACCAGCTGGGCGGTATGGACGAGCTCAGCTCGTCCATCACCGCCGGAGGCTGCCGCTCAGGCCCTGCTGGGCCGATTTGCATCAAATAAAGAGCAGCACACGCAGCCGGCACTTTGCCAGCCGCGTGTGCTGCCCGATCGCCGCCGCTCTGCGGCGATCCGCCGCGAGCAGCGGCGAAAGAGGGTCCCCCCAGCCGCCTGAGCCCAGCGTAGCCGGAACAAAAAGTTCCGGCCAGCGCTAAAGGCTGGATCGGAGGCGGCAGACGTCAGGACGTCGGCTGACGTCCATGACGTCACTCCGCTCGTCGCTATGGCGACGATCTAAGCAAAACAAGGAAGGCCGCTCATTGCGGCCTTCCTTGTTTATTCTGGGCGCCGGAGGCGATCGGAAGAACGCCTCCGGAGCGCCCTCTAGTGGGCTTTCATGCAGCCAACTTTCAGTTGGCTGCATGAAATAGTTTTTTTTTTATTAAAAAAAAACCCTCCCGCAGCCACCCTGGCGATTTAATCAGAACGCCAGGGTGGTTAAAGGACTTTTTTCGTGGTTATGTTTTTTGTTCAATTAAAATACTTTTTCTATGTGTTTGTGTGTTTATTTACTTTTAACTCTTAAAGGAAATGGGTAAGGGGTACAAGTACCTCTATACTCATTTCTCCTGGGAGGGGGGGTGGGCATCTGGGGGACCCGTTTTTAAAGGGGACTCCCAGATGCCACCATGAACCCCCCCCCCCCCAGGAAATCACGGCCTCCACCTCCACCGCCCATCGGAGGTGGAGAAGAGCCCCTTGTCCTTGGATTGGACAAGGGCTCGGAGGGGGAGGGGAAAGCTTGGCTGCCCCTCCCCTTCCGAGACCCCCCAATCCATGGACCATGCGGGCTGGTATAGTCAGGGTGTGGAGACCCACGCGGCCGGTGCTCCGCATTCTGGCTATCCCAGTCTGCATGGGGGACAAGGGGTTAAAGAGGTCTGGGAGGGGGGACCCAACGTCGTTTTTTTTTATATTTCCCACACTCAGAACGAAGTAAGTAAAACTCTTCCCACTTGGGGGAATCTATGAAAATAAAACACTATTGTTACCTGTGCAAAAAAAACGGACATTTTCCGCATTTAAAAGACATTTTTGCCCTTGAAACTTAAAAATCGATTTTCTCAAAAACTATAAGGTCTTTTTGAAAAAAATTTTTTTCCTCTTATTCCCACTGATCCCCTTAATATACCCTGTGAATTTGGTGTTCCTAAATTTTAAGCAGGCTTTGCTATTAACCGTTAAAGTCGGCGGGTTTTTAAATGTATATATTTTTCCTTTGAAACTTTAACATCGATTTTCTCAAAAACTATAAAGTCTTTTTGAAAAAAAAAATTTCCCTCTTATTCCTTCTGATCTCCTTAATATATTCTCCAAATTTGAGGCTCTTAGCACTTAAGGGGGCTTTGCTATTAACCCTTAAATTCGGCGGCTTTTTTATATTATACGGGAGCGTAATATTACGCGATTACGGCAGACTGTGTAATTTCAATGGGAGTTTACTGTCTTACGCGTAATTTGTTACGCGTAAAACGTAACCCACGGTCTACGCGTAATTAATTACGCGTAATACCGTAACCTTACACGTAACGCTTACGGTGCATTTGTAGTGAATTACGATGCGTAATTACGCTAATGTGTAATTTCGGCCCAGCACTGTCTGCAGTATCACCGATAATCAGATATATCTACTAACCTCTGGACACCTGAGATATGTGAGTGTTGGTGCAACAGTAATACTTTGAGTATTGCACCTCAGGAGAAGGTACAGAAGCAGTAAGGAGTACTGCACAGAAGTATGTTCCTTCCGTTGGCCTAGACTCTCCCGGAGGAGGGGCTAGGCTGAAAGTAGGAAGGACAGAGCGTGAGTGACACCAGTGAGAGGGTTTGACTAACAGGTCTGGGAACTGCCTCTAACAGTAAGGCCAGTTCTCGAGGTCGGGCAAGCCAGGTCGTTAACACACAGACAGATAAGGTACAGATTCAGGAGACAGATACGGAATCCAATGAACAGGCAGGGTTTGGCAACGGAGTATCAGAATAGCAAGGTACAGAATCAGGAGGCAAATACAGAGTCCAGGAACGAGCAGAGTTTGGCAACAGGATTTCAGAAATAGCAAGGTACAGAATCAGAGTTCAGAGGAATAGTCAGGCAGGCAAAAGGTCATAACAAATAATACAGTTCAATATTCCTAATGCTAAGGTGTGAGCTCCATGATCATCAGCACCTTTGGAAACTATGCTAGAACACAGAAACAGACAAGGTCTGAGTGCTACCACGTAGTGATCGCGACGCCAGACACCAGAGAAATGACCAGCACCCAGTATATATACTATAGCGCTCTCCAGTGCCACCCCTAAGTGCTGGACCAATGGAAGGTGGTAAAAATGTCAGCTGACCAGCTTGGTCAGCTGACTCTTCTCTGGCTGTCATATAAGCTCTGCCTCTCAGCGCGCGCGTGCTTCTGAACCTGTGTGGACTAGCAGTCCCAGCCACACCAGACACGTTTTGCAATGTATCCGCTGATTCAGGCGCGGGGGCCGCCGCACTGCTCTCCAAGCAAGCGGCGGCTTCCCCGCGTCCAACCACAATGTCAGTAGTATTGCTATGCACGCAATCCGTCACATCCAACGCGGACTCCACCGCTCTGCCCATGCGGCATGTGGCGGTTTCTTCGCGTTGTGCCGCCATGCCATGTTGGACGCGGAAACAGCCGCCTCACTCTGAGCACTTGCGGCGGCTTTTCCGCGTTTCCTCACACAGACATAGTGAGATCATGTTCGACGCTGCTGCCTTATATGGTGGGGGGGGGGGGGGGCTCCAGGAGGGAGTGCAGCCTGATTGGCTGCCATGTTTCAGCTGACTGTGATTTAGAGGGTCAAAGTTTACCCCAATCATGTAGTATAGGGGCGGATCTAACTCGCCATAAAGTTCGCGTTTTGACGCGAACGTGAACCAGTGATGTTCGCACGAATAAGTTCACGGCCAAACCGTTCGGGACTACTCTACTGACCGGTGATATTATCTGTTTTCTGCATTATCGAATGCTGTAATGCTTAGCGAATTGAGACCATAATGTTCGCTGTTTCTGTTTTACAGTGCGTAAGTCAAAGGCAGCTGATGAAGACCGCACACACAAAGCCCGCAGGGCCCGAGCAGAATATCATCGACAATCACTTCGGGCCATCCAGAAAGGAAAGGTAGCTGGGCTCAGTAATCTTTTTCAGAATACCAGTCTCAGCAATGGGCAGGAAACTGGTAAAGAAAATAGCTCTACCTCTCCTGCTATAATTCAAGTGCCAGTTGAGTAAGTAAAAACTTCTGCTTCTGTTTATTAACTTTTTTTAATCAGCTACATTACAATGACAGTAGATGTATTTGTTTACCCCTAAAGAGCAAAAAAAAAGAAAAAAAGCTGAAGTTTATACCCTACACTGGAGTCTGGATACAGCACATTTGCATTTGTGCCTCTCCACATGCAAATTGACGGGGACATTTAGCCTATTGAAATCAACAGGTTGCTGTATGGCATGCTGCAGTTTTCCGCATCATGTAAGCAAATCCCTGTAGCATGGCTAGAGGAAGGGCGCTGACTGGCCTTCCTACTTGCAAGTACTCTGTTTTGGCAGTTGGACTGAACAACAGCTATTAAATAAGTGCTTTTGAAATGAAGAAATCCCTGAGAATCCCCCTATGAGGAGATGGACAGTCATAATTTAAACCTGTCAAGAGCTGTCAGATTTTACTACTTAAAGAGACTTTGTAACATGAAAAACCTCCCCTGGGGGGTACTCACCTCGGGTGGGGGAAGCCTCCGGATCCTAATGAGGCTTCCCACGCCGTCCTCTGTCCCACGGGGGTCTCGCTGCAGCCCTCCGAACAGCCGGCGACAGGCCCGACTGTGACTTCAATATTTACCTTTGCTGGCTCCAGCGGGGGCGCTGTGGCTGCTTTCGGCACGGAAATAGACGGAAATACCCGATCTCCGTCGGGTCCGCTCTACTGCGCAGGCGCCGGAAACTTGCGCCTTCGCAGTAGAGCAGACCCGACGGCGATCGGGTATTTCTCGAGGTCGGGCAAGCCAGGTCGTTAACACACAGACAGATAAGGTACAGATTCAGGAGACAGATACGGAATCCAATGAACAGGCAGGGTTTGGCAACGGAGTATCAGAATAGCAAGGTACAGAATCAGGAGGCAAATACAGAGTCCAGGAACGAGCAGAGTTTGGCAACAGGATTTCAGAAATAGCAAGGTACAGAATCAGAGTTCAGAGGAATAGTCAGGCAGGCAAAAGGTCATAACAAATAATACAGTTCAATATTCCTAATGCTAAGGTGTGAGCTCCATGATCATCAGCACCTTTGGAAACTATGCTAGAACACAGAAACAGACAAGGTCTGAGTGCTACCACGTAGTGATCGCGACGCCAGACACCAGAGAAATGACCAGCACCCAGTATATATACTATAGCGCTCTCCAGTGCCACCCCTAAGTGCTGGACCAATGGAAGGTGGTAAAAATGTCAGCTGACCAGCTTGGTCAGCTGACTCTTCTCTGGCTGTCATATAAGCTCTGCCTCTCAGCGCGCGCGTGCTTCTGAACCTGTGTGGACTAGCAGTCCCAGCCACACCAGACACGTTTTGCAATGTATCCGCTGATTCAGGCGCGGGGGCCGCCGCACTGCTCTCCAAGCAAGCGGCGGCTTCCCCGCGTCCAACCACAATGTCAGTAGTATTGCTATGCACGCAATCCGTCACATCCAACGCGGACTCCACCGCTCTGCCCATGCGGCATGTGGCGGTTTCTTCGCGTTGTGCCGCCATGCCATGTTGGACGCGGAAACAGCCGCCTCACTCTGAGCACTTGCGGCGGCTTTTCCGCGTTTCCTCACACAGACATAGTGAGATCATGTTCGACGCTGCTGCCTTATATGGTGGGGGGGGGGGGGGCTCCAGGAGGGAGTGCAGCCTGATTGGCTGCCATGTTTCAGCTGACTGTGATTTAGAGGGTCAAAGTTTACCCCAATCATGTAGTATAGGGGCGGATCTAACTCGCCATAAAGTTCGCGTTTTGACGCGAACGTGAACCAGTGATGTTCGCACGAATAAGTTCACGGCCAAACCGTTCGGGACTACTCTACTGACCGGTGATATTATCTGTTTTCTGCATTATCGAATGCTGTAATGCTTAGCGAATTGAGACCATAATGTTCGCTGTTTCTGTTTTACAGTGCGTAAGTCAAAGGCAGCTGATGAAGACCGCACACACAAAGCCCGCAGGGCCCGAGCAGAATATCATCGACAATCACTTCGGGCCATCCAGAAAGGAAAGGTAGCTGGGCTCAGTAATCTTTTTCAGAATACCAGTCTCAGCAATGGGCAGGAAACTGGTAAAGAAAATAGCTCTACCTCTCCTGCTATAATTCAAGTGCCAGTTGAGTAAGTAAAAACTTCTGCTTCTGTTTATTAACTTTTTTTAATCAGCTACATTACAATGACAGTAGATGTATTTGTTTACCCCTAAAGAGCAAAAAAAAAGAAAAAAAGCTGAAGTTTATACCCTACACTGGAGTCTGGATACAGCACATTTGCATTTGTGCCTCTCCACATGCAAATTGACGGGGACATTTAGCCTATTGAAATCAACAGGTTGCTGTATGGCATGCTGCAGTTTTCCGCATCATGTAAGCAAATCCCTGTAGCATGGCTAGAGGAAGGGCGCTGACTGGCCTTCCTACTTGCAAGTACTCTGTTTTGGCAGTTGGACTGAACAACAGCTATTAAATAAGTGCTTTTGAAATGAAGAAATCCCTGAGAATCCCCCTATGAGGAGATGGACAGTCATAATTTAAACCTGTCAAGAGCTGTCAGATTTTACTACTTAAAGAGACTTTGTAACATGAAAAACCTCCCCTGGGGGGTACTCACCTCGGGTGGGGGAAGCCTCCGGATCCTAATGAGGCTTCCCACGCCGTCCTCTGTCCCACGGGGGTCTCGCTGCAGCCCTCCGAACAGCCGGCGACAGGCCCGACTGTGACTTCAATATTTACCTTTGCTGGCTCCAGCGGGGGCGCTGTGGCTGCTTTCGGCACGGAAATAGACGGAAATACCCGATCTCCGTCGGGTCCGCTCTACTGCGCAGGCGCCGGAAACTTGCGCCTTCGCAGTAGAGCAGACCCGACGGCGATCGGGTATTTCCACCTACTTCGGAGCCGACAGCCGTCAGAGCGCCTGTGCAGGAGCCGGGAAGGTAAATATTGACGTCACCGCTGCACGGAGGGCTTCAGCGAGACTCCTGAGGGACGGAGGACGGCGTGGGAAGCCTCATTAGGATCCGGAGGCTTCCGCCACCCGAAGTGAGTACCCCCCAGGGGACGTTTTGTCGTTACAGTTCCTCTTTAATGTAAGTGACAAGGACACAGGAAAAAAAGTAATTTTTAGAGTGCACTTTACTATGGAGAAATTTACATGTTAAATGAATGCAAAAAGCTTTAAATTTTAATATTTTTTGCAAAAGTGGTCCTTTAAATAATATTTGTTTGCTGTTGCAAGTGGACTTGGAAACAAAACATAAGATGCAGCCTCTCATAACCTCCTACATGTATAGTTTTTATATCAAATCCTTTCCTTAGCTTTGTTTGTGGCACGTACTGATGCTCGTAAACAGTGCTGTTCGGATACCCCTTTTCAAAATCCGAATAGAATTCAGATCCGGATAGCTAGAAATCCGATCCGAATCGGATATCCGAATTCAAACTTTTTTGTACCCGAATCCTATTCGGATATCCGAACCAGAATCGGAGATATCCGCCCGGATTCAGATACCCGAGTAGAAAACCGGAAGTGGCCTTTAAATTGCTTCTAAAATGTTTTTTTTAGGGTAAATGAGGCATGTAGCATCATTTTCTTTTTTTTTTAAGGGAAACACTATTTGATGATGTGGGGACTTAACCCCCCCCCTCCCCCCCCCCCCCCCCCCGAAAAAATGGTTGTCAATTAACATCAGGACTTGGTTCCACACAGCAGTCGTGCAGCCCACATTGTGTCTGTTCTTCCCCAGGCTGACCATTTCCAGTAGTGCTTGGCAGTGGTGGGCCTTCACGCTGCTGTTGAGGTGGGGGTGTTTGGCGGCAGGTTTGCCGGAGGATGGAACTAGATCAGAGCTGGAACCTGCTGCACTTCCCCTGGCCCTGCTGCGGGGTGGTAACACCCACTGGGGTGATGATGCTGCTGCTGCTGCTGTTCCCTCCTCACCCACTTCCACCAAACTGACCCAGTGTGCAGTGAAGGCCAAATAGTCCCGAACCGGCTGCTCCATGAGTCCATTATCACATGGACCCGCTCACCCACCGCATGGTCAAGCCAACGTTCCACGTTGGCCTTTACAAATTGGTGCAGTGCAAAGTAGTGCCGGCTGGGTATTGGCCAATCCGGTGCTGCGCGCTGCAGGAGCGCATGCATCTGGCTCCCCTCCTGCACAAATGAGTACGGGAGGAGCTGGGAGGAGGAGCTAGGAGGATATGGCCCGTGCAAGCAGGCCGTTCAGCTGGCGTATGCGACGGCTGCCGGGAGGCTGAGCCCTGACCACAAAGGACTTGCTCAGCAGGGTCTGGTGGCATTTTTGGCTTGCCGAGGAGGGAGCAGAGGAGACCACTGATGAGGACTGGCTGCCTGAAAAGGCCTCAGTGTCCGCAGGAGTGGCAAAGAGGGTTATGGTGCTCTGACCACTGCAAGGGCCAGCGCCAGCTTCCTTCAGCCTCTTGAATGCCTCGTGCTCTTGTTTTTGCTTTTTTTCCAGATGGTTTATGAAGCTGGAGGTGCCATAGTTGGAGGGGTTAGACCAGGCATGGGCAAACTTGGCCCTCCAGCTGATGAAGAACTACAAGTCCCACAATGCATTGCAGAAGTCTGACAGCCAAAGTCATGACTCATAAAGGCAAATGCATTGTGGGATTTGTAGTTCCTTAACAGCTGGAGGGCCAAGTTTGCCCATGCCTGGGTTAGACCCTCTGCTCAGCTTCACATGGCACACATTACAAGTCACAAACTTGCTTTCCAGTGAGGGCAGATAAAAAAACTGCCAGATTGGGAGTGCAATTTTTCCTTATGCCCAGAATGGGATGCTGCTGATGATTTTATCCTTGTGGTGGTTGGGGCCTGGGACTGAGTGGTGCGCTTGGTGGTAGTAGTGGCAGATGAAGCAGCAGGCTGTGGGTCACGCATTCCATGCCCACTGCTGCTCCTGCCAATGTCAGCGATGCTGATCCTCCGCGCCAGACCCACTGACGCATTTTCCTCCTCAGAGTCAGAGCTGACATCCCCCTCCTGTGGATGGTAGTCCTGGTCCTTCATCTCGTCATCAACATCATACTCCCCCTCCTCGAACAACTGCTGGGATGATGAACCCGCCTCAAACTCCTCTTCTGCTGACACATCATGGACGGACTCCCCCCCCCCCAATAACCACCCATTACGTCCAGAATGTGTTTTGTAGGGCTGGTGGTTGCCTGCTCGTCATCCACCATCAGCTGCATCACAGGCGCGGCGTCTTTCTCCTCCAATTTGCGTCGCCGAGCCTGCTTGAAAATGGCCGCTACACGCTGCTGCGTCTCTGCAGCGTGACTCCCCCTAACAGCTGGACGGCCAGTGGCAAGCGGCGGAATGGAGACTGAGGCGGCAGAACTGCTGACGAAGGCCGCAATGTTGCTCCCTCTCGTCTTGGCCTTGCTGACCCCCCCCCCCCCGGCTGCCAGTGCCAGACATAGTACAAGATATGTCATGTCACAGATGATGTGTGGGGTACTTTTACTTTATTAATAGCGGGCTTGGACTTTGAATCAGCATGGAGTGACAGACAGCAGAGTAGAACAAGACACACTGACACTGCTCACTGCTCAGTCAGCAGCACTGCAATAATCTGTAGTAGCTAACACAGTACTACTCTGACTCTCTAACAACGAATAGCATGGCAATAACTACACAAGAACACTAATCCTACCTACCTATACTGTAACTCCTAGCTAGCTAAGGCTAATAGCAGGCCAGCCAGCAGCAGGAGACCTGGACTGCACAGCACACACACAGACACAAGACCTAACTAGCAGGCAGATGCTGCAGCTCAAAGTCTGACTGACTGACACTAACAAATTACACATGATAGTGTCAGTGGCCTAGCCTCCCCGGATATTGAACCACCCCAACCCTGAATAAACCCAATAAACACACGGACAGCCAGCTGGATTTAATAGGCCAGAGCCGCCCATTTATTTAACAATATTAGCACTAAAACAGATCACTTCAGAGAGCTGAGGTAAGGGGTCTCTAATAGGCCAGAGCAGCCAGTTTATTTAACAATATTAGCACTAAAACAGATCACTTCAGAGAGCTGAGGTAAGGGGTCTCTATAAACACCACCTGTAGAAATCCAGGATAACTGGCAAGCAGCCTGTAACCGGCCCCCGCCGTGGTCACCGGCTCAGGGACAGCTGCTTGCCCACCGAGACACTCTCACTTGTTGCTAACGCCCACAAATCCGTTCCTATGTCATTCAAATGAACTCCATCCCTACTAAGTAGCAAATGGAGATCACTCTAACTCAACGTGCCTGACCGCCACTCCCCCGTTCTGAGTCACAAACTTTGCCACCTCCTTATTTAACTTGACTCTTGCTCTGTTGACTTTCTGCACTGATCTAGCCCCCCTCCAAGAGGATCTGACAATCACATCCGACCACACTAAAACCGTGGCCGGAAACTCCCGCCTAAGTCTAAGGAAGTCAAATTTTATATCTCGTATAATGCACCTGGTTGATTTTTTCGCCACGTCGTTCCCACCTACGTGCAACACCAACACATCAGGTGCCCTATCCCATTGAGCATACTTCCTAATTTCGGGCAAAACCCGAGCCCACAACATGCCAGGAAAACCCAGCCACCGGATCCGGACCTCCTGCCTCGGGAATCCCAGCTGGCGCCCCTCCGGGCGAACCGCAGCTCTTCGCGCCCCTCTAGAGACATAAGAATGCCCGAATATCCACACCAGGGCTGGTTGACCTGCAAGACAAGAAAACAAAACAACAAAAAGGGGAGAAACGGAACCAAAGAAAAACAGTCTCCATTAACATAGCTACTTTACATCAAATGCATTCTTTTTTTTTTTAAATTCTTTTTATTGATTTTTAAAGAACAACAACATACAACACTTGGACAGTGAGATGCTCACACGCAGGTGAGCTAAACAGACAGTTGAACATAAAGCTTACATTGACAGCACCACATTCATTCCATGTTTCCTCCCGCCGCCCTACTCCCCACCCACCCCCTCTTCTTCATAACTACCCAGGGTATTACCGTCTTATAACTGCTAGATTCAGGATAGTTGACAGTTCGAATGTATGAGGTTGCAGGAGCCTACTCACTTTTATTTTTAATTGATTATTTGTCCTTTCTTAAGAGGTATCCTTATTACTTGACCAGGGTTTCCACACCTTTTCAAACTTTTGTGGGCATCCCCTAGCTATATACGCCGCTTTATATAGGTGTAGGGATTCATTGATCAGCTTCTTCCAGAGTTGCAAGGAGGGAGCCTCTTTTTTTTTCCAGTTAAGGATAATTGCCTTGCGATAATAGTATAGTAGAAGACCAGTCAGCGATCTTTGGGTATTTTGAGGGGCCAGCTTGGTAGTATCTCCCAGGATACAATGGTAAGGGTCAACTGATACGTTAATTTTAGTGATTTTTGTTATATATGCACAGATCTCCTCCCAAATGGGGGATATCCCAGGGCATGACCACAACATATGGTCCAATCCAGCATCCCTTGCTGTACATCTCCAGCATTGCACAGGATTCAATCTATCAAATCTGGACAGCTGAAACGGGGCGAGGTATGCTCTATGAAGTATTTTGTACTGAATTAGTCTGTCTCTAGTCGCTACTAGAAATTTAAATGGTTTAATCCATACATCCTCCCATTCTTCATCGTCCAGAGTTGGGATAAGGTTTAACCATGGGGCTTTATAAATACTAAGGTGGGGTTCAGTTAATAAGGTAATGTGTTGGTAGACTGTTGACATAAGTTTTTTAGCATTTTCGTTTGATAGGATATCTTCAATTTCGGCCGTATTAAGTCTAACCTGGTTGCTTCCAAATTGAGCCCCGAAGGCATGGCGTATCTGTAGAAAACAAAAAAAGTGTGTATTGGGAAGAGAGAAGGTCTCTTTCAAGGAGTCAAATTGGATTAGCTTGCCCGATTGCACGATGTGCTGCAGGTGCGATACTCCCCTAGATATCCAAATGATTGGATCTGATATTGTGTAGAAGTGTGATAGCTTTGGGTTGTTCCATAATGGAGTATTAGGTGATATTTGATTATCTGGGGGATGGGACCATTTGTGCACCAAGTCCCAGGCCTTTATAATTTGTCGCATATTGTTGGTTAATGGGTATGGCGCGGTAGTCCCTCTATATAAGATTTGCTTTAAGGCTTCAAAGGAGCCTAGGCGGGCAGCATCTAAGACAACTGCAGCATTTGTAGGGTCTTGCTTCAGCCACCAGTGTGCAGTCACCAGTTGACTGGCCAAGTAGTATTTAAATAGGTCTGGAAAAGCCAGTCCCCCCTCCTCCCAAGGTCTCCTGAGCTTCCTAATGCTAATTCTGGGGATTTTATTATACCAGATAAAACTCATAAGAATTGACGTTAATTGCTTGAAGAAGGTTTGTGGGATCCAAGTGGGGCAATTACGGAACATATATAAATACTTTGGTAGAAGTTTCATCTTGATTAGGTTTATCCTACCTGTAAGAGATAGGGGAAGGGACTGCCAGCCTAGCAGTTTTTGTTTGGTATATGTGATTAGCGGTAAGATGTTATCGATGAGATAATCTTTTGTGTTTTTGGATATAGTGACCCCTAGGTATTTAGTTCTGGATACCGTCTCCATTTGGGATTGGTTTAAACTTGTGGTGCTTAGTAGTAGAAGTTTAGATTTAGCCTGATTTACCACTAGGCCCGTATATGGGGCGAAGGCCAGAAACGTCTCATAGATTGCTTTCAGAGAGGTCTCTGGGTCCTATACGTATACTACCAAGTCATCTGCATAAAGGGATACCCTCTCCTCCAGTCCCCCAACAGAAAAGCCCCGGATGTTGCGATTTTGTCTCAGAGCGGTAGCAATCGTTTCCATTGCAATAGCGAATAGGGCTGGAGAGAGAGGGCACCCCTGTCTAGTGCCCCTGAAGAGCCCGACGCAAGCAGAAACCTGGGTACCAAGTCTTATTTGCGAAGGTGGGCAGCTTGTAGATTGATTTTAGCCATGAGATTAGCTTTTCCCCAAACCCCAATTTATTAAGTGTGGACCATAAATAGCGCCACTCCACCGAGTCGAATGCCCGTTGTATGTCTAGGAAGGCCAGTGCCCTGGGAGAATCGGTGTGTTCAGACATCTGTATGTGTGTAAAAATTCTTCTGAGATTGATGTCTGTGGTTTTGTGTGGCATAAAGCCGGTCTGATCAGGACTGAATGATCTCTGATATGTGTTTATTTATTCTAGTAGTCAGTATTTTTGTGAGAATTTTTAAATCGTTGTTCAGTAGAGAAATTGGTCGGTATGACTGGCAATCTAGTGGGTCTTTATCTGGTTTTGGAATTAGTATTACATGGGCTTGATAGAAAGTCTGGGGTAGCTCTCCTTCTGCTAGACATTTATTCAGTACGGATTTAAAGTGCGAGGCTATTAATCGTGAGTATCTTTTATAAAATTCTATTGGGATTCCATCAGGGCCAGGGGATTTCTGCGATGGGAAAGAGGAAATAGCATCTAGAATCTCTTCTTCAGAGATTTCAGTCACCAGTTCAGCCGAGGTCTCTTCAGCAAGTGTTGGCATATTTAAATCATCCAGTAAATGGGAGCATTCTAAGTTTGGGTTTTCATAAGAGGAATTGTAGAGCTTATTATAGTAATTATAAAATGTTTGGAGGATTTGAGAGGGACTTGTGGAAATCTCTCCAGACTGTAGGCGAATTTCAGGGATATTAGATTGTGCAGTAGGGTTCCTTGAGAGATTTGCCAGTAATTTCCCGTTTTTGTCCCCTTTTTCAAAAACTAATTGCTGCCATTCTTTTAGAGAGATTCTTGTAAGGTCAGTTAAATGTAGGTTTAAACTTCTCTGGGCCTGCATAAGATCAGAAAATGTAGATGAATCTGGGGACTGTGCATATGCTGAGGTGGCATTTCTTTCTTCATTTTGAAGAGCCGTTAGGGTATTATCAAAGTTTTTCCTCCGGGCTGAAATTTGACTAATGTAATCTCCTCTAATTGTAGCTTTAAAAGCGTCCCACACTATTTTCTCATTTGCTGTGTCTATGTTAATATCCCAATATTGTTGGACTGCCTGTGTAATCTTTTCCCCAATTTCTTTGTCATTTATCCATTTTGGATCTAACTTCCAGAGAGATCTATCATATCTGGTTCCCAATCTACAAGTAATCTCCAGGGAGCATGGTCTGAAAGTCCGCTTGGTAAGTAGGATGCCCCTGAGACCACCGTAAGGAGGTCAACGTTTGCAAAGGCCAGATCAATTATTGATGCAGTACGATGCACTGCTGAGAAGTGTGAGTACGCCATGCCTTGGGAGTTCTTCCATCTCCAGAGTTCAGTTAGGGAAAGGGCATCTGCCCAAGTAGTAAGGTCAGAGTTATGTAATCTGTTTGGGTTGGTCGAGTCCTTCCCAGTCATTAGTATGTCATTAAAGTCCCCTATTATTAGTAGCTTGGCAGGTAAATATTTTTGTATTAGGGACGTTAAGGAGTCTAATAGTGCTTTTTGCAGGGGAGGTGGCGCATATACCCCTACAATGCAGAACACTGTACCTGAGAGTATTAGATGGGTGATTACAAATCTGCCATCTTGGTCTGAATATGTACTTATTATTTTGTGCATGATGTTTTTATTGATGAGAATAGAGACACCTCTAGAGAATGTAGAGAAGGTGGAGTGATAGGCCTTACCGACCCATGGTTTAGATAAAAGCTTTGTAGAGGCTCCCTCTAAGTGTGTTTCTTGCAATATCAGAATGTTAGGTTTGTGCTTTATTAGGTATTGGAACATTAATGAGCGTTTGAAAGGGGATCTTAAGCCTCTAACATTCCAGGATATTATTTTAAGGGAGGACTCCGTTTGTATCTTGATTTGAAGGGGTGAACAGAGCAGGTAAGGAGGGTACGTGCGGGGAGGACCAGTGTGCTAAGTGAGCAGTAATATCTCCTGTGTTGAGTGTCTTGAGGCGTTTTTTTGCCATCTCAGTAAGCTTAACTAAAACAATAAACAAGTAACCTTAAATACCCTGCTGCAGTAACTGAAATTAACTGAATTGTACCGCAGCTTAGATCCCAACTAACTGCTAGTTGACAGAGGAAGTTATAGATTTTCCTCTGTCTCTAGTAATTTAACCCCAACCAGCGTTCGTGAAATTACAGAGGGAGTGGGTTAGTGAGGAATAGGAAGAGGGGAGGAAAGTAGAGGTACAGTCTAGAAGGTAAAGAGGGTAGGGAAAGTTGCAGATACCCAGAGAAGAACTGCTGGTTGGAATGTAAAGAGGGGTGTGGATGCAGACAAAACAGAGGCCCGCCATCCAGCATCCCCCAGTTGAAACTGGGGGTAGTTTATCTTAAACAGTTGCAAACTTTAAAAGTTGACCACTGAAACTAGTGCCTCTTTTAATATTAGTGTACCATGAGCAGTAATATTATCCACATATTTACTATATACCCAGTGGGACAGGACATAGCGGAGCCCCAGAGTTACCACATTCCATAGCCGATGCACCAGTATACTGTCAGAGACATTCCTGCTAGTGGGGGGAGATTGCCCTCTGGTGGACCAAGTATTAAATAGGATGTGCAAGCCTAATATAGTCAGTCAGGATCATTTTATCTGCCAGATACATTTTCACGTTATTATAGATGCAAGTGAAAAGCAGGAGTTAAACTAGTGCATCTTGAGATAGTGATCATAGGTTGATAGAATAGCATCCAGATCCGAGTGCCACTCTCTGAAGCTGCTGTATTTTATGGGCTAATCAGGCTCCACTGCACCTCCTGTCCCGCCCGCTGTAACAATTTGGAGAAGGACCCGCGAACCCCCTCCACCCCCTCCCAGGACCCGTCCCCGCCAGCCAGTGAATTTCTAGTATAGCTCAGGGTACTTACACAACATTACTCATATTGCAGTTTACAGTTTAGATCATTTAAGAGTATAGACATTGTGAACACGTTCTGTGTCAGATCCCAGCCGAGATAGGGGAGGAGTCGGGAGACAGGGAGCCCTCGAGGCCGGGGTATAGACCCAACAAACAGCTAGGTCCAGTGACGGGGCCCTTACAGGCTCCCCGTCCCCCCCACCCTGGCCGGCAAAGCCACAGACAGGGTATCATTAGCTAGGCACATATCACGCTTTGTTTCATAATCATAAGTATTATGTATATATAGCAGTCTGGATCTAACAAACATTAATCACTTCAATCCAGCAACACCGCTGTTGTTTGCGTATGAAAGAGCTGACAGTGTCTTTCGTAGGTAAATACATTCAATAAGCAACATATTTAGGCTGGGTACCCCGCTCCAGCTAGAATGGGGAGGGGCAGTGGTCCCCACTACAATTATGGTAGGTCTGTCTTATGCCCTTTTACTATACCAATAATAGAAACGTGTTTTTGATAGGGGTAAAGTGTCCTCAGAAAACAAGTAGACTTGCATCTCATGCGTAGTAGGAGAGACTGTCAGAATAGTAACCCTTATTTGGTTTGAGTACTTTAACTAACGGACAGTCAGCAGTTATTATTACCCTCCTTAGCTACCTTAGGAATCCTGCCCCGGTAAAGCTTTAATTCAGGACATAGCATCCTCAGGTTTATCAAAAAATAAAGTGGACTCACCATCTTGTACGCGCAGCTTCGCAGGAAAAAGCATGGCATATATTATTTTCTTTTCTCTCAGCTTAATTTTAACCTGAGAGAATGCTTTGCGCTGCTTTTGTGTTTCAGCCGTGAAGTCCGCAAATATCATTAACCAGGTATTTTCAAACTTGAGGTCTCCCGCCTTCCTCGCTGCTGACAGTATTGCATCCCTATCCCGGTAATTTAGCAGCTTGAAGATCAGTGGACGTGGTAGGGACCCGGGTGGGCCTCTTTTCGCAGGGATCCTGTGCGCTCTCTCGATAAGGAAGAAAGATGAGAAAGTATCATCTGGAAGAATCTTCCGTAGTAGAGACTCGACAAAGTCCGGTACATTCTCTCCTTCAGCTCCCTCCGGTACCCCCAGCAGTCGCAGATTGTTGCGCCGGTTACGGTTCTCTTCATCTATGGCTCTGTACTCAAGATCTAGTAGTCGTTTATCCATCCGTGGTATGGCGCGCACATGTGATATCTGGACATCTTCCAGATCTGAAATTCTCTGCTCTGCAGCTTTTGTGCGGTCCCGTAGCTTGGACATATCTTGGCGTATCAGTCCCATTCCTACTTCATAGGCATCCATCTTCAGGGTGAGAGTAGCCTGGCAATGTTTTATTGCATCCAGGATCTCGAACGGGTTTGGGGGTGTCGGCTGGTCGCCATCTTGGTCTGCCTCGTGGTCTGAGAGAGGCACCTCTGGACGGCCTTGCTTTTGCCTCGGTTCTTTTGCCGGTAAGGGCTGTGATGTGTTTGATGTTTCAGGAGGAATTTTCCCTTTATCTTTCTCCTTGTCCTTATTTGTTCTGTTGCTTCTCTGCGACATTGCGGCGTCCTCGTAGGGAGAGTATCTCTCAGTAGGCCTGTGTGTACTTGATGGGCCCGGGGCCTCTCCTGTGGCCGGCAACGGAGGTTCAGAGTCCGCTCTTTTCCTGGCGACACTGGCGGTTCGTATCGCTCCAGCTTCGATCAATATCAGCAGGGCCGTTATAGGAATCCGCAGCTCTGTTTCTGTGCTTATTAGGCTCGTGGCAAGCAGGATTATTGAATGCTGGACGGCGGAGCTCCTTTCCTCTGCTGCTATCCGCTCGCCATCTTGGCCACGCCCCCACATCAAATGCATTCTAACATAAGACCTGTATCTCATGGAATCCCAACGTCCTATTCTTTTAACCACTTCCTCACTGAGCCCCCAACGCGACGCCTCAGTTGCTGCCCCAATACGAAAGGAGTGGGGGGCAAATTCGCTGGGAGAAAACCCCACCTTAACCAGGCACTTACGCAAAATTGTAGAAAACTGAAAGCAGGTAAATGGCAACCCGTCCGCATGAGATAGAAAAACCGGGGAAGAGGCCGGCCTGAGAGGCAGAAAACGTAAAATATTTTCCCTGGGGCAAAGTAAAGCCCTAACTTTAAAAAGCGTGACTACCTTACCCCTACCCAACCGATCCGTTTTAGATTTCCTCAATATTATGGAAACCGATTCATCCTGCACTGATACATCCTCAGCGAGTATGCCCGCCACCTGGACTTTTGACCTGCTGACCAGCTCGCCCACCCGAAACGCCCCAAAGAAGGCTAACACAAATGCGGTGCTGAAAAGCACCACCTCCTGTTGGCAATAGCAAACTCCCTGCAGCGCCGCGACCAATTTTCCCAGTATCTCAAACGAAACCGGGCGCCTGGAATCCCTCGATATCGATCCGGCCCTGAAACCCTTCATGGCCTGCATCACCCTAAAATCCTTTGTGACATCCCTTTGATTCCTAGATTTAAACATAAAAGCCAATGCCGCCAATTTTTTAGCCATGGCCACCGCTGACGCGCCCTCCGCAAAATTCTTTCCTACTAAGTATAGGAGCAGGCACGAGCGATCTTCATCAGATGTACAATCGCCCACCTGAGCCGCCAGAACCTCCCACGCCTTCCACACCGGCGCGTACGCTGCCCATGACGACTCCGACAACGATCTTTGAATCAGCAAGGAAATCATTTGAAAGGAATCATCCACATCATCACCCCACTCTCTTCCGCTGTAGGAGCCGCCTCCCGAAACCTGTCCCACTGGAATCGAGAGAGGGCATCAGCAATGATGTTGTCAACCCCAGGCAAATGCACTGCAAAAATACAAATATTGAACTGCAAGCACAATAGAACCAGCTGCCTCATTACACCAATCACTGGTGGTGAGGAAGCCGAAAATTTATTTACGGCTAATACCACACCCATGTTGTCACAATTGAAACGTATACGCTTGTTCGACAAGCGCCATCCCCATAGCTGAATCGCCACCACAATGGGGAACAGTTCCAATAACACCATGTTAGACGTAAAGCCAGCCTGAACCCATGACGGATCCCATGGGGCCGAACACCACTCACCTGCCATGAAAATCCCAAATCCGTGAGCACCGGAGGCGTCAGTAAATAACTCAATCGCAAAGTTACTCACCTCCTCTTCCATCCATAAGGCCCTACCGTTAAAATCCTGCAAGAAGGTGAGCCACATACTTAAATCCTCCCTCATGTCCGCCGTCAGCCGAATGCGGTGATGGGGGAAAGCACACCGGCCGTCGCGCTCGCCAACCGTCTGCAGAAGATGCGACCCATTGGCATGATCCTACAGGCAAAATTCAATTTACCCAGCAGGGACTGGAGTTCCCGCAATGTGGTTTTCCGTCTACCTACCATTGCCTGGATATTAAGCTGAAGGTCACTGACCTTGTCTAATGGAAGGCTGCATTCCATGGTATCCGTATTGATTTGGATCCCCAAAAATTTTAACGACGTGGAAGGACCTTCCGTCTTGGCAAGGGCGAGCGGGATCCCAAAATCACTACAAACCTGATACATCGCATTTAAGGCAGAAGAACAATCAGCTGAGTCCGCCCCACCCATGAACAAAAAATCATCCAGGTAGTGTATGACCGAGCGGACCCCGGAAACTTCTTTTACCGCCCACTCCACAAAACAGCTGAACTTCTCGAAAAAAGAACATGAGATAGAACAATCCATGGGAAGGCATAAATCTACAAAATAATTTTCCTGCCAGAAAATTCCCAATAACCTAAAACTAGAAGGGTGAACTGGTAACAATCTGAAAGCCGACTCAATGTCGGTCTTGGCTAAGAGGGAACCCCGCCCCAACCTTCTAACCCATCTGATCGCAACGTCGAATGACGTGTATGCCACAGATATGTCTTGCTCCGCCAAACCGTCATTAACCGACGACCCTTTCGGAAAAGACAGGTGATGTATAAGGCGGAAGGAACCTGGTTCCTTCTTAGGAACCACCCCCAGCGGAGAAACAATTAAGCCATCTATGGGGCAAAACTCAAATGGGCCCGCCACCCTTTCCGCCCTGATTTCCTTCCACAGTTTTCCTGACACAACCTGCGGCAATGCACATGCCGACTTTAAATTTTGATGGGGTACATCCCCCCGCGATGCACATTGGCTGGGAATAACGAAGCCGTCCATGAAACCCAGCCGTAAGAAATTAGCATCCTCCGTACGCGGGTATTTACATAGAAATGGCTCCATCCTTAGAACTCTCACCGGCGTCCTCCCTCTTGTTACTAGCCTCAGAAGTCCTTCCTCATTTCTGTTTGCAGCACCTGGACACCGGGTGGGACCCACCGCAGCCCGAGCACTCGTGCTTGAACCGGCAGGATGACCCAAACTTACATGTGGCGTCGTTGAATTGCCAACTGTAAGGCCTGGCAACCTATCCACCCACGAATCAGCCTCAATGTCCCAATCTACCTCCGCCGTCTTCGCCTTGTGTGGCGCGTCCCCGCTTGAACGGGAGGTGAGAGACAACACCTACCCGACTTCGGTTACACCTAGGCCTTTAGGGCGCAAGATATTGAGGCTGAATGCAGGGTGGGTATAGATAGATCACCAACACCAAACAAGAAACAAAAGCAGAGTCCAATAACAGTCCGGGGTCAAACACAGGTATCCGAGATTCGCAGTACAGAAGGAGCAGGCAAGAGAGTAGTCGAGAGTTTCCGGGGTCAGTTCAGGCAGCGAGCAAGGAAGGTCCAAAATCAGGCAGAGGTCAAAAAGCCAAGTAATCCAACAAAGAATAGTTTTCCAACCAGGATACACGCACCCAGCAGCTAGACTAGCTAACGCTATCACGGGCAATGACAGGAAGCACTCAGCAGACTTATATACTACATGCAACCAATCAGTGGCCGGCCACATGCATACAGCAGCCAATCACAGGCAGGCATAAATCAGCTGACAGTGAGATCAGCTGAAACAGATGACCACAACAGGTCAGCTGACCCACCCAATGCTGACCAGCAAAGCTTTCTGAGTGTATTAACCATAGCACAGTGGTCAAGCTCACCACCACTGATGTGGGAGACCAGGGTTCAATCCTAGGCACGGTTACAAACTATAATTTTATATTATTAAAATAAACCCCTGCTAAGTGTTAGCTGACTCTACCTCAATCGTCGCCTCAGACCATACTGCGGCCGAGAGGAGCGGATCCTTACAGTACCCCTCCCCTGAGGAGTGGTCTCCGAACACTCCAACCTTGGTTTATCTGGAAATTTCAAATGAAATTGATGGATTAATTCTTTAGCATGTACCTGACGTGTTGGGACCCAACATCTTTCTTCTGGGCCATAGCCCTTCCAGTCAACAAGGTATTGTAAAGAATTACGTACTTTACGAGAATCCAGAATTTTTTCAATTTCGTATTCTGGTTCTCCATCAACAATGACCGGAGGTGGTGGAGAGTCAGATATCATGGTATTAACTGCCGGTTTCAGCAGAGAAACATGAAATGAATTGACTCCCCGCATGGATTGAGGCAATGAAATCCTGTAGGTGACGTTATTGATTTTTTCTGTTACAGGGTAAGGACCTATATATCTGGGACCCAGTTTGGAAGAAGGCTGCCGTAAAGAAAGGTTACGGGTGGAGACCCAGACTAAATCACCAGGTGAAAAGGAAAATTCCTGAGAACGATGTTTATCAGCAAATTTTTTCTGCTGTTTGACTGCCACCTCTAAATTTCTTTTAACCTGGTCCCATAACGAAACCATATGTGACAGCCAATCCTCCAACACTGGAAACCCAGAAGACGTACCTGATAGGGAAGCAAACTTAGGATTTAAACCTGTGACAATCTGAAATGGGGACATTTTAGTAGAGGTACTGGCAAGGTTGTTAAAAGCAAATTCTGCATACGGTAGAACTTCGAACCATTGGTCCTGACAATCAGATACAAAACACCGGAGATATTGCTCCAAAGACTGGTTTGTTCTCTCAGTTTGTCCATTAGTCTCAGGATGAAATCCAGAGGAAAATGACAATGATATGCCAATACGAGAACAAAATGCTCGCCAAAACTGCGAGACGAATTGTACTCCTCTGTCAGAGACAATGTTTTCAGGGATACCATGCAGACGGAAAACATGGACAATAAACAATTCTGCCAATTCTTTTGCAGAGGGTAACTTACTCAAGGGAACAAAGTGAGCCATTTTACTAAATCTGTCAACCACTACCCATGTAACAGTATTACCCTGAGAGCAAGGTAAATCTACAATAAAATCCATCGACACATGAGTCCAAGGCCTATCAGGGATGGGAAGTGGCTGCAGATTACCTCTGGGTGCAAGATGAGAAGTCTTATTTCGAGCACAGACTAGACATGCCTTAACAAAGGCCTTACAATCCACCCTGAGCGATGGCCACCAGACATGACGAGACAATAAATCTACAGTCTTTTTTTCACCAGGATGACCCGCTAATTTGGAATCATGAAATTGCTGTAGAACCTGTAACCGAAGAGTTAATGGAACAAATAACAGACCTGGTGGTTTCTCGGCAGGTGCATCATTCTGACAGGAAGACAGTAACACTGAAAGATCAGGTGATAACTGAGAGGTGGACAGCGCATTGATAATACAATGTTTGGGAACAATGGATTCTGAACTTACAGGTTGATTAGTTTCAGGTTCAAAACAACGTGATAATGCATCTGCCTTAATGTTTTTGGACCCAGGCTTATAAGTAATTGTAAAGTTGAAACGGGCAAAGAACAATGCCCACCGGGCCTGTTTAGGATTGAGTCTCTTGGCACTTTCAATATATTCTAGGTTCTTGTGGTCAGTAAACACAGTGACTGGATGCAAAGCTCCCTCCAACCAATGTCTCCACTCCTCGAATGCCGTCTTAACTGCCAACAGCTCTCTATTCCCTATGTCGTAATTTCTTTCAGCAGAAGAAAACTTGCGAGAGAAGAAGGCACAAGGGTGGAGACGTTCTGGAGAACCTGAGTATTGTGAAAGAACTGCTCCTACGCCAATTTCGGAAGCATCAACTTCAATGATAAAAGGTTTAAGGATATCTGGATGAGCCAGTAAAGGGGCAGTACAAAAAGCCTTTTTCAATACCTCAAAGGCATGACAGGCCTGAGGGGGCCAATGAGTGGGATCAGCTTCTTTTTTAGTCAGGTCAGTCAAAGGAGCGGCCAAAGTGGAAAAACCCTTAATAAACTTGCGATAAAAATTCGCAAAACCCAGGAAACGCTGGAGAGCCTTGAGCCCGGAAGGCTGGGGCCAATCTAGGACTGCGGACAATTTAACGGGGTCCATGGCAAGACCAGAATCTGAAATAATATACCCCAGGAACGAGATTTGATTGGTCTCAAAAACACACTTTTCCAATTTGGCGTAAAGAGAGTTCTCTCTCAATTTCTGCAGTACAGTCTTGACATGAAATCTATGTTCAGAAAGTGACGCAGAATAGATCAAAATATCATCTAAGTAAATGACCATAAACCGCCCCAAGAATTCTCTAAAGATGTCATTTACAAAGTCTTGGAAGACAGCTGGAGCATTACAAAGGCCAAATGGCATCACCAAATATTCATAATGCCCATCCTTTGTATTGAAAGCTGTCTTCCACTCGTCACCTTGACGAATTCTGATCAAATTGTACGCTCCTCTTAAATCAAGTTTGGTAAATATCCGAGCTCCTGTGACCTGGGCAAACAAATCGTCAATGAGAGGTAATGGGTATTTATTCTTAACAGTAATCTTATTCAGACCTCTATAATCAATGCAGGGCCGCAATCCGCCATCCTTCTTCTCCACAAAGAAAAACCCCGCTCCTGCGGGAGAAGTGGATGGACGAATGAAACCCTTACTGAGATTTTCCTTGATATACTCCCTCATAGCCCGATCTTCAGGACCAGAGAGATTGTAAAGACGTCCTCGAGGAGGCATAGTACCAGGAAGAAGATCAATAGGGCAATCGTAAGATCTATGGGGTGGGAGCTTGTCAGCAGCCTGAGGAGAAAATACGTCAACAAATTCTCTGTAACAAATAGGTAATGTATCAAAAGCTATCTCAACCCCATGCAAAGGAACAAGTTTCAAACAATGTTTATGGCAAAAGGAGGACCAGCTAGTAAGTTGCCCAGAAGTCCAATCGATCTGCGGATTGTGCTTCTGCAACCATGGCAACCCCAACACCATAGAACAGGTAGGCATTTGCAGTATATAAAATGACTGAGACTCAATATGCAATGCACCAACTTTAAACGAGATTTCCGGAGTGATTGCTATCGGACAATTCTCCTGTAGAGGAGAACCATCTATAGCAGTCACACAAATCCTGTCCTGTAATTCCAAGGCAGGAATGCCCAATTTCGTGGCCAGTGAACAATCAATGAAATTACCTGCAGCACCACAATCAAGAAATGCTTCACATGAATGACACTTGTCACCCCAAAAAATGCTTACAGGTAATAAAATGTGTTTTAATGCAAGAGGAAGTACCTGCTCGCCTAGGTGAGTTTCCTCGGACCCACCTAGGCGCTGGAGTTTTCCGGCCTCTTTTTTACAGGACAATCTTTGGCCATATGTCCCTTGCCTGCGCAATAGAGACACAGACCCTCAGAACGTCTCCTTAATTTCTCAGTAGGAGTCAGTTTAGAGAAACCAAGTTGCATCGGTTCTTCAGGGGGCAAAGTGACTTGAGGGACAGAAGTGACGGTAGGAAAGAAAGTTCTCCCCTGGCGTCTCTGCCGGACTCTCCGGTCCACCCGAATGGCAAGGGTAATAGCATCCTCAAGCGTTTCAGGAACTGGATGACTGACCAATATGTCTTTTACAGTCTCCGACAGACCAAGCAGGAACTGATCAAGTAAGGCAGGATCATTCCAGTTGGTAGAGACTGACCACCTGCGGAATTCTGCAGCGTATTCCTCAGCAGGTCTGCGGCCTTGTCTCAAATCTCTTAACTTCTGAACGGCTGTAGTGGAGAGATCAGGATCTGAGTATAATACTGCCATGGCCTTAAAAAATTCATCAACAGAAGAAAGGGCCACATGTCCATGTGGAAGGCCAAAGGCCCAAGATTGGGGATCCCCTTGGAGCAGTGAAATGATAAGAGCCACACGTTGAGTTTCAGAACCAGAAGCAATTGGTCTGACACGAAAATACATTTGACAAGAGTTCATAAAGTTACTAAACTGACTCCTGGTACCTGAAAATTTCTCTGGAAGTGGTAGCTTTGGTTCCGCAGACGTCCCCGAGACCGAAGCGGGAAGAGACCCTGCGTTGTCCACAGGTTGAGCCGGCAGATTAGCTTGCTGGTTTTGTAGAGTATTAACCCGTTCTGTAAGCTGGTTAACGGCTCCAGTAAGTAGCAATATCTGGCGTTGGAGCTCCTCCATGATAATAATTGTAGAGGCCCGTGATAATGTAAGGCCTGGCAACCTATCCACCCACGAATCAGCCTCAATGTCCCAATCTACCTCCGCCGTCTTCGCCTTGTGTGGCGCGTCCCCGCTTGAACGGGAGGTGAGAGACAACACCTACCCGACTTCGGTTACACCCAGGCCTTTAGGGCGCAAGATATTGAGGCTGAATGCAGGGTGGGTATAGATAGATCACCAACACCAAACAAGAAACAAAAGCAGAGTCCAATAACAGTCCGGGGTCAAACACAGGTATCCGAGATTCGCAGTACAGAAGGAGCAGGCAAGAGAGTAGTCGAGAGTTTCCGGGGTCAGTTCAGGCAGCGAGCAAGGAAGGTCCAAAATCAGGCAGAGGTCAAAAAGCCAAGTAATCCAACAAAGAATAGTTTTCCAACCAGGATACACACACCCAGCAGCTAGACTAGCTAACGCTATCACGGGCAATGACAGGAAGCACTCAGCAGACTTATATACTACATGCAACCAATCAGTGGCCGGCCACATGCATACAGCAGCCAATCACAGGCAGGCATAAATCAGCTGACAGTGAGATCAGCTGAAACAGATGACCACAACAGGTCAGCTGACCCACCCAATGCTGACCAGCAAAGCTTTCTGAGTGTATTAACCATAGCACAGTGGTCAAGCTCACCACCACTGATGTGGGAGACCAGGGTTCAATCCTAGGCACGGTTACAAACTATAATTTTATATTATTAAAATAAACCCCTGCTAGGTGTTAGCTGACTCTACCTCAATCGTCGCCTCAGACCATACTGCGGCCGAGAGGAGCGGATCCTTACACCAACACAGCCCTTTCGTCCTGCTGGCTGATTTTCCCGAAAGGACTGCTGCCCGCTGCACTTTCTTGGCCCCGAAAGGACTGCTGCCCGGTGGATGGGATCATCAGGCTCATCCACAATTCGATATCTTTGTGGCTCCAGCACACCGACGGGCGAACCGCCTTCCTGTGCCTGAATGCCTCATCGTATCTCAGCCAGGCATCCCCTCCATACCTCCTATACGCCTCACCTATAGCATTCTGATAACAAAAGAGGGCAGAACAACACTCCGGGTTTTTCTCCCCAATGACGCATGCCAGGATCTCAAAAGCCTGCAGCCAATTCTGAAAGGTGCGCGGAATCAAACGATATCTGCGCCTTTCCTCCTCCTCTTTTTTGGATTCGGTAGACTTTACCTTATCCAAGTTAAACTTGGCCAGGTGCAAAAGGGAGAAAATTTCAACAAACTCTCCCTTCCAGATTTTCTCGTGAACCTCTGCCTTTAAATGAACACCTAAGGGACCGCTGAGGCAAACATACATTTCTGGTTTGGACGCATCGGCCAGCCTTATAACCTCAGCCACCCCCGCCTTTTCCGTCTCCGCTTCGCCCTCACTGGTCTGCACTGCCACCTCAGAGCTTCCTGACTCTACAAGAGGCAACGTCACCCTGGCCTGCACCTGCTGCGCTGCTGCCCCCCCTGGCTAGGTACACCGGCTATTGCCCCACCAGAGATGGCTGACTGCCGCTCCGGTAAATGCAGAACCGCAGGCGCCTGTGCTTGCAACGGGCCCGTCCAAACCCCCGCTGGTGCAACCTGAACCGCTGGCACCCCCCCAACAGGGACCGCATGCCCGCTAGGAATGATTCCAGCGCAGGGAGAATCCCGGCCTGCGCATTGCCTGCCATCATCCCCGCGGCCTGTGCCCTCCCCGCTTGCCATCCCAACCCCACATTATCTGGCATACTAATAAAATTATAGCTGGAGTTGGCCTCACCTGGTGGCGCAGGGGCGGGGGACCCCGCCCGACCGCTTGTCCGGATCCTGTTGGGATTCCTGGTGCTCCCATAGTCGCTGCCGCCATGCTGCTGCCTCCTCCCGCATCACCACTTTGCTGTCCGATCCCCTGCCCTCCCTGGTTGGTGGGGGGGCGCAATGCTCTGTGCCTGGCCACTCCCCGAGCTGCTCCCTGCCACCGCATCCTGGCTCCTGCTTCTGGTGGCCGGAGCGTCTCTCTGTGGTGAACTGTGGGCCACCGCCCCACTCTGTGATGAGGCGGTGCCCGTGCGGCTGGAGCTGTCGCCTCTTGTCTTCCTGGCCGCGTGGGAGACCTGTTGCATAGCGGCCGCCGCTCCCGACTTCTGTGCTGCCTTCCCCCGCCTGCTGCAGCTCGATCCTTCGCTCTTGCCTTTGGGATTCCCCTTGGCCGAGCCCCCTGTGGAATGCCTTTTTGCAGGGGGCGTCTGGGGATCCCGCGCTGGACTCCCGCTCCTCCTCGGCGACCCTCCGGTTGGCTCGGGGCTGAGGCGATTGGGCGGTCTGGATGTCCTCCGCCCGAGTTCCTCCTGCTGCCCGCTAGGGCCAGCGGACATGGCGGTGAGCTGTCCGGCTACCCAGTCTGGCCCCCTGGAAGCTGCCTCCTCTCTGATCCTGGTCACAAGGCCTTAATCCCCTCCATGATGCGAGCAATAGGGTGCGTCCAGCCAGCTTCCTTTCCTAGAGCCTGACTGGCAAATTCCGCCCCCCGCCTCCTATCCAAACCTCAAACCACTCCCCGTAACTGCCCCCTTGTTCCATTAACCCTATCCTTCCCCTGCAGGCCACACTATCATGTGTGGCCTTCCAGACTGCGCTTTTCTACACTTCCAGGCCTGTTCTGGCTAGCTAACTACAACACAATATAACAGTAGTGTAGTAAAGGTGTTTATGTGTAAAAACGCTGGGTTTCACAGTGTGATAGTGCACTTGCTTAGCCAAACAGCACTGGAGTGTCTCTCAGTGTGCAGTCACAAAGCAAGGACAATTCTTCATCATGGCCCCCCTCATTATATACAGGAGGGACTTGCCAAGGTTCCCCTCTGTGATTGGTTGCTTGGGCTCAGGCTGGGAGCCCTCTGATTGGCTCAATGTCATGAACGTCATCTCCATGGCTACAGTACCTGGATTTGGATATCCGACCTTAGTATATGACGGATTCCGGATTTTCATATTGATATCCGCAATAACTTGGATAGTGCTATTTGGATTTGGCCCAGGTATCCGGAATCCGAATCCAGTTCGGATAGTGGAAAAAGTTTGGATTATCTGGGTAACTCGGATATACGAAATCTTGCTGAGTAGCACTGCTCGTAAGAACTTTGTAATTATGGCTTGCCGTAATTATGAGTCAAAATTGGAAGTTACGACTAGAGATGTCGCGAACCTCCGATTTTCGGTTCGTGAACTTCAGCGGAAGGTTCGGTTTGCGCGAATTTTCGCGAACCGCAATAGACTTCAACGGGTAGGTGAACTTTGAAAACTGGAAACATGAAATGTGAAATTCTGCCGGTATTTGTTGATGGTTTTAAGCTGAAAATTCACTTCAATGGCATCAAGTCCTAGAGAGAAAGAGAGAGAGAGCTCATTTTTCTCTTGGGACCCATAATTCTGAGTACTTCTAGTTTATACAAGAATTCACTTTTGGACCAATCACAGTGTCCCTAGCATGTCTCTAGCAACCAATAGGAATGAGCAGAGCTTTTGCCCAGTTGGACATGCTGCAAGATGTATGGCTGACTTGCTCGATCACTTGCAAAATTTGGCCTGATCTATATTACTATGCTACCTTGATATGTGTAATATGTGATGTCTTATAATGTGTATATACTTTAGCACTTTAGGCACTGACTCTGGCACTTGGGTTACCCCTGACAAAGTTTCCAATTAAGGAAATGAAATATGAAGGGTTGTGTGTGGGGTTGTTATTATACATGCATTGTGAGTTTGGAGTTTAGTCTGACAGACAAATGACCATTATCACCAACCCAATGTATCACTTTTTGCACTAATGGGTAGTAACATTTGTGTGATTTATCTATTTTAATCTGACTTTATTAAAAGTTATGTTTTAAATAACATTAACAAATCTCCGAATAAGGTTTGTTTAGTGTTGTTCCTAGTGTAATACAACATCAGCGGCAGCAGGAGGAGGACAAAGCACTCATCAGCAGAAGCAGCAGCAGCACAGAAGACTATAGCACCTCACTGGTGGTACCACAGCACAATAATTGTGCCCCAAAATTGTAAGCATCCATGGACCCTGGCGGTGGGAACACAGACTTTAGTAGTGAATAACAACATCAGCAGCAGCAGGAGGAGGAGGAGGACTAAGCACTCATCAGCAGCACCGAAGACTATGACACCTCACTGGTGGTACCACAGCATGATAATTCTATCCAGAAATGTAATCATCTGTGGACCCTGACAGTGGGAACACAGACTGCACTAGGGAGATGCTGCAGCAGGAGGAGCAGCGTGTGTCAGCAGCAGCAGCATCTGAGGCCATGGGACATGAACCAGGCCAATTAGGAGCAGGTTGTAACTTGTGTTGGAAAGGCAGGCATTATTCAAATTCCCAGCCACTTCACGCCCCTTGTCGCCGACAGCAGGGGCCAGGAATTCCCCTTCTACCCAAGCCTGGTTAATTTTGAGTAAGGTAAGTTTGTCCACACAGTCATCGGACAGCTGAGAACCCTTCTCGGTGGCCACGCCACTGGCCGCATTGAAGCATCTCTTGGAGAGGACACTGGAAGGGGGGCAGGACAGGACTTCCATGGCTTACTGGGTAAGCTCCCTCCAGATACCATGCTGTTCAGTCGCTGCTGCTGGTTGGAGGAGGATGCTGTGGCTGGTACCTCTGCTTTGGCAGCTCCACTGCATACAGGCTTTTCATTAGGCTCAGCAGGTCTCCTGGGCACCGGATGCTGCTGTTGGCCACAGACACTGGAATCCCTTACCCCGTACTTCCAGGGCATACTGGGCAAGCTCCCTCCAGATCTCCAGTCTCTTGACCCAGTAGTGTAGTGGGGGTGTCTCAGCACCTTGCAGGGAAAAAAATATAGGAGACAAATACGGGAGCCCAATAGTGTAGTATATTAGTATGCAATTGAAAAAAGGAGTTTCAATAAATTACTACTCACAAAAGGAGGTTGCAAGGGCAACCAACCGTAGGAAGCAGGTGGAGACCATAAACCCGACTCCACTCGGGGTAGTCCCAGCCGGGACCTGGATGTGGTCGCTCTCCTTGAAAAAGTAGGGACAGGTGTCCACTGTGGGGCACCCACAGGTGGTCTGTCACCACCCCTCAAACACAGATTGTTTGGGGGTATAGCTATGCACAATTGAAGGTAAAGAGGCGCCCTGGTTGAAATAAAAGCATCTAAAAACAGCTTAAAATCGAGGAAATAATATGAGGTGGCTTACCTCAATAACGAAATCCTTGTATATGACAAAAGATTTTTATTTAGCACAGGCAACGCGTTTCGCGGGTCCAAGCCCACTTTATCAGGCTCCCTTTGCCATATCAACTTGTTCATTTGGCACTTTTATTGGCCTGATGAAGCGGGCTTGGACTCGCGAAACGCGTTGCCTGTGCTAAATAAAAATCTTTTGTCATATACAAGGATTTCGTTATTGAGGTAAGCCACCTCATATTATTTCCTCGATTTTAAGCTGTTTTTAGATGCTTTTATTTCAACCAGGGCGCCTCTTTACCTTCTTGACCCAGTACTTAGAGATGTCCCGAACTTCAGATTTTGGGTTCGTGAACTGTGAAGACGAACTTCCGAAAAAGTTTGTGTTTGTGCGAACTGGGGTGAACCGCCATAGACTTCAATGGGCTGGCAAATTGTAAGACATACAGGGACTATTTCTGGCCACAAAAGTGATGGAGAAGTTGATTCAAGGAGTCTAACACCTGGAGGGGGGCATGCCGGAGTGGGATACATGCCAAAAGTCCCTCGGAAAATTGTCACCCGCAAAGAGAGCTGTGCTATAGTAAGTTCAATCACAAATACAGTGGAAAGTTATGCAATGGTATAATACAGTGTGGCGGACAACTGGCGAACTACAAATGCCAACTGGGAGTGTTGGCTGTATCTATGCAGTATCACCCACAAAGAGAGCTATGGTGTAGTAAGTTCAATCACAAATACAGTGGAAAGATATGCACTGGTATAATACAGTGTGCTGGCAGTGGCGGACTACAAATTCCAGCTGGGACTGTGGGGTGTATCTATGCAGTGTCACCAACAAAGAGAGCTATGCTACTGTAGGTTCGATCATAAATACAGTGGAAAGATATGCACTGCTAGAGGACTACAGGAAGGGTCAGCTGGGACTGTGGGCTGTATTTATGCAGTGTCACCCACAAAAAGAGCTATGGTATAGTAAGTTCAATCACAAATACAGTAGAAAGATATGCACTAGTATAAAACAGTGTTCTGCCAGGAGCGGACTACAAATGCCAGATGAGACTGTGGGCTGTATATATGCAGCCTCAATAATCACTGCTGCGCTCTCCATGCGTGTCTAGAACAAAAAATATAAACTCCACATAGGGTGATAACGTTCAGTACATTTCCACTCAAAACACCCAGGTGTCTGTGATGATTAGTGCCACTCTCCTGTGAAGGACCACGTCCCCTCTGTCTAGATGCTCACCAGATACAATCCACCTCTGCTGTCAGGTGGATCTTAAGCGTTAGCCACAATTTCTCTGCTTGTACTGCAATCTCTTTGCTTGTACCCGGATTATCCTGTATTTTTCATGGTATGTTTTCTTTTGCGGTTTCCAAGCAGGGGTCCTATCGTTACCCTTGAGGGACCACCGCCGTGCTCACTGACACAGCTTTTCCATGCAGACTTTTATAAGATTATAAAAGTCTGCATGGAAAAGCTATGTAAGTGAGCATGGCGGTAGTCCCTTGAGGGTAACGATAGGACCCCTGCCTGGAAACCGCAACAGAAAACATACCATGAAAAATTAGGATAATCCGGGTACAAGCAAGGATATTGCAGTACAAGCAGAGAAATTGCGGCTAACGCTTAAGATCCACCTGACAGCAGAGGTGGTTTGCATCTGGTGAGCATATAGACAGAGGGGACGTGGTCCTTCACAGGAGAGTGGCACTAATCATTACAGACACCTGGGTGTTTTGAGTGGAAATGTACTGAACGTTATCACCCTAAGTGAAGTTTATATTTTTTGTTCTAGACATGCATGGAAAGCGCAGCAGTGATTATTGAAATAAATAGAACATTGGACATTCTGTAGCGATCCAAGCAGTGGATGTAAACTGAGGTGGACATTGCTTTGGGGACTTTGGCGCAGTTGTATTTTCAGAATGTATCTATGCAGTGTCACCCACAAAGAGAGCTATGGTATAGTAAGTTCAATCACAAATACAGTGGAAAGATATGCACTGGTATAATACAGTGTGCTGCCAGTGGCGGACTAAAAATGCAAGCTGGGACTGTGGGCTGTATTTATGCAGTGTCACCCAGAAAGAGAGCTATGCTTAAGTAAGTTTAATCACAAATACAGTGGCAAGATATGCACTGGTGGTAATACAGAGTGCTGGCGGACTACAGCAAGGGCCAGCTGAGACTGTGGGCTGTATCTATGCAGTGTCATAAACAAAAAGAGCTGTGGTATAGTAAGTTCAATCACAAATACAGTGGAAATATGTGCACTGGTATAATACAGTGTGCTGCCAGGGGCGGACTACAAATGCCAGTTGCGACTGGGGGCTGTATCTATGCAGTGTCACCCAAAAAGAGAGCTATGCTTTAGTAAGTTCAATCACAAATACAGTGGAAAGATATGCACTGGTGGTAATACAGTGTGCTGGCAGACTACAGCAAAGATCAGCTGAGACTGTGGGCTGTATCTATGCAGTGTCACCCACAAAGAGAGATATGGTATAGTAAGTTCAATCCCAAATACAGTGGAAAGATATGCACTGGTATAATACAGTGTGCTGCCAGTGGCGGACTACAATTTTCAGCTGGGGCTGTGGGCTGTATCTATACAGTGTCACCCACAAAGAGAGCTATGCTTTAGTAAGTTCAATCACAAATACAGTGGAAAGATATGCACTGGTAATACAGTTTTCTGGCACAGTACAGCAAGGGACAGCTGCGACAGACAGGGCTGTATCTATGCAGTGTCAGTGTCACACACATACAAAATAATTAGAAGAATATTAGCCCTCAAAAAATCTTTTTTGGGGTAATTTCAGCAACACATTTCAGCTAGGAGAAAGCTAACAATAGCCTAACTAATGCTTTCCCTATCATCAACAATGTGGAGAACATGGCCAACGCTGCTGCAGTTTTAAATGGGGGCGGGGGTCTGTGGGTGAGTGCAGCCGGATTGGCTGCCATGTGTCTGCTGACTGTGATGTAGGGGGTCAAAGTTTAGCCCAATGACAAGGTATAGGGGGTGGATCAAACTGCCCTATCTGTTCACTACTAGGGATGATCGGAAAGAGCAAATTCCGTTCCACCGGAATTCGCGGATTCCGCCGGCGCAGAATTCCGTTGCTATGAAAATTCCACCGGATTTTTGCGTAATTCCGGATTCCGGCGGAAAAATTAAAATAATCGCAAACCGAACCTTGTTGATGCTATATGGTAGCCCATAGACCCTATTGACTGTTCCCTTAGTCCTTTTTCTCCTCCCCCCTCCTCTCGGAGGGAGGAGGGTCTCGTCTTCCAGGGAATTGTAGGATTTCAAAAGCCAGCTTAAATACCTTGGCCGGGAATAGAACCCAGGTCTAGTGCTTGGTAGACAGCTCTCTTCACCACTATACCACCACCAACACTACATGCTGAAGCCAGCCTAGCATGTACCGTTATGATATATCCAAGAGAAAAATGAGCTTGCTTGGGATTTGTAGGATGTCAAAAACCATCTCACATACAGTGGGTTGCAACAGTATTCGGTTGAAGTTTTCCACATTTTGTCATATTACTGCCACAAACATGAATCAATTTTATTGGAATTCCACATGAAAGACCAACACAAAGTGGTGTACACATGAGAAGTGGAATGAAAATCATACATGATTCCAAACATTTTTTACAAATCAATAACTGCAAAGTGGGGTGTGCTTAATTATTCGACCCCCTGAGTCAATACTTTGTAGAACCACCTTTTGCTGCAATTACAGCTGCCAGTCTCTTATGGCTCGTTCACATCAGGGCCGTTTCTGTGCGCTTTCCACAGCGCACTGCCCTGTGCGATCAGCAAGGTATTTATTTTCCCATGTAACTAAATGTAGCTGGTTCACATCTATGCGCTGCGCTGAGCAGCGTCACAGAAACGTAGTGTTGCATGCATTTCTGTGCGTTGAGCTGTAAAGCGCACAGCAATGCAAGTGAATGGGTCCGCTTTTTTAGCGCATAGAAGCGCGTACAAGCGCATAGAAGCGCATGCGTCTTTTACCCCTAATTGGAGAAAAAAATACATTTACATACAAAAACAAAGTTTTATTGACAACTGCTGCTGCTACAGTAAGCAAAACGTGCTTTAAAGAAGCGCAGCGCAACGCATAGAAACGCGGACTAAAGCGCGCACAAGCGCATGCGTTTTTTACCATGCGCTTTAACACGTTTTTCAGCGCAGCAGATGTGAACGAGGCCTTAGGGTATGTCTCTACCAGCTTTGCACATCTAGAGACTGAAATCCTTGCCCATTCTTCTTTGCAAAACAGCTCCAGCTCAGTCAGATTAGATGGACAGCTTTTGTGAACAGCGGTTTTCAGATCTTGCCTCAGATTCTTGATTGGATTTAGATCTGGACTTTGAGTGGGCCATTCTAACACATAGATATGTTTTGTTTTAAACCATTCCATTGTTGCCCTGGCTTTATGTTTAGGGTCATTGTCCTGCTGGAAGGTGAACCTCCACCCCAGTCTTAAGTCTTTTAAAGTCTCCAAGAGGTTTTCTTCCAAGTTTGCCCTGTATTTGGCTCCATCCATCTTCCCATCAACTCTGACCAGCTTCCCTGTCCCTGCTGAAGAGATGCAACCCCTGAGCATGATGCTGCCACCACCATATTTGACAGTGGGGATGGTGTGTTCAGAGTGATGTGCAGTGTTTGTTTTCTGCCACACATAGGGCTTGATTCACAAAGCGGTGCTAACCTACTTAGCACGTCTAAAGTCTTAAGGTGCGCTAACCAGGGTGCTAAGTAGGTTAGCACCGGTTTTCTCAATTGAGAAATCCGGTGCTAACCTACTTAGCACCCTGGTTAGCACGTCTAAAGACTTTAGACGTGCTAAGTAGGTTAGCACCGCTTTGTGAATCAAGCCCATAGCGTTTTGCATTTTGGCCAAAAAGTTCCATGTTGGTCTCATCTGACCAGAGCACCTTCTTCCACCTGGTTGCTGTGTCCCCCACATGGCTTGTGGCAAACTGCAAATGGGACTTCTTATGCTTTCTGTTAACAATGCCTTTCTTCTGGCCACTCTTCCATAAAGGCCAACTTTGTACAGTGCATGACTAATAGTTGTCCTATTGACAGAGTCTCCCACCTGAGCTGTAGATCTCTGCAGCTCGTCCAGAGTCACCATGGGCCTCTTGACTGCATTTCTGATCAGCGCTCTCCTTGTTCGGCCTGTGAGTTTAGGTGGATGGCCTTGTCTTGGTAGGTTTACAGTTGTGCCATACTCCTTCCATTTCTGAATGAGCGCTTGAAGTGCTCCGTGGGATGTTCAAGGCTTTGGAAATCTTTTTGTAGCCTAAGCCTGCTTTAAATTTCTCAATAACTTGATCCCTGATCTGTCTTGTGTGTTATTTGGACTTCACGGTGTTGTTGCTCCCAATATTCTCTTAGACAACCTCTGAGGCCCTCACAGAACAGCTGTATTTGTACTGACATTAGATTACACACAGGTGCACTCTATTTAGTCATTTGCACTCATCAGGCAATGTCTATAGACAACTGACTGCACTCAGTTTAAAGGGGGCCGAATAATTATGCACACACCACTTTTCAGTTATTTATTTGTAAACAATGTTTGGAATCAGGTGTGATTTTCGTTCCACTTCTCATGTGTACACCACTTTGTGTTGGTCTTTCATGTGGAATTCCAATAAAATTGATTCATGTTTGTGGCAGTAATATGACAAAATGTGGAAAACTTCAAGGGTGCCGAATACTTTTGCAACCCACTTTTTGTAAGCTGTCTTTTGAAATCCTGCAATTCCCTAAGAAAGCTCATTTTTATCTTGAATATATCACAATGGTACATTCTAGGCTGGCTTCAGCATGTAGCATTGTAGTGTGTTGTGTTGGTGGTATAATGGTTAGGCTAGCAGCCTACAGAGTGGTAGGCCTGGGTTTGATCACCGGCCAATGTATGTAAGCTGGCTTTTGAAATCCTACAATTCCCTAAGCAAACTCATTTTTCTCTTGGATATATCATAGTGGTACATGCTAGGCTGGCTTCAGCATGTAGTGTTGGTGGTGGTATAGTGGTGAAGAGAGCTGTCTACCAAGCACTAGACCTGGGTTCGATTCCTGGCCAGGGTATGTAAGCTGGCTTTTGAAATCCTCCAGGAGGAGGGAGTCTGTAAGGTAGAAATTCTTCTTAGTAGGTAGAAATCAGTTCGGTGGGAAAAAAAATTGAATTCCGTAAAATTCCTCTTAATTTTCCGCGGAAATTCCGCCATAGTGATATAGCAATTCCGTTCCGTCCCAACGGAACGGAATCATCAAATTCCGGCCGGAATCACAGAATTTTAAATTCCGCGGAATCCAGCGACCATCCCTATTCACTACCCACTGCACACATGAACAGCTGATGTTCACCGGGAACTGTCTGTTGGCGAACCGTTCGGCAATCTCTACCAGTGCTCCATGGGGTCTGTGTCAAACCTGCTGAATGATCCCATGTAGTCAGAGACCAAGCTGGTCAGTCACTGGTGCTGTTTGGAGGAGGATGCTGTGGCTGAAACCTGTGCTCTGGGCAGCTCCACTGAATACAGGCTCTTTGTTAGGCTCAGCAGGTCTCCGAATGTTGCGGATGCTGGTTGCTGCAGGCACCTGTTGCTGGGTTGTCAGAAGAGCAAAAGTGTGGGTGGAACGCTGGGAGAATGCTTCCTGCAGTCTGCACACAAGGGCCCCCTGCAACTCTCTTGTGCGGCGCTTGGTGGTGGATGGTGACATGAACTGTCCCAGCTTCCCCTTCAGACGTGGGTCCAGGATCAAGGTGATCCATTTGTCCTTCCTTGCACACATGTGGATCACTTGGGGGAACCTGCGAAGGCAGCGCAACATGGGCATGATTCACAAAAGGGTGCTAACTCAGTTAGCACGCCTAAAAGTTTTTGGGCGTGCTCACTAGGATGCTATGCAGTTAGCATGCCCAAAGCTTTTATTGATCACGTGCAAAGTTTAGCACTGCGCGGTGCGTGAGAAACATTGCACATTTCGGGCGCACCTGGTGCGATGTTTTAGTCGCACCCGGTGCGCTATTTTTCACGTGCAGCGCTAAAGTTTGTGCGCCCTAACTTAGCGCGCTAAACTTTGCGCATCCTAAAGGGCTTTAGGCGTGCTAAGGGGCTTTTAGGTGTGCTAACTAAGTTAGCACCCTTTTGTGAATCAAGCCCCATGTGTGCAGCCATGGGGAAGAGGCATTTGCAGACACATCTTCGTCTCCCCCCTCGCCTGAGTGGACATGCCTGTCCTCACCTTCCTGCGCCATGTCCTCCTGAAGCCGCCACCCCCACTCAATGGCAGTGGCGCTCTGGGTTAGGGATCTCCAACTGCTCCTTCACTGCCTGACAGTCGTCCTCATGGGTCCTCCTCCTCCTGTAAGTCATCCTCCTCCTGTAAGCTGGACTGTGCTGTCAACTGCTCCGGGTGCAACTTGAATGCAAATAACTGAAGTTGATCACTGGCTATGAGCTGAATACATGTGTCTGATTCAGTAAAATATAGAACACAAAAATGAGTGGACAGCGGTCTGCCTGCACTACTACAACAGTACAATGTCACTGACTAAACTTAGTGACTGACCAGTGGCAGTGACTGCAACTAACTGAAGTTGATCACTGGCTAATGAACTGAATACAAGTGATATACAGTAAAATAATAAAGAGCACAAAACATTGGTGGATAGTGGTCAGCCTGCACTACTATCACAAAAAAATGTCACTGACTAAACTTAGTGACTGACCAGTGGCAGTGAATGCAAAAGACTGAAGTTGATCGCTGGCTATGAGCTGAATATAAGTGTCAAATGTAGTAAAATATAGAACACACTAATTAGTGGACAGTGGTCTGCCTGCACTACTAGAACAGTACAATGTCACTGACTAAACTTAGTAACTGATTAGTGGCAGTGAATGCAAATAACTGAAGTTGATCACGTGCTATGAGCTGAATATAAGTGTCAGATACTGTAAAATATAGAACAAAAAAGTAGTGGACAGCGGTCTGCCTGCACTACTAGCACAGTACAATGTCACTGACTAAACTTAGTGACTGACCAGTGGCAGTGAATGCAAATAACTGAAGTTGTTCAATGGCTATGAGCTGAATACAAGTGTCAGATACTGTAAAATACAGAACACAAAAAGTAGTGGACAGCGGTCTGCCTGCACTACTAGAACAGTACAATGTCACTGACTAAACTTAGTGACTGACCAGTGGCAGTAAATGCAAAAGACTGAAGTTGATCGCTGGCTATGAGCTGAATACAAGTGATATACAGTAAAATAATAAAGAGCACAAAAAATTGGTGGACAGTGGTCAGCCTGCACTACTATCATAGTACAATGTTACTGACTAAACTTAGTAACTGATCAGTGGCAGTGAATGCAAATAACTGAAGTTGATCACTGGCTATGAGCAGAATACAAGTGTCAGATACTGTATAATATAGAACACAAAAAGTAGTGGACAGCGGTCTGTCTGCACTACTAGCACAGTACAATGTCACTGACTAAACTTAGTGACTGACCAGTGGCAGTGAATGCAAACAACTGAAGTTGATCACTGGCTATGAGTTGAATACAAGTGTAAGATACAGTAAAATATAGAACACAAAAATTAGTGGGCAGCGGTCAGCCTGCACTACTTGAACAGTACAATGTCACTGACTAAACTTAGTGACTGACCAGTGGCAGTGAACGCAAATAATTGACGTTGATCACTGGCTATGAGCTGAATACAAGTGTCAGATACAGTAAAATATAGAACACAAAAAGTAGTGGACAGCAGTCTGCCTGCAGTGCACTAATAGAACAGTACAATGTCACTCAATGACTAAACTTAGTGACTGAACAATAGTGGCAGTGACTGTCTGCAACTAACTGAAGTTGATCACTGGCTGGCTGGCTGGCTTAGCTAGCTAACAAATATACAGTAATAGAGCAGTGGAATCAGTGTGAAGTTGAACCTGCCTGCACTAAGCGCAGCAATCAATCAGTAAGTACACTGTCACTGACTACAGCTAACTGAAGTTAATGATGTTGATCCAGGGATTTTATCTGATTGCCATCTGGAGTCGGGAAGGAATTTTTCCCTTTAGGGGCTAATTGGACCATGCCTTGTAAGGGTTTTTTTGCCTAACTCTAGATCAACAGGGATATGTGAGGGAGCAGGCTGGTGTTGTACTTTATACTTGTTGAACTCGATGGACGTATGTCTTTTTTCAACTAAAATAACTATGTAACTATGTAACTCATTGGCTAGCTAAATACAAGGAAAAACTAATAGAGCAGTAGAATCAGTGAACCTGGCTGCCTGCACTAAGCACAGCCATCAGTATTCAGTACACTCTCTCACTGAACTACACTGACGACTACAACTAACTTAAGTAATAATCACTCACTGGCTAGCTAAATACAAGTATACAGTCAGTAATAGAGCAGAAGTAGATAAAATCAGTGAACCTGCCTGCCTGCACTGCACTAAGCACAGCAGCAATCGCTGCACTCTCTCACTGAACTACAACTAACTTAACCTCCCTGGCGGTATGGACGAGCTGAGTTCGTCCAGCAAAAACTTGCAAAAAACGTTAATGACGAGCTGAGCTCGTCCATGCCGACAGGGAGATTTCCTGTTTCTCTGCCCCGCCGGCTGCATTTTTTTCTTATCAGAGGGATTCCCCAGGATGGCTGGATGCCTGACTGCACGCTGTGGGTAGCGATCTGTGCTACCCACAGCGTGCAGAACAAGCATCCAGCCACCCTAGGAAATCCCTGGGCAGCCAGCGGGGCAGAGAATGTGCGGGGGATCCCCCTTGTATGTGGAGGCTGTGCTGGCGGGGGATCCCCCTCTGTGCGGGTGGGGGGAACCCCTTTATATGGTGGCTGTTGCGGGCAGGGGATCCCCCTCTGTGCGGGCGGGGGGATCCCCCTTCTATTGTGGCTTTTGCGGGCGGGGGGGATCCCCCTCTGTGCGGGTGGGGGGATCCCCCTTCTATTGTGGGGGATCCCCCCGCCCGCACAGAGGGGGATCCCCTGCCCGCAACAGCCACCATATAAAGGGGTTCCCCCCGCCCGCACAGAGGGGGATCCCCCGCCAGCACAGCCTCCATGCGGGTGGGGGGATCCCCCTTCTATTGTGGGGGGATCCCCCCGCCCGCACAGAGGGGGATCCCCTGCCCGCAACAGCCACCATATAAAGGGGTTCCCCCCGCCCGCACAGAGGGGGATCCCCCGCCAGCACAGCCTCCACATACAAGGGGGATCCCCCGCACATTCTCTGCCCCGCTGGCTGCCCAGGGATTCCCTAGGGTGGCTGGATGCTTGTTCTGCACGCTGTGGGTAGCACAGATCGCTACCCACAGCGTGCTGGGGGGGAGGATCGGGAGGGGGACATCTGGCTACCTATACATCTGGCTAAACACCTGGCTCACTATATACCTGGCTAAACATCTGGCTCACTATATACCTGGCTAAACATCTGGCTCGCTATATACCTGGCTAAACACCTGGCTCACTATATACCTGGCTAACTATACTTGGATAACTATACCTGGCTGCACATCTGGCTAACTATACCTGGCTGCACATCTTCTACCTATACATCTGGGTCTTATACTCACCATTGGCATGCTGATCCCTTGTCGCGTACCTCTGATAGCTTCCCCAGTGTCTTCTTCCATGTCCCTTGGCGGATTTTGCTTCTTCCTCAGCGATCACATGTCCCCCGTTGATCGGCGTTGATGACACCAGGGTCACACAGCGTCATCAACATCTTGCAGAAAACACTTTTTTTTTTTTTAAATTGAATTCAATACAATAATCTGTATTAAATTTAATATTAAAAAAAAATTGGTTGCAAAAAAAAAAATGGTTGCAAATTATTGAAATTAATTGAAACACTTTTTGCACGGAAATCCTGGGGAAACTGAACGCCAGGGTGGTTAAGTAATCACTCACTGGCTAGCTAGCTGAATACAAGTATATACTTCAGTATAAGAACATTGTTAGGAGTAAAAACTTGATGTTTTGGACAAAAAAAAATGTGCTTGCTGAAGCAACAAATGGCCTGGAGATGATCCTCTCCGTGCCACAGTGTAGGTAACGATGGAGCTTTTTAAGATGGCCGCCGCTTTATATAAGGGAGGGGAGGGCATAGCCTCCACTCCTATGATTGGTTGTTAGGGCGTGGCTGGGGGCCAGAGATGTCATTTCCACCCAATCACGACCTATCTAATCACGGCTTTGTTCCGCGATCATGAGCGTGATCACGGCCTGAATATTTGTAATCATGGCATGCCTCGTGGCCGATTTCTGTGATCGAGAATCGATCATGGCGTCGAATACCGAAGCCGAATAGTGAAAAATGCTTGTGAATCACGGGTATTCCGGAAAATATCTGCCCATCACTGCTGAATACAGTAATAGAGCAGTAAAATGAGTCAACACGTGCCATCCTGCACTACACACAGGAAAGTAACTGCACGCTGGCACAGTACAATGTCACTGACTTCACTGAGTGACTACAAGTAACTTAAGTTGATCACTCATTGGCTGGCTAGCTTTATTTAGCTTTATAGTAGTGGCTGGATGGTGTACTGGTTAAGGGCTCTGCCTCTGACATGGGAGACCAAGGTTCGAATCTTGGCTCTGCCTGTTCAGTAAGCCAGTAATTCAGTAAGGAGTTCATTGGGCAAGACTCCCTAACACTGCTACTGCCTACTGAGTGCGCTCTAGTGGCTGCCTCGCAAGCGCTTTGAGTCTGACAGGAGAAAGGCGCTATACAAATACTGCCATTATTATTATTGATTTTTTTAAACAGACCAAAAAAAAAAGAAGCTTTGGTTGATCACTTAGTGGCTGGCTAGCTAAATATACAAATATCAAATACAGTAATAGAGCAGTAAAGTAAGTGAACACCTGCTTGCCTGCACTACTCACAGCAAAGTTACTGCACGCTGGCACAGTACGATGTCACTGACTTCACTGAGTGACTACAAGCAGGGGTGCTCATCACTAGCTCATGATCACGAGTAACTCGTGATCACGAGACATTTTTGCCGTTCACAAGCTCATAATCGACAATCATGATCGGCTCTCGATCACAAATGTACTCGTGATTGCACTTGTGATCACATATTACTCGTGATCATGAGCTTGTGAGCGCGGTAGTTAGGGAAATGACGTCATATGATGTTGTTCGGCTAATCAGGAGGCCCCCATTTGAGGCCCTAGCAACCAATCAGAGGAAGGGAGCCTGGCCCTCCCCTCCTCTATACAGGATCTTCTAAAAAAATTAGCATATTGTGATAAAGTTCATTATTTTCTGTAATGTATTGATAAACATTAGACTTTCATATATTTTAGATTCATTACACACAACTGAAGCCCAATCCTTTTGTTTTAATATTGATGATTTCGGCATACAGCTCATGAAAACCCAAAATTCCTATCTCAAAAAAGTAGTATATTTCATCCGACCAAGAAAAGAAAAGTGTTTTTAAAACAAAGAAAGTCAACCTTCAAATAATGATGTTCAGTTATGCACTCAATACTTGGTCGGGAATCCTTTTGCAGAAATGACTGCTTCAATGCGGCGTGGCATGGAGGCAATCAGCCTGTGGCACTGCTCAGGTGTTATGGAGGCCCAGGATGCTTCAATAACGGCCTTAAAGAGAATCTGTATTGTTAAAATCGCACAAAAGTAAACATACCAGTGCGTTAAGGGACATCTCCTATTACCCTCTGTCACAATTTCGCCGCTCCTCGCCGCATTAAAAGTGGTTAAAAACAGTTTTAAAAAGTTTGTTTATAAACAAACAAAATGGCCACCAAAACAGGAAGTAGGTTGATGTACAGTATGTTTACACATAGAAAATACATCCATACACAAGCAGGCTGTATGCACCCTTCCTTTTGAATCTCAAGAGATCATTTGTGTGTTTCTTTCCCCCTGCAGCTATCTTCCACTGAAGTGTCAGGCTGTTTCTTCCTGCAGAGTGCAGGCAGCTCTGCCTGTATGTAATTCCTCAGTATGTGAAAGCCCAGCCAGCTCAGAGGAGGATTTATCCAGCTTGTAAAAGATAAGAGAGAAGAAAGAAACTGCTCTAATCTAAATAATACACAGGCAGTGTGCAGAGAGGGGCCTGGAGGGGGGAGATGCATCACAGAACCACAACACTGAAGAACTTGGCAGCCTTCCAGACACAGGCTGACAAGTCTGACAAGAGAGAGATAAGTTGATTTATTACAGAGATGGTGATAGCAGAAAGTGCTGCAGTAAGCCAGAACACATTAGAATAGCTTTTGGAACTTGTAGGATGATAAAAAACAGGATGCAATTTTTGATACGGAGTCTCTTTAAGCTCATCCAGAGTGTTGCGTCTCAACATTCTCTTCACAATATCCCACAAATTCTCTATGGGGTTCAGGTCAGGAGAGTTGGCAGGCCAATTGAGCACAGTAATACCATGGTCAGTAAACCATTTACCAGTGGTTTTGGCACTGTGAGCAGGTGCCAGGTCATGCTGAAAAATGAAATCTTCATCTCCATAAAGCTTTTCAGCAGATGGAAGCATGAAGTGCTCCAAAATCTCCTGATAGCTAATTGCATTGACCCTGCCCTTGATAAAACACAGTGGACCAACACCAGCAGCTGACATGGCACCCCAGACCATCACTGACTGTGGGTACTTGACACTGGACTTCAGGCATTTTGGCATTTCCCTCTCCCCAGTCTTCCTCCAGACTCTGGCACCTTGATTTCCGAATGACATGTAAAAGTTGCTTTCATCCGAATTGAAGCAGTCATTTCTGCAAAAGGATTCCCGACCAAGTATTGAGTGCATAACTGAACATAATTATTTGAAGGTTGACTTTTTTTGTTTTAAAAACACTTTTCTTTTATTGGTCGGATGAAATATGCTAATTTTTTGAGATAGGAATTTTGGGTTTTCATGAGCTGTATGTTAAAATCATCAATATTAAAACAATAAAAGGCTTGAACTGCTTCAGTTGTGTGTAACATTTTTGGCAAATGTTGTAGTTACTGCTGTGTATCTGGGCCACCTCCAACATGGTGGCCCATCAATACTGAGAACCAGGCATGCCTCTTCCAAGATGGCGGCCTGACTCCTCTTAAAAAGGGTAAGTCCTTGTAGGCTCCGCCCATTGATGATGCACTTCCTTTCCCCAGTTGATGTCACATCCTGTACACTACTTAGCATGCTCAGACACTTTCTGCCATTACAGAGGTGCAGAATGTTGTTTGTTTTGCTAGATGGTAAGTCCTGGTGGGTTCACCCACTTACATTTTGTCTCTACTGCTGCCATCTGTATTTTTTAACCCCATACTGCAGTATGTTTTTCTGCCACTGTTTCGTTTGTTTTGCTGCCATTCACACTCTTTTACTACCTTTGATCTATAGTCACCTCTTTTGCTACTTGCTCTGTAGCTTGCACGTCCCATGGCTATAATTGATAAACCCCTTCCTCCCCCCCCCTCCCTCCTCCTGATACACAACTTTCCCTTGGCCTCTCCCCCTCCCCTCCCCCCGTCCCCCAGGTTTCCCCCATCCTCCCCTCCCCTCCTTTTCTCTTTATCAAATTCTTCCCCCCCACCCACCCCCCACCCCACCAACACAACCCACCAACATAACAATTCTTTAATACAAAATACTGTACCTTTACTGCCAATATACTATAATATGTTGCACATGTTTGTCACTCATTGATCGAAGCTTTAAATGTAGGATGTATCATAGCAGAAACAATATACCCTCTGATCTCTGTCATTTGCAGCTGTAACTCCTTTTTCTATTGCCTGAGGAAGCGGGCGCTGACCCGTGAAACGCGTTGCTTTGTTTTATCTGGAGTTCGTTAATAAATAGACTGAATGTACAGTCATGTTGTGTCTGCTTGGAGGAGGTAAGTCCACCACTGCCTCCTCTAATTACCACATTTTTGGCTTTTAAGCTCCTTTAAAACTCCTTTTATCCTTTTGGCACCTCTGTTCTCTCCTATATAATACTCCTCTAAAATATATGAAAGTCTAATGTTTATCAGTACATTACAGAAAATAATGAACTTTATCACAATATTAGGCTGACCATGTGTCCTCTTTTGCCCGGACAGGTCCACTTTTTCAGACCTGTCCGGGCTGTCCTCCCGGATATTTGATCTGTCCGGAGAGCCGAACACACTTGCAGAGATCCATTGAGGCTGAGATGAGCCGTACACTGCGAGTCAGTGGCAGAAGAACAGCTTGCAGAGATCCATTGAGGCTGAGATGAGCCGAACACTGTGAGCCAGCGACAGAAGAACTGCTTGCAGAGATCCACTGAGGCTGAGATGAGCCGAATACAGCAAGCCCAAGGCAGAAGAACCATTTGCAGAGATTCTCTGCAAACGGTTCTTCTGCTGCTTGGGCTCCAGTGTTCGGCTCATCTCAGCCTCAGTGGATCTCTGCAATTGGTTCTTCTGTCGCTGGCTCACAGTGTTTGGCTCATCTCAGCCTCAGTGGATCTTCTCTCTTTGCAAGCTGTTCTTCTGCAGCTTGGGCTCCCAGTGTTTGGCTCATCTCATTCAGCTCCTGACTCAAACGGCTCTTCCTCGGGCTAGGCAGTGAGTCAATCCCTTCCTGCTGCTCTGCTCCACCTCCAGCAGCCCCCATCCACTGAAACAGAGCAAATTGCAGAGCAGAGGGGTGGAGACAGCCAGAGACAGCCTGAGTTCAGTGGGACTCACGCTGGGCTGATCACTGGTGCTGTTTGTGTGTGACCTGTGGGAGCAGCTCAGCAGCACAGCCTGAGCCCTGAGTTCAGTCTGTCAGTGTCAGTGAATTGATTCAAGTCATGCTGGTGCTGTGTGGGCAGCCTGTGGGAGCATAAGGGCCTGAGTTGTTAGCAGTGAAGTCACTGCTGTGTGGCCAGCCTGTGGGAGCATAAGGGCCTGAGTTAGCAGTGAAGTCACTCTGCTGTGTGGCCAGCCTGTGGGAGCATAAGGGTCTGAGATTCTAAGCTATACTGGGGCCATATTCCTATCTAACCTATACTGGGGCCATATTCCTATCTAACCTATACTGGGGCCATATTCCTATCTAACCTATACTGCGGACATATACCTTGTCCGCACATTTGTGGGGAAATCTGCTGCCAATCTCATTGCATTTTGTGGGAAATTCTTCTGCGAATCTGATTGCATTTTGTGGTTGGCCGGCCCTCCACCATGTGGTCTGGAAAAAAAAAACGTCCCTCCATGCCTACGAAGTTGAACAGCACACTGCTAAGATCTTGTATATTTGGCCCCACCCATGACCACGCCCACATGCTGTTGTGATCGTCCTCTTTTTTGGAAATCAAAATATGGTCACCCTACACAATATGCTATTTTTTTTAGAAGATCCTGTATAAGGCGGTGGCCACATTGAGGATCTCGTCCTGGTTTGTGACTTGTGGTACTTAGAGAATCTCCAGTGCTGCTGTATCTAATGCTGGGAATACACGGCTCGATTCTGAGCCATTAAGATGGCTCGATAGATAATTTCCGACATGTCCGATCACCGTTCGATTGTTTTGCCGCTCGATTCACCATTGAAGTTAATTGAAAAAAGATAAGAAAAACAAGCAGAAAATAACAGAATCAAGCGGGCAAAATGATTGGGTGCAGAATCGAGCACCAGAATCGACTCGTGTATTCCCAGCATTATAGCAAGTGCTTTTCTCATTGTTTACCCAGCGTTTTTGCAGCTAAATACATTACCAACACCTTTATTGTATTGCTTTATAGATAAATCATAATTTGATTGTGATAGTCAGTGTAGTTGAGTGTATATACTGTATACAGTGCTAGGCTAGCTTAGCTGAGGTGTGTGCAGGCTAGGCCTGCTAGGTAGCCTAGTAGTAGCCTGTAGGTAGGTTAGGGATTAGACCTACACAAGCATTACAGTCAGTGTCAGTCACTCAGCACTGCAGCATCTCTCTCATTAGCGATCCTGGCCGACCTGCAGCAGCATGAGGGCCTGCCACGACACAGGCTCATCATCGATGTACCGACTCACTAGAACTTCACCCTGGCAATATTGGAGCGGCTGTGCCAGCAAAGGAGGGCTGTCACCCGCTACATCGTTGATGAACATGTTTCTGGCACCACATACCTTGAGGTCATTTCGAACACAGATTGGGGGAAGATTCTCTGCAAGTGGGTGCCCATGGTTTGCCTGCTGGACAGGGCAATTTTTGATCTGCAGGAAGGGGGAGAGGCAGCCCTGACCAAGCAGGATCAGCAGGCACAGTCCACCTCTGAAGAGGAGGAGTATGACTCGCAGTTGGTGGATGAAGAGATGAAGGTCCTTGACCTTGCTGTTGAGGGGGAGCAGCAGAGCGCTGCTGCAGTGGTGGGAGGGTGGAGAGGGCAGGATGAGGCTCGGCGACAGCAGGCACAACAAGAGGAGGACAGGCGTGTCGTCTCAGAGGGGGGTGATGACGACAATTATGTGTCTGCTGTGGCTGACCTCTTCTCCATGGCTGCGAACATGCTGTGATGTCTGTGCAGAGACCCCATGGTGATCCAGGTGCAGGAGAGGGAGGACATCTGGATAAGCATGATCCTGGACCCACGACTGAAGGGCAAGCTGGACCAGTTCATGCAATGTGGAGACGCAGAGCGTCAAACAAGGGAGTTGCAGGCGGCCCTTGTATGAAGACTGGAGGAAGCCTTCCCCCAGCCTTTCACCCCCCAGCCCCTGTCTATCAGCCAACACAGCAGCCGGTGCCTGCGGCCAGCAGCAGCAGGTACCCAGGAGATCTGCTGAGTCTGACTAAGCAACTCATGTAGAGTTGCCTAGTCAGACTCAGCAGATCTCCTGGGTACCTGCTGCTGCTGGCCGCAGGTAGAGCTGCCTAGAGATGCCTGGATATCTGGAGCGAGCTGGCACAGTACGCCCTGGAAGTGCTATCCTGCCCGCCTTCCAGCGTGCTGTCAGAGAGGTGCTTTGGTGCGGCCGGTGGCGTGGCCACCAAGAAGCGCTCTCGTCTGTCCCAAGTGGCTGTGGACAGACTTATGTTTCTAAATATGTACCAGGCTTGGGCAGAAGATGACTTCCAGGCCCCTGTTGTTGGCAAGAGGGGGACATGAAGTGGCTAGGAATCACTATGCCTGCCTTACCACCCTTTACCACCACAACCTCCTGGCTCCATCCTGATTAATAAGCCTGGTTCACAATTTTTTTTTACAGCCGTGGTACCAATGCTACATGCCATGGTACAATGTCCTTTATGCTGCTGGCACATGTTACACCTGCTGCTGCTGCATTTCCCTGCTCCTGCTGCCTGTGCTCCCACCGCCAGGGTGCCACAGACCACTGCTGCTAGCTGTGAAGCCCAAAAAATTGTGTAATTTTGTTGAGGTGTCTGGGATGAAAGCTGTGCTGTCCGAGTTTTGGGGAGGCCCCAACTGCGCCAGTATGTGTGCTTCCCGGAACCTCACGGTTGTTATGGTTTAAATGTGCCATTGTACCAACACTAGGTGCCATGCACTATCTATGCTGCCACACGTTATACTCCTCCTCCTGTCTCCTGTTGCCTGTGCTCCCACCGCTAGGGTGCATCTACCTCCTCCTCCTCCTGCTGCTGTCTGTGTTTCCCACCGCCAGGGTCCACACAGAACAAATCTGCTGCTGTCAGTCTGCCACCAGCTATTACACCACTACAATAGCTGCATCTACCTCCTCCTCCTGCTGTCTGTGTTTCTCACCACCAGGGTCCATAGAACTATTTCTTCTGCTGCCAGTCTGCCACTAGCTATTATGCCACTACAATAGCTGCATCTACCTCCTCCTCCTGCTGCTGCTTTCTGTGTTTCCCACCGCTAGGGTCCACAGAACTATTTCCTCTGCTGCCAGTCTGCCACCAGCTATTACGCCACTATAATAGCTGCATCTACCTCCTCCTCCTACTGTCTCAGTGTGTGTTTCCCACCTCCAGGGTCCACACAGACCAAATCTTCTACTGCCTGTCTGTCACCAGCAATTACGCCACGACAATAGCTGCATCTACATCCTCCTCCTGCTTTCTCAGTGTGTGTTTCCCACCTCCAGGATCCACACAGAACAAATCTTCTACTGCCTGTCTGCCACCAGCTATTACGCCACTACAATAGCTGCATCTACCTCCTCCTGCTGCTGCAGTCTGTGTTTCCCACCGCCAGGGTCCACACAGAACAAATCTTCTGCTGCCAGACTGCCACCATCAGCTATTACGCCCAGTGTCGGACTGACCCACCGAAGTACCGATAATTTGCTCAGGAGGCCCCGCCTCCACATCTCCGGTGGGCCCCACCTCTACCTTTGGGGTGCCTGCAGCACAAAGATTCTCCTCTCAGCATTTGGATCAGTCACGCTGAGAGGCTGCTGCAGACTCAGGCTGGGCTGGGTGTGTCATGGTAGCTCCGCCCCATGTGATGCTGGGCTTGGGCGGCAAAGTTCAAAGGCTCCAGCCCAGCGTAGTGTTGGGCGAACACCTAGATGTTCGGGTTCGCGAACGTTCGCCGAACATCGCCGCGATGTTCGGGTGTTCGCGCCGAACTCCGAACATAATGGAATTCAATGGGGACCCGAACTTTCGTGCTTTGTAAAGCTTCCTTACATGCTACATACCCCAAATTAGCAGGGTATGTGCACCTTGGGAGTGGGTACAAGAGGAAAAAAATATTTGAAAAAGAGCTTATAGTTTTTGAGAAAATTGATTGTAAAGTTTCAAAGGAAAAACTGTCTTTTAAATGTGGAAAATGTCATGTTTCTTTGCACAGGTAACATGCTTTTTTTCGCCATGCAGTCATAAATGTAATACAGAGAAGAGGTTCCAGGAAAAGGGACCGGTAACACTAACCCAGCACCAGCAGCAGCACACGTGATGGAACAGGAGGAGGCGCAGGAGGAGAAGGCCACGCTTTGAGACACAACAACCCAGGCCTTGCATGAGGACAAGAAGCGTGCGGATAGCATGCTTTGTACCGCCATGCAGTCATAAATGTAATAAAGATAAGTGGTTCAATAAACAGGGACCGGGCGGCAACGCTAACCCAGCAGCAGCAGACGTGATGGAACAGGAGGAGGCGCAGGAGGAGAAGGCCACGCTTTCAGGCGCAACTCAGGCCTTGCATGAGGACAAAAAAATGCGTGCGCAAAGCAATGCAATGAGTAGTTTTCAGGACACAATGGGCTATTCGGAGGAGCTATTCCCACCCCCACAATCTTCTACCTGTGAAAGGTCAATGGAACAGCCACAAATGTTGTGCCCGGATTCACAACCTTTTTCTGTGGAAAATGCACCTCGCACTGAAATGCAAGGCGAGGCCGAGGATGAACATGACGTCAACAACTCAACATGACGCAAAATGGGGGCGGAACAGAAAGCTGCTTTCAATGTTTTGAAGGCCTTAATTGCCTCCGGTGGCCAGTTAGATGCATCATTCATCACACCCAAATCCCAGAGCAATGTGTGCAGGAATTTGAATCGCAGGAGGTGTACCGAGATCATCTGGACAAGTGACCAAGTGACCAAGTGACAAAGTGAAAAGTGACCAGTGACAAAGTGACAAAGTGACTGACAAAGTGACAAAATGACAAAGTGACAAAATGACAAAGTGACAAGTGACAAAGTGACAAGTGACAAAGTGACAAAGTGACCAGTGACAAAGTGACAAGTGAGAGGTTGTTCTGGGGAGCTCTACTCCACTGCACACAGTCACATATGAGGAGAGGTCTCGTCGGGACTGCTGATCCTCCTCAGCTTGCTCAAAGCCTTGAGGGTTCCTGAAGATCCTCTGCTTGGAGTTCGCCGGTGTTCAGCTCGGTGTCGGGGTTGGCGGCGTCCTCCTCACTCCAACGTGGCAGATCTTCTGTTGAAGGAAAAAAAACAAACATTTTTAAAAGTCCAGTACCGCTTCTGAAGGACTCACCAAGAGATGCAGGAGCGCTTCAATCTAGCGCACCATCGCTCGCTGGATGATGTCCCTCCCTACGCGCTGGAATTCTACGCTGCACATGCTAGCACGCTTTTGCGCAGTGCCGAGGCGCATTCCAGCAGCTAGCTACCAAGCTTCTGTGGATCTGATTGGGCCACCATGTTGGATCTCTGCCAAGTTCTCCAAAATTTTGAGCAATCCACGTTGCTTGTGACTGAGCAGTGACAACTCTACAGTCAGCATTACAATACCACTGCTGTGTTTACTGAAGAAATCAATGTTGAAGATGGAAACCGTTGGCATGATGCAAGTGGGGGAATCTGAAGATGAAAACGATCAGCGTGATGATACCAACATCAGGCAACCTGCCTCAGGAAACGCTGGTCCCAGCTATGACAAAGAACAGGACGAGGAACAGCTGGAGTTGGAGCAGGAATTGGATGCCCCCACTGCCGAGGGACAGAGCGGTGCACGTTGGACTTCCACAATTTATCGGGAATGGACAGCAGAAGAGGAAGAAAGTGATGCTGGTGACGAATATGGTGCATCACAACAATCACAACGCTCACAAGAACATGAAGACAGAGGAGTCTGGCAGGATTATCTGGCACACATGGCTCAATTCATGCTAGACTGCATTGAACGCGGCCCGCGCATTATTCACTATTCATTATTATTCATTATTCTGGACAACACCAATTACTGGGTTTATACCCAGTTTATACAAACACAATGTTAAAAAACTGATTGAAGAAAGTGTCAGACAGGTCAAAAATGGAACAATTCCAGCAGGCCCTTGAGGATGGAGACTTTAGAGAGGAGATTGACATCCTCCTCCTTCTCTAGCCAGTTGTACGCCGACAGACTGACTTCAGCAAACCCAGGAGGACCAGGAGGGCAGCAAAGAACACAAGCTGCTGCTAGTGCCCAAAAGGGAATGGTATTGGCAGTGTCCTTGGAGTGGGAACATTTTCTGACACCCATGCAGCAGCCCACAGAACAGCAATCGGGCAGTTCCACGTCCTCCAACACCAATCGCCTGGAGAAGATGGTCAAGGACTACATGTCAGATGGCGTAGCTGTGTTGAACAATCCATCTGCAGACAGACGGTGAGTGTGACAGCACAGAAGGACCATGGCAACTCACTCATAGTACCACAGTTTGATAGTGCTGCCCAAAAAATTATATGGATCCGTGGACCCGGGCAGTACTGGGAAGTGGGAACGCAGATTTTAGTACCTAAACACACGATACAACATGTTTTCCGGGGTCGGACTCTGAGGCACATACAGATGGTCCCGATCATCATCCTCATCATACAACTCTTCTCCTGAGTCTGACCCACCCACCACCTCTGCCACCCCAACATCCCCAGACACAGACCCCTCATCGTCCTCAACATTAACTTGGGATGCTGGCCTGAGCCAGACCTCCTCCTCCACATCAGGCCCCATCATCTCTTCAATGACAGCCCTCATTAATCGCTCTGGCGACGGACCGATGGACACAACGTTCTCCTCCGGGGAGGGCTGCTGCTGACCACTGGCTGCTGGGGTGGATGTTATAGCTTGCGTGGGGCGTTGGCTGTTGCTGTTGTTGGGAGTGCTGCTCACAGCGGAGGTCTCTGAGGAACTCATGGTGAGCTCATATAGTGGTTGGCGGTGAGTGGAGTATTACTGATCCCAGCAATATACACACTGACTGGCAGAGTACGCAATGCTATAGTGTGGCTGAGCGGTGTACACAGAGTGGCAGTAAACACAATGCTATATAGTCTGGCTGAGCGGTGTACACAGAGTGGCAGTACACACAATGCTATATAGTCTGGCTGAGCGGTGTACACAGAGTGGCAGTATACACAATGCTATATAGTCTGGCTGAGCGGTATACACAGAGTGGCAGTAAACAATGCTATATAGTGTGGCTGAGCCGTGTACACAGAGTGGCAGTAAACAATGCTATATAATGTGGCTGAGCCGTGTACACAGAGTGGCAGTAAACAATGCTATATAGTCTGGCTGAGCGGTGTACACAGAGTGGCAGTACACACAATGCTATATAGTCTGGCTGAGCGGTGTACATAGAGTGGCAGTAAACAATGCTATATAGTGTGGCTGAGCCGTGTACACAGAGTGGCAGTAAACAATGCTATATAGTCTGGCTGAGCCGTGTACACAGAGTGGCAGTAAACAATGCCATATAGTGTGGCTGAGCCGTGTACACAGAGTGGCAGTAAACAATGCTATATAGTGTGGCTGAGCCGTGTACACAGAGTGGCAGTAAACAATGCTATATAGTCTGGCTGAGCAGTGTACACAGAGTGGCAGTACACACAATGCTATATAGTCTGGCTGAGCGGTGTACACAGAGTGGCAGTAAACAATGCTATATAGTGTGGCTGAGCGGTGTACACAGAGTGGCAGTAAACAATGCTATATAGTGTGGCTGAGCGGTGTACACAGAGTGGCAGTAAACAATGCTATATAGTCTGGCTGAGCGGTGTACACAGAGTGGCAGTACACACAATGCTATATAGTCTGGCTGAGCGGTGTACACAGAGTGGCAGTACACACAATGCTATATAGTCTAGCTGAGCGGTGTACACAGAGTGACAGTACACACAATGCTATATAGTCTGGCTGAGCAGTGTACACAGAGTGGCAGTACACACAATGCTATATAGTCTGGCTGAGCCGTGTACACAGAGTGGCAGTACACACAATGCTATATAGTCTGGCTGAGCGGTATACACAGAGTGGCAGTACACACAATGCTATATAGTCTGGCTGAGCAGTGTACACAGAGTGGCAGTACACACAATGCTATATAGTCTGGCTGAGCCGTGTACACAGAGTGGCAGTGCACACAGTGCTATATAGTCTGGCTGAGCAGTGTACACAGAGTGGCAGTACACACAATGCTATATAGTCTGGCTGAGCGGTGTACACAGAGTGGCAGTAAACACAATGCTATATATAGCGTGGCTGAGCGAGGTACACAGTGGCAGTACACACAATGCTATAAAGTCTGGCTGAGCGGTGTACACAGAGTGGCAATAAACAATGCTATATATAGTGTGGCTGAGCGAGGTACACAGTGGCAGTAAACAATCTATATATATAATAGACTAAGTGCCTCAACCTTCGAGCAAGAAGAAGAAGTACTTTGCATGAGAAAATTTATGCATGCTCAATCACCAAGTTTAGGGCCTCTTTTCCACGGACTGTTGAGCTGTGTGCTCAGCAAGCAGTTACCAGGCAGCAGTAAGCAGTTACCAGGCAGCAGTAAGCAGTTTCCAGGCAGCAGCAAGCAGTTACCAGGCAGCAGCAAGCAGTTACCAGGCAGCAGCAAGCGGTTACCAGGCAGCAGTAAGCAGTTGTGAGAGTTTGAGAGGCATTTTACTGCCTATCAACTGTCCGTGGTAAAGAGGCCTACCCTAGCAAGTCTGGCTTTGCAAATCTGGCCTAATTGGCTATTCATGAGGCAATACTCATGCAAATAAATTTGCTTTTGCGTGCCAAACTATGCAGGGTCAAAAAACCAATACCGCAAAGCGGTCGCCCTGCTACATGCCAGTGATGAGCGAAAATGCAAACATTTGTTTCGACAAATTTTTACCGAATTTTCGTCAAATTTCGTTTTGACAGGCAAATTTTCCATCTAATTTTTTCGCGTTAATTTTCGCCTAATGCCAGTCATTTCCACGTTACTTGCGTATTATTGCTGACATTTTCCGCATAAGGGCATTAGCGTCTGCATTCAGAGAAGTTTCTTGCGCATTATTGCGGACATTTTATGTATAAACGTCCGCATAGACTGAATTTCCATGCGGATTATTATGGACATTTTTCCGCATAAGGGCATAAGCATCCGCATACAATGAATTTTCGATGCTGGTCGAAAACGCAAATATTTCTGAAGATTTTCGTGAAAAGTCGCCCAAAATGAAAATGGGATTTTCGATGCGAAACTGCTACATGCTACATTAGCACTATCCAGGAGCGCCACAGGGAGGATTCCCAATGCCCCCTTTTTATACAACCGGGGGGACCGCGGGTCCCAGGCTCTCTCACTGCCTGGGAACCACAGCGGCACCCCGGAGGGGGAGGCTAGGTGGTGCAGGCGACCCCCCCAAGCGTGGCCAGCGCCGGGAGAGCCGTCTGCACCCACCTCCCAATATTAGAAACAGGCACTTACCTTAACGTCCATTGCGTTCTGCTACATACGCATTAACTTGGGGGCACCACATGAGAAAGGAGTGAAGCATGGGTCACCCCGAGCTTTAGAGCTCAGGGCTGGCTCACATACAACACTCCGGGGGGGGGGGGGGGAGGACAAGCACAGACAACTCACTCCAGGGCTCACACCGCCGGAGCAAGCCATCCACCACCTGCCTCCAAAGGATGCAAACTGCAAAAAATGCTTTCCATGAGAAAATGAATGCGCATGTAGCAGAACGCAATGGACGTTAAGGTAAGCGCCTGTTTTTAATATTGGGAGGTGGGTGCGGACGGCTCTCCCTGGCCACACTTGGGGGGGGGGGGGGGGCGGCTGCGCCACCCAGCCTCCCCCTCCAGGGTGCCGCTGTGGTTCCCAGGCAGTGAGAGAGCCTGGGACCCTGCGGTTCCCCCGGTTGTATAAAAAGGGGGGCATTGGGAATCCTCCCCGTGGCGCTCCTGGATAGTGCTAATGTAGCATGAACTTATTCCCGCAGGGCGACCGCTTTGCAGTATTGGTTTTTTTGACCCTGCATAGTTTGGCATGCGAAAGCAAATGCATATTTGCATGAGCATTGCCTTATGAATAGCCAATTAGGCCAGATTTGGAAAGCCAGACTTGCTAGGGTTAAACTTGGTGTTTGAGCACGCATACATTTTCTAATGGAAAGCCTAAAGGTGGGTACACACATCAGATAAAAGTCTTTGGAAAATGAAAGATCACAGACCAATGTTACCCCTTCCATGTAGTATGAGAGCCATACCTACACAGTCTATTCTATTGAGCTGAACTCCCCATCAGATAGATTATTTTGCAAGATGCTGCACACAAAGATGCTGTACACATGCAACAGATCAGTATCTGCAAAAGATCTGTTCCTGCAAAAAATCATTTTCTGCAAAATGCATTCGTAGTCTATGATATCTGCAGATCTCATGCTGGGCATACACGGTATGTTTTCTACCATGTAATTGAGCCGCTGATGGCTCGATTGATAATTTCCGACGTGCCCGATACCCCGCCGGATCGATTCTGCGCTCGATACTGGCGGGTAGGACAAAAGAAGAAACGAGTGGAAAATAAGAAAACGCTCGCAGGGACGAGCGGGAATTGATCCGACAGCCCGCGGGGACGAGCGGGAATCAAGCCAGCGGCTCGATTACACGGTAGAAAACGTACCATGTATGCCCAGCATAATACACACCTTGTTTGACGGACATTCATCTGCAGATCACACAATCATCTGCAGATCCAAAGATCCATCCTGGTTGATCTGATCTGCAGATGATTGTCCGTTAAACAAGGTGTGTATGAGATCTGCAGATATAGACTATGAATGTATTTTGTAGGTACTGATCTTTTGCAGGAACAGATCTTTTGCAGATACTGATCTGTTGCATGTGTGCAGCATCTTTGTGTGCAGCATCTTGCAAAGATTTCTGTCTGATGGGGAGTTCAGCTCCATAGAATAGACTGTGTAGGAATGGCTCTCATACTACATGGAAGGGGGTAATGCTGGATACACACCATGCGTTTTCGCGTTCGATGCGGCCGTCGATTCGATTATTTCCGACATGTCCGATTCAAGCTTCGATGGATCGTCAGGTCGATTTGCCATACTTTACATGGCATTCGACCTAAAAATCATCGAAATTCGTTCGGAAATGTTTGGAAATAAACGAATCGACGGCCGCATCGAACGCGAAAACGCATGGTGTGTATCCAGCATAAGATTGGTCTGTGATCTTTCATTTTCAAAAGACTATGGTCTGATGTGTGTACCCACCTTTATTCTTCTTGCTTCAAGGTTGAGGCACGTACTCTATTAGATAGATAGATAGAAGATGCGGCGTATGCTACGACGCGGGTTGGCTAGTGCTATATATAGTGTGGCTGAGCGAGCGGTGTACTACTGTTCCCAGCAGCGACACACAATTACTGGGGGGGACCCTGGCTAGCGTGGCTGGAGAACGAACTACCCTGCCTGCCTACCCAAAGCTAAACCCACAGAGAAATGGCGGAGATATGACGTGGTTCGGGTATTTATTTACCCGAACCACGTGACCGTTCGGCCAATCAGAGCGCGTTCGGGTCCGAACCACGTGACCCGTTCGGCCAATCACAGCGCTAGCCGAACGTTCGGGGAACGTTCGGCCATGCGCTCTTAGTTCGGCCATGAGGCCGAACGGTTTGGCCGAGCACCATCAGGTGTTCGGCCGAACTCGAACATCACCCGAACAGGGTGATGTTCTGCAGAACCCGAACAGTGGCGAACACTGTTCGCCCAACACTAGCCCAGCTTGATATATTACATGTAGTAGAGCTCAGCCGAGGCCAAGGGGGGAAGCAGTTGTCCTCCGCTCTTTCCTGCAAGCACACACAGAGGAGAGCGCCCCTCCTCTTCTCTCCTCTGTGACACTGAGGGGCAGGGCTGAGCAGTGGAGAGAGGACCAGGGAAAGTCAAGCATGAGGCTGTCTAATCGGCAAGACAGGTAGCTAGCTATTTGGGGAAAGGGGGAGAAGTGTGTCCACAGCAGAACATGCAGAAATTCTGCCCAATTCCTGCACACGCTGCCTGTTCCTGCAGTTGTATCAGTTTCTCTAATGCTGCTGCCTCTTGTGTATATATGATATATTCACCTCTCAGGAGTGAGTGTCCAGGAGCTCTCTCCCTCCTTGCCCAAGCCTGAGACTTCAGAGGATAAAGTTGCTGCTGCTGCTTGTGTCACTTTCTCTAATGCTGCTGCCTCCTGTGTACATGATACATTCACCCCCTCTGGAGTGAGTGTCCAGGAGCCCCCCCCCCCCCCCATCCTTCCCCAAAGCCTGAGACTTCAGAGGATGAAGCTGCTGCATGCTTGTGTGTGGGGACTGGGAGATAACAGCTTTAAAGAAAACTTGTACTGAAAAAAAGTTCTCCTGGGGGGTACTCACCTCAGTAGGGGGAGACCCTATTGAGGCTTTCCCCGTCCTCCTGTGTCCCATGGCGGTATCGCTGCAGCCCACGGAACACACAGGCGACAATTTGTCGGCCTGTGCAATATTTACCTTTTTTGGCTCCAGCGGGGGTGCTGTTGCGGAGATAGGCAAAAATAGCCGATTTCCGTCGTGTCCGCTCTACTGTGCGGGCGCAGGAGACTTGTGCCTTCGCAGTAGAGCGGCCCGACAGAGATCGGCTATTTTCGCCTATCTCCGTAGGAAGAGCGGATACTGCGCTGGAGCTTGAGCCCGAGAGGTAAATATTTACATCGCCGCCACTCTGGGAGGATTTTCGCTGCTGCCGTGGGACGGAGGAGGACGGGGAAGCCTCAATAGAATCCGGAGGCTTCCCCCACCCGAGGTGAGTACCCGGCAGGGGAGTTTTTTTCATTACAAATTTTCTTTTATATCAGTAGGCAAGAGCTGGGCTTCCTGAAAGGAGAGAAGATGGGGAAGTAACTGCACTGTGTCAGGGCTGTGATGATGCTGTCTCCTATGCCACTACATCCATTCCCTTCTTATTTTCTCTCCCATCTCTTATTCCCCCTGTTACTATACATTCCTTCCTTCTCTTGCAAGATCTCTCCTTTACCTCCTCTTCCCCACCCCCCACTCAGACGTGTATCAGGAGGCGTGCAGATAGGGCAGGTGCTATAGGCGCCCCTGTCCCTCACCTCCCAGGGGGCGCATCAGACTGGTGGCCAATCAGCCCTCCCTCACATCCAAGTAGGTCAGAGTCCGCTGTCTGTGCTCCGTTACCGTTATACGGACCGCGGCAGTACGGTAAGCTTCATGATGTCCCATTCACCTCCCTGCTACATCCTGTATACGTTGGCAACACAGCGCCGCTCGAGATTGGCTCGAGATCAGGCCAGGCGCATCCCCCTCCTCCTGTGATTGGCTGCACGCACTGCACATAATGGAGCTGTGCTTAGCGTGCCGCTGGGGGCTGAGAGAGGAGAACAGCAACAGACTCTGTACTGCAGCTGAGTGAGTTCCTAGCTACAGCCTGAACCATGCACCTAGCACACTGCCTACAGCCTGAACCCTGCACCATGCCCACAGCCTGCACCCAGCACCCTGCAACTAGCATCCTGCACCCTGCACCATGCCCACAGCCTGCACCCAGCACCTTGCAACTAGCACCATGCCCACAGCCTGCACCCTGTAACTAGCACCCTGCCCACAGCCTGCACCCAGCACCTAGCACCCTGCCTACAGCCTGCACACAGCACCCTGCTCACAGCCTGCACCCAGCACCTAGCTCCCTGCCTACAGCCTGAACCCTGCACCTAGCACCCTGCCTACAGCTTGAACCCTGCACCCAGCACCCTGCAACTAGCACCATGCAACATGCCCACAGCCTGCACCTTGCAACTAGCACCCTGCCCACAGCCTGCACCCTGCAACTAGCATCCTTCCCACAGCCTGCACCTAGCACCCTGCCTACAGCCTGCACACAGCACCCTGCCCACAGCCTGAACCCTGCACCATGCCCACAGCCTGCACCCAGCACCCTGTAACTAGAACCCTGCCCACAGCCTGCACACGGCACCCTGCAACTAGCACCATGCCCACAGCCTGCACCCTGCCCACAGCCTGCACCCAGAACCTTGTAACTAACATCCTGTCCACAGCCTACACCCAGCACCTAGCACCCTGCCTACAGCCTGCACACAGCACCCTGCCTACAGCGTGCACACAGCACCCTGCCCACAGCCTGAACCCTGCACCATGCCCACAGCCTGCACCCAGCACCTTGCAACTGTTACATAGTTACATAGTTATTTTGGTTGAAAAAAGACATACCTCCATCGAGTTCAACCAGTATAAAGTACAACACCAGCCTGCTCCCTCACACATCCCCGTTGATCCAGAGGAAGGCGAAAAAAAACCCACAAGGCATGGTCCAACCAGCCCCCAAAGGGAAAAACTCCCTCCCGACTCCAGATGGCAATCAGACAAAATCCCTGGATCAACATCATTAGGCATTACCTAGTAATTGTAGCCATGGATGTCTTTCAACGCAAGGAAAGCATCTAAGCCCCCTTTAAATGCAGGTAGAGAGTTTGCCATAACGACTTCCTGTGGCAATGCATTCCACATCTTAATCACTCTTACTGTAAAGAAGCCTTTCCTAAATAAATGGCTAAAACGTTTTTCCTCCATGCGCAGATCATGTCCTCTAGTCCTTTGAGAAGGCCTAGGGACAAAAAGCTCATCCCCCAAGCTATTATATTGCCCTCTGATGTATTTATACATGTTAATTAGATCCCCTCTAAGGCGTCTTTTCTCTAGACTAAATAAACCCAGTTTATCTAACCTTTCTTGATAAGTGAGACCTTCCATCCCACATATCAATTTTGTTGCTCGTCTCTGCACCTGCTCTAAAACTGCAATATCTTTTTTGTAATGTGGTGCCCAGAACTGAATTCCATATTCCAGATGTGGCCTTACTAGAGAGTTAAACAGGGGCAATATTATGCTAGCATCTCGAGTTTTTATTTCCCTTTTAATGCATCCCAAAATTTTGTTAGCTTTAGCTACAGCGGCTTGGCATTGAGTACGATTATTTAACTTGTTGTCAATGAGTACTCTTAAGTCCTTCTCCAAGTTTGATGTCCCCAACTGTATCCCATTTATTTTGTATGGTGCTAGACCATTAGTACGTCCAAAATGCATGACTTTACATTTGTCAACATTGAATTTCATCTGCCATGTATGTGCCCATATAGCCATCCTATCCAGATCCTGTTGCAATATGACACTATCTTCCTGAGAGTTGATGATTCTGCACAATTTTGTATCATCTGCAAAAATAGCAACATTGCTCACTACTGCATCTACTAGGTCATTAATAAATAAATTGAAGAGCACTGGACCCAGAACAGACCCCTGTGGGACCCCACTGCTAACAGTCTCCCATTTGGAGTACGATCCATTGACCACAACTCTTTGTTTTCTGTCCATTAGCCAGTTCCCTATAGATGAACACAGACTCTTCCCCAGTCCTTGCATCCTCAACTTTTGCACCAGACTTTTGTGGGGAACAGTGTCGAAGGCCTTTGCAAAGTCCAAGTATATCACATCTACAGCATTCCCAATATCCATATTAGCATTCACTACCTCATAAAAGCTGAGCATGTTAGTCAAACAGGACCTGTCTTTAGTAAACCCATGTTGATGCTGAGAAATAAGATTATTTTCTACTATGAAGTCATGTATAGTATCTCTTAGTAACCCCTCAAATAGTTTGCATACAACTGATGTTAAGCTTACAGGTCTATAGTTTCCTGGATCTGATTTTTTGCCCTTCTTACATAATGGGAAAACGTGGGCTGTACGCCAATCCACTGGGACTCTGCCAGTTGCAAGAGAGTCACAAAAGATAAGATAAAGGGGTTTATCTATAACTGAACTTAATTCCCTTAGGACCCGAGGATGCATGCCATCCGGGCCAGGTGCCTTGTCTATTTTTAATTTATTTAGTCTTGCCTTCACTTCTTCCTGCGTTAAGTATTTAATATTACAGTTAGAAGATTGAGACTCTTCCGCCTCTGTAGTTTGCAACAGTGCTGTTTCTTTTGTGAAGACAGAAGCAAAGAAAGCATTTAATAACTCTGCCTTACCTTGGTCATCCACCATTGAGTTCCCACCCTCATCCTTTAGGAGTCCGATACAGTCAACCTTTCTTTTTTTAGAGTTGATGTACTTGTAAAACTTTTTTGGGTTAGATTTGATATCCCTAGCGATTTGATTTTCAGCTTTGATCTTTGCCAGCCTAATTTCTTTTTTACAATTTTTATTGCACTCCTTATAATTGCTTAGTACAGCCTCGGTCCCCTCCTGTTTTAGGACCTTATAGGCACTCTTTTTCCTCTTCATTTTATCCCTAACCTTTTTATTCATCCAGGAGGCCCTTGTGTACAGACTGCAGGAAGCATTACCCCAGCTTTCCACCCCTGCTGTTGCTGTTCTGCCAACCCACCATCAGGTGCCTGTGGCCACCAGCAGCATCTGGCACCCCAGAGACCTGCTGAGCCTAATGAAGAGCCTGTATGCAGTGGAGCTGCCCAGAGCAGAGGTACCAGCCACAACATTCTCCTCCAACCAGCAGCAGTGACTGACCAGCATGGTGACTGACTACTAATATTTTCATTCAGCAGGCTTGACACCGACAGGCCCGTACAGGGCCGGGCCGAGGCATAGGCTGGAGAGGCTCCAGCCTCAGGGCGCAGTGTAGGAAGGGGCGCACAATTCATTCAGCTGTCATTCCTAATTGTGTTTGAAGCAGAAATAAATAAGAAAAGGGGATACATAGCAGTGACTGCAAGCCAGATAACTAGATATTAAGGTGTTGGGGAGGTTGTGGGCCCTGTGGCCCTCTTAGTCTAATAGCAATCAGTGTGTGACAGCTGAGGTGGGAGGGATGGAGGGGGCGCACTTTGGTGTCTCAGCCTTGGGTGCTGGAGGACCTTGTCCCAGCTCTGGGCCCGTGGACCCCATGGAGTACTGGTTCAAGAGACTGGACATCTGGGGGAGCTTTCCCAGTACACCCTGGAAGTCCTGTCCTGCCCCCCCCCCCCCTTTCCAGTGTCCTCTCCGAGAGATGCTTCAGTGCGGCCGGTGGCGTGATGGTCACCGAGAAGCTCTCTCGGCTGTCCCACAACTCTGTGGACAAACTTAACTTCCTGAAAATTAATCAGACTTAGGTGGAAGGTGAGTTCCTGGCCCCTGCTGTCAGTGACAGGGGGACATGAAGTGGCTGCCTGCCTGGGAATTTGAATAATGCCTACCTTTCTAACGCAAGTTACAACCTAGTTCTCCTAATTGGCCTGGTAATTAAATATTTGCTGTGGTGACAGCCGTCATGTCCCATGGCCTCATATGCTGCTGCTGCTGCTGACACATGCTGCTCCTCCTGCTGTTGCATTTTCCCTACTACAGTCTGTATTCCCATCACCAGGGTCCACAAATACTTACAATTTTTGAACTGAATTATTGTGCTATGGTGCCACCAATGTGCTGCTGAGTCCTTAGTCCTCCTCCTGCTGCCGCTGATGTTGTATTTAACTACAAAAGTCTGTGTTCCCAACGCCAGTGTCCACGGAAACGTACAATTTTTGGGCTGCCTCAGAGTGCTGCTTAGTCCTCCTGCTGCCACCTCTAATCTCATATTTAACAACAACAGCAGTCTGTGTATCCACCACCAGGGTCCACAGATGTTACAATTTTTGAGCTGATTTATTGTCCTGTGGTGCCACCACTGATAGGCCATGCCTTATGCCCTGTTTACACTTAATCAGTTAGTACACATTTTTTTTTTTACCACAGCAGTGCATTGTGAAAACGATTTCAGTTAAAACGCATTAAGTGTGAAAGGTGCCACAGGAAATCATGGGCATTACTTTGAAAATCCATTGTCCTTTCAGTTATAACAGAGCAACTGATTAAGTGTAAAAGGGGCCATTCTGTGCTGCTGCTCCTGAGTCCTTAGTCTTCCTCCTGCTTCTGATGTTGTGCTTAACTACTAAAGGAATACTGTAGGGAGGTCAGGGGAAAATGAGTTGAACTTACCCGGGGCTTCTAATGGTCCCCTGCAGACATCCTGTGCCCATGCAACCACTCACTGATGCTCCGGCCCCGCCTCCAGTTCACTTCTGTAATTTCAGACTTTAAAGTCTAAAAAGCACTGCGCCTGCGTTGCTGTGTCCTCACTCCTGCTGATGTCACCAGGAGCGTATTGCGCAGGCCCAGACCATACTGGGCCTGCGAAGTATGCTCCTGGTGACATCAGCGGGAGCGAGGACACAGCAACGCAGGTGCAGTGGTTTTCAGACGTTAAAGTCTGAAATTCCGGAAGTGCACCAAAGGCGGGGACCAGAGCAGCGGTGAGTTGCAGCGTGGGCACAGGATGTGTGCGGGGGACCATTAGAAGCCCGGGGTAAGTTCAACTCATTTTCCCCCGACCCCCCTACAGTATTCCTTAAAGTCTGTGTTCCCAATATCAGGGTCCACGGATGCTACAATTTTGGGACGGCTTTATTGTGCTGTGGTGCCACCAGTGAGGTGCCATACTCTTTTGTGCTGCTGCAGAGCGCTGCTTAGTCCACCTTCTGCCACCTCTCATGTCATATTTATTGACAGCAGTCTGTATTTACACCGACAGGGTCCACGGACAACTCTACTGCCAAGTAATTTATTGCTCAGAAAAATAAACCTCTCAGGGTGTTTTTTGGTGCTATCCACTCATCCTCCTTCAGTGGTACCACCGTCAGATGCCATTAGGACTCTTCACCTGCCTGCTTGGTTGTAGTTTGCTAGGGACTCTGTGATTGCTTGAAATGTATTTCCATGTTTAAAACCAGTTATATTACCAATTAATAGCTGCATTTAAAGTGTTAATTTACCTTTAAAATTGATTTTCTCAAAAAGTTTTTTTTTTGTTTGCTTTAAGTTGTAGCCACTTCTTACCCTTATAATTTATGCAATTTGGAGCATCATAGCATGTATGGGGGCTTTGCTATTAACGTTAAAGTCTAATCCGTGATCACGGCCATGGTCACGGATTCTACAGGCAATCACGGCTAAAATCCGACTCAAATTTGGAGGTCCGTTTCAAATCCGGGTAACAATCATGACTCATCCAGATTTTGGAACTGCCGTGGCCAGATTTATTTGAATCTGTGATCGGGGGTATCCGAGCAACACTAGCCCCCAGTATAGATAGCTAGTATAGTTGCCCCCAGTATAGGTGGCTATTATAGTTTAGAGATGGCCCGAACGGTTCGCCGGTGAACGGTTCCTGGCGAACTTCCGGTGGTTAGCGTTCGCAGAGAACCGCAAACTTTTCCAGAAGTTCGGTTTGCCCCCATAATGCACCATTAATTTGAACTTTGACCCTCTACATCACAGTCAGCAGGCACATTGTAGCCAATCAGGCTACACTCCCTCCTGGAGCCACTCTCCCCCCTTATAAAAGGCAGGCATCGCTGGCAATTTTACTCATTTGTGCAGTAAATAGAGAAGGGACAGCTGCTGCGGACTCTCATAGGGAAAGATTAGTTAGGCTCTTGTAGGCTTGTTAGCTTGCTCCTTGCTGATTCTTATTGCTGAAATAGCACCCCACAACAGCTTTTTTGAGAGCTAATCTTGTTCTTGTGATTTATTTTTTTTCTGTGTGTCCCTCTGACACTTGTGTTGCATAGACAGCCTTAATAATTCATACTGTGTGTGCCACTGCCAGGCCTAACATATTCAGTGACTACCTGTGTGTGTGACAGGTGCACATTGTAATACCTATCACTGCATATACCTACCTACCGGTTGTTCACAGTGCACCCACCTACCTACGTGAGCTGAGCACATGCAGTGTCACTGTGCCTGCCCACTACCTGTCTGTGTGTGACATGTTATTATTTTTTATTATTATTTTTTATTTATATAGCGCCAACATCTTCCGTAGCGCTGTACATAGTACAAACAAATAATGGGGAAAAAATATACATAAGAAATACAAGACACTGTACAGTCATGACATTGAATAGAATAAATACAGATACATACATAGTTGATATGTAGTTGGTACATATACATATGTTAAAATTACAGCAGTATGAGAAACACTAGGAGGAGGTCCCTGCCCTTGCGAGCTTACAATCTAGAGGGTAGTGGGGAGGAAACAAAGGGGAAGGAAACACCAGGATTAGTGGGTGAGCCAGTGTGCCTTCAGTGCTGCCTATAGCAAATTATAGGCTTGTCTGAACAGGTGTGTTTTCAGAGTACGTTTGAAGGTTTCCAGACTCGCGGCATGACGAACCGGCTGAGGGAGAGAGTTCCAAAGGAGAGGGACCGCCCGTGAGAAGTCTTGGATGCGAGAGTGAGAGGAGGTGACTAGGCTGGAGGACAAAAGGGTCTCCTGTGAGGAACGGAGGGTCCGAGCGGGGAGGTATCTGGAGATTAAAGAGGAAATGTATGGAGGCGACAGCTTGTGTAGAGCTTTATATGCAAGTGTGAGAAGTTTAAACTGGATCCTTTGGGCAACTGGTAACCAATGGAGGGATTGGCAGAGAGGGGTTGCCTCAGAGGATCTAGAAGAGAGGTGGATGAGACGGGCCGCAGAGTTTAGTAGGGATTGGAGGGGTGCCAGTCTGCTTTTTGGTAGACCACAGAGTAGGGTGTTGCAGTAGTCAAGACGGGAGATGATTAGGGCATGCACAAGCATTTTACCGTATATACTCGCAAGCAAGCCGACCCGCATGTAAGCCGACCCCCCCACTTTTACCCCAAAAAACAGGAGAAAATGATTGACCCTCATGTAAGCCGGGGGTAGGAAACGCTGGCCGCGTGATCCCCCGAATATGTCCCAGTATAGCTAGTATAGTGCCCAGTATAGGTAGGTAGTGCTCAGTATAGCTAGTAAAATGCCCCAGTATAGCTAGTATAGTGCTCAGTATAGCTAGTATAGTGCTCAGTATAGCTAGTATAGTGCTCAGTATAGCTAGTATAGTGCTCAGTATAGCTAGTATAGTGCTCAGTATAGCCAGTATAGTGCTCAGTATAGCCAGTATAGTGCACAGTATAGCTAGTATAGTGCTCAGTATAGCTAGTATAGTGCTCAGTATAGCTAGTATAGTGCTCAGTATAGCTAGTATAGTGCTCAGTATAGCTAGTATAGTGCTCAGTATAGCTAGTATAGTGCTCAGTATAGCTAGTATAGTGCTCAGTATAGCTAGTGAAGTGCCCCAGTTTAGCTAGTATAGTGCCCCATTATAGCTAGTATAGTGCCCCATTATAGCTAGTATAGTGCCCCATTATAGCTAGTATAGTGCCCCATTATAGCTAGTATAGTGCCCCATTATAGCTTGTATAGTGCCCCATTATAGCTTATAGTGCCCCAGTATAGCTTGTATAGTGCCCCATTATAGCTTGTATAGTGCCCCATATAGCTAGCATAGTGCCCCATATAGCTAGCATAGTGCCCCAGTATGGGTGGGTAGGTGGGTGGGTAGGTGCTGTCCCTCCCCGCTCCCCCGCGGCTGCCGCTGCTATTACCTTAGGCGGCGCCGCTTCCTCTATCCCCGTCCTCCTCCGGTAACTCATTCACAGCAGCGCGCCTCTCGCTGCTGTGATGACGAGGAAACCATAGAGAGCGGCTTCCTGTAGCGGCGATGCCGTTACTATGGGAACCGCTCTCTATGGTTTCCTGCGTCATCACAGCAGCGGGGGGCGCGCTGCTGTGAATGAGTTACTTACCGGAGGAGGACGGGGATAGAGGAAGCGGCGCCGCCTAAGGTAATAGCAGCGGCGGGGGGAGCGGGGAGGGACAGCACCTATCCACTTATGACTCGCAAGCAAGCCGACCCCCCAACTTTTGGCCCACTTTTGGGGGGTCAAAAATTCGGCTTGCTTGCGAGTATATACGGTAGTTGCTTCTTGTGAAAGGAAGGGACGGATTCTGGAGATGTTTTTGAGATGGAAGTAGCAGGAGGTAGTTAAAGTGTTAATATGTGGTTTAAAGGAGAGCTCAGAGTCCAGAGTTACCCCTAGGCAACGAGCTTTGGGGGTTGATGCTATTGGGGTGTTCTCTACATTGATTGTGACAATGGGAGGTGGAACAGAGAGCGAAGGTGGAAATATCACAATCTCCGTTTTGCTCATATTGAGTTTAAGGAAGCGGGATGACATAAATGTAGATACAGCGGATAGACATTTGGGGACTTTAGATAGTAGTGTGGAGAGGTCTAGGGCAGAACAATAAATGTGGGTGTCATCAGCATAGAGGTGGTATTGAAACCCAAAAGAGCTTATTATCTGTTCCAGGCCATGGGTGTAAATAGAAAAGAGGAGGGGTCCAAGGACGGACCCTTGTGGTACTCCCACAGACAGTGGGCGTGGAGAGGAGTTGGTATTGGCATAGGAGACCATGAAAGAACGTCCAGACAGGTAAGAGTTGAGCCAGGAGTGTGCTAGGCCCTTGATTCCCAGTGTTGAGAGGGTCTGGAGAAGCAGGGTATGATCAACAGTGTCAAAGGCAGAGGACAGATCTAGGTGTATTAGTACAGAAAATCTTCCTTTGGCTTTAGCAACTAGGAGGTCATTGGCAACCTTAGTGAGAACGGTTTCCGTGGAGTGTTGAGGGCGGAAGCCAGACTGGAAGGGGTCCAACAGGGAATTAGCAGAGAGAAAGTTAGACAACTCTGAGTAAATGTGGCGTTCCAGCAGTTTGGAGGCAAAGGGAAGGAGAGAGACTGGGCGGTAATTAGAAAGGGCAGTAGAGTCTAAGGAGGGTTTTTTGATTAGTGGTGTTATGATAGCTTGTTTAAATGAAGAAGGGAAAATGCCAGTTGAGATGGAAAGGTTAAACAGTGTTGTTAAAGCAGGAATGAGGGGGGAGGAGAGCTGGGGGATAAGATGAGAGGGAATAGGGTCTGAGGCGCATGTAGTAAGATGAACTTTAGAGATTAGTGAAGAAAGACGCTGTTCAGTTAAGGCAGAGAAGATGGTTAGCAGGGAGGGGGTTTGAGTGGGTGAGTGGTTATGTGGAGAGGGATAGTTAATAGTGGGGGAGCTGCTGGGAGGAGAGGAAAAAGGAAGAGGTGATTGGACCGGTGAAGAGGGTTGCTTTTGAAAGCTGTTCTGTAGCGTTTCAATTTTGCTCACAAAATATGCTGCAAAGTCCTCTGCAGACAAGCTTGTGGTTGTAGGGGGAGGCGGGGGGTGGAGAAGAGAGTTGAAGGTGTTAAAAAGTTGTTTAGGGTTATGGGATTGTGAAGAAATAAGTATAGAGAAGTATGACTGCTTTGCAAGTGAGAGAGCGTCCCTGAGCTGCAGCAGCGTGTTTTTATAGTGGGCGAAGTCATCTGCGTTGGAGCTTTTCCTCCACTGCCGTTCTGCTGCCCTGGACTGTCTTTTCAGTTGTTTGATGGGTTCAGTCAGCTAGGGCTGTCTGTTGATGCGGCGGGGGCTGAAGTTGGTGAGAGGGGCGGCTGTGTTCATGGCAGCAGAGACTGTGGTGGAGTAGTAGATGGATGCTGACTCGGGGTCAGTGTAGGATGACAGGGAGCCCAGGGGTTGTAGAGAATCAGCTAGGGAGCAGAGGTTGAGGTTGCGATAATTCCTGCATAAGCGTGATGGCTGCACTACAGTAGCTGGAGGAGGCAGGGAGGGGCTGATTGTAAACGTTATGAGATTGTGATCTGAAAGGGGGAAAAAAGAGTTATTAAATGTGGAAACTGGGCAGAGCCGGGTAAAAACTAGGTCCAAAGTGTGGCCATTTTTGTGGGTGGAGGTTGAGGACCACTGGGAGAGGTCGTAGGATGAGGTGAGTGAGAGGAATTTTGTGGTAGTGGAACAGTTAGTGTCTTTGGGGATGTTAAAGTCCCCAATGATGATGCAAGGAATGTCAGTGGATAGAAAGTGGAGAAGCCATGTTGAAAAGTGGTCAATGAAGGTGGAGGCTGGTCCAGGAGGACGGTAGATGACAGCAACCTGGAAATGGTGAGGGGAGTAGATGCGGACAGCATGAGCCTCAAAGGAAGAGAAAGCCAGAGAAGGTGCAGATGCAAGCGGTGTAAAGGAGCAGTGTTCGGAAAGAAGAATTCCCACCCCACCCCCATGTTTGTCACCCGATCTAGGTGTGTGGCTAAACTTGAGGCCACCGTATGAAAGGGCAGCTGGAGACACAGTATCAGATGGGGTTAGCCATGTCTCAGTGAGCCCCAGGAAGGTGAAAGCATTAGTGATGAACAGATCATGGACGTGGGCTAGTTTGTTGACTACAGAGCGTGCATTCCAGAGAGCCCCAGATATGGGAGGGGGAGAGCTGGGAAGGCAAGGAATGGTGATCAGGTTACATCGGTTAATATGTGCGGAGGAGTGAGGATGGTCAGTGCGGGATGTGGTATTTACCAGAGTGCAGTGTGGTCTGGGAGAGGGTCCTGGATTGGGTGATATGTCCCCAGCAGCAAGTAGGAGTAGTAGGCAGAGATGAGAGAGGTGAGGATGTGATTTGTATGTGACAGAGGGCTGTTTGAGAGATGTGGAGGAAGGTATGTGTGATTTGAGAAATAAGAATAGTTCATGAGTAGAGAGAAGAGAGGATGGTAGGAGAGAGGGAGCAATGTAGATGTTATTGCTGGCAGCGGGAGGGGTAAGTGATGTAGGTATTTTAAGTAGTGGGGCTGACAGAATAATGGCTGTAAAAATGATATTAAACATTTTGCAAGTTGGTGTGTGTCTAATTAGGGAAAATAAGTGTCAGAGTTAAAGAGTGCAGGGTAGTTTGTGTGATATTATCAGGTGTATGTTGATGGTTGAAATCAGGGTAGTTCAGGGATTGATAAACATGAGCTGATGGTGGAAGTCAGGGAAAACAAAGAGAAAAGATCATACCAGTGTTAGATCAGCAGATGAGCAGCCATGGAGAGTTTTGTATTTGTTCTCATCTGGTCTCTTCTGGTTTAACTCTGGGCTAATTCGTGGTGTCTTATACACCCTTAAAGATATGCCCTTTAAGTATATGCCCTGCTGACCAAACGGTCTGCTGACCTTTGAGATCTACTAATATAGGCCCTAACAGAGTTTGGAGTTAATAGGCAGAATGATATCAGGTGTGAGTTGGCTGGCCAATTTGTCTCACAGGGGCAGGGCTAGTCAAACATATGCAAAGGCTCTATTGAATAGGTAAGAAGTAGCAGGAAGTGGCCTAAGTTAATTATGCATACCATTTAAGATAGAGAAATTAGCAATGCAGGATTCAAGGAGCAGATCAATCAGTCAGGAAATATTGCATAGAGTCAAATGCATACCATTTAAGATAGAGAAATTAGCAATGCAGGATTCAAGGAGCAGATCAATCAGTCAGGAAATATTGCATAGAGTCAAATGCATACCATTTAAGATAGAGAAATTAGCAATGCAGGATTCAAGGAGCAGATCAATCAGTCAGGAAATATTGCATAGAGTCAAATGCATACCATTTAAGATAGAGAAATTAGCAATGCAGGATTCAAGGAGCAGATCAATCAGTCAGGAAATATTGCATAGAGTCAAATGCATACCATTTAAGATAGAGAAATTAGCAATGCAGGATTCAAGGAGCAGATCAATCAGTCAGGAAATATTGCATAGAGTCAAATGCATACCATTTAAGATAGAGAAATTAGCAATGCAGGATTCAAGGAGCAGATCAATCAGTCAGGAAATATTGCATAGAGTCAAATGCATACCATTTAAGATAGAGAAATTAGCAATGCAGGATTCAAGGAGCAGATCAATCAGTCAGGAAATATTGCATAGAGTCAAATGCATACCATTTAAGATAGAGAAATTAGCAATTCAGGATTCAAGGAGCAGATCAATCAGTCAGGAAATATTGCATAGAGTCAAATGCATACCTGTAAGAAAGAATATCGCGATGTCAGTACAGATGGATAAGTAGATCTTCAAGTACAGTATATATTAAATAACTCTGGGCTAATTCGTGGTGTCTTATACACCCTTAAAGATATGCCCTTTAAGTATATGCCCTGCTGACCAAACGGTGCACATTGTAATACTCATTACTGCATATACTTACCTACCTGTTGTTCACAGTGCACCCACCTACCTACGTGAGCTGAGCGCATGCAGTGTCACTGTGCCTGTCCGCTACCTGTCTGTGTGTGACAGGTGCATATTGTAATACCCATTACTGCATATACCTACCTACCTCTTGTTCACAGTGCACCCAGCTACCTATGTGAGCTGAGCGCATGCAGTGTCACTGTGCCTGTCTGCTACCTGTCTGTGTGTGACAGGTGCACATTGTAATACCCATCACTGCATATACCTACCTGTTGTGTTCAGTGCACCCACCTCATCACTGCATATACCTACCTGTTGTGTTCATTGCACCCACCTACCTATGTGAGTGCACGCAGTGTGATATACCACTCCGTGCATACCTATTAACTGCACCTGTGTGACTGCACATTGTATTAGTCAAGTCAGTGTATACCTTTCACTTTATCCCCCCAATATGGACAAAACAAAAGGCAGAGGCAAGTCACCTGGCAGGTCTGTTCGAGGTCAAGCTGTCATGATTTTGTGCAGCCCTCGACCAAAGCACAGTGTTCAGAAGAAGGCACGTGCCATCAACCCCCAATATTGTCAGGACATAGTTGACTATTTAACACAGAACACCTCATCTTTCTCTGCTTCCACACGGAAGCATGACATATCTTCCTCCTCCTGCTCTGATTCTGGCACCCCACTTAACACTCAGTCGGCCGCCACCACCAAAGTGCCATCACCCCAGGGCTCAGCGGTGTGGAAATTTTTGTGTGTGTCTGCCTCAGATGAGAGCAATGCCATCTGTACTCTCTGCCACCGAAAATTGAGCCGTGGAAAGACCAAGACCCGCGTAGGGTCAACTACCTTACGAAGGCACATGATTACAAAGCACAAACTGCAATAGGATGACCACCTGAGGAAAAGCAGCACACAAAAGCAAAGCCACACACCGCAGTGGAAGATACCAGGCCGCAATTTTTTTCTCAAAAAAAGCAATACCTAAACTGTACTGTGATGTTGAAAGGCATGTGGTGACATCTCTGGCACACAGCGTTGGGTCAAGGGTCCATCTGACTACGGATTCCTGGTCTGCAAAGCATGCTCAAGCCTGCCCGAAGACTAAGTCAGTTCCCACACACAGCATCTCTGCCTGCACACTGTGTGACTGCCTGCCCCAAGACTAAGTCGCTCTCCACACAGCATATCTGCCTGCAAGCCGCTTGACTGCCTTCTCCGCCACCACTAACAGGGTCCAGGACTCCAGGCGGATTCCTGAATTTTTAAGGCCACTGCTAACAGCGGTCACTATAATGATTTTTCTGGTGCGTGTACATGCCTGCCTAATTTTTCAGGCTGCAGTGCAGCTGCAACAACAAAACAAAAGGCATGTACATGTGCCCATTCCCCTTCGTGATCATTGCCTTGCCGCGGTGAAGGGGCTTGGGTATCACAACGAAACAATGACCGCCGGCTATATGAGTGTCTCGGGGGGTGGCACACCAAAGATAATAAGGTCGTTGCTTTGTTGTGTAGGTAGTATAGTTGCCCCCAGTGTAGATAGCATAGTTACACTCAGTGTAGGCATTATAGTTGCCCCAGTGTAGGTAGTATAGTTGCCCCAGTGTATAGCATAGTTGCCCCCAGTGTAGGTAGTATAGTTGCCCCAGGAGGGGGAATCAGTGCTAGAAAGAGGGGCAGCGGGGACAGCAGCAAGGAGGGGAGCCAGAACCCCCCTCGCTCACCTGGGTCCCCTCCTTCTGCTCTCTCCGCCTCGCCCCCAGTGTAGCTAGCATAATTGCCGCCAGCGTAGCTAGTATAGTTGCCCCAGTATAGAAAGTATAGTTGCCCCCAGTGTAGCTAGTATAGCTTCCCCCAGTGTAGGTAGTATAGCTGCACCCAGTGTAGGTTGTATAGTTTCCCCCAGTGTAGGTTGTATAGTTGCCCCCAGTGTAGGTAGTATAGTTGCCCCCAGTGTAGGTAGTATAGTTGCCCCCAGTGTAGGTAGTATAGTTGCCCCCACTGTAGGTAGCATAGTTGCCCTAGTGTTGGTAGTATATTTGCCCCACTGTAGATAGTATAGTTACCCCCAGTGTAGCTAGCATAGTTGCCCCCAGTGTAATTAGTATAGTTGCCCCCAGTGTAGGTATTATAGTTGCCCCAGGAGGGGAAAGCAGTGCTAGAAAGAGGGGCAGCGGGGACAGCAGCAAAGAGGAGAGCCAGAACCCCCCTCGCTCACCTGGGTCCCCTCCTTCTGCTCTCTCCCCCTCCAGAATCGTGGCAGCAAGGAGGATGCGGCCTGCGGGCGAGCGGAGCATTACTCACCTTCTGACTTCTGCATTCCGAGCGCTGGAGTGCAGCATCCCTATCACTACAGGTCTCCACCTGCAATGCTGCCCACTGTGCTTCCTGATTAGCGGAAGCACAGTGAGCAGCATTGAAGACTGAGACCTGTGACAACGGGGATGTTGCGTTACACCTGCCCGCCGCTGCCCCATGCTACTGCTGTGAGTAGTGTGTTAAAAACACCTCTACTGTTATTAAACAAACAATACAAAATATATATATATATATATATATATATACAATATACATATATATATTTATATTTGGAGGTGTCTGGGATGAAAACTGTGCAGTTCGAGTTGCGGCTGCCCGACCACTTCCTAGAACCTAGAGCCGCTGGCGTTATTGCTTTGGTTTATTCATGCTGTGGTACCAGGTTCCATGGCCTACATTACACTTCTTCTGCCCATGCTATTGCTGTTACTAGTGTATTGAAAATAGCTCTGCTGATCAGGGGTGCTCATCAGGACTCTCGAATGTGAATCTACCCGAAAATTCGGGTAGATTTTCCGCGTTGCCGCAGTTGAACCCGAAGTTACCGAATTCGAATGCGAAGGTTTCCAAATGTCGCACTCGAATTCGGCCGGATGATGCGTGGGTTCGGCTTGTTCGGCTTCGGTATTCGGGGATGACGTCATTGGGCCAATCAGAAGTCCTCCAGCCGAGGCCCTGGCAATGCTAGCAACCAATCATAGGAGGGGAGCCTGGCCCTCCCCTAGTCTATATAAGGCGGCGGCCATCTTGCAGAGCCCCGTCCTTGTTTTGTGACTTGTGTGGTACTGAGAGCTTCTCCAGTGCTGCTGCGTCTGAGCAAGTGCATTCTAGTGCTAAACCTAGCATTTTGCATCCTGATCACCTCCTAATTAACACATTGATTGTACTCATATATAGTTAGATAGTAATTTTATTGTTTGTAGTCAGCTAGAGTATACTGTACTGTGCTAGGCTAGTGTTAGTCTGTGTGCAGGCTAGGCCTGCTAGCCTAGGACAGCCTTAGCCTACTACTAGCTTAGGTAGGCTAGGGATTATAGTTAGTTACTAGTACTAGTAATAGTTTAGTTAATTTGTACTGCTGTAGTCTGTTACTTTATAGCTTCAGTACTGTGTTAGTTAATAGTTAGTTACTGACTGTGTACAGGCCAGCATCTGTTGTGATCTGTGACAGTCATCTGCCCGACCCTATTGAATGATTGCCTCTGACCGTGTGTGACTGACTTTAATTGTCACCCACTGTCTGGCACACGACTTAGTTATTGTGTAGTACACTAGCGATTTACAGTTAGTTGCGTACTACTACTACTAACCGTTCAGTTAATTTCTACTGTTAGTCTGAGTTTTTTAGCTTCTGTACTGTGTAATAAATAATAGTTACATCACAGGCCAGCATCCATTGTGACCTGTGACTGTCATCTACCCAACCCTATTGATTGCTTGCCTCCGATCGTGTGACACACTTTAATTGTCATCCTCTGTCTGGCACACAACTTAGTTATTGTGTAGTACACTAGCGATTTACAGTTAGTTGCGTACTACTACTACCCGTTCAGTTAATTTCTACTGTTAGTCTGTGAGCTTATTAGCTTCTGTACTGTGTAATAAATAATAGTTACATCACAGGCCAGCATCCGTTTTTACCTGTGACTGTCATCTGCCGACCCTATTGATTGATTGCCTCCGACGGTGTGTGACCGACTTTAATTGTCACCCACTGTCTGGCACACGACTTAGTTATTGTGTAGTACACTAGGGATTTATTAGTTACTTGCGTACTGCTACCCGTTCAGTTAATTTCTACTGTTAGTCTGTGAGTTTATTAGCTTCTGTACTGTGTAAAAAATAATAGTTACATCACAGGCCAGCATCCATTGTGACCTGTCATCTGCCCGACCCTATTGTCACTGTACGTCACATAATTTAGTTAGTTCTGTGGACTACACTACTGCTGTTAGTAGTACTAGTACAACTATTTAAAAAAAAAAAAAAAAAAAAAACTCATTTTTTGTTGTCACTCAACACCAGTCACCAGCAACCCAGGCTTTATTAAAGTTTACACCCTTTCCCGCCCTTTTCTACGCATATATTTTCTTTAATATTGCATTTCTATATTATTGCACAATGACTGGCAGAGGTAGAGGGCGAGGAAACATCAGGAGAGGCAGCGCCATTGCAGCAGCCACTGGCAGCAGCAGCAGGTCTGTGACTGGTCCGCCGCCAGCCACTGACCGCAGTTGTGTTGCGCCCCCGGCCCATTGCGGAGAGCCAAGCAGAGGCTGTGGTGGAAATGATGGCGGAGCAGCAAGCCACCGTTTCCAGCCAGACCTCCAGCGCCAGCGAGACCAGTGCCACCACCACCAGCACTCCGGTCCGCAGCAGGCCTCCACCACTGCTTGAGGTCGTGGTCACAGTGACCCCATCGACCAGCCTGCCCTCAATGAGCTCGCTCTTCACCCCAGGGACCGCAAGCGCTTTGAGGGATGTTGTGGAGCAGTTTGAGCAGGTGATGATGGGGACATGCAAGGAGGAGGAGGAGTTTGAGGTGGAGGAGTTTGTTGTTGGTGCTAATGAGGAGGGGCATGATGCAGGGGATTTTGGGGTAGAGGAGTTGGTTGAGGCGGGCTCAGAGGAGATGTTTGGGGATGATGATGATGTGCAGCTGGATCCTTCCTATGTGCCAGCAGTACCACCAGCACAATTGGTTGAAGGCAGCTCGTCATCGGAGGAGGAGGCGTCTCTGGCGCAGAGGCGTGGCAGCAGCAAGGCGGCCAGCACAGGGCGTGGAAGGCAGGAGCCACAGCCTGCTGCTTCAGCTGCTACCACCACCCGCAGCAAACCTCCAACCAAACCCAAAAAACACAATCCTCCAAGGGCCCAGGAAATATCCAATCTCAAATCTTCACCTCCCACCCCCTCCCAACCAGCTCCTCCTCCATCCTATCCTCCCCTCACATCCTTCACTCCTACTACCACAGAGGAAGTCATCCACCTATTGCAGACTTCCCATACCACTACTTCCCCCCCTTGACCCCATCCCTTCTGATTTACTCCAGCCTCACTTCACGGAATTGGCCCCAGTCCTCACTACCCTGTTCAACCTCTCCCTATCCACAGGCACCTTCCCCTCAGACTTCAAGCTGGCCACTGTACTACCCCTGCTCAAGAAACCCTCCCTTGACCCCTCGCTACCCTCCAACTACCGTCCTATCTCCCTCCTCCCCTTTGCCTCAAAACTCCTTGAGCGTCTGGTTCACAAACGCCTGACCCAGTTCCTCAATGCCAACTCACTGCTAGACCCACTGCAATCTGGATTTCGGCCTGCCCACTCAACCGAAACTGCTCTCACCAAAGTGGTCAATGACCTTGCCTTAGCTAAAGCTGAAGGTAAATACTCCATTCTCCTCCTTCTTGACCTTTCAGCAGCTTTTGACACAGTAGATCATCCCCTACTCCTCCAGTCCATGGGCATTCACGATCTTGCCCTGTCCTGGCTTTCATCCTACCTCTCCAACCGCTCCTTCACAACAACAACAACAACAAATAACATTTGTAAAGCGCTTTTCTCCCGTGGGACTCAAAGCGCATAAGCATGGCTCCGATCATCGTGGTACAGAGGAAGAATTTTATAAATCTGGAAATGCCAGGCTAAACAGGTGGCTTTTCAGTCTGGATTTGAATAGCTCCAGGGATGGTGCTGTCTTTACTGGGTGTGGTAGGGAGTTCCAAAGAGTAGGGGCAGCATGACAGAAGGCTCTGTCTCCAGATTTTTTGAGGTGCACTCTGGGAGTGACCAAGTTTATAGAACTTGCTGATCTGAGGTTGTGAGAGGTGTGGTGCAGCTTCAGCAAGTCCTTCATGTATCCAGGGCCCAGATTGTGCAGGGATTTAAATGTCAGCAGTGCAATCTTGAAGAGTATTCTCCATTCTATTGGTAGCCAGTGCAGTGAGCGAAGGATCGGTGTAATGTGACAGTGGCGAGGCTGGTTTGTTAGCAATCTGGCAGCAGCATTCTGCACTAATTGCAGGCGACGCAGGTCCTTTTTGGGGAGGCCAGCATAAAGGGCATTGCAGTAGTCCAGCCGTGATGTGATGAAGGCGTGGACTAGGGTTTGAAGATCCTCTGGGGGAATCAGATGTTTAATCTTTGCAATGTTCTTCAGATGAAAGAAGGAAGATTTAACTACAGATGAAATTTGGTTTCTGAAACTCAATTCCCCATCGATTAGTACGCCAAGGCTGTGCACAAGGTTGGAGCTGTTTATGTCTGAATTCCCAATCCTGATTGGTGTTGCTTTAGGATAGAGCTGTTTTGATGGCTAGCACTGGCTTTGGACAAACAGGACCTCAGTTTTGTCAGCATTCAGTTTCAACCAGTTATCATTCATCCATGCCTGAAGCTCAGCTAAGCAAGAGTTTATTTTTGGGGTAGGGTCTGTTCCACCAGGTTTGAAGGACAGGTATAGCTGTGTGTCATCGGCGTAGCAGTGGTACGTCAGGCCATGTCGTTGGATAAGTGTACCGATTGGCAACATGTAGATTGCAAACAGCAGAGGGGATAGGATTGATCCTTGTGGCACTCCGAATTGTAGAGGTGCAGGTTTGGACATTATAGGTCCTAGGGATACTCTCTGTGTTCTGTCAGTCAGGAATGATCTGAACCACTGGAGGACTGATCCACTGATGCCACAGTACTCCTGCAGTCTGTTAAGCAGGATTTTATGGTCAACTGTATCAAAAGCAGCTGAGAGATCCAACAGGATTAGGATGGAGCATTCCCCTTTGTCCCTTGCCATGAGCAGATCGTTGCAGACTTGGATGAGGGCTGTTTCACAGCTGTGGTGTTTCTTAAAGCCAGATTGTAGAGGGTCCAGGATGTTGTTTACTGACAGCCTGGTTTCAAGTTGCAGATAGACAGCCTTTTCAATAACTTTACCTAAGAAGGGGAGGTTGGAGACAGGTCTGTAGCTGCTCATAGCATCTGGATCCATGGAAGGTTTTTTAAGAAGGGGCTTGATGATTCCTTCTTTTAGAGAGGTAGGAAACCTCCCTGCTTGCAGAGAGCAATTTACTATTTTGTGAAATGCTGGACCAAGCAGGTCAGGGCATTTCAGCATATGTTTAGTTGGTCCAGGGTCCAGGTCGCAGGTTGTCTGGCGGAGACGACAGAGGATGTCTGAGATCTCTTCCTCACTAATACTTTTGAAGTCAGTCCAGGGTGTTAGGTTGTTTTTGCAGCTATTTCCATTAGTTGCATGAGTCTTGGGTGCTGTGGACTGAATGAGAGACCGAATAGAAGATACTTTGTCAGCAAAGTAGCAAGCACATTTCTCACATAGCTCCTTTGAGGGAGTTATAGTGGGTTTTAGACAGGATGGATTACATAGTCTATCAACTGTGCGGAATAGTTGGGCTGGTCTGTTGGCGGCCTTTGCGATCTCCTGTGATAGGTAGGAGGATTTTTTCTTGGTGATCGCATTTTGGTAGCTTTCCAGGTGAGAGACAAGGGTGTGTTTATCTTTTGAAGTCTGAGATTTTCGCCACTTCCTTTCTAGTCTGCGCACTTCTTTCTTTATGTCCTTTAGTGAGCTGTCAAACCACCGTGCATGGTGAAGTGGTGTAGATCGTTTGATGCGAACTGGAGCGAGGGCGTCATAGGCAGATGACACTGCATGGTTGTATATCAGGACCATGGAGTCTGGGTCTGCGCAATGATTGGTTAATGCGTCGAAGTTGAGGATATTCTGAACGTGCTGGGGTGAGACATCTTTCAGTGAACGGTATTTTATGAGTTCTTTCCCTCTGTGTTTTATCGCTGGTGCTGTCAGAGAGAAGTGGATGGTGTGGTGGTCTGACCATACCACTGGGTTTATATCCATGTGTGATATTAAAAGTCCGGAATGAAATATAAGATCCAGGGTGTGCCCTTTCGTGTGGGTGGGGAGGTTGACAGCCTGAGAGAGACCCAGTTCACTCATTATGAGAAGTAGTTCACTTCCTAGCTGGGAGTCGTGATCATCCACCCATGCATTGAAGTCTCCCAGGATGATCCATCTAGGGTGTTCCACTGTTACGCAGGATAAGAGTTCAGATATTTCCTTAAGAAAGGCTGGACCATTTTTTGGGGGGCGGTATATGAGCAATATGTTGATGTTTACTTCTGCTGACAGTTGAGCGGCAAGACATTCAAAGGTTTCAGTGGGGCCTATGGGCAGGGGCCTTATGTTCAAAGAGGATCTGAAGCATATGGCAACCCCCCCACCCTTGCCGACTTGTCTCTCACAGTGCAAGATTGAATAATTGGCCGGCACGGTTGCTTCAAGAGTTGGGCCTGCATGCTTCCCAAGCCAGGTCTCTGTCAAAAAGGTCAAATCAGAGAGCTCTATTAGGTCATGTATAGTTGCAGTCTTATTATTTATCGATCTGGCATTGCAGAGTGTAGCTGTGATTAAGCTTTTCTGAGGGCAAATATGTTTTTTATACTTGGATCCACTACCTCTCCGCCCCCTTCTGCATTTCCTGAGTATCCCAAAGGATTTTAAGCGGAGAGCTAGTGAGGTGTTAATTTGTAATTGTTCCTTGGGAGGGCAGGCAGAGAGAAGGTCCTTTGATGAGTATTTGTATGTTGACATTAGAGACAATAGACTTGTTCAGATAGCTTGTACTTCTGGAGTCCTGCTGAGATCAAAGGGGATCTGTGCAAACTCCTTTCATTCCTACACAGAGTTGGATCATAGATTTATTTTAAGTAAAGTTCCTTGTTTTAGAGTTAGATGATAAATGATAACATAAATGTGGAAAATAGTCACTTGGTGCATATGCCTTGGATAATGAATAAAGGATTACTCACAGGGTGGAGTGAGGGCAATCACAGGCAATCAAGTCTTCAGAGAGGTTGAGGGTCTTGTTTCAGGTCAGCTGTTAGAAGGCTTGGTGTGTTCAGCAGAGGTAAGCTTCATGGAGGATTTCAATCCAGTTTAAATCTCTGCCATCCAAAGTAATCCGATTGTTCTGGTTGGTTGTAGTTGTAGTCTTGGTCGTGGTGGGTGGAATTCCTCTGTATTTTGAGTCCAGTTTCAGCACAAATAGGTTTAAAGGTGTAGAAATCTGAGACAAGGTCTGGAGCAGCTTAAGAGAGCTGCAGCCCGGCTGGGCGCGCTCAGTAACGACCGCCTTCAATGAGTCCTCATCCACCCCCAACCACCTCTCGGTGGGAGTCCCCCAAGGTTCGGTCCTTGGCCCCCTACTGTTCACCCTATACACATCCTCCATTGGCAAGGTTATCTCCTCCATGGGTTTTAACTATCATCTGTATGCAGATGACACCCAGATCTACCTCCACACCCCTGACATATCCACCACTACCATGGACAAGGTCTCCTCCTGTCTATCAGCCATCTCCTCCTGGATGTCCGCTAGGTTCCTGAAACTAAACCTAGACAAAACGGAATGTATGATCTTCCCACCCCGGACATCCATAAACCTCCCAGATGTGCATGTCACTGTTAACCACACTACCATTCACCCTACCTCTCAAGCCCGCTGTCTGGGTGTCACCCTGGACTCCGCACTCTCCTTCACTCCCCACATCCAAAACCTCACAAAGTCCTGCAACTTCCACCTTCGTAACATCTGTAAGATTCGCCCTTTCCTGACCTCTGCCCCCACCAAACTCCTCATCCATGCCCTCATAATTTCCCGCCTTGACTACTGCAATGCCCTGCTGTCTGGTCTCCCTATGACCCGAACAGCCCCACTGCAGTCCATCATGAATGCAGCAGCCAGAATTATCCACTGCTCCCATCGCTCCACCATGACGGATCCCCTCCTTGAATCCCTCCACTGGCTTCCTATCCAGTCCAGAATCAGATTCAAGATACTGTGTCTGACCTACAAATCTGTCTACAAAACCTGTCCAACCTACATTTCCGATCTTACTCAGAGGTACACACCTAGCCGCTCACTCCGCTCTTCCAATGAACTTCGCCTAACCGCCCCCCGCATCACCCAGTCCCATGCACGCCTCCAGGACTTCTTAAGAGCTGCTCCAACACTATGGAACTCCCTACCTCCACCCATTAGGGCAGCCCCCTCCTTCAACATCTTCAAGAAAGCCCTCAAAACTCACCTTTTCACTCTGGCCTACTACCCCTCACAAGTGCTCTAAACTCACAGCTGAACTCTGGTCTCCTACCTCTCGTGTCCCTACCTCTCCCTTTAGATTGTAAGCCTTTGGGCAGGGTCCTCCTCCTTTTGTGTCCAACCTGATCATGCACCTCCATTACTGTGAACCCATGCTAGGCATCTGAGTGAACCTAACTTGCCTAATCTTCATGCTCCATCCAGTGACTGACTAAGCATTACCTTGTACTCATACTGTGCTGCATGATCTGATCTTTCTTGTATTCAGGTATTGTCATTTTGCTGTATGTCACCCCTAAATATTGTATGTATCCCTATTTATTGTCCAGCACTGCGTAATATGTTGGCGCTTTATAAATACAATAAATAAATAAAATAAAAAGGGCCCAAAAAATCCCCAGCCCTCAAGCTCAAAAGGCAGGTTGAATTCTCCAGTCTGGCGGTAATTCACTAAGTGCACAGTGGACAAGACCCGTGCAATTTGCAACAGTTGTGGTGTCAGTCTAAGCAGAGGTCGCGATATCCACAAGTTGAGTACCTTGTGCCTGCAGACCCACTTAGAGAGCAGACATTCTGAGGACTTCAGTGAGTTTGAGAAGCTGACGCACAGTGGCGCAGGCAGTGGTCAGAGCCAGACAGCCACTGCACAGACTTCAGCAGCAGCAGCAGCATCCCATCCTCCTGCCCATCCAGCAGCAGCAGCAACTCACTGTTCCCCCCCCCCCCTTGGGCAGCCAGTCCTCAGTGGCCTCATCAGCTCCCTCCACAGTGGCCTCATCAGCTCCCTCCACAGTGGCCTCCTCATCCTCCCGTGCAGGCAAATGCCACCAGACCCTCCTCAACGAGTCATTCCCCAGGGTGACCAAGGTGCTTCCTCCCACCAACAGGTGCATCCGGGTGCTGAACGGGTTGCTTGCCCGGGCCATGTGCTCCCAGCTCCTGCCAAATTCTTTTGTGCAGGAGGGGAGTGACATGAGAGCGCTGCTGCAGTTTGGGATCCCGGAGTGGCAAGTCCCCAGCCACCACTATTTCTCCTGCATGGCGATCCCAGCACTGCACCGCTTTGCCATGGCGAACATGGGCCACGCGCTCGATCACGCCGTGAGTGCCCGGATCCACATCACCATGGATTTGTGTAGCAGCCGTTTCAGGACAGACCGTTATCTGTCCTTTATGGCCCACTGGGTCAGCCTGGTGGAATGCCCGAGTGAGGAAGCAGCAGGTCCATCCTCGGGCGCATCAGCGGCAGCAACGGCACCAGTCGCCCACAATGTGGTGCCACTGTGTAGGGTCAGGGAAGAAGCAGCAGCTCCCGCCGGCAAGCGAACCCGTCTCAACAGCAGCGTGAAGGCCCGCCACTGCCAAGCGCTGCTGGAGATGGTCAGCCTTGGGAAGACCCAACTGATGGCAGCCAATGTCCTTCTCAAACTGAGGGAGCAGAAGAAGACGTGACGTTTGGGACAGAGCGCTATCTGTCCTTTACGGCCCACTGGGTCAGCCTGGTGAAAAGCCCGAGCAAGGAAGCAGCAGGTCCACCCTCGGGCGCAGCAGCAGCAGTGGCACCAGTCACCCACTATGTGGTGCCACCGCACGGGGTCAGGGGAGAAGCAGCAGCTCCCGCCGCCAAGCGATCCCGTCTCTCCAGCAGCGTGAAGGCCCGTCACTGCCAAGCGCTGCTGGAGATGAAAAGCCTGGGTAAAAACTACTTGACGGCATCGAACGTGCTCCGGTACCTCAGGGAGCAGGAGAGGACATGGCTGACCCCCAGAGGCCTCACTGTGGGATTGGTGGTGTCTGACAATGCCGCCAACCTGCTGGCTGCCATCAGCAGGGGAGACTTGGCCCACGTCCCCTGCTTGGCCCACGTCCTGAACCTGGTGGTGCAAAAGTTTATGCGCACCTACCAGGGGATAGAGGAGCTGTTAGAAGCCGACCCGGAAATTTTTTTTCGCACTTTCCGCCGCTCATCTGCTGCCGCAGCAAAACTGGCACACATCCAGCAGCGCGAGGGCCTGCCACGACACCGCCTCGTCATCGATGTGCCAACTCGCTGGAAAACCACCCTGGCGATGTTGGAGTGGCTGGTTGAGCAGAGGAGGGCTGTCAACCGCTACTTTGTTGATGGCACTCTCGCCGGCACCACCAAACTGCAGACCTTTCTCACCAACGCACAGTGGGGGCAGATGCTTGGTGTTGGCTCCCTTCCTGCAGGGAACCAACCTGGTGAGCGAACAACGTGCATCCCTCTGCCAGTGGGTGCCCTTTTGTTTGTCTGCTGGACAGGGCACTGTGTGATCTGCTGGATTTGGGAGAGGAGGCCCTGAACCATAGGAACAGCAGCCGCCTGCGCAGTCCACTGCTGCGCAGGTATTTGAGTCCCTGGAGGAGGATGAGGAGGAGGAGTTGGAGGTGCTGGACGTTGCTGCTGAGGGGAAACAGAGGAGCGCAGCAGCAGTGGTGCGAGGGTGGAGAGAGGAGGAAGAGGCTCAAGGGCCAGAGGAGGAGGAGGACAGCATTGCGTCCGCTGACCCTGATGTCTCTGCTGGACGGACCACCCTGTTCCCCATGGCAGCGCACATGCTGCGCTGCCTGCGCACAGACCCCAGGGTCAAGCAGATGCAAGCAAGGGAGGACGGCTGCATCAGCATGATCCTGGACCCACGGCTGAGAGGGAGGTGGGCTCAGTTTCTGCCTGCTAGAGGCCGTGAGCAGCGAACAAGGGAGTTGTAGGAGATCCTTGTTCGGCGATTGGAGGAAGCCTTCCCCCAGCCTTCCACCCCCTCTGTCCCTGTCCCTGTCCAGCCAGCACAGCAGCCGGTGCCTGTTGCCAGCAGCAGCATCAGGCATCCAGGAGACCTGATGTAATTGACTAAGGCGCTCTAGATGACGGTAGAGCAGCTGAGAGAGGAGGTGCGTGCAGCAGCCACCTCCTCTCAAAGTCACAGCCAGCGCATCACCCGGATGGTGGCCGACTACATGGTGTCCTTCAGTGGGCTTGACACCGGCAGCATGGAGTACTGGGTGGAACGCTTGCACATCTGGAGTGAGCTGGTGCAGTACGCCCTGGAAGTATTGTCTTGCCCCCATCCAGCATGCTGAGGTGCTTCAGTGCGACCGGTGGTGTGGTCACAGAGAAGCGCTCCTGTCTGTCCACAGAGGGCATGGACAGACTGACATTTTTGAAGATAAACCAGGCCTGGATTGAAGGCACATTCCAGGCACCTGTTGTCGGCGAGAGGAGGACATGAGGTGACTGGGAATCATTCTTTCACATCAACCTTCAGTCCCTGGGTCCTGATAATTTGGCCTGGTTTTTCTTTAGTTGCTGTGGTACTAACGCTAGGTACCATGGCCTGTGACATGCCTGCTGCTGCCACACGTCACTCCTCCTCCTCCTCCTGCTGCTGTATTTATTTATGTATGTATTTATTTATTTATTGTATTTATAAAGCACCAACATATTACGCAGCGCTGATTTTCATCCTCCTGCTGTCTGTGTTCCCACCGCTAGGGTCCACAGAATACATTGCCTGCTGCCATACGTCACTCCTCCTGCTGCTGCTGCTGTATTTATCCTCCTGCTGTTTGTGTTCCCACCGCTATGGTCCACAGAATACATTTCCTGCTGCCATGCGCCACTAGCTATTACGCCACTACAATAGCTATATACTGTTGTAAAAAAAAAATTCTGAGGTGTCTTGGTTTAAAACTGTGCTGTCCCAGTTGTGCATTGGACACAATGTGGGCTTCACAACTGCTGTCCAGAACCTCCTGATCTTGGTGTCTTTATTTACAGCCGTGGTACCAACGCTAAGTACCATGGCCCCGTTACATTGCCTGCTGCCACACGTCACTCCTCCTCCTGCTACTGTATTTATCCTCCTGCTGTCTGTGTTCCCACCACCAGGGTCCACAGAATTATGCGCTGCTGCCATGCGCCACTACCTATTACGCCACAAATTTAGCTATGCTGGTGTTGAAGATAAAATTTTACAGCAGTAGACATCTGTAAGGGAAAAAAACATTAAGTTGGGTTCAAGAGGAAGAATATGAACACAAAACAAAAAAAAAGATGGTGGTGGACGGTGAAGAAGAAGAAGAAGAAGAATCAGGTGAAGCAGTAATAGAAGAAGAAGAACCAGGTGAAGAAGAAGAATAACCAGATGAAGAAGAAGAACCAGGTGAAGAAGAAGAAAAAGAACCAGGTGAAGAAGAAGAACCAGATGAAGAAGAAGAACCAATGACTTCCGGTTCCGGTGCCCGCATGGTGGGAGCGTAGAAGAAGAGCTCCAGCGGATCACGGGCCAGAACACCCTCACAAGCCAACTAAACCACCGCTAATCATAGCGGATCGGTGCAGACAGAAAGCGGGGATCACGCAGGAAGCCAGGTGCAGAGTGTATGGAGCGGTACCTCACTCGTGCGCACCCACAACCTGCAGCAGAGACGGATCCCTTTCAGGCAAACATGGCGGGCGGCAAGACGGGACCCAAGGCCACTCCTGCAAAACAGCAGAAGCAGAAAGGTACTCAGAGCAGGGACGGCTCAGACTGTAAATCGGACGAGAGTGAAGCTTTCAGCAGGGGTAAGAGTCCAGACGCCCTTATTGATTACAAAAAGCTAGCAGAAGCTGAAGCTTTGAAGCCTGAAATACAGGCAACAATAGAAAAAGCTATAATGCGTGCGCTGAAGCCTATCAGAAAAGAGATAACTGAGCAAGGCAAACATATTACAGATATGGAAAAGAGACTTAAGGTAGCCATACACTGGTTGATTTGCCATTAGATCGACCAGCTGACAGATCCCTATCTGATCGAATCTGATCAGAGAGGGATCGTATGGCTGCCTTTACTGCAAACAGATTGTGAATCGATTTCAGCCTGAAACCGATCACAATCTGTGGAGCCGCCGCTGCCGCCTGTCCCCCCCCCTGCGCATACATTACCAGACGCTGGCTCCCGGGCATCTTCTCCGCATCTTCTCCACGCTGCACCCGCTCCATCCCGGCGCTTCCTGCGTCACTCTGTGACCAGGAAGTTCAAATAGAGCGCCCTCTATTTGAACTTCCTGGTCACTGCAGTGACAGGAAGCGCCGGGATGGAGCGGGTGCAGCGCGGATAAGATGCGGAGAAGATGCTGAGAAGACGCCCGAGAGCCAGCGTCAGGTAATGTATACCTGATCGGATCGGCCGCCGCTAGCGACGCGCTCCCTACCCGCGGGCGATCGAGGGTAATTTCCCGCACGGCGCGATCGACGGGCCGATCCAATTTCGGGAGGAAATCGGATCGGCGGGTGTGTTTAGCGCGAACGATTGGCAGCAGATTCGATCTCAGGATCGAATCTGCTGTCGAAACGGCCGCGAATCGGGCCAGTGTATGGCCACCTTTAGTGTTTGCGAGGACGATCTTAACAAGGCAAATGTTACAATAGAACGGCTAGAACATGAGAACTCTGTAGCATACAATCGCATAGAAGATCTTGAGAACAGATCACGCAGAAGTAATGTCAGATTTGTGGGAATCCCAGAAAGGACCCCGGCCACTCAACTCCACGAACTGTGCTCAGTTGATATACCATCTAAATTAGGGATGCCAGGTCCCCTAAAAGTTGAATGAGCACATAGAGTGGGCCCTCCGCGTGCAAAAGGGAAAAACCCATCCCCACGCATGGTTATGGTTAAGTACCTTGACTACGCAGACAAAGTGGCTTTAATGGCAGCGTACAGAAATCAGGATCAAGAATTGGAGCTAGATAGCAGGACAGTTCGGTTGTTTAACGATTTTTCTGCAGAAGTCTCAACCAAAAGACGGGCATTCAGCAAAATATGCTCCTCGCTACACAGCAAGAAAATAAAATTCTCTCTAGTATACCCAGCAGTATTGAAAATCACAGATCAGGATGACAAAGTGCACTTGTTTTATACCCCTGAAGAGGCACAAAGCTATCTAAAGCAAGATAACTCTAAGGGCTCGTTTCCACTATTGCGATTCGGAATCGCCTGGATTCCACCGCTGGTGAAATCGCATGCGGATGCGATTCCCCAATGCGTTTTTTGCCACGAATTCGCATGCGAATTCGCATAGGTGAGGGTATATGCAATTTTAACCATGTCACTGCCTGTGTGAATTTACATTGGTACCTATGCGAACTCGCAGCAAAAAACGCATGGGGAAAACGCATGCGATTTCCCTATTAAATACATTGCATGCGATGCGCATGCGATTCGCATGCATTCCACTTGCAGGCGAATTCTGCGCCTCTTTTGTGCGTTTTTTCACCGCTGCAAAAAACGCACCTCAACAACGCTACAGTGGAAACAGGCCCATCCACTTGCATTACATGTGCGATATCGATTTGCGATAGTGGAAACGAGCCCTTACTCCAGAGAGGATTCTGGAAGCCCCAGAGAGGATTCTGGAAGCCCCAGAGAAGACACCTGTGTACAAAAATAAATCCAGGAGCACCGATAAAATTCAAGAATGAAAAAAAATTTGTGCCACGGTCCCATCCCAGTACCAGGGGGTCGTGATCATGTAATCCAGCAAAGGACCGGCACCACTCCAGTATGTTATAGCTCAAATACTTTAATGATACATCACAAGCAACGACAGACTGCTGTTTCGGCCTTCCATAGGCCTTTGTCAAGTTGCACAAGAAGATACAACCATAAAATACATAAGATCACACTTATATACACGCATGCACCACCCGTTGGGTGCCATGTGACCAAAGCCGACCAATCCCGACCAGACAGTCAAGGCGGACCTGATGGAAAACACCCAGTACACAAAAACCACCAATGAGGTGGACAAGATTCAAAAAATACCCACATGTGGCATAATAGCGGAAAAAAACGCCGCTCAGATGACCCCAGACGCGCCGCCAATGTACTCAATACCGCCAGGAACGCATCTGGCGGGGGCGGAAGCGACGTTATGGTCACATGACACGCTAGCGCCCAATCATCGTAGTCGGCAAACGTCCAATGGGGACAACGAGCGGCGCCATCATCATGACAGTGGGCGGTGCGGCAACCTAGCGTAGCCAAGGCTACGCAAAAACATAAACATACACACAAATAATCCGCACTATACTCACAACCCACTGTCTGCAATGAAACGCTGCCACATAGACTGTCAGGTCAGGACGATCTGAAAGATAAAAACATGTAAAAACAACATTAGGTATAAGAACAATAACACACACGTATTAAATACAGTAAACAGTGGAACAAGTACCATGAAGATATACTCAAATACAAAAAGAGAAATCAATCTCTCTATTTAAGCCTGCTCTATCCATGGCACCTAGTCTCTTGATCCACCTGGCTTCCCTGCGAAGTAGCTCCTTAACCCGATCTCCTCCCCTCCAATCCCTGGGCACCCCATTAATTGCCATAACCTTAAATTGAGCCACACCATGTTGGCACATAGTAAAATGGTCAGACACTGCTTGTCCTGCAGTGTAGTTCCTGATGGCAGATTTATGTGATGAAACACGGCTTTTAAGAGATTGTGTAGTCATACCTACATAAATGTAGCTACAAGGACACTTGATGAGGTACACAACATAGGTAGAATCACATGTGAATCTGTCACGGATGTGAAAGGTAGCCCCCGAAGTAGGGTGATGGAATGTACTACCACGCATGACATTACCACACATGTGGCATGCCATGCAAGGAAACATGCCATTCCTGCCCCTAAGAACCTGTGGTCTGCGAGTGGTACGCATACGCAACTTGTCCCTGACAGTTGGAGCCCGACGAAAGGACATTAGGGGCGGATAACGAAACTCGGGTACTCTCGGCAAACCGTCGCGTAAAATATACCAATGGCGACGTAAAGATCTCGCTATCAAATCGCTGCAGGTGTTATAAGTTGACACAAAAGGTATTCGATTCGTCTGCCTGGGCCTGGACCACTGACGTGGCGCATCCACTTCCAGACTAGCAACTGGATATCCTCATGAACGAAATTTGCAAGCTAGTTCCGCCTTACGCCTCTCACAGACCCCAGGCTCACTGACAATCCTGTCCACTCTCATAAACTGACTGCGGGGGATACTATTTCTAACACGCTCCGGGTGGAAGCTATAATAATGTAATGTGGAGTTCCTATCTGTCGATTTAGTGAACAGATCAGTGGATATACTATTTCCACTCCGAATCACCCTTACATTAAGGAAAGAGACAGACTCCCTATCACACGTTGCAGTCAATTTAATAGATGGGCACTGACAATGGATTTGTTGGATAAAATCGTCCAAAGTCGAACGCGGCCCCCTCCAAATGCAAAATATATCATCAATAAATCTCCACCAGTAAACTGAGTGCTGGTGGAATAGGGGGTTGAGGTAGACAAATGTCTCCTCATACAACCCCATAAAAATATTTGCATAGGAGGGGGCCACGTTCGAACCCATAGCAGTGCCCCGTAGTTGTCCATAAAACTGCCCCTTGTATTTAAAATAATTGAACTTAAGAACCACTTCCAGCAAGGCAATCAGAAATTTCCGTTGATCAACCGTACAATCAGAGTGTGTCATGAGAAACCAATCAGTAGCGTCTACACCCCCATCATGAGGGATGGAGGTGTAGAGGCTCTCCACATCCAAAGTGACAAAAAACATATCCTCATCAAGGGTAGGGATAGACCGCAACTTGTCAAGGAACATACCAGTATCTTTCAGATATGAATCAACCAACTGTACAATAGGTTGCAGTATTTTGTCTAGATATTGTGCCAGGGGGACAAAAACAGAACCCACCCCTGCCACAATGGGACGCCCAGGTGGGCGTACTAAAGTTTTGTGTATCTTAGGTAATATATATAAGTGTGGCACAGAGGGGTTCTGCTGTTGTAAATACCTGAACAAGGCTTCATCAATCACATTATTGGCCATGGCATGTTGTAAAATCTTAAGGATAAACTGTTGAATCCTAGGCAAAGGGTCAACCTCAAGTAATGCATAAATATCACGATCAGCAAGTTGTCTTTCAATCTCACCAAAATAATGTACACGGTCCATTACAACCACAGCCCCGCCCTTATCTGCTGGACATACTACGATGTCCTCATTACTCTGTAGTGATTTAAGTGCCATATTCTCAGATTTAGAGAATCTAGAGAATATTCCTCCTACTAGCTCCTATCAGGATCATGATCGAGATTTAGATACTTGTCTACACCTTAAAGACACTGGTCTACGCAATTCTAGCACCTTTAGGCCACCAAGTCATGCCCTCATTGACTCATATATGGCTAAAGTTAGTGAAGATCTGAAGCAACTTGAGCGGAACTTTAAGGGTGGTTTGTTTAAAGTTAGCCATAACTTATCTAAATCTGAGACTATGGCACTTAAATCACTACAGAGTAATGAGGACATCGTAGTATGTCCAGCAGATAAGGGCGGGGCTGTGGTTGTAATGGACCGTGTACATTATTTTGGTGAGATTGAAAGACAACTTGCTGATCGTGATATTTATGCATTACTTGATGTTAACCCTTTGCCTAGGATTCAACAGTTTATCCTTAAGATTTTACAACATGCCATGGCCAATAATGTGATTGATGAAGCCTTGTTCAGGTATTTACAACAGCAGAACCCCTCTGTGCCACACTTATATATATTACCTAAGATACACAAAACTTTGGTACGCCCACCTGGGCGTCCCATTGTGGCAGGGGTGGGTTCTGTTTTTGTCCCCCTGGCACAATATCTAGACAAAATACTGCAACTTATTGTACAGTTGGTTGATTCATATCTGAAAGATACTGGTATGTTCCTTGACAAGTTGCGGTCTATCCCTACCCTTGATGAGGATATGTTTTTTGTCACTTTGGATGTGGAGAGCCTCTACACCTCCATCCCTCATGATGGGGGTGTAGAGGCTACTGATTGGTTTCTCATGACACACTCTGATTGTACGGTTGATCAACGGAAATTTCTGATTGCCTTGCTGGAAGTGGTTCTTAAAGGGGAACTGAAGAGAGAGGTATATGGAGGCTGTTATGTTTATTTCTTTTTAGACAATACCAGTTGCATGGCAGCCCTGCTGATCCTCTGCCTCTAATACTGATAGCCATAGCCCCTGAACAAGCATGCAGCAGATCAGGTGTTTCAGACTTATAAGTCTGATCTGAGAAGACTAGCTGCATGCTTGTTTCTGGTTTTAATCAGATACTACTGCAGAGAAATAGACCAGCAGGGCTGCCAGGCAACTGGTATTGATTAAAAGGAAATAAACATGACAGCCTCCATATACCTCTCTCTTCAGTTCCCCTTTAAGTTCAATCATTTTGAATACAAGGGGCAGTTTTATGGACAACTACGGGGCACTGCTATGGGTTCGAACGTGGCCCCCTCCTATGCAAATCTTTTTATGGGGTTGTATGAGGAGACATTTGTCTACCTCAACCCCCTATTCCGCCAGCACTCAGTTTGCTGGTGGAGATTTATTGATGATATATTTTGCATTTGGAGGGGGCCGCGTTCGACTTTGGACGATTTTATCCAACAAATCCATTGTCAGTGCCCATCTATTAAATTGACTGCAACGTGTGATAGGGAGTCTGTCTCTTTCCTTGATGTAAGGGTGATTCGGAGTGGAAATAGTATATCCACTGATCTGTTCACTAAATCGACAGATAGGAACTCCACATTACATTATCATAGCTTCCACCCGGAGCGTGTTAGAAATAGTATCCCCCGCAGTCAGTTTATGAGAGTGGACAGGATTGTCAGTGAGCCTGGGGTCTGTGAGAGGCGTAAGGCGGAACTAGCTTACAAATTTCGTTCACGAGGATATCCAGTTGCTAGTCTGGAAGTGGATGCGCCACGTCGGCGGTCCAGGCCCAGGCAGACGAATCGAATACCTTTTGTGTCAACTTATAACACCTGCAGCGATTTGATAGCGAGATCTTTACGTCGCCATTGGTATATTTTATGCGACGGTTTGCCGAGAGTACCCGAGTTTTATTATCCGCCCCTAATGTCCTTTTGTCGGGCTCCAACTGTCAGGGACAAGTTGCGCATGCGTACCACTCGCAGACCACAGGTTCTTAGGGGCAGGAATGGCATGTTTCCTTGCATGGCATGCCACATGTGTGGTAATGTCATGCGTGGTAGTACATTCCATCACCCTACTTCGAGGGCTACCTTTCACATCCGTGACAGATTCACATGTGATTCTACCTATGTTGTGTACCTCATCAAGTGTCCTTGTAGCTACATTTATGTAGGTATGACTACACAATCTCTTAAAAGCCGTGTTTCGTCACGTAAATCTGCCATCAGGAACTACACTGCAGGACAAGCAGTGTCTGACCATTTTACTATGTGCCAACATGGTGTGGCTCAATTTAACCACTTCCTGACTGCCGTATTGACAATTGGCGGCCGGGAAGTGGACCCCGCAAGGACCGCCGTATAGACAAATGGCGGCGGTCCTTGTAGGGGCATGGGCGGAGCGATCGCGTCATCCGTGATGCGATCCTCCGCCTCCGCCTGTCGCCGCTCACCCACCGCAACATCCCGCCGGCCATAAGGAAGCGCCGGCGGGATGTTAACCCGACGATCGCCGCATACAAAGTGTATAATACACTTTGTAATGTTTACAAAGTGTATTATACAGGCTGCCTCCTGCCCTGGTGGTCCCAGTGTCCGAGGGACCACCAGGGCAGGCTGCATCCACCCTAGTCTGCACCAAGCACACTGATTTCCCCACCCCCTGCCCCAGATCGCCCACAGCACCCATCAGACCCCCCCCCCCTGCCCACCCCCCAGACCCCTGTTTGCACCCAATCACCCCCTAATCACCCATCAATCACTCCCTGTCACTATCTGTCAACGCTATTTTTTTTGTATCCCCCCCTGCCCCCTGTTCCCTCCTGATCACCCCCCACCCCTCAAATTCTCCCCAGACCCCCCCTCCCCATGTACTGTATGCATCTATCCCCCCTGATCACCTGTCAATCACCTGTCAATCACCTGTCAATCACCCATCAATCACCCCCTGTCACTGCCACCCATCAATCAGCCCCTAACCTGCCCCTTGCAGCAAATCTGATCAACCACCCACACCAATAGATCGCCCGCAGATCCGACATCAGATCACCTCCCAAGCGCAGTGTTTACATCTATTCTCTCCTCTAAACACCCACTAATTACCCATCAATCACCCATCAATCACCCCCTATCACCACCTGTCACTGTTACCCATCAGATCAGACCCTAATCTGCCCCTTGCGGGCACCCAATCACCCGCCTACACGCTCAGATTGCCCTCAGACCCCCCCTTATCAATTCGCCAGTGCAATATTTACATCTGATGACAATTTTTTATTTTTTCTACACACAATTGTCCATTTACAGAGATCTTTCTCCCACTCAGCATGGGTATGTGTACAAATACACCCCAAAACACATTATACTACTTCTCCTGAGTACGGCGGTACCACATGTGTGGCACTTTTTTACACCCTAAGTACGCTAAGGGGCCCAAAGTCCAATGAGTACCTTTAGGATTTCACAGGTCATTTTGCGACATTTGGTTTCAAGACTACTCCTCACGGTTTAGGGCCCCTAAAATGCCAGGGCAGTATAGGAACCCCACAAATGACCCCATTCTAGAAAGAAGACACCCAAAGGTATTCCGTTAGGAGTATGGTGAGTTCATAGAAGATTTTATTTTTTTGTCACAAGTTAGCGGAAAATGACACTTTGTGAAAAAAAACTATTAAAATCAATTTCCGCTAACTTGTGACAAAAAAATAAAAACTTCTATGAACTCACCATACTCCTAACGGAATACCTTGGGGTGTCTTTTTTCTAAAATGGGGTCATTAGTGGGGTTCCTATACTGCCCTGGCATTTTAGGGGCCCTAAACCATGAGGAGTAGTCTTGAAACAAAAATGACCTGTGAAATCCTAAAGGTACTCATTGGACATTGGGCCCCTTAGCGCAGTTAGGGTGCAAAAAAGTGCCACACATGTGGTATCGCTGTACTCGGGAGAAGTAGTATAATGTGTTTTGGGGTGTATTTTTACACATACCCATGCTGGGTGGGAGAAATACCTCTGTAAATGACAATCTTGATTTTTTTTACACACAATTGTCCATTTACAGAGTTATTTCTCCCACCCAGCATGGGTATGTGTAAAAATACACCCCAAAACACATTTTACTACTTCTCCCGAGTACGGCGATACCACATGTGTGGCACTTTTTTGCACCCTAAAAGCGCTAAGGGGCCCAAAGTCCAATGAGTACCTTTAGAATGTCACAGGTCATTTTGAGAAATTTTGTTTCAAGATTACTCCTCACGGTTTAGGGCCCCTAAAATGCCAGGACAGTATAGGAACCCCACAAATGACTCCATTTTAGAAAGAAGACACCCCAAGGTATTCTGTTAGTAGTACGGTGAGTTCATAGAAGATTTTATTTTTTGTCACAAGTTAGCGGAAATTGATTTTTATTGGTTTTTTTCACAAAGTGTCATTTTCCGCTAACTTGTGACAAAAAATAAAATTTTCTATGAACTCACCGTACTACTAACGGAATACCTTGGGGTGTCTTCTTTCTAAAATGGGGTCATTTGTGGGGTTCCTATACTGTCCTGGCATTTTAGGGGCCCTAAACCGTGAGGAGTAGTCTTGAAACGAAATTTCTCAAAATGACCTGTGAAATCCTAAAGGTACTCATTGGACTTTGGGCCCCTTAGCGCAGTTAGGGTGCAAAAAATTGCCACACATGTGGTATCGCCGTACTCAGGAGAAGTAGTATAATGTGTTTTGGGGTGTATTTGTACACATACCCATGCTGAGTGGGAGAAAGATCTCTGTAAATGGACAATTGTGTGTAAAAAAATTTAAAAAATTGTCATTTACAGAGATATTTCTCCCACCCAGCATCGGTATGTGTAAAAATACACCCCAAAACACATTATACTACTTCTCCTGAGTACGGCAATACCACATGTGTGGCACTTTTTTGCAGCCTAACTGCGCTAAGGGGCCCAAAGTCCAATGAGCACCTTTAGGCTTTACAGGGGTGCTTACAAATTAGCACCCCCCAAAATGCGAGGACAGTAAACACACCCCACAAATGACCCCATTTTGGAAAGTAGACACTTCAAGGTATTCAGAGAGGGGCATGGTGAGTCCGTGGCAGATTTCATTTTTTTTTTGTCGCAAGTTAGAAGAAATAGAAACTTTTTTTTTTTTTTTTTTTTTGTCACAAAGTGTCATTTTCCGCTTACTTGTGACAAAAATTAATATCTTCTATGAACTCACTATGCCTCTCAGTGAATACTTTGGGATGTCTTCTTTCCAACTTTCCAAAACGGGGTCATTTGGGGGGTATTTATACTATCCTGGAATTCTAGCCCCTCATGAAACATGTCAGGTGGTCAGAAAAGTCATAGATGCTTGAAAATGGGAAAATTCACTTTTTGCACCATAGTTTGTAAACGCTATAACTTTTACCCAAACCAATAAATATACACTGAATGGGTTTTTTTTATCAAAAACATGTTTGTCCACATTTTTCGCGCTGCATGTATAAAGAAATTTTACTTTATTTGAAAAATGTCAGCACAGAAAGTTAAAAAAATCATTTTTTTGCCAAAATTCATGTCTTTTTTGATGAATATAATAAAAAGTAAAAATCGCAGGAGCAATCAAATAGCACCAAAAGAAAGCTTTATTAGTGACAAGAAAAGGAGCCAAAATTCATTTAGGTGGTAGGTTGTATGAGCGAGCAATAAACCGTGAAAGCTGCAGTGGTCTGAATAGAAAAAAGTGGCCGTTCCTTAAGGGGGGTAAAGCCCACGGTCCTCAAGTGGTTAAGGTTATGGCAATTGATGGGGTGCCCAGGGATTGGAGGGGAGGAGATCGGGTTAAGGAGCTACTTCGCAGGGAAGCCGGGTGGATCAAGAGACTAGGTGCCATGGATAGAGCAGGCTTAAATAGAGAGATTGATTTCTCTTTTTGTATTTGAGTATATCTTTATGGTACTTGTTCCACTGTTTACTGTATTTAATACGTGTGTGTTATTGTTCTTATACCTAATGTTGTTTTTACATGTTTTTATCTTTCAGATTGTCCTGACCTGACAGTCTATGTGGCAGCGTTTCATTGCAGACAGTGGGTTGTGAGTATAGTGCGGATTATTTGTGTGTATGTTTATGTTTTTGCGTAGCCTTGGCTACGCTAGGTTGCCGCACCGCCCACTGTCATGACGATGGCGCCGCTCGTTGTCCCCATTGGACGTTTGCCGACTACGATGATTGGGCGCTAGCGTGTCATGTGACCATGACGTCGCTTCCGCCCCCGCCAGATGCGTACCTGGCGGTATTGAGTACATTGGCGGCGCGTCTGGGGTCATCTGAGCGGCGTTTTTTTCCGCTATTATGCCACAGGTGGGTATTTTTTGAATCTTGTCCACCTCATTGGTGGTTTTTGTGTACTGGGTGTTTTCCATCAGGTCCGCCTTGACTGTCTGGTCGGGATTGGTCGGCTTTGGTCACATGGCACCCAATGGGTGGTGCATGCGTGTATATAAGTGTGATGTTATGTATTTTATGGTTGTATCTTCTTGTGCAACTTGACAAAGGCCTATGGAAGGCCGAAACAGCAGTCTGTCGTTGCTTGTGATGTATCATTAAAGTATTTGAGCTATAACATACTGGAGTGGTGCCGGTCCTTTGCTGGATTACCAGAGAAGACACCTGACTTCAGAATTTTTTCTGGCCTTCATATGGCACTCGACCATTACTTGCAACCTTCAAATTTTATTCTTAAGACCTTGAGATCCCACTTGTCACACAAATTCGATCTTTGAGGATAGTCTGAGAGGAAGTTTGGTTAACTGTTATTATTATTATGTTTTGATCCTGACATGCTAAATTGTTTGTATTTACATTAAGAGGGAATATTGAATGTTCTGGGTCTGATCTACGGAGAGGGGACAGTTATAATACTGTCAGTGATGCGGGGAAGAAGAGAAGTCCATTCTGATACGGTACTTGTAATGACCGATACATGGGGAATAAGTTGGGGGGAGGGGATGGAGGGGGGTTTATTAAAGGAGAATTATTTCTCTGTGCAGAAGCCTAACAGCTTAAAAAAGGTAATCTGGAGCTAATCAGCCCTACTAGACTAGAGACAGGATGAAAATTGTTTCATGGAACGTCAAGGGACTACAAAGCCCTGGAAAGAGATCTTGGGCCTGATTTACAAAGCGGTGCTAACAGTTAGCACCCTGGTGAAAAGCCCTTTATCACGCCTAAACTCAGTTTAGGCATGATAAGTTTAGGTGTGATAAGTTTAGGTGTGATAAGTTTAGGCATGATAAATTTAGGTGTAATAAATTTAGGCATGATAAGTTTAAGCACCAACTGCGTTAGCACCGCAATGCACAGCTGATCAAAAGTTTTGTGCTAGCAAAGTCTGGTGCACTTCGCATAGAGTTTAATGGCGCTGCTTTGCGTGCGGGACTTAGCACGCTATCTACACTTATCTAAACTTAACATGCCTAAACTTATCACACCTAAACTTATCCCACCTAAACTTATCACGCCTAAACTGGTTTTTCACCAGCGTGGTGCAATGGTTATCACGCCTAAAGTCTCTAACTGGGTTAGCACCGCTTTGTGAATCGAGCCCCTAGACTCTTAGGACACTTGGGAAAATTTAAACCAGATATCTGTTTCCTACAGGAAACAAATTTGAGAGAAGATCAATATAAATTTATGAGGAAATATTGGGTGGGAGCAGTGTACGGATCCCCAGCGATTCATAAAAAAGCGGGAGTTTTAACTTTGATAAACAAGAACCTGCAGTGCAAAGTTACAGCACAATCTGCAGATACAGAGGGCAGATGGTCTAAGCTGCAGCTCCAGCTTGCAGGGGAAGACATTGTACTGTATAACATCTATGGTCCAAATCAGGAAAGCGCCATTTTCTTTGATAAATTCCAAACGCAGGCCCTAAAAGGCCCCCAAAAGCCAGTAATAATGGGAGGAGATTTTAACACCATACCAGATCATTGGGAAGACAGGAGTAATCCAAAACGCTCTCTAAGTAATAGGGACAAGTATTTACACCCTTTTATGCAAATATGTAATGTTATCGATCCCTGGAGATACTCCCATCCACATGAGCATGAGTTCACATACTATTCGCCAAAGCATGGATCATTTTCTAGAATCGATCTGTTTCTATGTTCACAAGTACTGGACACTAGTGACTAGAGTGTCCAAAGCTCAAATACCTGATCTAATAATTTCTGACCATGCTCCAATAGTACTGGTATTGGAGGATATAGCCCCAAGAGGCACCGATATACTATGGCGCTTTCACACAAATTTTACGGAAATAGTGATTTTGAGGCGATGCTAAAGTCATGGTGCATGGAGTATGCCCAGGATAATGAAATACATAAATCAGATCCCATCCTATTTTGGGAAGCCACAAAAGCGGTATTACAAGGAAAAATCTTCTACTATGTATCAGCAAAAAAGAAACAATCACACAAACACTATATAACTGAGATGGAAAAAACGAGAGCAGAAAGCCTTTTTCAAAGCCTTTAAACAAGCCCCCACCCCGGAAAATAAAAACACATGGTTAGAAGCCAAAACGAAAGGAGACCTATGGTATAAGTTGCAGGTGGAGCTACAGAAACCATATACAACGCTAATGTTTCATAAGTACGGGGAAAAAGCAGGTAAATTACTGACAAACTTAGCAAGACATAAAAAATCCAATCAAAAACCCTGTGTACTTAAAGATGTAAAAGGGAACAGTCTATGTCACCCCCTGAAGGTAAATCAGCGTTTTAGAGAATTTTTTGCCCAGTTATATAGCTCTTCAACGCAGCTTGACCCTGATAAGCTAAAATCTATCTTTCAGAAGCTCCCAGTCAAAAAGATCACAACCGACCAATTAGACTTTCTAAATAGAACAATAGAGGCGCAGGAGGTTAAGGAAACTATTAAATCCCTTTCAAACCAAAAATCCCCAGGACCTGATGGTCTTACTAGTGAGTTCTATAAAATTTTAAAGGAAGAAATAGCAGACCACTTGAAGGCGTTATTCAATAAAATTCTAGCTACCTCAGTATATCCAGAATCTGGAAATACAGCCTACATCAAGTTGTTACCAAAAGAGGGCAAAGATTTAACTGAGGTAGCGTCTTACAGACCGATCTCGCTGATTAACCAGGATACCAACATTTTGTCAAAGATTCTAGCAGATCGATAAGCCTATATTCTCCCATCCCTTATTCACACAAATCAAGTTGGTTTCGTAAAAGGGCGAGCGGCAGTTACAAACATTAGGAGAGTATTGTCTGCCCTGGAACACGTGAGAGCCTACCCTGACACTTACTCAACTACAGGCCTTCTCATGCTAGATGCTGAGAAGGCCTTTGACAGTGTGGAGTGGAACTGGTTGCTGGGGCTGTTAACCACAATGGGATTTGAAGGGGCTTTTTTAAAGGCAATACAAGCAATGTACAGAAACCCCAAAGCAAGGATAGCAACTGGGGGCTCTCTCTCAGAACCATTCCCCTTAAAAAGAGGAGTAAGACAGGGATGCCCCCTATCCCCCTTGTTGTTCGATATCGCACTGGAACCATTGGCCGCAGATCTACGAGCACTTATACAGGGCATAGAGATAGGAAAGGTATCAGTTCAACAAGCTCTTTTTGCTGATGACGTCCTTTTTCTAAAAGATCCTATAAATCAGGTTCCACAAGTGTTTCAGATACTTGCAAAATTTGAACATATATCAGGCCTAAAAATGAACAAGGATAAATGCGAACTTTTACCATTATCCAAATCTGCAAATCTTAGAGAATGGCAGGGTTTAGGGGTCCGCATAGTCACGACATTCATAAAGTACCTGGGTATAAAGATCCCGAGAGATCCTACTCAAGTTTACTCCCTCAATTACTCAGATCTATCTCAAAATATTTAAAACACAACTAGAAAGATGGAGCACCCTCCCTATGGGCCTGGCGGGTAGAATAGCACTTCTAAAAATGTCTACAATGGGGAGGCTACTTTACCCAATGCAGACAGTTCCACTCCTCATAAAACATAAAGATATTAAATTACTGGAATCGGCTTCCATAAAATATATTTGGCAAGGCAAAAAACCTCGGGTAGCTGTAACGATTGGTGTCAGCACACAGAGAGAATCTGATTGTATACTTGATTATGGATGATCTGCAGAATCACCAATAATACAAGTATGACTAACCTCTGGACACCTAATAAAGAGTAAGTGTTTGGTGTAACTGTAGGCTATCTCCTGAGGAGCTGGAGATATAGGCAGCTCGGCCAAGAACCACCTGAGGGGCAGGTGGCCCTGGGCAGTGCAGAGACTATCTCCCTGTGAGAGAGAATAGTGAGAACCTGGCAACCAGGGATATCTACTACACTGTACTGCAGCCAGAGAAACTCCATGGAATGAGGCCACTGGCTGCTAACAGGCCGGACCCTCTGAGGAGCAGGAGTCCTAGGTGCAGCTGACACTAGGTGGAATGGTGTCACTGCTAGTACAGATAGACTGAGCACTCAAGGGTGAGTGACAGCCTGGAAGGTCGGGCAGGCCAGGTCGGCAACACACAAGCAGATGAGGTACAGAGACAGAAGACTGATTCGGTAACCAGGTACAGGCAGGGTCTGGCAACAGGTAGGCAGATATGCAGAGGTACCGAATCAGAAAGCGATAGAGAAGTCGACAGAGCAAATAGTCAAAGCAGAAATAGAACAGAGTCCTAGCCTGAGGTGTGAGGTCCTTGGTCTCTACACCCAGGAACTAGTTTGAAGTATAACACAATAATGACACAGTATTCCTAAGCTTAGGTGTGAGGTCCTTGGTCACAACACCCCGGAACTGGTCTAAAGTATAACACAGCTATGACACAGTATCCCTAGGCTTGGGTGTGAGGTCCTTGGTCACAACACCCCGGAACTGGTCTAAAGTATAACACAGCAAGGACACAGTATCCCTAAGCTTGGGTGTGTGGCCCTTGGTCACAACACCCCGGAACTGGTCTAAGATATAACACAAGAGTAATCTGGCTAAGTGTGAATTCCCAGGTCCTCCTGGTTCTAACACACTGTGGGATCTGACTGAGGTCTGAGTGCTCACACGTATGTATTCGCAACGGCAGACAACCAGCAACTGACAGGCAAGATGTATATATAGTACAGCTATATATATCCATCTGTGTGCACTAGAAGGCTCAGACAAACCAGACGCATGCTGCTGTGCGGAAACCGCCGGTCTGAACGCGGAGACAGCCGCCCCGCTGCCAGACCGCACGGCGGTGTCTCCGCAATCCATTACAGTACCCACCCCCCCTGAGGAGTGGACTCCGGACACTTCCCACCAGGCTTCCCAAGATGTGAGTCATGAAATTCTTTCTTTAATTCCTCCGCATGCATGCAACAATCTGGCACCCAAGTTCTTTCCTCCACACCATATCCTTTCCAGTGGACCAGATACTGCATGGAATTCTGCACTAACCGAGAGTCCAGAATCTTTTCAATCTCATATTCTGGTTGGTCATCAACCAAACCAAGGGGGGGGGGGGGGGGAAGAGGAATCCACGTGCACTGCTGGCTTCAAAAGAGACACATGGAATGATCTCACACCTTGCATGCTGGCTGGGAGATCAATCGCATAAGTGACATTATTAATTTTCTTGGACACTGAGAATGGTCCTATGTATCTAGGACCCAGTTTTGGTGACAGTTGCTTCAGGGCCAAATGCCGAGTGGATACCCACACCAAATCTCCTGGAGAGAACTTCCACTCTTTTATCTGCCTGTCTTTTCTAGGTCTGGAAAGCTTTCCCCAGGTTCTTCTTAACCATTCCCCAAATCTCCTTCAAAGCCCTCTGCCAATACTCCAGGGCCAGAAATGGTGTAGATGCCACCGGCAATGGAGCAAACTTAGGTGATCTTCCCGAAACTACCTGGAATGGGGGAAATCCTGAAGAGGAGCTTTTCAGGTTGTTGTGTGCAAATTCTGCAAACGGCAAGAATTTTACCCAATCGGATTGCGCATCTGCAACATAACATCTGAGAAATTGTTCTAGGGACTGGTTAACTCTCTCGGTCTGGCCATTGGTCTGTGGGTGGTAGCCTGATGAGAATGCAAGGTCCATATACAGCTGATGGCAAAAGGCTCTCCAAAACTTAGATACAAATTGGACTCCCCGATCTGACACTACATTTTCCGAAATGCCATGCAGCCGGAAAATGTGCTGGATGAAGAGATCAGCCAATTCCTGGGCCGAGGGGAGTCCTTTTAAAGGAACAAAATGAGCCATCTTACTGAATCTGTCTACTACCACCCAAATGACCGTCTTGCCCTCAGACCTGGGGAGTTCTCCCACAAAATCCATGGACAAATGAGTCCATGGTTCACTTGGGACTGGTAAGGGTTGTAAAGTACCAACAGGAGCCTGACGAGAAGGTTTACTCCTAGCACACACTGCACAATCTCTTACAAACTCCTTACAATCTGTTGCCAATGTAGGCCACCAAGCACATCTGGCCAGTAAATCCTGAGTTCTGGTGGCCCCGGGATGACCAGCATTCTTGTGGGAATGAAACGGCTGTAAGAGTTGTAGACGGAAAGGTAGTGGCACAAACATGACCCCATCAGGCTTCCCCTCTGGAACATCCTGTTGGTAAGGACTCAGAGTGACTGTCCAATCCTTTCAGGTCTCAGTGGCTGCCAAAACTACCTTCTGAGGTAGAAGGGTCTCAGGGGCTGAGGACTGTACTGTCTCGGGCTCGAAACACCTGGACAAGGCATCGGCCTTGATGTTTTTACTACCAGGGGTATACGTAATTACAAATCTGAATCTTGAAAAGAACAGGGACCACCGGGCCTGACGGGGGCTAAGTCTCTTGGCGCCCTCTATGTACTCAAGATTTTTATGATCTGTATAAACTGTGATAGTATGTTCTGCACCTTCTAGCCAATGTCGCCATTCCTCAAAAGCTAATTTGATGGCTAAAAGCTCCCGGTTGCCTATATCGTAGTTTTTCCCTGCGGGTGAAAACCTACGAGAGAAGTAGGCACATGGGTGGAGTTTGCCCTGCAAGCCCGATCGCTGAGACAATACAGCCCCCACCCCCACCTCTGAAGCATCCACCTCCACGATAAAGGGGAAGGTGACATCCACATGTCTCAATATAGGTGCGGAACAGAACAGTTTTTTTTCAGTGTGGAAATAGCAGCATATGCCTCTGCTGACCAGTGTTGAGTATCAGCCCCCTACTTGGTGAGACTGGTGAGGGGCGAGACTACTGTAGAGTACCCCTTTATAAACCTCCTGTAGTAGTTGGCAAAGCCCAGAAATCTCTGGAGTGCCTTCAGTCCCACAGGCTGAGGCCACTCCAAGACAGCAGAAACCTTTCCTGGATCCACAGCGAGGCCAGACGTAGAGATAATCTACCCCAAGAAGGCAATAGAGGTTACTTCGAAAAGGCATTTCTCTAGTTTAGTGTAAAGCAGATTCTGTCTTAACTTCTCTAGAACAAACTTAACATGCTTTCGAAGTTCCGAAAGATTGGATGAGAAGATCAGTATATCGTCCAGATAAACTAAGACGAACTTCCCCAACACTTCCCTGAATACCTCATTAATCAACTCCTGGAAGACGGCTGGGGCGTTACACAACCCGAAGGGCATCACCAGATACTCGTAGTGCCCGTCGGGCGTGTTAAAGGCCGTCTTCCATTCGTCACCATCCCTAATACGAACTAGGTTGTATGCACCTCTCAAATCTAGTTTCGAGAAAATCTTGGCGTTGGTAACCTGAGTGAATAAATCGTCAATCAAGGGTAAAGGATAACGATTTTTCACTGTGATTTTGTTTAAGCCTCGATAATCAATGCAGGGACAAAGGCCTCCATCTTTTTTTTTTTTTACAAAAAAGAATCCTGCCCCTGCTGGTGAACGAGAGGGAAGGATGAAACCCTTAGCCAAGTTTTCTCTGATGAATTCCTGCATTGCCAGTTTCTCAGGCCCAGACAGATTATAGAGGTCACCCCTGGGAGGCATACAACCAGATCTTAAATCGATGGGACAGTCGAAGGTACGGTGGGTGGGGGAAGTTTATCTGCCGATTTGGGACAGAATATGTCAGCAAATTCTGAGTATTGATTTGGCACACCTTTAACCTGAATCTTGGTGTTACCCACGGTTACTTTCGCTAAACAGTGATGATGACAATGGGTAGACCAGCTCGTTAGCTGACCTGAAACCCAATCTATCTGAGGAGAGTGAAGTTGTAACCATGGCATGCCAAGAATGACGGTGGAGGTTGCCATACGCAGGACCAAAAATTGTAGATTCTCCTTATGTAGCACCCCATCACTGAACCTCAAATTCGGGGTTCGAGACAGGGGATGTCTACTTTGCAGAGGAGAGTCATCTACTGCAGTGACCAAAACCTGTTAGTCTAATGGGAGTATAGTAACCCCCACATTTTTTGCAAACTCGTAATCTATAAAGTTAGCAGCTGAACCAGTCTATGAAAGCTTCAGTGGTAACAGTCTGGCCCTCCCATGTGACAGAACAGGGAAGGGTCAAACGATTATTGTTTAGAGGTAATGACTGCGCGCCTAGGGTATTACCTCTGACTACACCTAGGCGGCAGCGTTTCCCGACTTTTTGGGACAATTCTGCACCTTATGACCCTCCTCTGCACAGTATAAACAGAGCTGTTCTGTTTTCCTGCGATTCTTTTCCACCCATGTCAATTTGGACTGTCCAATTTGCATTGGCTTTGGCGGAGGTGAGAGGGATGGAGGAGAGGCGTAGGAGACATATCTCACAGTGTTCTTACCCCGGGTTTGTTTCTGATAACGTAAACAGCGATCAACCCGTACTGCTAAAGCGAATGCCTCATCAATAGATTTTGGTTCAGGGTGTCCCAACATCAAATCAGAGACTGCGTCTGACAACCCTGATAGAAAACAGTCTAACAGTGCAAATGTCCCCCCACCTAGCTGACACGGACCACTTCCTGAACTCAGCTGTGTAGACCTCTACCAGATCCTTGCCTTGATGCAAGGTCTTAAGCTTCTGCTCAGCAGTGGAGGCAATGTCCGGATCATCATAAATTATGGCCATGGCTTTAAAAAATTCCTCAACTGACGTTAAAGCCTCATGCCCTACCTGAAGGCTATATGCCCAAGTTTGAGAATCCCCTGACAAAAGGGTCTTAATAAATGTAATTCTCTGTGCCTCAGTTCCTGATAAATTGGGTCTTAGCTCAAAATACGACATTACTCGATTTTTAAAGTTCTGAGAGTCAGATCTATGACCAGAAAACCTTTCGGGTACAGACATACGTAAGTCTGTAACTGGAGGGGATTGCACTGCATTTACAGCCGTCTGAAGGACCTGAATGGACTCAGACAATGCAGTGATCTGGATCTGATGACCGTTTAGCACCCTGATGAAATTCTCCACCGAGGTGGTGAGTGCATCAAGACGGCTGTTAAGTGCGTGCATTTTGTTTTTCAGGTCTGCCATTCTGTAACGATTGGTGTCAGCACACAGAGAGAATCTGATTATTGATGATCTGCAGAATCATCAATAATACAGATGTATACTTGATTATGGATGATCTGCAGAATCACCAATAATACAAGTATGACTAGCCTCTGGACACCTAATAAAGAGTAAGTGTTTGGTGTAACTGTAGGCTATCTCCCGAGGAGCGGGAGATATTGGCAGCTCGGCCAAGAACCACCTGAGGGGCAGGTGGCCCTGGGCAGTGCAGAGACTATCTCCTTGTAAGAGAGAATAGTGAGAACCTGGAAACCAGGGATATCTACTACACTGTACTGCAGCCAGGGAAACTCCAGGGTATGAGGCCACTGGCTGCTAACAGGCCGGACCCTCTGAGGAGCAGGAGTCCTAGGTGCAGCTGACACTAGGTGGAATGGTGTCACTGCTAGTACAGATAGACTGAGCACTCAAGGGTGAGTAACAGCCTGGAAGGTCGGGCAGGCCAGGTCGGCAACACACAAGCAGATGAGGTACAGAGACAGAAGGCTGATTCGGTAACCAGGTACAGGCAGGGTCTGGCAACAGGTAGGCAGATATGCAGAGGTACCGAATCAGAAAGCGATAGAGACGTCGACAGAGCAAATAGTCAAAGCAGAAATAGAACAGAGTCCTAGCCTGAGGTGTGAGGTCCTTGGTCTCTACACCCAGGAACTAGTTTGAAGTATAACACAATAATGACACAGTATTCCTAAGCTTGGGTGTGAGGACCTTGGTCACAACACCCCGGAACTGGTCTAAAGTATAACACAGCATTAGTGTTGGGCGAACATCTAGATGTTCGGGTTCGGGCCGAACAGGCCGAACATGGCCGCGATGTTCGGGTGTTCGACCCGAACTCCGAACATAATGGAAGTCAATGGGGACCCGAACTTTTGTGCTTTGTAAAGCCTCCTTACATGCTACATAACCCAAATTTACAGGGTATGTGCACCTTGGGAGTCGGTACAAGAGGAAAAAAAAATTTAGCAAAAAGAGCTTATAGTTTTTGAGAAAATCGATTTTAAAGTTGCAAAGGGAAAACTGTCTTTTAAATGCGGGAAATGTCTGTTTTCTTTGCACAGGTAACATGCTTTTTGTCGGCATGCAGTCATAAATGTAATACATATAAGAGGTTCCAGGAAAAGGGACTGGTAACGCTAACCCAGCAGCAGCACACGTGATGGAACAGGAGGAGGGTGGCGCAGGAGGAGAAGGCCACGCTTTGAGACACAACAACCCAGGCCTTGCATGAGGACAAGAAGCGTGCGGATAGCATGCTTTGTACCGCCATGCAGTCATAAATGTAATAAAGATAAGTGGTTCAATAAACAGGGACCACGCGGCAACGCTAACCCAGCAGCAGCAGACGTGATGGAACAGGAGGAGGCGCAGGAGGAGAAGGCCACGCTTTGTGAGACACAACAACCCAGGCCTTGCATGAGGACAAGAAGCGTGCGGATAGCATGCTTTGTACCGCCATGCAGTCATAAATGTAATAAAGATAAGAGGTTCCATAAACAGGGACCGGCAACGCTAACCCAGCAGCAGCAGCAGACGTGATGGAACAGTAGGAGGCGCAGGAGGAGAAGGCCACGCTTTGTGAGACACAACAACCCAGGCCTTGCATGAGGACAAGAAGCGTGCGGATAGCATGCTTTGTACCGCCATGCAGTCATAAATGTAATAAAGATAAGTGGTTCAATAAACAGGGACCACGCGGCAACGCTAACCCAGCAGCAGCAGACGTGATGGAACAGGAGGAGGCGCAGGAGGAGAAGGCCACGCTTTGTGAGACACAACAACCCAGGCCTTGCATGAGGACAAGAAGCGTGCGGATAGCATGCTTTGTACCGCCATGCAGTCATAAATGTAATAAAGATAAGAGGTTCCATAAACAGGGACCAGCAACGCTAACCCAGCAACAGCAGCAGACGTGATGGAACAGGAGGAGGCGCAGGAGGAGAAGGCCACGCTTTGTGAGACACAACAACCCAGGCCTTGCATGAGGACAAGAAGCGTGCGGATAGCATGCTTTGTACCGCCATGCAGTCATAAATGTAATAAAGATAAGAGGTTCCATAAACAGGGACCGGCAACGCTAACCCAGCAGCAGCAGCAGACGTGATGGAACAGGAGGAGGCGCAGGAGGAGAAGGCCACGCTTTGTGAGACACAACAACCCAGGCCTTGCATGAGGACAAGAAGCGTGCGGATAGCATGCTTTGTACCGCCATGCAGTCATAAATGTAATAAAGATAAGAGGTTCCATAAACAGGGACCGGCAACGCTAACCCAGCAGCAGCAGCAGCAGCACACGTGATGGAACAGGAGGAGGCGCAGGAGGAGAAGGCCACGCTTTGTGAGACACAACAACCCAGGCCTTGCATGAGGACAAAAAGCGTGCGGATAGCATACTTTTTACCGCCATGCATGCAGTCATAAATGTAATAAAGATAAGAGGTTCAATAAACAGGGACCGGGCGGCAACGCTAACCCAGCAGCAGCAGCACACGTGATGGAACAGAAGCAGGCGCAGGAGGAGAAGAAGGCCATGCTTTTTGAGACACAACAACCCAGGCCTTGCATGAGGACAAAAAGCGTGCGGATATAGCAGCAATGCTTTTTGCCGCCATGCAGTCATAAATGTAATACAGATGAGAGGTTCAATAAACAGGGACCGGAAACGCTAAACCATCCCAGATGTTCATTGGTCATGTTACTTGGTTGGGGTCCTGGAGTGTTGCGTAGTCGTTTCCAATCCAGGATTGATTCATTTTAATTTGAGTCAGACGGTCTGCATTTTCTGTGGAGAGGCGGATACGCCGATCTGTGACAATGCCTCCGGCAGCACTGAAACAGCGTTCCGACATAACGCTGGCTGCCGGGCAAGCCAGCACCTCTATTGCGTACATTGCCAGTTCGTGCCAGGTGTCTAGCTTCATGCCCGGTTTCAGGTCCAGCGGTGCCAGCCACAAATCCGTCTGTTCCTTTATTCCCCTCCAAATTTCCTCCCCTGTGTGCTGCTTATCCCCAAGGCAGATCAGCTTCAGCAACGCTTGCTGACGCATGCCAACAGCTGTGCTGCACTGCTTCCACGATCCTACTGCTGCTGGTGCTGGGTTAGCGTTTCCGGATGAGGTACAGCTTTGAGATGCGTTGGAGGAGAAGGAGTCAGAGAGGTAGGTGCTGCTGTTGTTATCCAGTGGGAGGGACGGCGGTGCAGCTGTTTGCGGCGTGGGCAACACCTGCGCCGTAGCAGGTGAGGAATCGCTGCCAGGCTCCACAAGGTTCACCCAGTGCGCGGTAAGGGAGATGTATCGACCCTGGCCGAACGCACTCGTCCAGGTGTCAGTGGTGAGGTGAACCTTGCAGGCAACGGCATTCTTCAAGCTTCGGGTTATTTAGCTGACCACGTGCTCATGCAACTCAGGCACTGCAGAGCGCGCAAAGTGGTAGCGGCTGGGAACCACGTAACGTGGGATGGCCACTGACATCATGCCCTTGAAGCTGTTTGTCTCCACCACTCGATATGGCAGCATTTCGCAGGCCAGAACCTTGGCTATGCTGGCTGGCTGTTACTGCCACGGCCCGGGGGTCATTTGCTGGCAATTTCCTCTTGCGCTCAAACATCTCAGAGACAGACAACTCAACCGTAGAACTGCACACCGAAGGGCTGTTGGTTGTTGTGTTTGATGAACACTGGGAGACCTCAAGAGCACTAGTCCGGAAAGTGACAGTGTCAGCATCGTCTGATGTTTGTGAATGTTGTGAACCACGCAATGGCTGGGCTACTGCTGCTGCTGAGGCGGGTCTGGTGGTGAGTCTGGTGAACCCAAGGGAGGCAGTGTTGCTGGTGGTACCCTGTCCTGCCGCGTTTGCCCACAGAGTGGGATGTTTGGATAGAATGTGGCGGCTCATGCTGGTGGTGGAGAGGTTGTTAATACTTTTCCCCCTGCTCAGGCGGGTCTTGCACACCTTGCAAATCGCCATGGTAACATCCTCAGTGCAGTCTTCAAAGAAAGCCCAGACTTTGGAGCACCTGCCTTGCTGGCGATTTCTGTTTGCGCCTCTTTTGCCTCTCACTTGAACTTCCATGCTTGCGGTGCCTGAAATTGCGCGCCGCCTACCTTGTGGCACAAGGCGAACTCGTGCAGCAGTGGGTTCCTCAACAGACTCATCTGTGCTGCTGCTACGACGGCGATGTTCTCGTTCACAAACAAAATCTGGGTCTATGTCCACATTGTCCATACCCTCCTCTTCCATCTCCTCAAACTCGTTATATGTCATTGTGGGGGGCCGCCGCCGTGGAGTAGAGCTCCCCAGAACAACCTCTGCGCAGCTCACTCCAACGTCGTCTGGTTATCTGGCAGTTGTGTGCGTGGTGTCGCTGCCGGTTGTGTCAGCTTTGTGCCCACTGGCTCCTTGTAACTGGCTGAGGACTCGGACCTCGTGCGTGATGTGCTGGTGCTGCTTAACCCACTGCTGGACGCTTGAGAGGTCATCCAAGTAATTATCTGGTCCTGTTCTTTTGGATCTGTGAGGGTTGTTGTCCTGGACAACATGGGCGGTATTGAGTGGGTTTTCTTGGGTGCTCCCCTGTGGCCTGTACGTGAACCGTCAGGGGAAACACCTCTTCCCTTGCCCCTCCCTCTTTCACCGGATTTCTTCCTCATTTCACTTATCCTTAAAGTACACGCTGACTGGCAGCAGTACAGTGGCAGTACAGAAATGCTATACAGTGGTGGGTGAGCTGTGTACCACTATTGTCAGCAGTGACACAGAGCACAATGCTATACAGTGGCGGGTGAGCGGTGTACTACTGTTCCCAGCAGACACAGAGTGGAAGTAAACACAATGCTATATAGTGTGGCTGAGCCGTGTACACAGAGTGGCATTAAACACAATGCTATATAGTCTGCTATATAGTCACCCCGAACAGGGTGATGTTCTGCAGAACCCGAACAGTGGCAAACACTGTTCGCCCAACACTACTGGGAGGGAACGCAGATTTTAGTACCTAAACACACGATACAACATGTTTTCCGGGGTCGGACTCTGAGGCACATACAGATGGTCCCGATCATCATCCTCATCATACAACTCTTCTCCTGAGTCTGACCCACCCACCACCTCTGCCACCCCAACATCCCCAGACACAGACCCCTCATCGTCCTCAACATTAACTTGGGATGCTGGCCTGAGCCAGACCTCCTCCTCCACATCAGGCCCCATCATCTCCTCAATGGCAGCCCTCATTAATCGCTCTGGCGATGGACCGATGGACACAACGTTCTCCTTCGGGGAGGGCTGCTGCTGACCACTGGCTGCTGGGGTGGATGTTATAGCTTGCGTGGGGCGTTGGCTGTTGCTGTTGTTGGGAGTGCTGCTCACAGCGGAGGTCTCTGGGGAACTCATGTTGAGCTCATATAGTGGTTGACGGTGAGTGGAGTTTTACTGATCCCAGCAATATACACACTGACTGGCAGAGTACGCAATGCTATATAGTGTGGCTGAGCGGTGTACACAGAGTGGCAGTAAACACAATGCTGTATAGTCTGGCTGAGCGAGCGGTGTACTACTGTTCCCAGCAGAATCAGAGTGGCAGTAAACAATGGTATATAGTCTGGCTGAGCAGTGTACACAGAGTGTCAGTAAACAATGGTATATAGTCTGGCTGAGCGGTGTACACAGAGTGTCAGTAAACAATGGTATATAGTCTGGCTGAGCGGTGTACACAGAGTGTCAGTAAACAATGGTATATAGTCTGGCTGAGCGGTGTACACAGAGTGTCAGTAAACAATGCAATATAGTCTGGCTGAGCGGTGTACACAGAGTGTCAGTAAACAATGCTATATAATCTGGCTGAGCGGTGTACACAGAGTGTCAGTAAACAATGGTATATAGTCTGGCTGAGCGGTGTACACAGAGTGTCAGTAAACAATGGTATATAGTCTGGCTGAGCGGTGTACACAGAGTGTCAGTAAACAATGGTATATAGTCTGGCTGAGCGGTGTACACAGAGTGTCAGTAAACAATGGTATATAGTCTGGCTGAGCGGTGTACACAGAGTGTCAGTAAACAATGGTATATAGTCTGGCTGAGCGGTGTACACAGAGTGTCAGTAAACAATGGTATATAGTCTGGCTGAGCGGTGTACACAGAGTGTCAGTAAACAATGGTATATAGTCTGGCTGAGCGGTGTACACAGAGTGTCAGTAAACAATGGTATATAGTCTGGCTGAGCGGTGTACACAGAGTGTCAGTAATCAATGGTATATAGTCTGGCTGAGCGGTGTACACAGAGTGGCAGTAAACACAATGCTATATATAGCGTGGCTGAGCGAGGTGCACAGTGGCAGTACACACAATGCTATATAGTCAGGCTAAGCCGTGTACACAGAGTGTCAGAAAACACAATGCTATATATAGCGTGGCTGAGCGAGGTGCACAGTGGCAGTACACACAATGCTATATAGTCAGGCTAAGCCGTGTACACAGAGTGTCAGAAAACACAATGCTATATATAGCGTGGCTGAGCGAGGTGCACAGTGGCAGTACACACAATGCTATATAGCCAGGCTAAGCCGTGTACACAGAGTGTCAGAAAACACAATGCTATATATAGCGTGGCTGAGCGAGGTACACAGTGGCAGTAAACAATGCTATATATATAGTGTGGCTGAGCGAGCGGTGTACTACTGTTCCCAGCAGCGACACAAAATGACTGGGGGGGACCCTGGCTAGCGTGGCTGGAGAGCGAACTACCCTGCCTGCCTACCCAAAGCTAAACCCACAGAGAAATGGCGGAGATATGACGTGGTTCGGGTATTTATTTACCCGAACCACGTGACCGTTCGGCCAATCAGAGCGCGTTCGGGCCCGAACCACGTGACCCGTTCGGCCAATCACAGCGCTAGCCGAACGTTCGGGGAACGTTCGGCCATGCGCTCTTAGTTCGGCCATGTGGCCGAACGGTTTGGCCGAGCACCGTCAGGTGTTCGGCCGAACTCGAACATCACCCGAACAGGGTGATGTTCTGCAGAACCCGAACAGTGGCGAACACTGTTCGCCCAACACTACACAGCATAAGCTACAATCTACCATCTCCCCTCTCACCTGTTTCACAGGCAACCCCGATTTCCCAGCCGGTCTGGGGGCGAGGGCTTTTCACTGGTGGAAAGATAAAAACGTTTATTATCTCAAGCATATTCTAGTGCATAATAAAGTTCCTACTTTGGAAGATCTACTCTCCTCATTCCAACCTCCCATATCTGAGCATTTCAGATGCAGACAACTACACCACTTCGCATGTTCTTTGAATAACCCTCTAATTGGCATTAAGACTTCCACCTTTGAGAACTTGTGCCTAGCAGACCCTTTAATGAAAGGAATGGTTTCATATCTATATTCCACTATAAATGCACCACCTAATGATTTTATACCTCCCTGTAGAACAGCATGGGAATCAGATCTAGGCACCCAATTCGATGACGAGGACTGGAAACAGTCCCTTGAAGTTTTATCCAAAGGAAGTATGCAATCCTCCACAATGGAAGTGTCCATACGATTACTTCATAGAACATACCTAGTTCCCTTGAGACTGGCCAGAATATATCCCTCTCACTCCTCCCACTGTTTCAGAGGATGTACCTCCCCTGGCTCTATGTACTATATTTGGTGGGAGTGTCCAGTGGCATCTGGTCTTTGGTCAAAAATCGCTAGGTTAATAGGTAGAATCTTTCATGAATCTTTCACTAAAGACCCCCAGATATTTCTCTTGGGTCACAGACCGGATTCAATGCCACACGCTACCCACAAATTGATCCAGCATATAGCCTCTTCCGTAAAACTCTTTATAGCGTCCAAATGGAAACAATCTCTACTATGCTATCAAGAAATAATAGCACGAATAGACAAAAAAATGATGCATGAAAGAATTAATGCTAGAGTTCAGGACACAATGCAACATTTCGAAAGAGTTTGGAGACCATTAGACCAACCAAAAATAGCTCTTGCACATGACAGAAAGGTCGGATGAGGTTTACTCTACTTAACTGCCTGCTGCAGTCAAAAACTAGCTGAAATAGCAATACTGTATGTACAATACACTCTGAAGAATGGGTTTGTGAATTATGATGCCCCATTGTACCCTACCTGATTGCAATGCTTTCCATCCCCCTTGTTGCCGATTTCCCTATCATAATTTTATGTACCAATAGCACTCTATTTCGTTTGTGTACAGCTTTCCTTTTATCTGTTCTTCAAAAACCAGTGTACACTGTTAATTATAATTGTTAATTCCTGTGGTTTTTCAATAAAGCTCTTTTTTGAACACTAAAGAATTCCTAAGCTTGGGTGTGAGGTCCTTGGTCACAAAACCCCGGAACTGGTCTAAAGTATAACACAGCAATGACACAGTAACCCTAAGCTTGGGTGTGTGGTCCTTGGTCACAACACCCCGGAACTGGTCTTAGATATAACACAAGAGTAATCTGGCTAAGTGTGAATTCCCAGGCCCTCCTGGTTCTAACACACTGTGGGATCTGACTGAGGTCAAGTATTCGCAACGGCAGACAACCAGCAACTGACAGGCAAGATGTATATATAGTACATCGCTCCTCAGCGCCCCCCAGCACCACTCAGCCAATCACCCACTGTGCCGGGATCAGCTGATCGTCCTGATCAGCTGATCCCTCTCCTACTGGCATAAAGGTCCTGCCTCCTAGCACGCGCGCGTAGCTCTCCATCTGTGTGCACTAGAAGGCTCAGACAAACCAGACGCATGCTGCTGTGTGGAAACCGCCGGTCTGAATGCAGAGACAGCCGCCCCGCTGCCAGACCGCGCGACGGTGTCTCCGCAATCCATTACAGTAGCCTATCAAAACTTCAAAAGGCAAAATTAATAGGTGGAATGGGACTACCACATTTAAGACAATATAACCTAGCTTCTATTCTACGCCACATTCAGGACTGGATTAAGGGCACAAGTAAATACTCAAACCTATCACTAGAATTGGAAATAGCAAAACCCTGGTCCCTTCTTGGCCTTCTGCACTCTAAGATATTTGAACTACCATTACGTTTAAGACAAAATGTCATATTTAGGGACACCGTCCAAACCTGGAGAGCAATACGCAAGAAATTACACCTCCCATGCCATGTATCAAAATACATGCCTATCTGGGGAAACCCGCACTATCCAACAAGTATTGCTCAGAAACAGTTTTCTGACTAGAATCTCAAAGGTATAGACAAACTCGGGAAACTGTTTAATATAGAAACAGGAAAATGGTTGACACTTCGAGAAATGGCGGCCAAGTATAGTATTACAAAAGCTGATTTCCTTCCATACATGCAACTAAAATCAATGGTCCAATCACATCTAATAGACATAGCGAGCATTGCCCTACCCACTGTATTTGATAAACTCATTAATCCAGGGGGTGCCTTGAAAACTTTAGCGGACTTTGCGAGAGCACTGGCACACTTAGAGGAGGAGCATTTTAGTAGATCAGCATTTAAAAATGGCAAGAAGATTTGGGTGAGGACGATATTGAGAATAAAATAGTGCAAGGGCTCCAGGTTTTCAGAAATCACATAAAAAATGAACAATTTAGGATGTCACACTTTTTATTCATACACAGAGCAAAATATGCTTTCAATATTAAATACCGTATTCCACCTGCCCATTACAGTCCGGAATGTCCCAAATGTAAGCATCCACACGCTAATCTAATACACTGTATCTGGTCCTGATTCGCTATTGATCATTTCTGGGACAAAGTCTTAGATTTTGCAAATAATATGTGTGGTAAATCTATCACAAAAAATGCAATGGTATGTCTATTTCACTTCTATGATGGTAAGGATGATAATCCACAATTGAGACAGTCGGACTTATTTCATATAATACTGGCATCTGCAAGGAGAGTAATCTTTCAAAACTGGATAACCTCGCAACATCCTACAATCTCAGCTTTAAAGGGATACTTAAGTCTGGCCCAAAAAATGAGTTTAACTCACCTGGGGCTTCCCTCAGCCCCCTGCAGCTGATCGGTGCCCTCGCAGCTCCGCTCCGATGCTCCTAGACCCGCCGGCGACAACTTCCGGTTTCGCCGTCACCGGCCGACAGGCATGGGAACGCGAGTGATCGTTCGCGTTCCCAGCCACAATAGCACCCCCTAGGCTACTATTGCGGCAAGAAGGCCACAATAGTAGTATAGGGGGTGCTATTGCAGCTGGGAACGCGAACAATCACTCGCGTTCCCATGCCTGTCGGCCGGTGACGACGAAACCGGAAGTCGTCGCCGGCGGGTCCAGGAGCATCGGAGCGGAGCTGCGAGGGCACCGATCAGCTGCAGGGGGCTGAGGGAAGCCCCAGGTGAGTTAAACTAATTTTTTTGACCAGACTTAAGGTTCACTTTAAGGAAAGAGCTACTCACCCTTTTCACACTGGAGAAACTCAATACCTTTGAGTCTTTGGAACTTCGTACAAAAAATTTCTTCAAACTATGGAGAAAGTACATCATTCATACCTTTACCCCAGCTGAAATTAACATTTTAATGGGCCACTTTGCCTTGACTTCTTGGTACTGTTTGGAGGACTTGGGAGGTACTCTAGGTCCTCTTGAATACAAAAAACACCATTAAGCATTGTCTCCAGAAGTCCCGCAAAACGCAAATACTATACAACTATGAATGAAACATGCATAAACTTGGAGCCAGGGCATTACTATTTGATAATAATCAATGACTGCAGTCCAAGTCTTTTATTATTATCGGTCTGCACAGAGAGAGAGGGTAGTGGGGGGGGGGGGTAAAGGGGGGAGGGGGTAGGTGTTTTATTTTATGTTACAGAGTCTATGATTCAGCCAAAGGTGTCCTCTATTTTGATAAGGTCTGTTAATCAATCATTTAGTGGTTCACCTGAAATATTCTATTTTGTTCCCAATTCTGTCCTTTTGTGGGTTGTACATTTCTGAAAACTTTTCAATAAAATCTGTTTAAAAAAAAAAAAAAAGAACCAGGTGAAGAAAAACCAGGTGAAGAAGAAGAAGAACCAGGTGAAGAAGAACTAGATGGAGACGAAGAAGAAGAACCAGATGATTTAAGAAGAAGAAGAAACAGATGATAAAGAAGAAGAACCAGATGATGATGAAGAAGGAGAAGAAGAAGACAAAGAAGAACCAGGTGAAGAAAAAGATGAAAAACCAATTGAAGATGAACCAGGTGAAGAAGAAGAACTTGAAGAACCAGATGCCAGTGAAGAAGAAGATGATGAAGATGATAATAATGATTGATGATGAGAAAGAAGAAGGTAAAACAGAAAAAGAAGCCGGTGAAGAAAAAGATGGAGAGAACAAAAAGAAGAAGGTGAAGACGGTGAAGAAGAATAAACAAGAAATGCAGAAAAAAAGTTTTCCATCACATTTTTTTTAATTACACCTATTTAAATGTGATTTCCCTTTAAAAAAAAAATGCATCCGAATTTGCGAACACAAATTTGTTCCCGAATTTTGTTACCGAACACGAACCGAATTCGAATCAAATTCGGTGATCGCGGTCAAAATTGAATCCGAATTTGCCCCGGACCCGAATCTAATTTTGGTGGTACATTCAAGCAACCCTGCTGCTGATATTCCTACATATATATATATAATATATATATATATATATATATATATATATATATATATATATATATATATATATATATATATATATATATATATATATATATATATATATATATATATAATATATATATATATATATATATATATATACACACACCATGTATATATATGTACAGTGCAACTATTTTTAAAGTCTAAATTACGCCTGTAATTAAGTGTAATTCCGATTCAGAATCTTTATTTTGATTACGATCCTTGTCAAAATTACATAGTTATTTGGGTTGAAAAAAGACATACGTCCATCGAGCTCAACCAGAAAATAAAGTACACCACCAGCCTGTTTCCTCATATCCCTGTTGATCCAGAGGAAGGTGAAAACCCCTTACAAGGCATGGTCCAATTAGCCCCAAAAGGGAAAAAAAATTCCTTCCCGACTCCAAATGGCAATCAGATAAAATCCCTGGATCAACACCACTGTGCATTACCTAATAATGATAGCCTTTCAATGCAAGGAAAGCATCTAAGCCCTCTTTAAATGCAGATATAGAATTTGCATTTAGACTTTTAACTACATCCTGTGGCAATGCATTCTACATTTCAATCACATTATGACAAAGTTACCCAAAGGCGAAATTGGCCATTACGAGCACCACTGATGGCATGTTATATGTCATCTTTACTCTAGTTGCTCTTTTGCAGCTATGATGGATGGGTTAACATTGGGACTAAAGATGACTAAAACATATATTTAGTAGTGGTAGTGATGACAAAGTGGGGTTGTCAGGATGGGGTCAGCTCCTCATTTGAAAAATTCCTTAAACCTAGGGATGGTCGCTGGATTCCACGGAAATTAGATTTCCACGATTCTGGTCGGAAATTGTCAATTCCCTTCCGTCGCATTGGAACGGAATTGCTCTAGCATTCCGGTGGAATTTCCGCGGAATTATACGTATTCCGCCGGAATGCAAATTTTTGTACGCCAGTCACAAAGAAGACCCGCCTAGACACCGTAGACACCGTAGACAGACTTCTGCATGAAAATAGGAATTTCTGCACCAATTAGAGCCTTAAGAATTACCAACCAATCCTACGTTAGCAACCAGCTCCCTAGCTACCTATCAGCAGCACCTATCCCACCCATTTTGTATATAAGAGAAGTGTGCAGTCACAAAGCTTGTGGGTTTCAGTCTGGTGTTGGAGACAGAGGAGAGACAGACCCATACTATTTGTTTTAACATAAAACAAAAGTCTTTTTCAAGACTATGGGCTCGATTCACAAAGCGGTGCTAACCCAGTTAGAGACTTTAGGCGTGATAACCATTGCACCACGCTGGTGAAAAGCCAGTTTAGGCGTGATAAGTTTAAGCGTGATAAGTTTAGGCATGATAAGTTTAGGCATGATAAGTTTAGATAAGTTTAGATCGCACGCAAAGTCCCGCACGCAAAGCAGCGCCATTAAACTCTATGCGAAGTGCACCAGACTTTGCAAGCGCAAAACTTTTGATCAGCTGTGCACTTCTGTACTAACCCAGTTGGCGCTTAAACTTATCATGCCTAAACTTATCACACCTAAACTTATCACACCTAAACTTATCATGCCTAAACCGAGTTTAGGCATGATAAAGGGCTTTTCACCAGCGTGCTAACTGTTAGCACCACTTTGTGAATCAGGCCCTATATATTAACCAAGAGTCTTTTTAAAGACTCTATGAGAAAGAGTTAGGGCTTGATTCACAAAAGAGTGCTAACTGTTAGCACGTGAATTTTCGCATTTCACAAACGCGAATTTTTGTGCGAAAACGATACCGATTTCGCGCGAAAACGTTATTGTTTCACGCGAAAATTCGCAAGCGCGCAATGCGAAAATTCGTATGAAAACGGCCGTGCTAACAGTTAGCACTCTTTTGTGAATCAAGCCCTTAGGGCTGGTGCACACCGAGCGGCTTTTTGGGCGTTTTCAGATCCGCTTGCGGCTGCGGATCTGCTTGGTCAATGTATCTCAATGGGGTGGTGCACACCAGAGCGGCAGGCGTTTTGCAGAAACGAAAAATGCCTGGGTGAGGCATTTTTTGGATTTCGGATGCGTTTCTGCCTCAATGTTAAGTATAGGAAAAACGCAAACCGCTCTGAAAAACGGCACTTCAGAGCGGTTTTGCAGGCGTTTTTGTTACAGAAGCTGTTCAGTAACAGCTTTACTGTAACAATATATGAAATCTACTATACTGAAAACCGCAGCAGCAATCCGCAAAACGCTAGCAAAACGCCTCATAAAAATAAAAAAAAGCGTTTAAAAATCTGCTAGCATTTTGCGGATCTGCTAGCGGGTTTTGGTGTGCACCAGCCCTTAGAGTGTGAGCTGTAGTAGTAAGCTAGCTGTATTTGTGACTTGTGAGAGAGGTAGATTGTAGTTTGAGTGATAGATTGCAGTGTAGTGTGCTAGTACTGCAGAGCTGCAGGCTAATGCTGCATACACACTTGAGATAAAAGTCTTTGGAAAAGGTAAGATCACAGACCAATTTTACCCCCTTCCATGTAGTATGAGAGCCATTCTCTACACAGTCTATTCTATGGAGCTGCCCTCCCCATCAGATAAAATCTTTGCAAGATGCTGCACACACAGATGCCCGTACACACTCAAAAGATCATTGGGCTTGATTCACAAAGCGGTGCTAACTGTTAGCACGCCTGTGAAAACCCCCTTAGCACGTCTAAACTAGCTTTTTGCTCATAAAACTTTATGCGCGTAAAATTTTACGTGCGTAAAACTTTACGCGCGCACTGCACAGAGCGCAGGGCGCTCCGCGCGAAGTGCCCATTAAAGCCTATGGGACTTAGCGAGCGCATAGAACTTTGCGCGCGTAGAACTTTGCGCGCAAAACTTTGCGCACGATCTGATTGAGAAATCCGGTGCTAACCTACTTAACACCCTGGTTAGCACGTCTAAAGACTTTAGACGTGCTAAGTAGGTTAGCACTGCTTTGTGAATCAAGCCCATTGTCTGCAAAAGATCTCTTCCTGCAAAAGATCCATTCCTGCAAAATGCATTCATAGTCTATGAGATCTGCAGATCATCATACACACCTTGTTTAACAGGCAATCATCTGCAGATCATCTGCAGATCAGATCCACCAGGATGGATTTTCAGATCTGCAGATGATTGCGAGATATGCAGATGAAGTCTGTTAAACAAGGTGTGTATGATAATCTGCAGATCTCATAGACTATGAATGCATTTTGCAGGAATGGATATTTTGCAGGAACAGATCTTTTGCAGATAATGATCTTTTGAGTGTGTATGGGCATCTTTGTGTGCAGCATCCTGCAAAGATTTTATCTGATGGGGAGTGCAGCTCCATAGAATAGACTGTGTAGAGTATGGCTCTCATACTACATGGAATGGGGTAAAATTGGTCTGTGATCTTGCCTTTTCCAAAGACTTTTATCTCAAGTGTGTATGCAGCATTAGTGTTTGACAGAGTGAGAGTGAGTTAGTTCATTGATTGATTGATTGATTAGTGATTGATTAGTTGAGTGAGTGTGGTGCAAGTTTTTTTTTTCAATTTTTTTTTGTTTGTTTTCTTTCTTTCTTTCTTTCTTTCTTTCTTTCTTTCTTTCTTTCTTTCTTTCTTTCTTTCTTTCTTTCTTTCTTTCTTTCTTTCTTTCTTTCTTTCTTTCTTTCTTTCTTTCTTTTTTATTTTCTTTATTTCATCCCCTTATTTTGTGATCCCATCTGCTCTGTCGCTCATACTCCTTTCTCCAATAAAGTTTTTGGCCCCAAAACAATGGAGCGAGAGCAGCAGTAATTTACTGACACTCCTAAAAGGAAGTGGAGTGATGGTGGTGTTGGTGGATCAGGCAAGTACGTTATCAGGTTGAGGGTGGCAGCAGCAGCAGGAAGCATTCCCCCTGGTCAGAAATGTCTTCCCTATGTTCGCTGGCACAGCACGCAGGAAAATTTTGACAGAGCAGGAGGCGCAGAGAGTTGTCGATTACTTAGACCAGGAGCATCCATCTGAAAATGGCGCCTGCGAATAATGGCGCACGGTGTTGCTGCTAATCCGTTTGCCGCTTATCGCTATTTAACGTTAAAGCCTTATTGTTATTTAACGTTAAAGCCTTATTGTTGTTTACCGTTAACACACAGAACCCTCTCTGTACCTATCCCTAACCCCTAAACCCCCCTGGTGGTGCCTAACCCTAACCACCCCCTGGTGGTGCCTAACCCTAACCACCCCCTGGTGGTGCCTAACCCTAAGACCCCCCCTGGTGGTGCCTAACCCTAAGACCCCCCCCCTGGTGTTGCCTAACCCTAAGACTCCCCCTGCTGTTGCCTAACCCTAAGACCCCCCCTGGTGTTGCCTAACCCTAAGACCCCCCCTGGTGTTGCCTAACCCTAAGACCCCCCTGGTGGTGCCTAACCCTAAGACCCCCCTGGTGGTGCCTAACCCTAAGACCCCCCTGGTGGTGCCTAACCCTAAGACCCCCCCTGGTGATGCCTAACCCTAAGATCCCCCTGATTGGTGCCTAACCCTAAGACCCCCCCTGATTGGTGCCTAACCCTAAGACCCCCCTGGTGGTGCCTAACCTAAAGACCCCCCCCCCAGTGGTGCCTAACCCTAACCTTGACAGTGTTACATTAAATCCATTCCCCGTTTTGCAGTTAAATAACGTCTGCAGTTTGGCTTACGTAGGGCGCTATTGATAAATAACGTTAGTGTGTGCCACTATTGATAAATAACGTTAGTGTGTGCCACTATTGATAAATAACGTTAGTGTGTGCCACTATTGATAAATAACGTTAGTGTGTGCCGTTTTTCTTCTTTTTTCCCTGTGCGCCATTATTATGCAGTACTAACGATAAATAGCGATAAGCGTATCTTTTTAATGCGGCGCCATTTTTATGCATAGGCGCTGTGCGCCATTATTCACTGATCCCAGACCAGGAACCCTCTATCCAGTCTGAGGAACTTCAAGCTAGTGGCAGGAGCACCAGTAGTGGCCGCCAGGTTCCTCCTGACCAGAACCCGATCGCAGCTGCTTCTCTTCACGAGGTTGTTTCCTCCCAGTACTCTGCTCCAGAAGTACAGCACACCAACATCGCTGAGAGAGATGTGGAGAACATTTGGGAGGAGGCATTGGAGGAGACCATGGGACCAAGCTCCCAAGAAGTGGTGGGTTCTGTGGTGACAGAAATGGCCACTGTGATTGCTTCATCCAGTGTAACCACCACCAGTCAACATCTGTCGACTACAGAGGTGTTTTGTGGCCAGGAGAGTCCAGGAGAAGAGTCACTCATTGAACTGGCTGATATTTTTGATGAGGCGACTGATCCAACGTGGTTGCCATCTGGGTTGGGCACTGGCAGGCGTGAGCAGTTTGTAGAAACAGAGCAGACGGTTGGCCAACAGTAGCCTGCAATTGCTTTTCCGTCTGTCAGTAACCACCAACAGTCCAATGCTGGGGATCGAGGTGCTAAAACAGTTCGCACCACTGCTGGACATGCACGCACGTCCCCTGCCTGGAATAATTTCACTGTTCTGGAAAAGGATGAATCCAGGGCAGTCTGTTCTGTGTGCCATAAATCGGTGAGCAGAGGCAAATCAGGCAGCGGGTTCGGCACTTCAGAGCTGATAAGCCATCTACGCATCCACCACAGATGGGAGTTTGAACATGTGAAAAATTCCAATAAGATGGGTGGAGGAAAAGCAACAGCAACAGGCCCCTCCTCTTTTTTTCTACTCGTCCTGTGACTCCTGTCCCTATCCAACCTGCTCAGTCCTATTGTTCAACTCCCTCTGTAAGTCAGACTGGTAGAGGACTCCACACCTCAGCAAGCACATCGTCATCACCCTTGGTGTCCTCTGAATCGCCAGTGTTCCAGCGTCATGTCTCTGTGCCAGAAATGTTGCAGAGGAAGCAGATGCACCCTGCAGCTGATCCGTTAGTTGTGAAAAATAGCGCTCTCCTGGCAAGGCTGTTGGCCAACAGCTGCTGCCCTACCAGTTTGTGGACTGTGCCCCCTTCCACAGACTGATGAACAGTGTTGCTCCACAATGGCGGATCCCCAGCCGCCATTATTTTGCTAGGAATGCTATCCCTGCCCTTCACCAGCACATCGGGGAGTGTGTCAAACTGTCTTTGGATCACGTTGTCGGTGGAAAGGTGCACTTCACCATGGATGGCTGGAGCAGCAGGCATGGGCAGGGAAAGTATCTGACTTTTACCGCCCATTGGGTCACCCTCCATGGTGCTGCTGAGGAGGGTGCAAGCTCTGGGGCATCTCAGCTGGTGGTGCCGCCACGTGGGTTGAAGGGGAGGCCTGTTCCACTTCTCTCTGCTACCCATTCTGTTCAGGGCCAGTCTGCCGTTGCTGACCCTCCCAGCTCCTACACTGGTCTGCAGCACCATCGATGCCAAGCAGTGCTGAAAATGGAATCCATGGAGGAGAACAGGCAAACCGGATCTGTAATCTTTGCAGCCTTACACAATCAGATTCGGCAGTGGCTGACCCCCTGAAAACTGGCCACAGGTGTAGTGGTGTCCGATAATGGTGCCAACATGCTGGCCGCCATTTCGGTAGGTGGCTATACCCACTTACCTTGCTTGGCCCACGTCTTCGACCTTGTAGTCCAGAAATTTTTAAACACTTTTGACTGGTTGAAAGACGCTGTGGCCTCAGCACGAAAGGTATCAGCCCACATCCGTCGCTCCGCCACTGCCACCGCAGCCATGAAACTGCTGCAGCGCCGCCATAGCCTGCCGCAGCACAGGCTTATTTCAGATTGCCCAATGCGGTGGAACTCCCCCTTCCACATGCTGGAGAGGCTGTGGGAGCAGCGCATGGCGGTCAGGCTATACCTGTCTGAGGCATCTTCCACCAGAACAGGGCCATTGGACTGCATCACTGGGAACCAGTGGCAGCTGATTGGACAGGTGTGCAAAGTATTGGAGCCGTTTCAGCAGGCAACAAAAGTGGTCAGTGATGAGCACTGCAGCATACCGGAGGTGCTCCCTCTTGTGTTCACGATGGAAAAGGCTCTTGACAAACTGGTCGAACAGGGGGAGGAAGCCCTATTGAACAGTGGCCAGTCAAGTGAATGTGTGAGTGGGCATGCTCCAGTCCTGGATGAGGAGGCAGAGCTTGTGGAAGAACCCATTGTCCAGGGGTGGGAAGAAGATTTTGACGTGGAGCTGGAGCATGACGACGACAGTTCTGACAGCCAGGAAGAGGTGATTCATGGCAGACATCTCTTCCCCATGGCTGTACATATGATCCAGTGCCTCCGTAAAGACCCCCGGATTAAAAAATTAAAATCAAGGCTCAACATGTGGGTGGCCACCATCTTAGATCCACGGTGCAAGTGGAAAATGTGCCAGTTCATACCCCCCTCCCAAGCAGACGCCAGGATGAGCCAGATCCGGGATGCCCTTCTTTGTTGGGTAGAAGATGCTTTTCCTGCACCTGTATCCCGGGCCCAAGCTACCAAGCCTCGTCATCATCATACTCAGCAAAAGTTTGCTGGTCCCACTCCCAGCAGCAGAAACATTACCCAATCTGTGAACCTGCTGAGTATGCTGAAGGAATTTTACCAGCCAATGCAAGATACTCCTAGCACCACCAGCGGACAAAGTGGTCACCCCCGGCAGCTGGCCCGTATGGTGAATGATTACTTAGGGTCGGTCAGTGCTCCAGACTATATGGAGAGCAACGATGACCCCATGGAGTATTGGACCAAACAACTGGATGCCTGGCCTGAACTCGCTCAGTATGCACTGGAGGTCCTTGTATGCCCCACCGCCAGTGTTCTTTCTGAGCGAGTATTTAGCGCTGCAGGTGGGGTGGTCACCGACCAACGGACCTGTCTGTCCACAGACAATGTGGACATGCTAACCTTCATAAAAATGAATGAGTCATGGATCAGTGACAAATACAAGGCCCCTCTCACTGATTTATAAGCTGACTATTATACTGACTACAATAATTGGCCTACGACAACTCCTGCTACTCACAATTTTTTGTATGGCTGCCGTGGAACCAGTAGGTCCGACCGTGACAGTTAATAATGGCGCACAGCGCCAGGGGAATACAAAGGGCGCCCCATAGACTTACATTATATAACGCTATTTAGCGTTATAAGTGTTAAAAAATGGCGCAGGCAGTGTGCCTTACACTTATAACGCTAAATAGCATTATAATTGTTCAAGAATGCAGCGGGGGTCGGGGGAGGAGAGAGTCAGCGGGACACTGGAGGGCATAGGCAGCGGGGAGGATGTGTGCAGAAGCATACGTTACCTTGTCCCGGCCGCCGATCGCTCCTTCCCTCCGCTCCTGCACTTCTTCCATTCGTTTACTGTAGTCCTGCAGCCGGCCAATCACCATGTGGCTTCAGTCTCCGCATGCTGATTGGCCGGCTGCGGGACTACAGCAAACGAATGGAAGGAGCGGAGGGAAGGAGCAATCACTGGCCCAGGATAAGGTAACGTATGCTTCTGCATACATCCGCTGCCTATGCCCTCTAGTCTCCCGCTGCCTCTCTCCCCCAGCCCTGCATGTTTATCATGGCGCACCGCTCTGCAATCAATGTAGCATAAAACGAAATTTACCGTTTTATTGTATTTACATTAAAACGGTAAATAGCGTTTTATGATACATTTATCGGCAGAACGGTGCGCCATTTTTCTCCCTGCGCCATTTTCGGATGGACCCAGGTCCCACGGCCTACGACAACTCCTGCTACTCACAATTTTTTGTATGGTTGCCGTGGAACCAGTAGGTCCCATGGCCTACGACAACTCCTGCTACTCACAATTTTTGTATGACTGCCGTGGAACCAGTAGGTCCCACGGCCTACGACAACTCCTGCTACTCACAATTTTTTGTATGGTTGCCATGGAACCAGTAGGTCCCATGGCCTACGACAACTCCAGCTACTCACAATTTTTGTATGACCGCCATGGAACCAGTAGGTCCCATGGCCTACCACAACTCCCGCCGTGGAACCACCGTTAGGTCCCCTGGCTTACGCGAGTCGCGACAACTCCTGCAGCTCCAAACCAAACTTATAATGACCGCCGTGGAACCACCGCTAGGTCCCCTGGCTTACGCGAGTCACGACAACTCCTGCGGCTCCAAACCAAACTTATAATGACCGCCGTGGAACCACAGCTAGGTCCCATAGCCTACGCGAGTTACGACAACTCCTGCGGCGCAAAAAAAGAAAAATTCCCGTGGAACAGCCAGTAAGTAGGTCCCATGGCCTACGCTTGGCAAAAGCGAGGTTTCCATTGCAATACCTTTATCTTTACCGGCCGAACGCGGAATTACGCCGGAATGCAATGGCGACGGAATTTGGTTCTGCCGGAATTCCGGCGGAACGGAAATTACACTTTCCGATCATCCCTACTTAAACCATTGCAAATGAGTTTAGCATTATATAGCATCTGGATATAACTTTTTAAAGTAACTGATCCTGTTGCAGCTTTGTTTGAATATTATTATTGATTTATAAAGTTCCAACATATTCCGAGGTGCTGTACAAAGATCATGATTCCTCTGTCGCTACCCCCAGTGTATGTTTACTGCAAACATATCTGATTGCCTAATAAAATGTGCCTGTGAATGTTGTAGTCATCAATAGATTTTGTGATCTGTGAAAAGTAAATTGATATATGCTGCAATATGTTTGTCTTATAAACGCAAGTTAAAGTTATGTCCTTCAATCAATAATAAATTAAAATGTGTTATGTGACGTGCAGGTCTTTAACTGCCTATACTGCATAATAAATCTATGGTCTCCTATATTTAGGAATGTATGGGAACGACCAGCTCGACCAATATCAAGGGAAGTTATCATTCGTTGGTTTAAAGAAGAGCAAATACCATTACGTGCTGGTCTGGACAAGAACGGAGATCAGATTGCAACGTGGTTCCATGGTAATGTAAATTGAAATAATCAAAATATCACACAGTAAGATAAATTAGTGTAAACCGCTTTATCCACTAGCACCAGGCTCTCAGCTGGGTGGAATTCACCAGACACTGACTCAGATGAAATTATCAAATATTTGTTCGTGACCTAACAGTGGCCACTGTACAAAAGAGTCAATCAAGTACACTTCAATGTTAAAATACACTTTCCTTGCATCAAAGATCAAATAACACAATCTTCCGGTCTTCACGGGTAAAACCTGTCGATGAAAACGGTTAAACAGAAATTATATTGAGCTACAATAGGTCTTCTTGTACAACAATCAACCACTTTACAGCATATACAATTCACAGTACCGATGTTGGGCGTGGGCTGGGGAAATGGGCTGGTCCACTGAGCAATTCAGTCCAATACCTAATCAGTTCTCAGTCCCTTGCCACTAAGTCCAATCTATATTGCTCATCAAAACCTTAGGGGAAACTCATGACAGTGTGCAATATGGTACTGAATAGATGACAGCTCTTTGGTTGGTCCCATTCAGGACATTCACCTTGCTTCAAGATTTTGTAGATTCTTTAAGGTTGTATTTGTAGCACTGAATACACTCTACTCTAAATACCTTCCCTCTGAATTGGGCTCCCCAAAACAACAAACAAAATAAAAGATAAAGCAAATGATAAAAAAAGGGTTAAAGCAAAATAAAGATAAACACAATAAAATATAAAGTGACTGATGCACCCCTCTATACCATCAACACCTTCCCACTACAAACTTTGTTTAAGTGCACTTTGATGTTAAAGCTGAATGAACTCTGAATTAGAGTTGATGCAAAACTTGTAATCCAAGTACGTTAACTCTGTAGCGTGGTCAGGTATCACCTGGTTGCTCCTGCAGCACACTTTAATATCAAACAAACAAACAACAAACAAACACAGAACACGTATATCGTGCTTTTCTCCTGGCGGACTCAAAGCGCCAGAGCTGCAGCCACTAGGACGCACTCTGTAGGCAGTAGCAGTGTTAGGGAGACTTGCCAAAGGTCTCCTACTGAATAGAAAGGCTGTAGGAGGCGCCCTTGTTGTGGATTTGGTGGTGTGATATAAGGTGCAGTATATAATGGAAAAAATAAATAAATAATAAATAAACCGCCTACCTTATGAAAATGACACTTCACTCAGTAGGGATGCTGAAAAATATTTATTTGTAGAATGCACTCAGGACAACGCGTTTCACGGCATAAACCGCTTCATCAGGTCTATATACAGTGCTTAAGAAAAAGATATAGCAATAGTGGACACTCAGTACGCTGCTATACCATAAACATAATTACAACATAATAAAATTATAAAAGACATCTTATATAAAATTCATAAAATGTATGTGAAAATACATAGCAAATACATTTGGTATAAATAATTGGTTCAATATCTTATAAAATAGTATAACACAGTTATGCATACATTTACATGTAAAAAAATTCAACTTTAAGTTACTATCTAGCCGAAGATTCAGATCTATTAAAATTCAGAGTAAAACATAAGAACTACATGAGAAAATCAGCTATATATATATATATAAAAAAACGTTCCTAAGGAGATGATTGATCGGCACAACTGCAGTAAAATTATATGGGAGAGAGCATGTGGATAATTGAATGTATGCAGATAGTAGATAAATGTAGCCCCTATATACTACTAGTGTTCTAGTGACGGTGTAGCGGAGTAATGAGCAGTAATGAGCAGGATAGTCCTTGCATAGAATTACTAACCACGCTTGCGGGGGAGGGCACGTATGTAACGTCCCCCTACCCATCTGACATTTCCGCTATCCTACACCTACATCTAATCCCTCTTTGACTCCTGCCCATACACAAAATGGCCGCGACGTACTCCCGCGCATGCGCAGAGCACGCAATATCTTTCTGCATACGGCCACATCTATCCTCCGCCCACTGAGACATATGACGGGCCGGTCACACACACGGAGGCACACCTCCCAATAGGCTGGAGCCACTTGACTACCTTTATTGACTATCCATGCGGCCAATCCGCGATAGTCTTCACTCGACGGAATGCCCGCCCCCATATCCCCTCGCCGCTCGATCCTCACTCTCTCCCACAGCTCGGAGAGAGACTCACTATATTTATGAGCGCTCTGCCTCAGTTCGGCTTGGCGCCCAGTCCCTCCACACCTACTATCAGGTTAGTAATTCTATGCAAGGACTATCCTGCTCATTACTGCTCATTACTCCTCTACACCGTCACTAGAACACTAGTAGTATATAGGGGCTACATTTATCTACTGTCTGCATACATTCAATTATCCACATGCTCTCTCCCATATAATTTTACTGCAGTTGTGCCGATCAATCATCTCCGTAGGAATGGTTTTTTATATATATATAGCTGATTTTCTCATGTAGTTCTTATGTTTTACTCTTATGTTTTACTCTGAATTTTAATAGATCCGAATCTTCGGCTAGATAGTAACTTAAAGTTGAATTTTTTTACATGTAAATGTATGCATAACTGTGTTACACTATTTTATAAGATATTGAACCAATTATTTATACCAAACGTATTTGCTATGTATTTTCACATACATTTTATGAATTTTATATAAGATGTATTTTATAATTTTATTATGTTGTAATTATGTTTATGGTATGGCAGCGTACTGAGTGTCCACTATTGCTATATCTTTTTCTTAAGCACTGTATATAGACCTGATGAAGCGGTTTATGCCGTGAAACGCGTTGTCCTGAGTGCATTCTACAAATAAATATTTTTCAGCATCCCTACTGAGTGAAGTGTCATTTTCATAAGGTAGGCGGTTTATTTATTATTTATTTATTTTTTCCATTATATACTGCACCTTATATCACACCACCAAATCCACAACAAGGGCGCCTCCTACAGCCTTTCCATTTACGTATAGCATCTCACAGAGTAGGAGTGCTATTTTTACCACATCCTTGTGGTGAAAAGACTTTTTCGAAAGGAGCAGCGACCATCTATCCCAAAGACCGAGTGGGGACGGGACTTCCCCACATGCCTACTTGAGTGGTTGCCTATCAGCAACCCACACTTGTGAGTAATATTTCATCTTTTTCTATATTGGTTCACAAAGATAATACACTATAGGGGCTCCCGGTGTCTCTGTGGTTTTTTTCGTTTCTTGTCTACCACAGCTCCCTCCTACTGAATAGGTGCTGGCTTACTGAACAGGCAGAGCCGAGATTCGAACCCTGGTCTCCTGTGTCAGAGGCAGAGCCCTTAACCATTACTCAATATCACAAGATGCAATGTGACTCCTCCTCTGCTCTTCCACTGTAATGCTGACAGGTTCACCTTAAAGGGAACCATAGATGAAAAAAATAAAGATGTTATACATACCTGGGGTTTCCTCTAGCCCCATCCGCTCTGATCGATCCCACGCCGCCATCCTCCTCTGCCCGCAGCTACGAGAACCGGGTCCCCGCTGTTCCATCAGTCGGAACCAGTCTATGCGTAAGGGAAGTGCGCTGTTTGCGTATCTCAGTCGCTGGAGAGATATGTAGAGGGCACACTTCTCCTGCGTAGCTGGCTCCGATGACGTCAGTGACGGGACCCGGTTCTCATAGATGCAGGCAGCGGAGGACGGCGGTGTGGGATCGATCAGGGCGTATGGGGCTGGAGGAAGCCCCAGGTATGTATAACATCTTTTTCATTTTCCCGTCTCAGGTTCATCTCTGGTTCTGCAGAACACATCAACTGAAGAACTGGTAACTTGTAACTTATCTCCTGACTTGAAATGGACTTGACAGGAACAATGTCTCTTGATACACCAGATCCTAATGCTGGCAGGGGCTGAATCAGCTATGCACTGACTCTGGGAGACTCACAAATGTCTATCAGCAGCAGCTAGGCCCGAACATGCAATGTACTTCTTATCATCAGCAGTAGCTTCTCTTAGCACAATGTCACTGTGTGTAGAAGGCTCTTGTACACTAACAGTCTCTAGTAATACCACTTTAAAACACACTATGTGGCTTGAGGTTGGCCCGCAGGCCTGTACTCATGTGTCATGTCTCATTTGGTGAAAAAGTACAATCAATTTTATTTTGAGTATTTTTTTGCTTTTTGGTGGCTTAAAAGACATTGTATGACAAGTTGTGAAAATATCACCTAGGAGAAAACTTAGGAGAAAAAGTGAAGTGCATATGGCCCCATGGCCCAAATGCAATTCACCTTTTCACCTACATTTTCTCCTGGGAGATAATTTTTAATCTTCTGTTTAGAATAACTTTTCAGTACTTTGCAATTGAAATAAAGTATCAAAAGTAGCTGGAAAAGTACTGCCAAAATTATTACAATTATTACAAAAAATTTTTCTTGTAAAATAAAGAAATTTGGGTAAAAGAGACATTTTTGTGGAAGAAATTCTTCCAAACCTAGATAGTTATCTGACCTTATCCCAATCATCTAGAAGAGCAGAAACGATTTTGACCATAGGGGCATAGTTAAGCTTAAATAGATCACCTATTTTGAGAGTAAACATATCCCCAGGTAATTATCCCCAGGTAAGGAATAGAATCGTGGTCCCATTGAAAAGGAAATGAGGCCTGACAGAGCTCCACTAGGTGACTGGGGAGAGATATGTTGAGTGCCCAGGATTTAGAATAATTAATCTTCAGATTAGAGATAGATTGGAAGTCTTTAAACTTCAGGATCAAGTTAGGAAGAGAAATCAGAGGCTGAGTCACAAAAAACAAGAGGTCATCTGCAAAAGCAGCCATTTTATACTCTTTGAGGCCTATGTTAACTCCATGAATGTTGATATTAGAGGAGGTTTTGTTGAGGAAGTGCTTGAGAGTAAGTATAAAAAAGAGTAGGCGATAGGGGGCACCCCTGGCGAGTACCGTTTTTAAGAGCAAATGGTTCAGATAGGGTATTATTAACTTTGACTCTGGCCACGGGGTTAAGCTATAAAGATGGAGCCAAGTCAAAAATTTAGGGCCTAGGCCTAAGTCCTTTAGAACTGCAAACATGTAGTCCCCAGCTACTCGAGCAAAAGCTTTCTCGGCGTCCGTGGAGAGAAACATTCCCTCCAACGAACGCCGAGAGAGCCAGGTGTGTATTCTCAGGGTCTTATAAGTACGGTCTCTACCCTCTTGCCCCAATACAAAGCCAACTTGATCTTTGTTTATTTTATCTAGGATCAGGTCCTGTAATCTACTAGAAAGATTTTAGCTAGAATTTTGATGTCAGGCCAATAGGCCTGTAGCTGGAACAGGCACTGGGGTCCTTATCTGTTTTCAGGATCGCTGTTATGTGGGCTTCAAGTAGTTGGGAGGAAGTTTTAGTATCTCTAGAGACTTCATTAAATGCTTTCACAAAAGCAGGAGCTAGAATGTCGGGGTAAGTTTTATTCAGTGGCGTTTCTACCACAGGGCGCAAGGGGGGCCACGACCCCCCATAGATGCCGGACTCAGGAGGGGAAGAGCAGCGCTAGGAGGAGGGGTGACAGCAGGGATAGCGGCGGGGAGGGGGGACATATCTCCCCCCCTCATCTGGGTCCCCTCCTTCTGCCTCTCTTCTCCCCCCTCAAAATGCGGGCAGCGGGCCGGGGGCAGTGGTCAGCGAGCAGGCGAGCGTGGAGAATACTCACGTTACTTCCGCGTATCAGCCTGGAACGCTGCGTCGCCGTCACGTGCCTCTTCTGTGCCTCCAATCATTGGAGGCGCAGTAGAGGCACGTGACGGCGACGCATGTTACGCGGAAGTAACGTGAGTATTCTCCGCGCCTGCCTGCTCGCCCTGTTTGCTGCCCGCTGCCCACATTTTTGGGGGGGGGAGGTAGAGGCAGAAGGAGGGGACCCACCGCTATCCCTGCTGTCACCCCTCCTTCTAGCTACACGGAGGGGGGGGGGGGCACTATACTGGGGCAGCTAAAATGGGGGCCACTATACTACCTAAACTGGGGGCCACTATACTGGGGGCAGCTAAACTGGGGGCCACTATACTACCCAAACTGGGGGCCACTATACTGGGGCAACTAAACGGGGGGCCACTATACTACCTAAACTGGGGCCACTATACTGGGGGCAGCTAAACGGGGGGCCACTATACTACCTAAACTGGGGGCTACTACACTACCTAAACTGGGGGCCACTATACTACCTAAACTTGGGGCCACTATACTAGCTATACTGGGGCCACTATATGGGGGGCCACTATACTAGCTACACTGGGCCTGGGGGTCACTATACTAGCTATACTGGGGGCAACTATGGGGGCCACTATATTACCTATACTGGGGGGGGGCACCATACCAGCTACAATGGAGGCTACACTGGGGGCAACTATACTATCTAAACTGTGGGCCACTATACTACCTATACTGGAGGGCAGCTGTACGGGGGCCACTATACTAGCTACACTGGGGGCAGCAGCTATGCTGCCTATCCTGGGGGCAACTATACTAGCTATATTGGGGCAACTATACTACCTTCACTGTGGGCAACTAGCTACCTATACTGGGGGCAACTGCTAGCTACCTATACTGGGGGCAGTGGCGGCACCGGGAGGGAGGGGGGTGCTTTGGGTGCTGAAGCACCCCCTAAAATTCTCCAAGCACCCCCCAGCGTGAACTGACTTTCGGCACCTAATAGATGCCGTGTCAGTTCACTGCAGCGGCAGAGCAGGGCTATAGTAAAATGTCTGAAGCCCTGCTCTGGAGACTTTGGGAGTTTCAGTTGCTGGCTGCAGAGGATCGTGGGAGCTGCGCACCGGCCAGAGGCCGGAACAGGAGCTCTGCTGCAGGTGAGTAAATGTTTTTTTTTTTTAATTTATATTAGCAGCCAGGTGTAGCGTTTATGTTCTGGCCAGGTCTGCTACACGATTGAAGTGTTTTCTGGACTGGTCTGCCACACGTTTGCATGTATTTTCTGGTCAAATCTGCTACATGATTGCATGTATTTTCTGGGCAAATCTGCCGACATGATTGCATGTATTTTCTGGGCAAATCTGCCGACATGATTGCATGTATTTTCTGGGCAAATCTGCCGACATGATTGCTTGTATTTTCTGGGCAAATCTGCTGACATGATTGCATGTATTTTCTGGGCAAATCTGCCGACATGATTCCATGTATTTTCTGGGCAAATCTGCCGACATGATTGCATGTATTTTCTGGGCAAATCTGCCGACATGATTGCATGTATTTTCTGGGCAAATCTGCCGACATGATTGCATGTATTTTCTGGGCAAATCTGCCGACATGATTGCATGTATTTTCTGGGCAAATCTGCCGACATGATTGCATGTATTTTCTGGGCAAATCTGCACACATGATTCCATGTATTTTCTGGGCAAATCTGCCGACATGATTGAACGTATTCTCTGGGCAAATCTGCACACATTACGTTTATTTTCTTGAGAAAACCTGCACAAGTATGTGAATTTTCTGGGGAAAGGGTCACCAAAACTTGGGTCCACTGTCTTTGCGTTGCACTTTTAAAGGGAACCCGAGGTGAGAATAATATTGAGGCTGCCATATTTATCTCCTTTTAAGCAATATCAGTTGCCTGGCTGCCGTGCTGGTCCTCTGCCTCTTGCAACCATAGACCCTGAACAAGCATGCTTGTTTCTGGTGTGATTCAGTTCGCTACTGCAGCCAAATAGATCAGCAGGGCAACTAGTATTGTTTAAAAGGAAATAAATATGGCAGCCTCCATATCACTCTCACCCGGGTTCATGTTAAATTACAGTTAGCTCCGCCCTCATCCGGTCATGGCCACGCCCATTTTGCTGCCGCGGCGCGCTTCGCGCAACGCATGTTATAGCGCCACCCATTTTTTGCCCCTTTACTTTTTTTTGGGGGGGGGGGGGGAGGTGTTGTATAATACCCAGCACCGGGTGTCAAATGCCCTAGGTACGCCACTGGTTTTATTATAAATAGACGTCAGTCCATCCGGACCAGGGCTTTTGCCTGCTTTTTGGGATTTAACCACAGATCAAAACTCGATTTGAGAGATGTCAGCATCTAGTTCAGAAACCTGTTCTGATGTGATGTTATGAAGGCTGTATTCTTTTAAGAAATCTGCAATTAGAGTTTTCTTAGTGTCAAGGTTATTAGTGCTGCCAGAATTATGAGATAGATTGTATAGCTTAGAATAATATGACCTAAAAGCTTCAGCTACAGGATCTTCTCAAAAAATTAGCATATTGTGATAAAGTTCATTATTTTCTGTAATGTACTGATAAACATTAGACTTTCATATATTTTAGATTCATTACACACAACCTAAGTAGTTCAAAGCCTTTTAGTGGTTTAATATTGATGATTTTGGCATACAGCTCATGAAAACCCAAAATCACTATCTCAAAAAATTAGCATATCATGAAAAGGTTCTCTAAACGAGCTATTAACCTAATCATCTGAATCAACTAATTAACTCTAAACACCTGTGAAAGATTCCTGAAGCTTTTAAAAACTCCCAGCCTGGTTCATTACTCAAACCGCAATCATGGGTAAGACTGCCGACCTGACTGCTGTCCAGAAGGCCATCATTGACACCCTCAAGCAAGAGGGTAAGACACAGAAAGAAATTTCTGAACAAATAGGCTGTTCCCAGAGTGCTGTATCAAGGCACCTCAGTGGGAAGTCTGTGGGAAGGAAAAACTGTGTCAGAAAACGCTGCACAACGAGAAGAGGTGACCAGACCCTGAGGAAGATTGGGGAGAAGGACCGATTCCAGATCTTGGGAGACCTGCGGAAGCAGTGGACTGAGTCTGGAGTAGAAACATCCAGAGCCACCGTGTACAGGCATGTACAGGAAATGGGCTACAGGTGCCGCATTCCCCAGGTCAAGCCACTTTTGAACCAGAAACAGCGGCAGAAGCACCTGACCTGTACTTGACACTGGACTTCAGGCATTTTGGCATTTCCCTCTCCCCAGTCTTCCTCCAGACTCTGGCACCTTGATTTTCGAATGACGTGCAAATGTTGCTTTCATCCGAAAAAGTACTTTGGACCACTGAGCAACAGTCCAGTGCTGCTTCTCTGTAGCTCAGGTCAGGTGCTTCTGCCGCTGTTTCTGGTTCAAAAGTGGCTTGACCTGGGGAATGTGGCACCTGTAGCCCATTTCCTGCACACACCTATACACGGTGGCTCTGGATGTTTCTACTCCAGACTCAGTCCACTGCTTCCACAGGTCCCCCAAGGTCTGGAATCGGTCCTTCTCCCCAATCTTCCTCAGGGGCCGGTCACCTCTTCTCGTTGTGCAGCGTTTTCTGCCACAATTTTTCCTTCCCACAGACTTCCCATTGAGGTGTCTTGATACAGCACTCTGGGAACAGCCTATTTGTTCAGAAATTTCTTTCTGTGTCTTAACCACTTGCTTGAGGGTGTCAATGATGGCCTTCTGGACAGCAGTCAGGTCGGCAGTCTTACCCATGATTGCGGTTTTGAGTAATGAACCAGGCTGGGAGTTTTAAAAGCCTCAGGAATCTTTTGCAGGTGTTTATAGTTAATTAGTTGATTCAGATGATTAGGTTAATAGCTCGTTTAGAGAACCTTCTCGTGATATGCTAATTTTTTGAGATAGGAATTTTGGGTTTTCATGAGCTGTATGCCAAAATCATCAATATTATAACAATAAAAGGCTTTGAACTACTTCAGTTGTGTGTAATGAATCTAAAATATATGAAAGTCTAATGTTTATCAGTACATTACAGAAAATAATGAACTTTATCACAATATGCTAATTTTTTGAAAAGATCCTGTATATCCTTATATGCATAACACAGTTTCCCAGAAGGGGATTAGATTTGGTGGACTGCGCTATTTGCCTGTTTTTTACAAATAACTTTCGCCAGGAGTGCCCCTGCTTTATTGCCAAATTCATAGAAAAGTTTAGTTTGAAGGGCAAATTTACATCTGGTTTCAGCTTGTAAGAGATTGAGCAATTCCTCTCTTAGAGAATGGAGTTCATGGAGTTTTGCCTGAACCAATGACCTCCTGTGTAGTTCTTCCAACCTATGGATTTTTAAAGTAAGTTTGTCTAACCTACCCATTTTTTCTTTTTTCCGTACTGCCCCCCATTTCATCAATTACTCCTAATAACCACTAGAGATGGCCCTAATAGTTCGCGGGCGAACGGTTCCAGGCGAACTTCGGGTGGTTCACCTTCACCGACGAAGGCAAACTTTCCCCCTCTACTTTGCCCCTCTACATCACAGCAGGCACATTGTAGCCAATCAGGCTACACTCAGCCCTGGAGCCACTCCCCCCCTTATATAAGGCAGGCTCCGCCGGCCATTACACTCACTCGTGTGCCTGCAATAGTCAGAGTAGGGCGAGTTGCTGCAGATTGTTATTATGAAGGACTCCGCACACAGACTTATCGGAGCAATCCACGTAAATTTTATTGTCCCATCACATGTGTGTAAATAAATAGTCTGACCTGCATAGGCCGACGATCGTTTCGGGGCCACCCAGGGTCCCCTTTATCAAGGCGGATAGCAGCAAAGACATATACACTTCGTCAATACAAAAACAACAATAAATACCCCCAAACATGAATTCCCAAACCCGCCCATGGGCGTTCACATCAATCAATAAAACGTTGCACATTCAAATTACAATACTATGAAATGCTATTGGGCTCACCAACCTGTCAGTCAGTCTGCTCCGCTTACAGATTCCACCAGCCCGCACTCGGTGTTCACCAATCGCCGCGCGTCTTGCGTGCGCATAATGGGCGTGGCCGATGGCCACCCTACTGGGCCAATCAACCACTGTGACACTATCAACCAATCAGGATGCCGCAGCGTCATACGTATGCTCGCGCGCATCGCCGTATGGCATACAAATGTACGCCATAACATGCGCATAACCCATCTGCGCAAGGCAGTCTCAAAGGGGCGTGCGAGCATGACGTCGCACAGTGCCCAACATCGTCATGACGGGGGTGTGATTAAATGAACACAGCGACGACGCAGTGCGTTACACTCGCATGCGTACGCTCCGTATTACGTTGCCATAGTAACAGGTCACAACCTCAGAAGTATAGACCTGCTCCCATTCGCATACAAGACATACAATATGTAATGTCCCTCAGATGGGCACGTAGACTCCGGAAACGGGTAGACTGTAGGAATCAACAGGTATACACAAAATCAACAGCAGCCCACACAGTGACATGTTGCAGAAATACACATACAAATATTCACATTGATGGATGTAAAAGGATATACTGAAGGAGTTATCAAACAACCCTTGAAGTGCATGCGACAACCCTGTGGAGAATATCAAACATATATAATCATAAAAACATTAAAAACAACCTGTTGCAACAAAATCATCATATGGTCACATTATCGCTCACCCAGGAAGCATGCAAGCCCATTATTACTGTTAAGACCTTTAGGCTTAACAGTATTCAATGTGAAGATCCAAAACGCCTCCCTTTGCAGTAGGCGCTTTTTCCGATCCCCCCCTCTTCTAGGGGCTGCTACCTGCTCAATAGCCATCCCCCTCAGACTATGCATACTATGCCCTGCCTCAAGAAAATGTAGTGCCACTGGTTTGGTGGCATCCGGTTTTCTGCCTTTCTCCTCTGCCTCAAGTGCCATTTTAATGTCACTGCGATGCTTTTGAAATCGTTTCTCGAATGGCCCCGTGGTCTTACCCACATAGGCAAGGCCACAGGGACACTTCAAGAGGTAAACAACAAAATCAGAATCGCAGTTCAGATATTGCTTTATACTGTACTTCTGGCAAGTATGAGGATGTACAAAATATCCTCCCGTATTGAGTGCTGTACACACATTGCATTTAAAGCACTTGAAACACCAGGTTTTATGAAATAACATCACTTGGGGTTTGGCATATTTCTGCCAGGGGTCAGCCTCCACCAGTCTGGATCTCGGATTAGGGCATGACCTATAGGAATGCAGAGGTTTTTTCTTAATCAGATTCGGAAGAGACTTGTCCGCCATTAATATCGGTAAATGGGTCTCGACAATACGCTGTATTCCCCTAGATGCACGACTATATGTCTGCACAAAGGGAATTCCCGTCTCTCTATTACGTTCCCGTTGATCCACTCCCCTCCATCTGTCCTCTGCCTTACCTAAGGCCGTCTACAAGATATCCTCAGGATAACCCCTCTCCCTGAACCTACGTGTCATCAGGGAAATCTGGGTTGCCCGATCGGACGCATCATTACAAATACGCAGCACCCTAAGGTACTGAGACACAGGCAATGAATTTTTCAAATGTTCAGGATGAAAACTTTCATACCTCAACAAGCTATTACGATCAGTGGGCTTTTGATACAAAGTTGTACGAAAACCCCAGTCCTCAATAATGACACGCACGTCCAGAAACGTGACACTGGTAGGAGACCCCATTTAGGATTGAACACAATCCCATTGGTCAAGCCAGTCAAAAATCCAATGAATGCCCGCAGGGCGCTCTCATCACCTTTCCAGACCAGGAAGATGTTGTCAATGAACCTGAGCCACTTGATGACACCTTCCCGGAACGGTACACTAGGAAAAATCATGGTCTCCTCAAGAAAGCCTACAAAAAGGTTTGCGAATGCCGGAGCTGCCGAACTTCCCATGGCAGTCCCCCTTCATTGACTGAACCACGTTTTCAAACTTAAAGCAGTTATTTTCCAAAATCAACTCAAGACAACTCAAAATGAACTCGGCAGGCAAACACTCCCGCTGAATATCAGGTTCCAAACCCTTAATCAAAAAATGTCTAATGGCAGCAAGGCCTTCTTGGTTCGGGATACATGTATACAGGGAAGAAATGTCCATGGTACATAGATACACATTATCACCAACACTCCCCAAAGCCTCCAATTTTACTAAAAAAATCCTCAGTGTCCTTAATATAAGCCGGCAAGGACCTCACAAATGGTTGTAGAACCTGGTCCATCAAGCGGGCCAAAGGCTGTGTAGCTGAGTTCGTCCCGGACACAATGGGTCTGTATTTTAATGGGGAGGTACCCTCATGGACTTTGGGGTCCTTAATATAAGCCGGCAAGGACCTCACAAATGGTTGTAGAACCTGGTCCATCAAGCGGTATCTGTGGAAAATCATTCACCAAGTAATTACTCAGATTTTCATCAATCCAACCATTAGATAAACCCAAGTCCACAAGTGCTTTAACCTTTAGCATAATGGAAGAAGTGGGGTCCCTTGGGATAGGCATATAACTCACCGTGTCGGACAGCATGTCCATCATCCCTCCACGGTACTCCCCATAGTTCAACACCACCACTGCACCCGCCTTATCTGCAGGTTTAATAATAAGTTCCCTATTTCCAGCAAGATCTGCAAGGGCCATACGTTCATTTTTGGACAGATTGTAATATCTCTGATTCCCTAATTTATTATCGAGTGCATCAACTTGGCCCCTAATCGTTTGTGAAAAACATTCAATGCTGTTAAACATAGCTGGAGGTGTCCACTCACTCCGTATTCTCAAGGGATTAATAGGTGCAGGGGGGGGGGGGGTGTCAGTGGTGGGTTTTTTGTCGAAGAACTGTCTCAACTTCAGCATTCTTTCAAACTTGAAAACATCCACCTCAAAGGTGAATCTGTCAAACCTAGAGAAAGGGCAAAATGATAATCCCCTGGATAGGAGACTAACTTCACTCGCTGACAGTTCCTTATCAGACAGATTAATTATCGGGACTTCTGTGTCTCTCGACGCGTTTGAATCTGATAAGTTGGAGGTCGATTTATGACCCTTGCCCCTCCTGGGTCTTCGTTTCCTGGGTCCCTGTGAAAAGGGGTCTGTTGTCCCCGGCCGCTCGTTGTAATTCCTCCTCCGTCGCTATCAGACGTAGGATTCTCCGATGCAACGTCACTGTCACCTGGTCTCGGTCTGGGACGTCTGGGTTTAGGTCTACCACGTCCTCTTCCCCGACCAGCAGGCCTCTGTGGTTGAAATGCAAACCCGCTATTATGATCTCTTATGCCAGTCAGCCAGGGGTATATCCTGCCCTCACGATGATCCTGTGACACCTGTTTGAATTTATCACACTTATGTTGTCTTAAAGTGTCAGTATATCGTGTGATTTCCGTGTCAAGATTGTCAAGCTGTAATTGCAGGTCAGGTCTTATTTCCAGGATTTCCTTAAATAATTTTTGAAGTTTCACAATGTCCTTATCGACCTGTACCAGTTGTACTTTACGTTCCTCAATAATCATCAACATATAATTCATTGAATGTTGTGTTGATAATGCGCACCACCGCACGCAAAATTCGTGTTTATGCCTTCCAATAGTAGGTTGGATTTGTAACCGGAAACCCTTCGGTATCTTTTTTTGTCTGTAATACTCAGATAGGGTCTGTCCGTGTAACTCCAAATCTGCTGCAGATTGTTTCTCCTAGGGAAAGATTAGTTAGGCTCTTGGCTTGTTAGCTTGCTCCTGGCTGAATCTTATTGCTGTAATAGCATCCCACAACAGCTCTTTTCAGAGCTAATCCTGTTCTTGTGTTCTATTTTATTTTTTCTGTGTCCCCCACTGTCACTAGTGTTGCATAGACAGCCTTGACAATTCATACTGTGCGTGTGCCACTGCCAGTGGCCCAGCACATTCAGTGACTACCTGTGTGACACAGGTGCACATTTAATACCCAGTACTGCATATACCTAGTACCTGTTGTATTTAGTTAACCCACCTCGTCACTGCATATACCTACCTTTGTGTTGAGTGAACCCACCTCACTGCATCTACCTAGCTGTTGTGTTGAGTGAACCCACCTCACTGCATATACCTAGCTGTTGTGTTGAGTGAACCCACCTCACTGCATCTACCTACCTTTTTGTGTTGAGTGAACCCACCTCACTGCATCTACCTACCTTTTGTGTTCAGTGAACCCACCTCACTGCATATACCTACCTTTTGTGTTGAGTGAACCCACCTCACTGCATCTACCTAGCTGTTGTGTTGAGGGAACTCACCTCACTGCATCTACCTACCTTTTGTGTTGAGTGAACCCACCTCACTGCATATAACTACCTTTTGTGTTGAGTGAACCCACCTCACTGCATCTTTTGTGTTCAGTGAACCCACCTCACTACATATAACTACCTTTTGTGTTCAGTGAACCCACCTCACTGCATCTACCTAGCTGTTGTGTTGTAATTCCTCCTCCGTCGCTATCAGACGTAGGATTCTCCGATGCAACGTCACTGTCACCTGGTCTCGGTCTGGGACGTCTGGGTTTACGTCTACCTAGCTGTTGTGTTGTAATTCCTCCTCCGTCGCTATCAGACGTAGGATTCTCAGATGCAACGTCACTGTCACCTGGTCTCGGTCTGGGACGTCTGGGTTTAGGTCTACCACGTCCTCTTCCCCGAACAGCGGGCCTCTGTGGTTGAAATGCAAACCCGCTATTATGATCTCTTATACCAGTCAGCCAGGGGTATATCCTGCCCTCACGATGATCCTGTGAGACCTGTTTGAATTTATCACGCTTATGTTGTCTCAAAGTGTCAGTATATCGTGTGATTTCCGTGTCAAGATTGTCAAGCTGTAATTGCAGGTCAGGTTCTATTTCCACGATTTCCTTAAATAATCTTTGAAGTTTCACAATGTCCTTATCGACCTGTACCAGTTGTACTTTACATTCCTCAATAATCATCAACATATAATTCATTAAATGTTGCGTTGATAATGCGCACCACCGCACGCAGAATTCGTGTTTATGCCTTCCAATAGTAGGTTGGATTTGTAACCGGAAACCCTTCGGTATCTTTTTTTGTCTGTAATACTCAGATAGAGTCTGTCCGTGTAACTCCAAATCTGCTGCAGATTGTTTCTCCTAGGGAAAGATTAGTTAGGCTCTTGGCTTGTTAGCTTTCTCCTGGCTGAATCTTATTGCTGTAATAGCATCCCACAACAGCTCTTTTCAGAGCTAATCCTGTTCTTGTGTTCTATTTTTTTTCTTCTGTGTGTCCCACTGACACTTGTGTTGCATAGACAGCCTTGATAATTCATACTGTGCATGTGCCACTGCCAGTGGCCCAGCACATTCAGTGACTACCTGCATCTACCTACCTTTTGTGTTCAGTGAACCCACCTCACTGCATCTACCTACCTTTTGTGTTGAGCGAACCCACTTCACTGCATATAACTACCTTTTGTGTTGAGTGAACCCACCTCACTGCATCTACCTACCTGTTGTGTTCAGTGAACCCACCTCACTGCATATAACTACCTTTTGTGTTCAGTGAACCCACCTCACTGCATCTACCTAGCTGTTGTGTCGAGTGAACCCACCTCACTGCATCTACCTACCTTTTATGTTCAGTGTACCCACCTCACTGCACATAACTACCTTTTGTGTTGAGTGAACCCACCTCACTGCATCTACCTAGCTGTTGTGTTGAGTGAACCCACCTCACTGCATCTACCTACCTTTTGTGTTGAGTGAATCCACCTCACTGCATTTACCTAGCTGTTGTGTTGAGTGAACCCACCTCACTGCATCTATTTACCTTTTGTGTTGAGGGAACTCACCTCACCAGTGGTGCTCAGCAGAGCTCGAATATTCGAGTAGCTCGAATATTCGAGCTCTTTTCCAGCTATTCGAGCTCGGTATTCGAGCTCCGAATAGCTGCAGCTATTCGAATGGGCTATTCGAGTAAACGCGAATAGCCCATTCACTATTCGAGCTATTCGAGCAAACGGCGCTATTCGAGCTCGAATACCGAGCTCGAATAGCGTCATAGCCCAGATTGATGTCCTTAGAGCCAATCAGAGGGCTCCCAGGCCCTCTGACGGCAGCCAATCACAGAGGGGGACCCTGGCCAGCCCCTACCCTATAAATAGCGGCCGCCATGTTCCGTTTCTCCGTCCTTGCCTGAGACCTGCATAGAGAGAGAGTTGCTCCTTTGTGCTTTGGCTTAGCAAGAGCTCTATTGTGGTCATTTACCTAGCGTTTTTGCTCACATACACCTCCTATACACACCTATATTGTTGTTAGTTAGATAGACATTGTATTTTAGTTAGTAGCTTTTGTGTTACATAGAGAGAGACTCAGACAGCTGCTGCAGGCTTACAGCTTTAGGCCTCAGGGCCTTGCCTGTGTGGGCAGCTGTCCTCCTGTCCTCTGTTAGTTAATTTCTCATTAGTATTTAGACAGTATTAGACAGTATTAAATAGTATTAGACAGTATTTCTGCTGTCCTTTACTACTTAGTGATTGTATTTTGTATTGTAGTTATATACTGTAACTGTACTAGGACACTCACTGACTGTCACTGTTCATAGGCTAGCTCCTGCGTGTGCTTGCACTCACTGTCTGTGTACACACACTCTATTTCCTTCTGAATAGTTATATACTGTAACTGTACTAGGACACTCACTGACTGTCACTGTTCATAGGCTAGCTCCTGCGTGTGCTTACACTCACTGTCTGTGTACACACACTCTATTTCCTTCTGAATAGTTATATACTGTAACTGTACTAGGACACTCACTGTCACTGTTCATAGGCTACTAGCTCCTGCGTGTGTGTGTGCACTCACTGTCTGTGTACTGTACACACACTCTATTTCCTTCTGAATAGTTATATACTGTAACTGTACTAGGACACTCACTGACTGTCACTGTTCATAGGCTAGCTCCTGCGTGTGCTTGCACTCACTGTCTGTGTACACACACTCTATTTCCTTCTGAATAGTTATATACTGTAACTGTACTAGGACACTCACTGACTGTCACTGTTCATAGGCTAGCTCCTGCGTGTGCTTGCACTCACTGTCTGTGTACACACACTCTATTTCCTTCTGAATAGTTATATACTGTAACTGTACTAGGACACTCACTGTCACTGTTCATAGGCTACTAGCTCCTGCGTGTGTGTGTGCACTCACTGTCTGTGTACTGTACACACACTCTATTTCCTTCTGAATAGTTATATACTGTAACTGTACTAGGACACTCACTGACTGTCACTGTTCATAGGCTAGCTCCTGCGTGTGCGTGCACTCACTGTCTGTGTACACACACTCTATTTCCTTCTGAATAGTTATATACTGTAACTGTACTAGGACACTCTCTGTCACTGTTCATAGGCTACTAGCTCCTGCGTGTGTGTGTGCACTCACTGTCTGTGTACTGTACACACACTCTATTTCCTTCTGAATAGTTATATACTGTAACTGTACTAGGACACTCACTGACTGTCACTGTTCATAGGCTAGCTCCTGCGTGTGCTTGCACTCACTGTCTGTGTACACACACTCTATTTCCTTCTGAATAGTTATATACTGTAACTGTACTAGGACACTCACTGTCACTGTTCATAGGCTACTAGCTCCTGCGTGTGTGTGTGCACTCACTGTCTGTGTACTGTACACACACTCTATTTCCTTCTGATTACTGATTGATTATTGTAAATTCTACTTCCTGACAGTTACTACTTACTTACTGTAGTAGGGACACTCACTCAGTCACTGTTCATAGACTAGCTCCTGCACGTGTGTGCGCGTGCGTGCACTCACTGTCTGTAGTGTACACACACTCTATTTCCTTGTGATTACTACTGATTATTGTAACTTCTAGTTGTACTTCCTGACTGTTACTACTTACTTACTGTACTAGGGACACTCACTCACTCTCTGTTCATAGGCCAGCTCCTGCGCGTGTTTGCGCGTGCGTGCACTCACTGTCTGTAGTGTACACACACTCTATTTCCTTGTGATTACTACTGATTATTGTAACTGCTAGTTGTACTTCCTGACTGTTACTACTTACTTACTGTACTAGGGAGTCGGGACACTCACTCAGTCACCTCACCCACCAACCCACTCCATTAAAGTACCCCACTTTTCACCCGCCCTTTTCAAAAACTTTTGTGTTTACGCCCAAAACATCGAAGATGTCTGGAAGTGGCAGCCAGCGCGGTTTGGGCAAGGGGAAGGGCAGCAAGGGAATCAGGAGGAGAGGGAGCAGCATTGTGGCAAGCCGCGGGCGCGGCCGCGCCACCATGAGTTCCGCAGCAGCAGCGTCAGTGGCTAACATTCCTCCCATAGCCACTGGCCGTGGACGCCTTGGGCGCCGCCCAGCAGGAGCATCTGCAACTCACGCTGCAGAGACACAGCAGCAGCAGCAGCGTGTAGCACCTGCTCCGATTTTCCTCCAGCCGGGTCGGAAACGTCCCATTGAGGAAAAGGATGCAGACACTGTGGTGCAACTGATGACGGAGGATGAGCAGCCCGCCATCAGCTCTGCATCCGAGGCCTCCACCCTCACCACCACCACCACCACCCCTGTTAGCAGCAGCCGCCCAGCAGGGCCTGGGGAGGAGGCCAGTTCACCGTCAGTCGCCGACCTGTCACTCAGCACTCTTTTGAGCCCAGGCATGATGCGTCAATTGTCTGCTGTTGTTGGCGATTTGGAGGAGGAGATGCTGATGGGCACTTTGGGGGATGAGGGATTGGACAGCAAGACTGTGGCGACAGTCAAGCAGCCCATCCATGCATCAGGAGAGGAGTTTGGGGGGTCATCATCCCAGCAGGACATGTTTCAGGAGGGGGAGGCTGATGATGACACGGTGACAGACAGAGACTGGGTGCCACCACCTCCAGGGGATGTCGTCCTCAGCAGCTCTGAGGAGGAGGAGGAGGATGCGCTTGTGGGCCTTGCAAGGAGGCGCATCATTGCAAGCATTGGCAGCAGTAGGCAGGTCCCACAGCCTGCTGGTGTCTCAGGCTCAGCAGCAGCAGCAGCAGCATCTGCCAGTACCACCACCAGCCGCACCCAAGCCCCCCCCCAACCACCACAGGGAGACAGGCAGCAGCGGTTCCATGCCGTAGGGGGTCGTTTTTGTCACCAATCTGGCGTTTTTTCACCATGCCCACAGTGTACAGCAAGTACGCCACTTGCAACCACTGTCAGCGGAAGTTGAGCAGAGGTGCAGACCCCTTAAAGTTCAGCACCAGCTCGCTCATCAACCACCTTGCTGCGAAACATTTCCACCAGCATGAGGAGTTCCAGAGGCTGAAGGCATCTGGTGCTGGCAGTGGCACCACACCCATCACTGCACAGCCTTCAGCAGCAGCAGCAACAGCAGCCACCCACCCTCCTGCTCCTCCAGCAGCACCAGCAGGAGTGCGGAAACGCACTGCTCCTCCCCCCTCTGCAACTCCTGCCGCCGACACTGAGGCCTGTTCTGGCAGCCAGTCCTCAGTGGCCTCCTCTGCTGTGTCTGCTGATTCCCGTGCCAGCAAAAGGCCACGCCAGAGCCTTTTGAGCGAGTCCTTCCAGGGGGTGGTTAGGGCTCTGCCTCCCAGCAGCCGTCGCGTGCGGCAGCTGAACGGCTTGCTGGCACGGGCCATGTGCTCCCAACTCCTGCCGTACACGCTTGTGCAGGAGGGGAGCGACATGCGTGCGCTGCTTGCTTGTGCAGCCCCAGACTGGCAGCTCCCCAGCAGACACTTCTTCACCCGCAAGGCCATTCCTGCACTGCACCGCTTTGTGATGGCCAATGTGGAGCGAGGGCTGGAGCACGCGGTTGGTGAAAGGGTCCACGTCACCATGGACTCCTGGAGCAGCCGCTTCGGGACAGGCCGCTACCTGTCTTTCACTGTCCACTGGGTCAGCTTGGTGGAAGGGGGTGAGGATGGGAGAGCAGCAGCGGGCACAGCAGCAGCAACACAGTGGGTGGTGCCCCCCCGCAGGGTCAGGGGAACTGCAGCAGGTTCCTCCGATCCTCTGCCATCCTCCGGCACACCTGGCCAAACCCCCCGCCTCAGCAGCAGCGTGAAGGCCCGCCACTGCCAAGCGCTGCTGCACTTGGTCAGCCTTGGGAAGACCAAGCTGATGGCAACCCATGTGTTGGCCAAACTCCAGGAGCAGGAGAGGATTTGGCTGACCCCCAGAGGCCTCAGAGTCGGAGAGGTGGTGGCCGACAATGGGGCCAATCTGGTTGCCGCAATAGACAGGGGAAACCTGACCCACATCCCCTGTCTTGCCCACGTGCTGAACCTGGTGGTGCAAAAGTTCTTGCGCACCTACCAGGGGATGGGCGAACTGCTGGAAACGGCAAGGAACGTTGTGCGTCACTTCCGGCGCTCGGCTGCAGCCTGTGCGAGCCTGGAAGACGTGCAAAAGGAGCTGGAGCTGCCACGCCATCGGCTGATCCTTGACGTTCCGACTCGCTGGAACTCCACCCTGGCGATGTTGGAGCGTCTGGTTGAACAGAAGCACGCTGTCAACCAGTACCTTGCCCTGGCCACTGTTTCCGCCGCTCGGAGAAGGGACAAGACCAGCAACATCCCGTCCATCGTCCCCGATGATGACTGGAGGCACATGCAGCAGGTGTGCTTAGTGCTGGCTCCCTTTCTGCAGGCCACTAACATGGTGAGCAGGGACCATGCTATGGTGTGCGAGTGGGTGCCCCTGGTTTTTCTGCTGAACAGGGCCCTCGATGCTTTGCTGGAACAGGGAGCGGCAGCCTTGGACCAGCAGGAGCGGCAAGCAGCTGCACAGTCCACCTCTGAGGGGGAGGAGGAGGAGGACTTGGTGGAGGTCCCTGACCTTGCTGCTGATGAGGGGGATCAGCACAGCGCAGCTGAGTTGGTGCGGGGGTGGAGAGAGGATGAGGCGGCAGAGGAGGAGGATGAGGAGGACAGCACTGCCGTCGATGTGCCAGCACACATGGCCCGCCTCTTCCCAATGGCAGCGCACATGCTGGCGTGCCTGCGCAAGGACCCCAGGGTGATCCAGATGAAGCAGAGGGAGGACATCTGGATCAGCATGATGTTGGACCCACGCCTCAAGGGGAAGTTGAGCCAGTTCCTGCCGCCTGCAGGAGGAGACCCAGCGCAACAAATAAGGAGCTTGCAGCAGGCCCTTGTTGAGCGCTTGGAGGAAGCCTTCCCCCAGCCTTCCACCCCCACTGTCCAGCAGCCAGCACAGAGGCAGCAGCAGGTGCCTGCATCCAGCAGCAAGCGCCCCACAGACCTGCTGTCTCTCAGCCACGAGCTCTACAGGACTGTAGAGGCTCCGGCAGCAGTGACTAGAGAGGAGGTGCATGATGCAGCAGCATCCTCCTCCGGTCACAGCCAGCGCCTGACCCGCATGGTGGCTGACTACATGGGGTCCTACAGCGGGCTTGACAGCGATGCCCCTGTTGATCCCATGGAGTATTGGGTCAAGCGCCTGGAGATCTGGAGCGAGGTGGCGCAGTACGCCCTGGAAGTGCTGTCCTGCCCCCCTTCCAGCGTGCTGTCCGAGCGCTGCTTCAGTGCAGCTGGTGGCGTGGTCACCGAGAAACGCTCACGTCTGTCTCACAAGTCTGTGGACAGACTGAAGTTTCTCAAGATGAACCAGGCGTGGGTGGAAGGCGAGTTCCTGGCCCCTGTTGTCGGCGAGAGGGGGACATGAACTGGCTAAGAACCATCGTTAATGTGCCTTACCACCCTTTACCACCTCCTGGCTCCTGCTCACTAAGCCAGCCTGATTCAGTTTGACTATTACGTCGCCTGCAGCCACACATTTTACACCTACAGTGGGCTGCTGTGTACTGCCCTTCTGCTGTCTGTCTGTGTTTCCCACTGCCAGGGTACACAGAATTACATTCTGCTGCCACTCTGCCACCAGCTATTACGTCAAACAATAGCTATATATCTGTGTAATTGGTTGTACAAACAAAACCAAAAAACCATTAAAAAAAAAAGGTTTAATTTTTCTGAGGTGCTCGGGTTGAAAACTGTGTTGTCCCAGTTGTGTATTGGACACGATGTGGGCTGCATGACGGCTGTCTGGAGCCTCCTGTTGTGTTTATTTACAGCCCTGGTATCACCGCTAGGTACCAGGGCTATTATGTCACGCTGCCTGCCTGCTGCCACACTCACACTACTCCTCCATTCCTCCTGCTGCTGCTGTCTGTCTGTGTTTCCCACTGCCAGGGTACACAGAATTACCTTCTGCTGCCACACTGCCACCAGCTATTACGTCAAACAATAGCTGCTCACATTACTCCTCCATTCCTCCTGCTGCTGCTGATGTCGGTCTGTGTTTCCCACTGCCAGGGTACACAGAATTACCTTCTGCTGCCACTCTGCCACCAGCTATTACGTCAAACAATAGCTATATATCTGTGTAATTGGTTGTACAAACAAAACCAAAAAACCATTAAAAAAAAAAAAAAAAAGGTTTAATTTTTCTGAGGTGCCCGGGTTGAAAACTGTGTTGTCCCAGTTGTGTATTGGACACGATGTGGGCTGCACGACCGCTGTCTGGGACCTCCTGTTGTGTTTATTTACAGCCCTGGTATCACCGCTAGGTACCAGGGCTATTATGTCACGCTGCCTGCCTGCTGCCACACTCACACTACTCCTCCATTCCTCCTGCTGCTGCTGTCTGTCTGTGTTTCCCACTGCCAGGGTACACAGAATTACCTTCTGCTGCCACACTGCCACCAGCTATTACGTCAAACAATAGCTGCTCACATTACTCCTCCAGTCCTCCTGCTGCTGCTGCTGTCGGTCTGTGTTTCTTACTGCCAGGGTACACAGAATTACCTTCTGCTGCCACTCTGCCACCAGCTATTACGTCAAACAATAGCTATATATCTGTGTAATTGGTTGTACAAACAAAACCAAAAAACCATTAAAAAAAAAAAAAAAAGGTTTAATTTTTCTGAGGTGCCCGGGTTGAAAACTGTGTTGTCCCAGTTGTGTATTGGACACGATGTGGGCTGCACGACCGCTGTCTGGGACCTCCTGTTGTGTTTATTTACAGCCCTGGTATCACCGCTAGGTACCAGAGCTATTATGTCACGCTGCCTGCCTGCTGCCACACTCACACTACTCCTCCATTCCTCCTGCTGCTGCTGTCTGTCTGTGTTTCCCACTGCCAGGGTACACAGAATTACCTTCTGCTGCCACACTGCCACCAGCTATTACGTCAAACAATAGCTGCTCACATTACTCCTCCATTCCTCCTGCTGCTGCTGCTGTCGGTCTGTGTTTCCCACTGCCAGGGTACACAGAATTACCTTCTGCTGCCATTCTGCCACCAGCTATTACGTCAAACAATAGCTATATATCTGTGTAATTGGTTGTACAAACAAAACCAAAAAACCATTAAAAAAAAAAAAAAAAGGTTTAATTTTTCTGAGGTGCCCGGGTTGAAAACTGTGTTGTCCCAGTTGTGTATTGGACACGATGTGGGCTGCACGACCGCTGTCTGGGACCTCCTGTTGTGTTTATTTACAGCCCTGGTATCACCGCTAGGTACCAGAGCTATTATGTCACGCTGCCTGCCTGCTGCCACACTCACACTACTCCTCCATTCCTCCTGCTGCTGCTGTCTGTCTGTGTTTCCCACTGCCAGGGTACACAGAATTACCTTCTGCTGCCACACTGCCACCAGCTATTACGTCAAACAATAGCTGCTCACATTACTCCTCCATTCCTCCTGCTGCTGCTGCTGTCGGTCTGTGTTTCCCACTGCCAGGGTACACAGAATTACCTTCTGCTGCCATTCTGCCACCAGCTATTACGTCAAACAATAGCTATATATCTGTGTAATTGGTTGTACAAACAAAACCAAAAAACCATTAAAAAAAAAAAAAAAAAAGGTTTAATTTTTCTGAGGTGCCCGGGTTGAAAACTGTGTTGTCCCAGTTGTGTATTGGACACGATGTGGGCTGCACGACCGCTGTCTGGGACCTCCTGTTGTGTTTATTTACAGCCCTGGTATCACCGCTAGGTACCAGGGCTATTATGTCACGCTGCCTGCCTGCTGCCACACTCACACTACTCCTCCATTCCTCCTGCTGCTGCTGTCTGTCTGTGTTTCCCACTGCCAGGGTACACAGAATTACCTTCTGCTGCCACACTGCCACCAGCTATTACGTCAAACAATAGCTGCTCACATTACTCCTCCATTCCTCATGCTGCTGCTGCTGTCGGTCTGTGTTTCCCACTGCCAGGGTACACAGAATTACCTTCTGCTGCCACTCTGCCACCAGCTATTACGTCAAACAATAGCTATATATCTGTGTAATTGGTTGTACAAACAAAACCAAAAAAACATTAAAAAAAAAAAGGTTTAATTTTTCTGAGGTGCCCGGGTTGAAAACTGTGTTGTCCCAGTTGTGTATTGGACACGATGTGGGCTGCACGACCGCTGTCTGGGACCTCCTGTTGTGTTTATTTACAGCCCTGGTATCACCGCTAGGTACCAGAGCTATTATGTCACGCTGCCTGCCTGCTGCCACACTCACACTACTCCTCCATTCCTCCTGCTGCTGCTGTCTGTCTGTGTTTCCCACTGCCAGGGTACACAGAATTACCTTCTGCTGCCACACTGCCACCAGCTATTACGTCAAACAATAGCTGCTCACATTACTCCTCCATTCCTCCTGCTGCTGCTGCTGTCGGTCTGTGTTTCCCACTGCCAGGGTACACAGAATTACCTTCTGCTGCCACTCTGCCACCAGCTATTACGTCAAACAATAGCTATATATCTGTGTAATTGGTTGTACAAACAAAACCAAAAAACCATTAAAAAAAAAAAAAAAGGTTTAATTTTTCTGAGGTGCCCGGGTTGAAAACTGTGTTGTCCCAGTTGTGTATTGGACACGATGTGGGCTGCACGACCGCTGTCTGGGACCTACTGTTGTGTTTATTTACAGCCTTGGTATCACCGCTAGGTACCAGGGCTATTATGTCACGCTGCCTGCCTGCTGCCACACTCACACTACTCCTCCATTCCTCCTGCTGCTGCTGTCTGTCTGTGTTTCCCACTGCCAGGGTACACAGAATTACCTTCTGCTGCCACACTGCCACCAGCTATTACGTCAAACAATAGCTGCTTACATTACTCCTCCATTCCTCCTGCTGCTGCTGCTGTCGGTCTGTGTTTCCCACTGCCAGGGTACACAGAATTACCTTCTGCTGCCACTCTGCCACCAGCTATTACGTCAAACAATAGCTATATATCTGTGTAATTGGTTGTACAAACATAACCAAAAAACCATTAAAAAAAAAAAAAAGGTTTAATTTTTCTGAGGTGCCCGGGTTGAAAACTGTGTTGTCCCAGTTGTGTATTGGACACGATGTGGGCTGCACGACTGCTGTCTGGGACCTCCTGTTGTGTTTATTTACAGCCCTGGTATCACCGCTAGGTACCAGGGCTATTATGTCACGCTGCCTGCCTCATTGACTGCCTGCTGCCACACACTCATCCTCCTCCTCCTGCTGCTGAATTTACCTCCTGCTGTCTGTGTGTTTCCACTGCCAGGGAGCACATACAATGGCGCTTCCAACATGCGTGCGCCACCAGCTATTTGTTACGCTCAAAAATAGCTGCATTTCTGTAAAAAAAAAATTGAAAAGAGAAATAAGTGAAGAAGAAGACGATATAGAAGAAGATGAAGAAGATGAAGAAGAAGAAGATGAAGAAGAAGAAGATGAAGAAGAAGAAGAAGAAGAAGAAGAAGGAGAAGAAGAAGAAGATGAAGAAGAAGAAGATGAAGAAGAAGATGAAGAAGATGAAGAAGATGAAGAAGAAGAAGAAGAAGAAGAAGAAGAAGAAGAAGAAGAAGAAGAAGAAGAAGAAGAAGAAGAAGAAGAAGAAGAAGAAGAAGAAGAAGAAGAAGAAGAAGATGAAGAAGAAGAAGAAGAAGAAGAAGATGAAGAAGAAGAAGAAGAAGAAGAAGAAGAAGAAGAAGAAGAAGAAGAAGAAGAAGAAGAAGAAGAAGAAGAAGAAGAAGAAGAAGATGAAGAAGAAGATGAAGAAGATGAAGAAGAAGAAGAAGAAGAAGAAGATGAAGAAGATGAAGAAGATGAAGAAGAAGAAGATGAAGAAGATGAAGAAGAAGAAGAAGAAGAAGAAGACAATATAGAAGAAGAAGAAGATATAGAAGAAGATATAGAAGAAGAAGATATAGAAGAAGAAGATATAGAAGAAGAAGAAGAAGAAGAAGAAGAAGAAGAAGAAGAAGAAGAAGAAGAAGAAGAAGAAGTATATACAGTACTGAACAAAATTCTGGACACAACTTCTCTTTTCACCTTTTTTTTTTTTAAAGGAACATCCCCACATAATCACTTGCTGTTGTTACTTGGAAAAAAAGATGTTTCTTGCATCATTCACCCTCAAAACAAGTGTTGGAAGCTATTTAAGGCCAATTCGAATAGTCAGCTCGAATAATGAGCTCGAATACCGACTCGAATAGTGAGCTCGAAGTCCGAGGTCGAATCGAATAGTAAAAATTATTCGACTCGAATATTCGACTGACCTCGAATAATTTACTATTCGAATTCGACCAAACTCGAATTTTAAAAAGGGGTATTTGAGCACCACTACACCTCACTGCATCTACCCAACTTTTGTAATGAGTGAACCCACCTCACTGCATATAACTACCTTTTGTGTTGAGTGAATCCATCTCACTGCATCTACCTAGCTGTTGTGTTGAGTGAACCCACCTCACTGCATCTACCTACCTTTTGTGTTGAGTGAACCCACCTCACTGCATATAACTACCTTTTGTGTTGAGTGAACCCACCTCACTGCATCTACCTACCTTTTGTGTTGAGTGAACCCACCTCACTGCATCAACCTACCTTTTGTGTTGAGTGAACCCACCTCACTGCATATAACTACCTTTTGTGTTCAGTGAACCCACCTCACTGCATCTACCTACCTTTTGTGTTCAGTGAACCCACCTCACTGCATATGCCTAGCTGTTGTGTTGAGTGAACCCACCTCACTGCATCTACCTACCTTTTGTGTTGAGGGAACTCACCTCACTGCATCTACCTACCTTTTGTGTTGAGTGAACCCACTTCACTGCATATAACTACCTTTTGTGTTGAGTGAACACACCTCACTGCATCTACCTAGCTGTTGTGTTCAGTGAACCCACCTCACTGCATATAACTACCTTTTGTGTTCAGTGAACCCACCTCACTGTATCTACCGAGCTGTTGTGTTGAGTGAACCCACCTCACTGCATCTACCTACCTTTTGTGTTCAGTGAACCCACCTCACTGCATATAACTACCTTTTGTGTTCAGTGAACCCACCTCACTGCATCTACCTACCTTTTGTGTTGAGGGAACTCACCTCACTTCATATACCTACCTTTTGTGTTGAGTGAACCCACCTCACTGCATATAACTACCTTTTGTGTTCAGTGAACCCACCTCACTGCATCTACCTAGCTGTTGTGTTGAGTGAACCCACCTCACTGCATCTACCTACCTTTTATGTTCAGTGTACCCACCTCACTGCACATAACTACCTTTTGTGTTGAGTGAACCCACCTCACTGCATCTACCTACCTTTTGTGTTGAGTGAATCCACCTCACTGCATCTACCTAGCTGTTGTGTTGAGTGAACCCACCTCACTGCATCAACCTACCTTCTGTGTTGAGTGAACCCACCTCACTGCATATAACTACCTTTTGTGTTCAGTGAACCCACCTCACTGCATCTACCTACCTTTTGTGTTCAGTGAACCCACCTCACTACATATGCCTATGCCTAGCTGTTGTTTTGAGTGAACCCACCTCACTGCATCTACCTACCTTTTGTGTTCAGTGAACCCACCTCACTGCATCTACCTACCTTTTGTGTTGAGGGAACTCACCTCACTGCATCTACCTATCTTTTGTGTTGAGTGAACCCACTTTACTGCATATAACTACCTTTTGTGTTGAGTGAACCCACCTCACTGCATCTACCTAGCTTTTGTGTTCAGTGAACCCACCTCACTTCATATACCTACCTTTTGTGTTGAGTGAACCCACCTCACTGCATCTACCTAGCTGTTGTGTTCAGTGAACCCACCTCACTGCATCTACCTACCTTTTGTGTTGAGTGAACCCACCTCACTGCATCTACCTACCTTTTGTGTTCAGTGAACCCACCTCACTGCATATAACTACCTTTTGTGTTCAGTGAACCCACCTCACTGCATCTACCTAGCTGTTGTGTTGAGTGAACCCACCTCACTGCATCTACCTACCTTTTGTGTTCAGTGAACCCACCTCACTGCATATAACTACCTTTTGTGTTGAGTAAACCCACCTCACTGCATCTACCTAGCTGTTGTGTTGAGTGAACCCACCTCACTGCATCTACCTACCTTTTGTGTTGTGTGAATCCACCTCACTGCATCTAAATAGCTGTTGTGTTGAGTGAACCCACCTCACTGCATAGTTACATAGTTACATAGTTATTTTGGTTGAAAAAAGACATACGTCCATCGAGTTCAACCAGTACAAAGTACTACTCCAGCCTGCTTCCTCACATATCCCTGTTGATCCAGAGGAAGGCCACAAAAACTCTTACAAGGCATGGTCCAATTAGCCCCAAAAGGGAAAAATTCCTTCCCGACTCCAGATAGCAATCAGATAAAATCCCTAGTAATTGTAGCCATGGATATCTTTCAACGCAAGGAAAGCATCTAAGCCTCCTTTAAATGCAGGTATAGAGTTTGCCATAATGACTTCCTGTGGCAATGCATTCCACATCTTAATCACTCTTACTGTAAAGAACCCTTTCCTAAATAAATGGCTAAACCGTTTTTCCTCCATGCGCAGATTATGTCCTCTAGTCCTTTGAGAAGGCCTAGGGACAAAAAGCTCATCTGCCAAGCTATTATATTGCCCTCTGATGTATTTATACATGTTAATTAGATCCCCTCTAAGGCGTCTTTTCTCTAGACTAAATAAACCCAGTTTATCTAACCTTTCTTGGTAAGTGAGACCTTCCATCCCACGTATCAATTTTGTTGCTCGTCTCTGCACCTGCTCTAAAACTGTAATATCTTTTTTGTAATGTGGTGCCCAGAACTGAATTCCATATTCCAGATGTGGCCTTACTAGAAAGTTAAACAGGGGCAATATTATGCTAGCATCTCGAGTTTTTATTTCCCTTTTAATGCATCCCAAAATTTTGTTAGCTTTAGCTGCAGTGGCTTGCCATTGAGTACGACTATTTAACTTGTTGTCGATGAGTACTCCTAAGTCCTTCTCCAAGTTTGATGCCCCCAACTGTATCCCATTTATTTTGTATGGTGCTAGACCATTGGTACGACCAAAATGCATGACTTTACATTTTTCAACATTGAATTTCATCTGCCATTTATGTGCCCATATAGCCATCCTATCCAGATCTTGTTGCAATATGACACTATCTTCCTGAGAGTTGATGATTCTGCACAATTTTGTATCATCTGCAAAAATAGCAACATTGCTCACTACTGCATCTACTAGGTCATTAATAAATAAATTGAAGAGCACTGGACCCAGTACAGACCCCTGTGGGACCCCACTGCTAACAGTCTCCCATTTTGAGGATAATCCATTGACCACAACTCTTTGTTTTCTGTCCATTAGCCAGTTCCCTATCCATGCACACCGACTCTTCCCCAGTCCTTGCATCCTCAACTTTTGCACCAGACTTTTGTGCGGAACAGTGTCGAAGGCCTTTGCAAAGTCCAAGCATATCACATCTACAGCTTTCCCAATATCCATATTAGCATTCACTACCTCATAAAAGCTGAGCATGTTAGTCAAACAGGACCTGTCTTTAGTAAACCCATGTTGATGCTGAGAAATAAGATTATCTTCTACTATGAAGTCATGTATAGTGTCTCTTAGTAACCCCTCAAATAGTTTGCATACAACTGATGTTAAGCTTACAGGTCTATCATTTCCTGGATCTGATTTTTTGCCCTTCTTAAATAATGGGAAAACGTGGGCTGTACGCCAATCCACTGGGACTCTGCCAGTTGCAAGAGAGTCACAAAAGATAAGATAAAGGGGTTTATCTGTAACTGAACTTACTTCCCTTAGGACCCGAGGATGCATGCCATCCGGGCCAGGTGCCTTGTCTATTTTTAATTTATTTAGTCTTGCCTTCACTTCTTCCTGCGTTAAGTATTTAATATTACAGTTAGAAGATTGAGACTCTTCTGCCTCTGTAATTTGCAACAGTGCTGTTTCCTTTGTGAAGACAGAAGCAAAGAAAGCATTTAATAACTCTGCCTTACCTTGGTCATCCACCATTGAGTTCCCACCCTCATCCTTTAGGAGTCCTATAAAGTCAACCTTTCTTTTTTTAGAGTTGATGTACTTGTAAAACTTTTTTGGGTTAGATTTGATATCCCTAGCGATTGATTTTCAGCTTCGATCTTTGCCAGCCTAATTTATTTTTTACAATTTTTTACAATTTTTATTGCACTCCTTATAATTGCTGTCCCGCTCCTGTTTTAGGACCTTATAGGCACTCTTTTTCCTCTTCATTTTATCCCTAACCTTTCTATTCATTCATAGAGGCCTTTTTTTATTCCTAGACATTTTGTTTCCATATGGGATATACATACTACAATATTGATTGAGAATAAGTTTAAAAGCTTGCCATTTCCCTTCAGTGTCCTCCCCTTGTAGTAAATTATCCCCATTACCCCATATACCTTTTGTGTTGAGTGAACCCACCTCACTGCATATAACTAGCTTTTGTGTTGAGTGAACCCACCTTACTGCATCTACCTACCTTTTGTGTTCAGTGAACCCACCTCACTGCATATAACTACGTTTTGTGTTGAGTGAACCCACCTCACTGCATCTACCTAGCTGTTGTGTTGAGTGAACCCACCTCGCTGCGTCTACCTACCTTTTGTGTTGAGTGAACCCACCTCACTACATATACCTACCTTTTGTGTTGTGTGAACCCACCTCACTGCATCTACCTACCTTTTGTGTTGAGTGAACCCACCTCACTGCATATACCTACCTTTTTTGTTGAGTGAACCCACCTCACTGCATCTGCTTAGCTGTTGTGTTTAGTGAACCCACCTCACTTCATATAACTACCTTTTGTGTTGAGTGAACCCACCTCAATGCATCTACCTAGCTGTTGTGTTGAGTGAACCCACCTCACTGCATCTACCTACCTTTTGTGTTGAGTGAACCCACCTCACTGCATATAACTAACTTTTGTGTTCAGTGAACCCACCTCACTGCATATAACTACCTTTTGTGTTCAGTGAACCCACCTTACTGCATATAACTACCTTTTGTGTTGAGTGAACCCACCTCACTGCATATAACTACCTTTTGTGTTCAGTGAACCCACCTCACTGCATATAACAACTTTTTGTGTTGAGTGAATCCACCTCACTACATATAACTACCTTTTGTGTTCAGTGAACCCACCTCACTGCATATACCTAGCATCCTCCCGAGATGGACAAAATGGACAAACCAGGTAGAGGAAGAGGTAGAGGCAGACCCAGAGGAAGGCCACCTGGTACCGGCAGGTCTGTGCGAGGTCGTGTTGATGTGATTTCGTGCGGCCCTGGCCCAAAGTACAGTGCTCAGAAGAAGGCACGTGCCATCACTTCCCGAGATTGTTAGGACCAGGGTTGCTCTCCAGGACTCCTGCATGCAAATCTATCCGAAAAATTCGGGTAGATTTCAGCGTTGCCAAAGTTGTAGCCGAACATGAATGCGAAGGTTCCCGAATATGCGCACTCGAATTCGGCCAGATGACGCGGTGGGTGCGGCTTCGTGATTTGGGAGTGACGTGGGCCAATCAGAAGTCCTCCAGCCGAGGCCCTGGCAACACCAGCAACCAATCAGAGGAGAGGAGCCTGGCCCTCCCCTCCTCTATATAAGGCGGCGGCCATGTTGCGGAGCCACGTACTTGTGTGACTCTGCTGGTACTGAGAGTATCTCCAGTGCTGTGCTGCATCTGAGCAAGTGCATTCTCATTGCTAAACCTAGCGTTTTGCTTCCTAAACACCTCCTAAACACATTGATTGTACTCTTTATTAAATAGCTAGTAATTTGATTGTTTGTAATCAGCTAGTGTATAGTGTACTGTGCTAGGCTAGTGTTAGTCTGTGTGCAGGCTAGGCCTGCTATCCTAGGGCAGCCTTAGCCTACTATTAGCTTAGGTAGATTAGGGATTATAGTTAGTTTTGTACTATACTAGTTTAGTTAATTTGTACTGCTGTAGTTTTTTGTTAGTTTATAACTTCAGTACTGTGTTAGTTAATAGTTAGTTACTGACTGTGTACAGGCCAGCAAGCATCCGTTGTGATCTGCGACAGACAGTCATCTGCCCGACCCCATTGATTGATTGCGTCCGACCGTGTTTGACCGACTTTAATTGTCACCCACTTTCTGGCACACGACTTAGTTATTGTGTAGTACGCTAGCGATTTATATTTAGTTGCGTACTTACTACCCGTTCATTTAATTTCTATTTCTACTGTTAGTCTGTGAGTTTCTTAGTTTCTGTACTGTGTAACAAATAATCGTTACATCACAGGCCAGCATCCGTTGTGACCTGTGAGTCACTGTCATTTACCCGACCCTATTGATTGCGTTTGACCGTGTGTGACCGACTTTGTCACCCACTGTCTGGCACACCATTTAGTTATTGTATAGTACACTAGGGATTTATTCGTTACCTGCGTACTACTACTAGTCTTCTACTAGTACCCGTTCAGTTAATTTTTTCTACTGTTACTCAGTAATTTAATTAGCTTCTGTACTGTGTAACAAATAATCGTTACATCACAGGCCAGCATCTGTTGTGACCTGTGAGTCACTGGTATTTGCCCGACCCTATTGATTGCGTCTGACCGTGTGTGACCGACTTTAATTGTCACTGTCCGTCACACTAGTTAGTACTGTAGAGTACACAACTGCTGTTAGTAGTACTACTATTTAAAAAAAAAATCGTTTTTTGTTGTCACTCAACACCAGTCACCACCACCAACCCAGACGTTATTAAAGTTTACACCATTTCCCGCCCTTTTCTACACATTTTTTTATGTATTTGTTTATTATTGCACAATGACTGGCAGAGGTAGAGGGCGAGGCACCACCTGGAGAGGCAGCGCCATTGCAGAAGCCACTGCCAGCAGCAGGTGAAGAAGAAGAAGAAGAACCAGATGAAGAAAAAGAAGAAGAAGAACCAGGTGAAGAAGAAGAAGAACCAGGTGAAGAAGAAGAAGAACCAGATGAAGAAGAAGAACCAGGTGAAGAAAAAACAGGTGAAGAAGAAGAAGAACCAGATGATTGAAGAAGAAGAACCAGATGATTGAAGAAGAAGAACCAGATGATTGAAGCAGAAACCAGATGATTGAAGAAGAAGAACCAGATGATGATGAAGAAGAAGAAGAAGAACCAGATGATTAAAGAAGAAGAAGAACCTGATGATGAAGAAGAAGAACCAGATGACGATGCAGAAGGAGAATAAGAAGACGAAGAATAACCAGGTGAAGAAGAAGATGAAAAACCAAATGACGATGAAACAGGTGAAGAAGAACTTAAGGAACCAGATGCCAGTGAAGAAGAAGATGATGAAGATGATAGTATTGAATATGATTGATGATGAGAAAGAAGATTGTAAAACAGAAAAAGAAAACGGTGAAGAAAAAGATGGAGAGAACAAAAAGAAGACGGTGAAGATGGTGAAGAAGAATAAAGAAGAAATGCAGAAAAAAAGTTTTCCATCACATTTTTTTATTACACCTATTTAAATGTGATTTCCCTTAAAAAAAAAAAAAAAACATCCGAATTCGTGAACACAAATTTTTTCCCGCATTTTGTTTGTGATCACGATCGAATTTGAATACGAATTTGCCCCAGACCCGAATTCGAATGTACCCGAATCGAATTTTGGTACATTTGAGCAATTCTGGTCAGGACGTGCTTGTCTATTTAACACAGAACACCTCATCTCCTGCAGCCACCAACGCTACTACAAGCACCACATCCGCTGCATTTGACACTTCGCAGGAGTTATTTGGTGCGGAAATCACTGATTCACAGCCAATACTGCTACAACAAGATGAAGGTGCTAAGCAAGTTACACCACCTCATACGTCTGAGTTAGGTGGCGATAGTATGGACGTAACGTGTGAGGAGGGGAATGATGAAGTACCTGGTATTGGTGCAGTTTTGGGGGTGTCTGAGGAAAGCGACGCTGGGCAGGAGGATTATGATGATGATTATACGGATGCCACGTATGTTCCCAATAGAGGAGATGACCAGGGGGAGTCAGAGAGGAGTAGGAGGAGACAAGTCCATGAAAGAAGCAGAGGGAGACCGTCCTCAGAAACAGCAGGGGGCAGTGTCCGGCGCCATGTATCACCAGCTATGGACAGCCATCCAACATGCCCTTCAACGTCAGCTGCTGATGCCACCATAGTGCCATCACCCCAGGGGGGCTCAGCGGTTTGGAAATTTTTTAACGTGTGTGCCTCAGATCGGAGCAAAACCATCTGTTGTCTATGCCTCCAAAAATTGAGCCGTGGAAAGGCCAACTCTCACGTAGGGACAAGTGCCTTACAAAGGCACATGGAGAAAAGGCACAAACAGCAATGGCAAGAACACCTGAGGAAAAGCAGCACCCAAAAGACAAGCCACCCTCCACCTCCTCTTCCTCCTTCAGGTGCAGCATCTTCAGCCGCTTTCTCCCTTGCACCTTCACAGCCACCCTCCTCCACACCGCCTCTGCCCTTGAACGGTTCCTGCTCCTCTTCCCACAGCAGCCAGGTGTCCGTGAAGGAAGTATTTCAGTGGAAAAAGCCAATTTCTGCCAGTCACCCGGCGTCTGACAGCTGGCGTGGCAGAACTATTAGTTCGCCAGCTATTACCATACAAGCTGGTGGAGTCTGAGGCTCTCTGTAAATTTGTGGCCATTGGGACACCGCAGTGGAAGATACCAGGCTGCAATTATTTTTCTAAACAGGCCATACCCAAACTGTACTGTGCAGTTGAGAGGCAAGTGGTGTCATCTCTGGCGAAGAGCGTTTGGTCCAGGGTCCACCTGACCACGGATGCCTGGTTTGCCAAGCACGGGCAGGGCCGCTACATTACGTACACAGCCCATTGGGTCAGCCTGGTGACCAATGGCAAGCAGGGAGTACGTGTCTGTGCAGCGGACCAACTTGTGACACCTCCACGGCTTGCAGGCAGGCCTCCTGCCACCTCCTCTCCTTCTTATCCTGCTGCATCCACTTCGCTGTCATCCTCCTCCTCCTCCTTGGCTGAGTGGCAGTTCAACTCTAGTGGTGCTGCAATCTCCTCCTCTCCAGCTACACAGCTCCATCTCCCCACAGCCTACGCTGCATGCCAGGTACGACGGTGTTTCGCCATTTTAGACATGTCTTGCCTCAAAGCGGAGAGTCACACTAGACCAGCTCTCCTGGCTGCTCTTAACATAGAGATGGAGCAATGACGGACCCCGCACCAGCTGGAGATTGGCAGCGTGGTGTGTGACAACGGCAGCAATCTCCTTTCCGCTTTGAATTTGGGAAAGCTGACACATGTACCCTGCATGGAACATGTGCTAAATCTTGTCATTCAAAGATTTGTGTCAAAGTACCCAGGCTTAGAGGATGTCCTGAAGCAGGCCAGGAAGTTGTGTGGGCATTTCAGGCGGTCTTACACGGCCATGGCACGCTTTGCGGACATTCAGCGGAGAAACAACTTGCCGGTGAGACGCTTGATATGCGATAGCCCGACTCACTGGAATTCGACCCTGCTCATGTTCTCTCACCTGCTAGACCAGGAGAAAGCTGTCACCCAGTACCTGTACAATTAAAGTAGAAGGACACAATTTGGGAAGATGGGGATGTTGTGGCCCAACAACTGGACACTGATGCGAAATGCATGCAGGATCATGCGGCCGTTTGAGGAGGTGACCATCAGCGACTTGATCCCCTACGCTTACTTCCTGGAGCATGCCGTGCATAGAGTGGTGGATCAAGCTGTGGAGGAGCGTGAAGAAGAACAGTTACGGCAGGAGGAGTCATGGGATCAATTTTTATCCGAACCAGATGTTTCCTCAACACCTGCGGCAGCACAGAGGGGGGAGGAGGAGAAGGAAGAAGAGGAGTCGTGTGGCAAACAAGAGGAGTCAGACTCGGATGATGACGAGGAAGGTGTTTATGTGGAGGAGGAAGCAGCGGCGGCAGAAGAACAACCACAGCAGCCATCGCAGGGGGCTTGTGCTGCTCCACGTTCCTGTGGTATTGTCTGTGGCTGGGGGGAGGAAGAGGACTTACATGACGTCACTTAGGAAGAGCAAGAGGTGATGGATAGTACGTCTGGATCCGACTTTGTGCAGGCGGCCTCTTTCATGTTGTCCAGCCTGTTGAGGGTAGGGATGATCGGAAGGTCCAAATTCTGTTCCGCTGGAATTGGCGGATTCCGCCAGCGGTAAATCAATCATATAAAAGGGAAGGGGGGGAACAAGCACCACTAAAGTAATATGAACATATGACTAGGCATGTTATGGGCTAAACGATACTAAACGATACTGGTAAACAAAGAAGGGAAGAGAGAGCAGCCCTGCAAGCACCACGCTAAACTAGACTTCATATTAACCCCCTTGGCGGTATGAAAAATACCGCCAGGGGGAAGCGCAACAGTTTTTTTTAAATTATTTTTTTTTTTTATCATGTAGCGAGCCGAGGGCTCGCTACATGATAGCCGCTGCTCAGCGGCATCCCCCCAGCCCCGCCGATCGCCTCCGGCGATAGGCGATCAGGAAATCCCGTTCAAAGAACGGGATTTCCTGGAGGGCTTCCCCCGTCGCCATGGCGACGGGGCGGGATGACGTCACCGACGTCAGCGACGTCGGGACGTCATTGGGAGACCCGATCCACCCCTCGGCGCTGCCTGGCACTGATTGGCCAGGCAGCGCTCGGGGTCTGGGGGGGGGGGGCCGCGCGCCGCACCGGATAGCGGCAATCGGGCGCGTGGCGGCGGCGATCGGGGTGCTGGCGCAGCTAGCAAAGTGCTAGCTGCGTCCAGCAAAAAAAAAATTAAGTAAATCGGCCCAGCAGGGCCTGAGCGGCACCCTCCGGCGGCTTACCCCGTGTCACACACGGGGTTACCGCCAAGGAGGTTAATGAAGCTGCAGAACTGCGATTACTACAGCAGATTGAAAAAGCTACAAGTAAAAATGAGGTCATAGTTATGGGCGACTTCAACTTTCCAGACATTGACTGGGGTATTGAGGCTACCCATTCTGGTAAAAGCAGCAGATTTCTGACAGCACTACAGGACAATTACTTGACTCAAATGGTAATGGAACCAACTAGGGGGAATGCGTTACTGGATCTGATCATTTGTAATAGACCAGATAATGTATCAAATGTGCAGGTTCAAGAACATTTGGGAAATAGTGATCACAACATGATAACGTTTGATCTGGTGACTGATAGGCCACGGGGCAGCGGGACCACTAAAACTATGAATTTTAGAAAAGCAAAGTTCAATCAAATTAGGTAGGCACTAAGTTTGGTTAACTGGGATAATGTACTACAAGGGGAGGACACTGAAGGGAAATGGCAAGCTTTTAAACTTATTCTCAATCAATATTGTAGTATGTATATCCCAAATGGAAACAAAATGTCTAGGAATAAAAAAAGGCCTCTATGGATGAATAGAAAGGATAGGGATAAAATGAAGAGGAAAAGGAATGCCTATAAGGTCCTAAAACAGGAGGGGACCGAGGCTGCACTAAGCAATTATAAGGAGTGCAATAAAAATTGTAAAAAAGAAATTAGGCTGGCAAAGATCGTAGCTGAAAATCAAATCGCTAGGGATATCAAATCTACTCCCAAAAAGTTTTACAAGTACATCAACTCTAAAAAAATAAAGGTTGAGTGTATAGGACTCCTAAAGGATGAGGGTGGGAACTCAATGGTGGATGACCAAGGTAAGGCAGAGTTATTAAATGCTTTCTTTGCTTCTGTCTTCACAAAGGAAACAGCACTGTTGCAAATTACAGAGGCAGAAGAGTCTCAATCTTCTAACTATAATGTTAAATACTTAACGCAGGAAGAAGTGAAGGCAAGACTACATAAATTAAAAATAGACAAGGCACCTGGCCCGGATGGCATGCATCCTCGGGTCCTAAGGGAATTAAGTTCAGTTATAGATAAACCCCTTTATCTTATCTTTTGTGACTCTCTTGCAACTGGCAGAGTCCCAGTGGATTGGCGTACAGCCCACGTTTTCCCATTATTTAAGAGGGGCAAAAATCAGATCCAGGAAATGATAGACCTGTAAGCTTAACATCAGTTGTATGCAAACTATTTGAGGGGTTACTAAGAGATACTATACATGACTTCATAGTAGAAAATAATCTTATTTCTCAGCATCAACATGGGTTTACTAAAGACAGGTCCTGTTTGACTAACATGCTCAGCTTTTATGAGGTAGTGAATGCTAATATGGATATTGGGAATGCTGTAGATGTGATATACTTGGACTTTGCAAAGGCCTTCGACACTGTTCCCCACAAAAGTCTGGTGCAAAAGTTGAGGATGCAAGGACTGGGGAAGAGTCTGTGTGCATGGATAGGGAACTGGCTAATGGACAGAAAACAAAGAGTTGTGGTCAATGGATCGGACTCAAAATGGGAGACTGTTAGCAGTGGGGTCCCACAGGGGTCTGTACTGGGTCCAGTGCTCTTCAATTTATTTATTAATGACCTAGTAGATGCAGTAGTGAGCAATGTTGCAATTTTTGCAGATGATACAAAATTGTGCAGAATCATCAACTCTCAGCAAGATAATGTCATATTGGAACAGGATCTGGATAGGATGGCTATATGGGCAAATACATGGCAGATGAAATTCAATGTTGAAAAATGTAAAGTCATGCATTTTGGTCGTACCAATGGTCTAGCACCATACAAAATAAATGGGATACAGTTGGGGACATCAAACTTGGAGAAGGACTTAGGAGTACTCATCGATAACAAGTTAAATAATCGTACTCAATGGCAAGCCACTGCAGCTAAAGCTAACACACTTTTAGGATGCATTAAAAGGGAAATAAAAACTTGAGATGCTAGCATAATATTGCCCCTGTTTAACTCTCTAGTAAGGCCACATCTGGAATATGGAATTCAGTTCTGGGCACCACATTACAAAAAAGATATTACAGTTTTAGAGCAGGTGCAGAAACGAGCAACAAAATTGATACGTGGGATGGAAGGTCTCACTTACCAAGAAAGGTTAGATAAACTGGGTTTATTTAGTCTAGAGAAAAGACGCCTTAGAGGAGATCTAATTAACATGTATTAATACATCAGAGGGCAATATAATAGCTTGGCGGATGAGCTTTTTGTCCCCAGGCCTTATCAAAGGACTAGAGGACATGATCTGCGCATGGAGGAAAAACGTTTTAGCCATTTATTTAGGAAAGGGTTCTTTACAGCAAGAGTGATTAAGATGTGGAATGCATTGCCACAGGAAGTAGTTATGGCAAACTCTATACCTGATTTAAAGGGGGCATAGATGCTTTCCTTGCCTTGAAAGACATCCATGGCTACAATTACTAGGTAATGCCTAATGATGTTGATCCAGGGATTTTATCTGATTGCCATCTGGAGTCGGGAAGGAATTTTTCCCTCTTGGGGCTAATTGGACCATGCCTTGTAAGGGTTTTTTTCGCCTTCCTCTGGATCAACAGGGATATGTGAGGGAGCAGGCTGGTGTTGTACTTTGTACTGGTTGAACTCGATGGACGTATGTCTTTTTTTCAACCAAAATAACTATTATTATTATTATTATTATTTAGCACTTATATAGGGCCGACATATTACGCAGCGCTGTACAGTGTATATATATATATTGTCTTGTCACTAACTATGTAACTAATGTATAGAAAATCAATATAAATTCATCTTTATTATGACATCCAAATTGTTAAAAACATGTAAAAACAACAACAACATGGGTCTGGGGTCCCAAATATAATAATATATTCCACAGTAATACACTTGCACTGATAATTCATCAAATAAATATATAAATATTAATATTAATAATGTTACAGTGCATGGTGTAAAAAAATGAATGAATACAAACATACAAATACTCTAAAATGCCAACAAAGGTAAGCACACACGAAATGCAAAGGCTGGCAATGGGTAACTCCAAAAGTAGTGAAGAGACTCCTTGAACAATGAGGTGCAAATAAGCAATGAGGTAGTGAGGGTGCAAAGTGACTATGTGCAACAAGTAAATAATTGTAAAAAATGTATATACAAACATATCAAAATAAACAAAATAAATAAACAAACAATGCGACAGCCAGAAAAATGGCTAAAAACTGTGTCCATAAGAAAAAATGTACTGAGAAAACTGTGTCCAAAGAGAAAAAATGTACTGAGAAACAGCCGCAATACTTACAAGGTGGATGGCAAGAGAGGAAGAAGGGACCCCAGGCTCACATGGAGGCCTTAGTGCACCTCGCGGGAAAAGACGCCCGCTTCTGAGGCCAGCGGTAAATTCCGTTGCCATTACATTTCCGCAGAATTCCGCAATTGAAACCTCTTTTGTGCTAAATGGTAGCCCATGGGACCTAGTGGCTGTTCCACCATTTTTTTTTTATATTTTTTTTTGTATTTTTTTTTTATGTATGCAGCAGGAGTTGTCGTGTAAACCATGGTGTTCCACATCGGTCATTATAATTGTGGTTTGGAGCTGCAGGAGTTGTCGTGTAAGCCATGGTGTTCCACGGCGGTCATTTACAAGTGTTGTTTGGAGCAGCAGGAGTTGTCGTAGGCCATGGGAGCTACTGGTTCCACGGCAGTCCTAAAAATTGTTTGGAGCAGCAGGAGAAGTTGTAGGCCATGGGACCTAGAGGTGGTTCCACAGCAGTCATTATAATTTTTGGGGAGCAGCAGGACTTGTCGTAGGCCATGGGACCTAGAGGTGGTTCCACGGCAGTCCTAAACATTGTTTGTAGCAGCAGGACTTGTCGTAGGCCATGGGACCTAGAGGTGGTTACACGGCAGTCCTAAAAATTATTTGGAGCAGCAGGGCTTGTCGTAGGCCATGGGACCTAGAATTAGTTCCACGGCAGTCCTAAACATTATTTGGAGCAGCAGGACTTGTCGTAGGCCATGGGACCTAGAGGTGGTTCCACGGCAGTCCTAAACATTATTTGGAGCAGCAGGACTTGTCCTAGGCCATGGGACCTAGAGGTTGTTCGACGGCAGTCCTAAACATTATTTGTAGCAGCAGGACTTGTCATAGGCCATGGGACCTAGAGGTGGTTCCACGGCAGTCCTAAACATTATTTGGAGCAGCAGGACTTGTCATAGGCCATGGGACCTAGAGGTGGTTTCACGGCAGTCCTAAACATTATTTGTAGCAGCAGGACTTGTCGTAGGCCATGAGACCTAGAGGTGGTTCCACGACAGTCCTAAACATTATTTGTAGCAGCAGGACTTGTCGTAGGCCATGGGACCTAGAGGTGGTTCCACGGCAGTCCTAAACATTATTTGTAGCAGCAGGACTTGTCATAGGCCATGGGACCTAGAGGTGGTTCCACGGCAGTCCTAAACATTATTTGGAGCAGCAGGGCTTGTCATAGGCCATGGGACCTAGAAGTGGTTCCAAGGCAGTCCTAAACATTATTTGGAGCAGCAGGACTTGTCGTAGGCCATGGGACCTAGAGGTGGTTCCACGGCAGTCCTAAAAATTATTTGGAGCAGCAGGGCTTGTCGTAGGCCATGGGACCTAGAAGTAGTTCCACAGCAGTCCTAAACATTATTTGGAGCAGCAGGACTTGTCGTAGGCCATGGGACCTAGAGGTGGGTCCACGGCAGTCCTAAACATTATTTGTAGCAGCAGGACTTGTCGTAGTCCATGGGACCTAGACTAAACGATGTACAGAGGCGCCAGTAGGATAAAAATATCTAAAAAGTTTAAAACATTCGGGTGGCGGCGGTGGACCAGCCACTCAAAAATGGACTTGATGCGTCAATTAAAGAACATACAATTTATTTACATACTCCAATGACAGTATCGCAACGCGTTTCACGGGCACACTCCCGCTTCATCAGGCATTCAACAGTAGGAGTATTACACTTGCGCAGGTCCAGTGTATGCTTGGCACCTCTGTAAACAGAGGTGCCAAGCGTACACTGGACCTGCGCAAGTGTAATACTCCTACTGTTGAATGCCTGATGAAGCGGGAGTGTGCCCGTGAAACGCGTTGCGATACTGTCATTGGAGTATGTAAATAAATTGTATGTTCTTTAATTGACGCATCAAGTCCATTTTTGAGTGGCTGGTCCACCGCCGCCACCCGAATGTTTTAAACTTTTTAGATATTTTTATCCTACTGGCGCCTCTGTACATCGTTTAGTCAAGATTTCCACCCTGGCGCCTCTGTACATCGTTTAGTCAAGATTTCCACCCTGGGTGGAAGGGTGATATACCCTCTTTCTTCCTTCAGAGAGCGACTTCTTAATCCTGAGTGGGGACAGGTTTAATCTCCCCACCTGCCTTTACAGTGGTTACCTGAGCGGTAACCCATGTTTGTGAGTATAATACTTACTTGTCATAATTCATTCCAGCGGGTTCATAACATACTACACCATATTGGGCTCTCGGTTTCTCTCCTTTTTATCATGGGACCTAGAGGTGGTTCCACGGCAGTCCTAAACATTATTTGGAGCAGCAGGACTTGACGTAGGCCATGGGACCTAGAGGTGGTTCCACGGCAGTCCTAAAAATTATTTGTAGCAGCAGGGCTTGTCGTAGGCCATGGGACCTAGAAGTAGTTCCCGTGCAGTCCTAAAAAAAATGTCATCAATAAACTATTGGACTCATTCTGTTGAATCAGTGAGAGGGGCCTTGTAATTGTCACTGATCCATGCCTCATTCATTTTAATGAATGTTAGCATGTCCACATTGTCTGTGGACAGACTGGTCCGTTGCTCGGTGACCACTCCACCTGCAGCGCTAAATACTCGCTCAGAAAGAACACTGGCGGCGGGGCATGCAAGAACCTCCAGTGCATACTGAGCGAGTTCAGGCCAGGTATCCAATTGTTTGGTCCAATATTGCATGGGGTCATCATTAGTCTCCATTTTGTCTGAAGCACTGGCTGACCCCAAGTAATTGTCCACCATACTGACCAGCCGCTGGCGGTGGTGACCACTTTCTCTGCTGGTGGTGCTGCTGCTAGAAGTAGTATCTGGCACTGGCTGGTAAAATGCCTTCAGCATACTCAGCAGGATCACAGATTGGCTACTGCCTACTGGTGCTGCTGCTGGGAGTGGGACCACCAGACCTTTGCTGAGTGTGATGACTACTACTAGGCTTGGTAGATTGGTAGCTTGGGTACAGGTGTAGGAAACGCATCTTCTACCCAACGATGAAGGGCATCCCGGATCTGGCTCATCCTGGCGTCTGCTTGGGAGAGGGGTATGAACTGGCGCATTTTCCACTTGCACCGGGGATCTAAGATGGTGGCCACCCACATGTCGAGCCTTGCTTTTAAAGTTTTAATCCGGGGGTCTTTCTTTAGGCACTGGATCATATGTGCAGCCATGGGGAAGAGATGTCTGCCATGAATCACCTCTTCCTGGCTGTCAAAACTGTCGTCAACATCATGATCCAGCTCCGCATCAAAATCTTCTTCCCACCCCTGGATAATGGGCTCTTCCGCTTCCACAAGCTCTGCCTCCTCATACAGGACTGGAGCATGCCCACTCACTTCTTCACCTGACTGGCCACTGTTCAGTAGGACTTCCTCCCCCCGTTCGAGCAGTTTTTCAAGAGTCTTTTACATGGTGAAGACAAGAGGGAGCACCTCTGATATACTGCAGTGCTCCTCACTGACCACTTTTGTTGCCTGCTCAAATGGCTCGAACACTTTGCACAACTGTCCAATCAGCTGCCATTGGTCCCCAGTAATGTAGTCCAGTGGACCTGTTCTGGTGGAATTTGTCTCAGACAGGTATAGCCTGACCGCCGTGCGCTGCTCCCACAACCTCTCCAGCATGTGTAGTGTGGAGTTCCACCGTGTCGGACAATCTGAAATAAGCCTATGCTGCGGCAGGCTATGGCAGCGCTGCAGCAGTTTCATGGCTGCGGTGGCAGTTGCGGAGCGACGGATGTGGGCTGACACTTTTCACGCTGAGGCCACAGCGTCCTTCAACCCTTCGGAAGTATAAAAGGTAGAAAACCGAGAGCCCAATATAGTGTAGCTTGTATTGGAGGAGTGCGAATGATAATGATGAAACATAAGTATTGTACTTACAAACCAGGGTTACCTCCAAGGTAACCACTGAAAAGGCAGGTGGGGAGACCAAGCCTGTCCCCACTCAGGATTAAGATGTTGCTCTCTGTGGATAGAGGAGAAAAAGAGGGTGTACCACCCTTCCACCAAGGGTGGATTATTGATGTGTAGAGCTGTACAGAGGCGCCAGTAGGATAAAAGTCACTAAAACGTTTAACACGTTCGGGATGCGGTGGTGGACCAGCCAACCCAAAACAGACACAGGTACTGTCGATTCAAGTAATAAATAATTTATTTATATACTCCAAAGACAAGTTGCAACGCATTTCACGGGCAAAATCCCGCTTCCTCAGGCAATAAGCAACTGGAGTAATACACTAAAAAATGACGACAGAGATAAAAAGCAACAATTAGAAGACCGTGTGTGGCGTAACAGTATGACAATAATGTGGTATTGACAACCGTGACTTATACATAAGAGGATCTAATACCGTGACCCTGGAGTTATGAACTATACAATCTGTATTAATAAATAATGTGTAGTGAAGACACCAAATTTATATGTTATCAATACTGGTATGAGGTGGGACAAAGTCTGAAGATCCAAAGTTATATAATTATTTCAATAACCATAAACAATGTATTTATGAGCGATTTTCATGTCAATCTGTAATATCCCAAATATATATACGTGAAACCTTATCCCTATGATAGAAAACTATAGTGCGAAAGGTAAATGTTAATGTTGTATAGGGGGAGAAAAAAAAATTGGAATGAGGGGAGCGGGGGGGGGGGGAGGGGGGGTAATGGGCAGTTAACAGGTAGGAGAGAGGTAATGGTTTCTAACAGGGGGGAGGGAGTGATAGGTAAGGAGTAAAATGGGGTGAGGGTAAAAAATTGTTGGAAAATAGGAAATGGTCACTTACCAGCACAGAGTCCAAAATACGCTTGGCACCTCTGTGCCGGTCAGTTGCAAATGACACAATTTATATAGGGAGTATAATGGAGTGATTAGTGATGTAATAGGGGCGGGGTGATGTGGAGGAGGTGTTTGGCAAGGAGGGAAAATTTGGTGGCCAATGAGGTGGGAGTGGGCGGGGATTGTGCATAAACTCGTGCGGCCATGTTGGTATAGGGAAAAAGGGAAGGTTTGTTAGATAGGAGCTTGCCAGATAGTGTGACTAGCATAAAGTGTGTTCGGAAAATATTTAAAAGGAATGTTATAAAGTCCACTCAATAACACACGTTAAGCTTGTAACTGTGATGAAAAGTTAATCCCATATTGAGGTGGAAATCTTAAAGGGGAACTGAAGAGAGAGGTATATGGAGACTGTCATGTTTATTTCCTTTTAGACAATACCAGTTGCCTGGCAGCCCTGCTGATCCTCTGCCTCTAATACTATTTGCCATAGCCCCTGAACAAGCATGCAGCAGATCAGGTGTTTCAGTGGTTCAGACTTATAAGTCTGATCTGACAAGACTAGCTGCATGCTTGTTTCTGGTTTTAATCAGATACTACTGCAGAGAAATAGACCAGCAGGGCTGCCAGGCAACTGGTATTGATTAAAAGGAAATAAACATGACAGCCTCCATATACCTCTCTCTTCAGTTCCCCTTTAACTATAATCAGCGTAATTCACTGTCAGGGGAAAAAAAAAAAAAAAGGAGAACATTGCTGACCCCTGCTGTTGTAAATAAAACATTGCGCGCAGGGTGTATTACAATACAATAGACAAACAGGATTACAGCAAGAACCAATAAATCTTTATACGGCTTAAATTATTGGTTTTGACCAATTTTAAGCAGAAAATATAAAACCAAGTGTATATTTACAAAATATCATAAACATTAAAAGAACAGTGATGGTCAAGAAAAATTGTATTTATCTCTGTACAGTGCTATGATAAGAAGCAGATAAAAATATATAGTATATAAAAGAGATTGGAACTATGTAAAATTAATAAAATCTTATTAATACAAATGCCAACTTTTTCACATGATATCTCGTGTATATGACCAATATCAATCAGAATATTAATGGACAACCTCTCCAGCATGTGTAGTGTGGAGTTCCACCGTGTCGGACAATCTGAAATAAGCCTATGCTGCGGCAGGCTATGGCAGCGCTGCAGCAGTTTCATGGCCGCGGTGGCAGTTGCGGAGCGACAGATGTGGGCTGACACTTTTCACGCTGAGGCCACAGTGTCCTTCAACCCTTCGGAAGTTAGTAGAAATTTCTGGACTACAAGGTTGAAGACGTGGTCCAAGCAAGGTAAGTGGGTATAGCCACCTAGCAAAATGGCGGCCAGCATGTTGGCACTGTTATCAGACACCACTACACCTGTGTCAAGTCTTCGTGGGGTCAGCCACCGCCGAATCTGACCCTGTAAGGCTGCAAGGATTACAGATCTGGTTTGCCTTTTCTCCTTCATGGATTCCATTTTCAGCAGTGCTTGGCATCGATGGCGCTGCAGACCATTGTAGGAGGAGCGGGACCACTTGCTGGGAGGCTCAGCAATGGCAGACTGGCCTTGGACAGAACAGGTAGCAGAGGGAAGTGGAACAGGCCTTCCCTTAAACCCACGTGGCGGCACCACCAGTTGAGATGCCCCAGATCTTGCACCCTCCTCAACAGCACCATGGAGGGTGACCCAATGGGCGGTAAAAGTCAGATACTTTCCCTGCCCATGCCTGCTGCTCCAGCCATCCATGGTGAAGTGCACCTTGCCACCGACAGCATGATCCCTAGACCGACAGACACACTCCACAATGTGCTGGTGCAGGGCAGGGATAGCATTCCTGGCAAAATAATGGCGGCTGGGGATCCGCCATTGTGGAGCAACACTCTTCATCAGTCTGCGGAAGGGGGCATACTCCACAAACTGGTATGGCAGCAGCTGTTGGCCAACAGCCTTGCCAGGGGTGCATTATTTTTTTACCACAAACGGATCAGTTGCAGGAAGCATCCGCTTCCTCTGCAACATTTCTGGCACAGAGGCCTGATGCTGGAACACTGGTGATTCAACCAACAAGGATGATGAGGAAGTGCTTGCCGGCGAGGTCGGCAGTCCTCTACCAGCCTGGCATGCAGAAGACTTTGAAGTCGAATGGGACTGAGGAGCATGTTGAATAGGGACAGGACTCAGATCACTAGGAAAAAAAGAGGAGGGGCCTGTTGCTGCTGCTTTTACTCCACCCATCTTATTGTAATTTTTTACAACTTCAAACTCCCGTTTGTGGTTGTTGCGCAGATGGCTTAGCAGCCCTGAAGTGCCGTACCCGGTGCCCGATTTGCCTCTGCTCACCGATTTATGACACACACAACAGACTGCCCTGGATTCATCCTCTTCCGCATTAATAAAATACTTCCATGCAGGGGACGTGCGTCCAGCAGTGGTGCGACCTGTTCCAGCACCTTGATGCTCGGCATTGGACTGGTGGCGGGTAATGACAGACGGGGAAGCAGTCTGCTGGCCAACCGTCTGCTCTGTTTGTACAGGCTGCTCACACCTGCTACTGCCTAAACGAACAGGTGGCAAATACGTTTGATCACCCACCTCATCATCATCATCCAAAATATCATCCAGTTCAATGAGTGACTCTTCTGGACCCTCCACCTGGCCACCAAACACCTCTGTAGTTGAGTGGTGTTGGTGATGATGATGTTGACTGGTGACACTGGATGAAGAAAACACAGTGGCCATTTCAGTCACCACAGAACCCACCAGTACAGGACTGTTTGTGGGCTCCTTTTGCTGTCACATAGTGGACGGCTGAGTTTAGACACAGGACTCCTGGCTCACAGTGAAGCAGAGAAGTGAGGGAGGTAAGGGAGGGGGAGGGGAGCACTGGAGAGGGACAGGGGAGACATTTATTGCTGATAAGTTCAGCAGCCAGAGTCCTGCAGATCACAACAAAAGCAAGACTTATCTGCACAGGACCTCCCAGAGCGTCTAGTCTCCTGTCGGCACAGCTGTCCTCCATCTGATCGTAGTGAACTGGCTGCAGCAGCACCTCCTGGCTCCTGCACTACAGATTAATCACATAATAAAAATATCACGGTGGTCAATCAGTAATGAGGGGAAAGAGGTTCTGCAGCAGCCAGTTCGTATTGCTTAGAGAAGAGAGAGAAACACTTCAGTGCATCTCAATTACCCGCCAGGCTAATTTAAAACAAGAAAAAGAGGAGAGCATGCATAATTGGGCAATTAATATTGCTTATAACATATATTTGATGGGGGAAAAGGGTCACAGACCCAACTAAAGCATATACACAAGAAAAAGAAAAAGCAACCCCTCTATATATAAATTATCAATGAGCACTGATTGGACCAGGACACCAGGAAAGTAGAATATATATCTTTATTGAAGCTCCTCCTCCTCCTCTTTCCTTTCTTTTGTAATATTTTTTTTACTTCATTTGTGGAAATATTTTATTTTAATAACACCATAGTTATATTTGTGTTGATGGCATAATAGGTAGGTAGTGGCACATTGCAAGCCACAGCGCCTTTTTCTGTGTACCCTGGCGGTGGTAAAACACAGACATCAGCAGGAGGAGGAAGTAGTTGCAGGCTTGCAGCTATTGTAGTGTGGTAATAGCTGTCGGTAGGAGAGTGGGTGAGCAGGTGGCAGCAGAAAATAGTTCTTCTGTTCTCCCTGGCAGTGGTAGCAGCACACAGACAGCAGGAGCTCAATGCAGCTACAGGAGGAGGAGTAGTGTGTGTCAGGCAGTGTGATGTGACTGACATAATAGGCCCTGGTTCCTAGCGGTGGTACTAGGGCCGTAAATAAACAGCATGAGGTTCCAGACAGCGGTCGTGAAGCCCACATTGGGCTTGATTCACAAAGCGGTGCTAACCTACTTAGCACGTCTAAAGTCTTTAGATGCGCTAACGAGGGTGCTAAGTAGGTTAGCACCAGATTTCTTAATCAGATCGCGCGCTAACTTTGCGCGCGCAAAGTTTTACGCGCGCAAAGTTTTACGCGCGCTAAGTCCCATAGACTTTTATGGGCACTTCACGCGGAGCGCCCTGCGCTCTGTGCAGTACGCGCATAAAGTTTTGCGCGCATAAAGTTTTATGCGCGAAAAGCTTGTTTAGACGTGCTAAGGGGGTTTTCACAGGCGTGCTAACAGTTGGCACCGCTTTGTGAATCAAGCCCCTTGTGTCCAATACACAATTGGGACAGCACAGTTTTCAACCCGGACACCTCTAAAATAATGGCAGTGGAGACACAGACAGCAGGAGGAAATTCAACAGCAGGCAGCGTGAGGAGGTTGAGTGTGTGGCAGACTGGCAGCAGGCAGGAGGGCAGGCAGCGAGACATAATAGGCCCTGGTTCCTAGCGGTGGTTCCAGGGCCGTTAATACACAGCATGAGGTTCCAGACAGCGGTCGTGAAGCCCACATTGTATCCAATACACAATTGGGACAGCACAGTTTTCAACCCGGACACCTCTAAAATATTTTTTTTTTTTTCAAAATAAATAATGCAGGGCAGGCAGCTATTTTTGAGCATAATAGCTGTTGGCACATGGGCAGTAGCACCTTGTAATGTGTTCCCTGGCAGTGGAGACACAAACAGCAGGAAATACAGCAGCAGCAGGTGTAATGTGTGTGCGCCACTTCATGTCCCCCTCTCGCCGACAACAGGGGCCAGGAATTCGCCTTCCACCCAAGCCTGGTTCATTTTGAGAAACGTCAGTCTGTCCACAGACTTGTGAGACAGACGAGATCGCTTCTCAGTGATGACTCCACCGGCTGCACTGAAGCAACGCTCTGACAGTACGCTGGAAGGGGGGCAGGAGAGCACTTCCAGGGCGTACTGCGTAAGCTCGCTCCAGATCGGCAGGTGCTTGACCCAATATTCCATGGGATCAACAGGGGCCATGCTGTCAAGCCCGCTGAAGGACCCCATGAAGTCAGCCTCAATGCGGGTCAAGCGCTGCCTGTGACTGGAGAAGGATGCTGCTGCAGGCACCTCCTCTCAAGTCCTTGGCAGCTCTACACTCATGTAGAGCTCTTGGGTCAGAGAGAGCAGGTCTGTGGTGCACGTGCGCTTGCTGCTGGTGGATGCAGGCACCTGCTGCTGCCTCTGTGCTGGCTAGACAGTGGGGGTGGATGTCTGAGGGAAGGATTCCTCCAAGCGCTCAACAAGGGACAGCTGCAAATCCCTCATTTGTTGCGTACGGTCTCCTCCTGCAGGCAGGAACTGGCTGAGCTTCCCCTTCAGACGTGGGTCCAGCATCATACAGATCCAGATGTCCTCCCTCTTCTTCATCTGGATCACACTTGGGTCCTTGCGCAGGCACCTCAGCATGTGCGCTGCCATTGGGAAGAGTCTGGCCACGTCTGCTGGCACATCATCGGCAGCCCCAGAGCTGACAGTGCTGTCCTCCTCTTCCTCTGCCTCCTCCAGCTCATCCTCTCTCCACCCCGCACCAGTCCAGCTGCGCTCTGCTGCTCCCCCTCATCAGCAGCAAGGTCAGGGACCTCCACCAACTCCAAGCCCTCCTCCTCAGAGGTGGCCTGTGAAGCTGCCTGCAGCTCCTGCTGGTCCAAAGCTGTCGCTCCCTCTTCCACCAGTGCATACAGGGCCCTGTCCAGCACACACACCAAGGGGACCCACTCGCACACCATTGCATGGTCCCTGCTTACCATGTTGGTGGCCTGCAGGAAGGGTGCCAGGACTGAGCACACCTGCTGCATGTGCCCCCAGTCCTCCGTGGAGATGATGGACAGGAGGTTGGTGGCGGCACGCCCAGTTGCAGCGACGGAGGCAACTGTTGCTCACGCAAGGTACTGGCTGACAGCCTGCCTCTGTTCAACCAGACGCTCTAACATCGCCAGGGTGGAGTTCCAGTGAGTTGGAACATCGATCGTGAGCCGGTGCTGTGGCAGGTGCAGCTCCTTCTGCACCTCTTCCAGGCTCGCTACGGCTGCAGGCGAGTGCCGGAAATGCCGTACAACCTTCCTTGCTGCCTCAAGGAGTCGGTCCATCCCCTGGTAGGTCCGCAGGAACTTTTGGACTACCAGGTTCAGGACGTGTGCCAGGCAGGGGATGTGGGTCAGGTCTCCCCTGCTGATTGCAGCAACCAGGTTTTCCCCATTGTCGGACACCACCTTTCCGACTCTGAGGCCTCTGGGGGTCAGCCAATTCCTCTCCTGCTCTCGGAGTTTGGCCAGGACATGGTTCGCCATCAGTTTGGTCTTCCCCAGGCTGACCGATTCCAGCAGCGTTTGGCAGTGGCGGGGCTTCACGTTGCTGCTGAGGCTGGGGGTTTGGGCTGGTGACCCTGCATGGTGGCACCACCCACTGCGTTGTTGGTGCTGCTGCTGCTGTGACAGTGCCCGATGCTGCTCCCCCCTCCTCACCCCCTTCCACCAAGCTGACACAATGCGCGGTGAAGGACAGATAGCGGCCTGTCCCAAACCGGCTGCTCCACGAGTCCATGGTGACGTGGACCCGTTGACCCACCGCGTGCTCCAGCCCTCTCCCGACATTGGCCATCACAGAGCGGTGAAGTGCAGGGATGGCCGTGCGTGCAAAATAATGTCGGCTGGGGATTGGCCAATCGGGGGCTGCACACATCAGGAGCGCACGCATGTCGCTCTCCTCCTGCACAAGGGAATAAGGCAGGAGTTGGGAGCACATGGCCCGTGCCAGCAAGCCGTTCAGCTTACGTACGCGACGGCTGCTGGGAGGCAGAACTCTGACCACCCCCTGGAAGGTGTCGCTGAGCAGGGTCTGGTGACGCCTTTTGCTGGCACGGGAATCAGTGGAGGGAGCAGAGGAGGCCACTGAGGACTGGCTGCCAGAACAGGCCTCAGTGTCAGCGGCAGGAGTTGCAGAGGGAGGAGGAGCAGTGCGTTTCTGACGCACTCCTGCTGGTGCTGTTGGAGGAAGTAGAGGAGGGCGGGTGGCTGCTGCCGACGGCTTCGCAGTGGTGGTGGGTCTGCCACTGCCACTGCCAGCTTCCTTCAACTTCATGAACTCCTCATGCTCATGAAAGTGTTTCCCTGCAAGATGGTTGACCAGAGAGGTGGTGCCAAACGCAGAGGGCTCCTTCCCTCTGCTGAGCTGCTGGCGGCACTGGTTGCAGGTGGCATACATGCACTCCACATATGGCAGGGTGAAAAAATTCCATATTGGGGAGGTAAAGTTGCCCCTTCGGCTGGAAGGTGCTGCTGCCGCTGGTCTCCCTGTGGTGGTTGGGAGGGTGGGTGGGGGGGGGGGGGGGGGTTCTTGGTGCGGCTGGTGGTGGCACTGGCAGAACTCGTCTCCGGATCAGCACGCTGTGTGGCCTGCATACCACGCCCACTTGTGATCCTGCCCATGCCTGCGATGCTGATCCTTCTAGCAAGGCCCACAGACGCATCCTCCTCCTCTTCAGAGCTGATGACATCCCCGCTCCCAGGACCCGGCACCCAGTCTCTGTCCTTCACCCTGTCATCATCATCCTCCCCCTCCACAAACATGTCCTGCTGGGATCCCACAAACTCCCCTTCTGCATGCATGGGCGGATGGACAGTCACCACTGTCTGACTGTCCAAAGCATCATCCCCCAAAGTGCCCATGAGCATTCCTTCCTCCTCCAATTCTGCTGCAACATAACTCCATAACCCCACTGCGCTTGGGGATAAGAAGGTGCTGAGTGACAGGGTGCTGGTGTCGCCCGCTGGGGCTGGAGAACTGCACTCCTCCTCCTCCTCCCCAGGCAGTGCTGGGCGGCTGCTGCTGCTCTTGCGAACAGGAGTGGTGGCGGGGGTGGAGGACTCGGTTCCAGAGCTAATGGTGGCCTGCTCATCCACCATCAGTTCCACCACAGAGTCTGCGTCCTTCTCCTCAATAGGACAGCTACGACCTGGCGGTGGGAGGAACATCTGCGCCACACGCTGCTGCTGCATCTCTGCAGCGTGACTCCCAGCTGTTGGGCGTCCAAGGCGTCCACAGCCAGTGGCTAATGGCGGAATAGCCACTGGTGCAGACGCAGAACTGTGCATGGTGGTGGTGGCGCGGCTGCCTCGCCCATGACCGCCTCTCTTGGCGATGCCCTTGCTGTCCCTGCCCAAACCGTGGCTGCCAGTGCCAGACATCGTATATTTTTAATATTATACAAATGAAAAAAAAGTTATGTATGTAAAGGCGGGTGGGACAAGTGGGGTACTTTAATGGGGTGGGACTGGTGGTGGTGGGTGTGTGAGGTGACGGACAGGTGTACTCTACAGCAGAGATCGGTGTAGCGCTAACGAGAGAGTGCACAGTGCGCACACAAAGACCCTAGCTGACGCTGACTGACGGTGTCCCTATACACAGACTACAGTACAATTCAGCGAATACACAATACAAGTAATATAAACAATAGGACGGGTGTAGCACTAACAAGAGGGTGTGGACAGCGCAGACGTGCACTGCGCACACAAAGACCCTAGCTGATGCTGACTGACGGTGTCCCTATACACAGACTACAGTACAATTCAGCGAATACACAATACAAGTAATATAAACAATAGGACGGGTGTAGCACTATCGAGAGGGTGCGGACAGTGCAGACGTGCACTGCGCACACAAAGACCCTAGCTGACGCTGACTGACGGTGTCCCTATACACAGACTACAGTACAGTATAGTCAGCGAATACACAATACAAGTAATATAAACAATAGGACGGGTGTAGCACTAACGAGAGGGTGCGGACAGCGCAAACGTGCACTGCGCACACAAAGACCCTAGCTGACGCTGACTGACGGTGTCCCTATACACAGACTGCAGTACAATTCAGCGAATACACAATACAAGTAATATAAACAATAGAACGGGTGTAGCACTAACGAGAGGGTGCGGACAGTGCACACGTGCACTGCGCACACAAAGACCCTAGGTAACGCGGTGACGGACGGTCCCTATCCACAGACTAGAGTACACTACAGTACTACTAACTAAACAATAGAAGAATCTAGCTAAATAATAGAACAGGTGTGACTAGATTACAGAGAGCAGATACAGGACAGGTATAGCCGTAAAGCTGGGCCTTGCTAACTACAAAATAGTACAAATCTATCTAACACAGAAGTAGTACAGGAGTAGGACAGGTGAGAGCACAGGTAACTAGAGACTAGAGCACAGAGCAGGGCAGGCTGCCTTGCCTAGGCACAGGGCCTAGCTGCTGGCTGCAGCTGCAGCAGGCAGCTGCAGCAGTGACAGTCTCCCTCCCTAGTCCCTAATCACACAAACTAAACTGCCTAAAATACAATCTATGTACAATACAAAGCAATACAGTTGAATATCAAGTGTTGGAGTGTAAAAACGCTTGGTTTAGAACAATATAAATGCACTTGCACACAGACAAAAAGCATACCTCCCAACTTTTTGAGATGAGAAACTGGGACACTTAAGCCACACCCCCAACCACACCCCCTGACACACCCCTAGTAAAAAAAATAATTTTATATATATATATATATATATATATATATATATATATATATATATATATATATATATATATATCTGACTGGTGGGGAGAAGGGTGAGGGTGCCCATGGCCCTGAGTGTGGAGGTGAAAAAAAGGATCGAGGCGCCAGCCGGCGGCTTTGGTGTGTGGGATGCGGGTCTGGGATAATAGTGTCCCACCCTCCCTCCGAATGTGCCCCCCAGTGTCCCCCTGTATGGAGAGATACGAGTGCAGCAGAGCACTTGTCGGCAGTGTACCAAATAGAGCCAGGCTGACAGATAATATTTATTACAGCAAAAACATTTCTGATTAGGTTGGAGTGCTTGCAATGCAGAGTGAGGTTACAGGCTGCACAATGAACACAGAGCAGTGGGTAAATGGAAATTGATTTTGTGGCTGACAATCCCTCTTTAACCTCCTTGCCGGTTTTCCCGACCTGAGCTCGGGGTAGAAAAAAGCAGCTGCTATCGGTGATCCCGAGCTCAGGTCGGGGTATGCATTGCAGAGCTTTACCTGCAGTTGTGGAGTCCCGCGCGCGATCTCGCTGCGCAGCGGGACTCCAGCCTCTCTCCCCGGCAGTGTGGGGTCTTTCCCTGGCCGCCGGGATCCCCCATGTCCCCGCTATTCTTCCGGGGACCCGGCAGCCAGTTGGAGCAGCGCAGCCGTGGTGGTGGCAGCAGAGCGGTGGTGGCAGCGTGACGTCATCGGGGGCGGGGCTAACATTGAAAACGAACTTCTCTATATTAGAGAAATATAGAGAAGTTTGTTTATATGTATATTAGCGCCATCTTGTGGGCAAAGAGAAAACTGCAGCCCAGGAGCCCAGGAAGGTAATTTTTTTTTAATTTTGCTGCAGATCTCCCTGCCAGAATGATTTTTTTCAGGTTTTAGGGTCTGAAAGAGTGAAAAAAAATTGCACCGCTTTTAGACCCTAAAATCTGGAAAGAATCAGACCGCCAAGGAGGTTAAAGTGAACCTGAGACCATTCACACTGCATTATTTATACTTTTCTGGGGATTTCTCTAGCTCCATGTGGTCGGTTGGCTCCCTTGTCATCCTTCCCGACTGCTGATAGAAAGTCCATTAGCTACCACGAAAGAACAGAGAAGCCAGGTAGGATGGCAAGGGAGCCATGGACCACATGGTGCTAAAGAAAGCCCCAGGTAAATATAAATAATGTAGCTTGTATCATTTCAGGTACAATTTAAGCCTGGCACACATTTTCAATTATGATTTGCCTATCACTGACCAATCATACCACCTTCATGTAGTAGGAGGGTCACGTCCTACTATGAGCAGATTGTGTAGGTAAACTCTCATACTACATGGAGGTGGTAAAATTGGTCAGTGAATAACCAATAAAAACTGAAGGTGTGTACCAGGCAGAAAAGGAGTAATATGAAATGGGGCCTTAGGCAAGATAGCAGTTTTTGCCCACTGCTGATGACCACCTGGCTTTTTTAGGAAGATTTGGTGGGGGCTAGCGTCTGTCAGGCCCCTAGACTCTCTCCAGGCACTAGGTAACTGCCTAGGTTTGCCTTGTGGATGATCTGACTCCGGCACCAGTCTTTAGGGTACACACACACACATCCAATTTTAATTGGCCAATAACTGACCACGAGGGCCGACAGATTTTGAATATTGTGTAGGTAACAGTGGTGCTCAGCAAGATTTCGGATTTCCGAACTACCCAGATAATCCGAACTTTTTCCACTATCCGAACTTTGAATAGCAATTCGGATATTTTTTAAAACCCGAATAGACTATCTGAGCAAACTTGGATTTCCCATCTGAAATCCGAAATCCGGCCGGACAGTTAGTTCAGATATCCGAGCAGAAGCCAAAATCACCTTCAATGGCAAAAATCCCTTTCGAAGGCATCCAGGCCGAGAGAGAGAGAGGAGAGAGAGAGAGATAGAGATAGAGAGAGAGAGAGGGAGAGAGAGAGAGAGAGACCTCGAGACCTCCCAAAGTGTGTGTGTGTGTGTGTGTGTTAACTGGTTACTGGTTATTGCTAGTCAGATTGCTGGTGTGTTTCTTAGCTGCTCTTCATGTTTAGGAAAATGTAATATAACAGGACTGGCCCTGAAATTATAGAGATAGCTGCCCCGCCAAGGTGATTTAGTGACACTTGAGTTGTGGCCTATACATTCGCGTCTAGTGAAAAATGGCGCCCCCTTCTGCCCGATATATGTTTAAAACGATATTTATCGTTTTAAAGGTTAAAATAGTGCAGACCTTTTGAACGAAATTTATCGTTTTAAAACTTTTTTTTTTGTCCTGCCTGAACGATATTTATCGTTTTAACCCCTGCTTTGCTGCCGTTTGGAAAATATCTGCCCACCAGCTTTAATGTTTAATAGCAAAGCCCCCTTAAAAGCTAAAAACACCAAATTTGCAGGGAATGTTAAGAAGAAAATTGTGAACAAGAAGAATTTTTTTTTTCAAAAAGACCTTATGGTTTGAGAAAATCGATTTTGAATATTCTTCTTCTGACAGTGGGAAAATTAAACGCCCGCCGACTTTAGCGGTTAATAGCAAAGCCCCTTTAAATGCCAGAAACACCAAATGTGTAGGGAATGTTAAGAAGAATAGTGGGAACACAAAGAAAAAAATTGTTCAAAAAGACCTTATAGTTTTTGAGAAAATCGATTTTAAATCTTCAAAGAGGAAAATGTATCTATTTAAATCGCGCAATGACATTTCCGTGGAAACAATTCCCGCCGACTTTCGCAGTTAATAGCAAAGTCCCCTTAAATCCTAGCAACACCAAATTTGCAGGATATGTTAAAAAGATACTGGGAAACATTATTTTTAAAAAAAAAAATTGAAATTTTTTTTTTAATTTAAATTTTTAGGATATGTTCAGAGTGTGGGAAATGTTTTGAAAAAAAATGACGTGGGGTCCCCCCTCCCGAGCCTCTGTAACCCCTTGTCCCCCATGCAGGCTGGGATAGCCAGAATGTGGAGCCCTGGCCGACTGGGGCTTCGCACCCTGAGCTATACCAGCCCGCATGGTCCATGGTATGGGGGGGCTCTGGGGGGGAGGGACGGCCAAGCCTCCCCCTCCCTCCCGGAGCCCCTTGTCCAATCCATGGACAAGGGGCTCTTCCCCGCCTCCCTTGCGCCAGGTGGAGGCGGGGGCGACGACTCCCTGGGGGGGGTTCATGGTGGCATCTGGGAGTCCCCTTTAAGAAGGGGACCCCCAGATGCCCACCCCCCTCCCAGGAGAAATGAGTATAGGGGTACAAAGTACCCCTTACCCATTTCCACAAAGGGTTAAATGAAATAAAAACGCAACAACGAGAAAAGTCCTTTAATGTTCTAAATTAACCACAAATACTTACCTGTACCTTTAAGAAAAAAATCCCACGGCAATTAGATCCCACGACAGTATCCTCCATCTTGCGACCTTCTGATGCATCTTGATTGAAGATCTCCGCCGCCCCGACGCCACACACGCCGCCCCCGCCGCACTGCTCTCAGCTATACTAAGCATAGCTGAGAGTGTGTCTATACAGACGCATTACCACTGGCTGCCGCTGCCCTTTCTGCCTCCCACGCCATTATCCTCGGAAAAGGTCCCGCGCTATAATCTGTTATGTCCCACAACGACAGGATCCTCTGTCTTGCGATCTTCAGAAATACTTACCTGTACCTTTGAGAAAAAAATCCCACGTCAATTAGGTCCCACGACAGTATCCTCCATCTTGCGACCTTCTGATACATCTTGATTGAAGATCTCCGCTGCCCCGACGCCACACACGCCGCCCCCGCCGCACTGCTCTCAGCTATACTTAGTATAGCTAAGAGCAAAAAAGCATCATTAAATTTTAGCTCCAATGGTCCCCATTTGTTCCTTAACAGACCAATGGGGATCAGGAGGATCCCCATTGGTCGATAAGGAACCAATGGGGAGCCTTGGAGCCAACGTTTAAAGATGCTTTTTTGCTCTCAGCTATACTAAGTATAGCTGAGAGTGCATCTATATAGACGCATTACCACTGGCTGCCGCTGCTCTCCCTGCCTCTCTCAAACCTGTCACCCTCACCCATGCTGGCACCCATGGGTGCATTGGGTGCCAGCATGGGTGAGGGTGACAGGTGGGGGGAGGCAGGGAGGGCAGCGGCAGCCAGTGGTAATGCGTCTGTATAGACGCACTCTCAGCTATACTTAGTATAGCTGAGAGCAGTGCGGCGGGGGCGGCGTGTGGTGGCGTCGGGGCGGCGGAGATCTTCAATCAAGATGTATCAGAAGGTCGCAAGATAGAGGATACTGTCCTGGGATCTAATTGGCGTGGGATTTTTTTCTTAAAGGTACAGGTAAGTATTTGTGGTTAATTTAGAACATTAAAGGACTTTTCTCGTTGTTGCGTTTTTATTTCATTTAACCCTTTGTGGAAATGGGTAAGGGGTACTTTGTACCCCTATACTCATTTCTCCTGGGAGGGGGGTGGGCATCTGGGGGTCCCCTTCATAAAGGGGACTCCCAGATGCCACCATGAACCCCCCCCAGGGAGTCGTCGCCCCCGCCTCCACCTGGGGCAAGGGAGGCGGGGAAGAGCCCCCTGTCCATGGATTGGACAAGGGGCTCTGGGGGGGAGCAGGGAGGCTTGGCCGCCCCTCCCCCCCAGAGTCCCCCCATACCATGGACCATGCGGGCTGGTATAGCTCAGGGTGCGAAGCCCCAGTCGGCCGGGGCTCCGCATTCTGGCTATCCCAGCCTGCATGGGGGACAAGGGGTTACAGAGGCTCGGGAGGGGGACCCCACATCATTTTTTAAAAAAAAATTTCCCACACTCTGAACATATCCTAAAAATTTAAATTAAAAAAAAAAATTCAATTTTTTTTTTTAAAATAACGTTTCCCAGTATCTTTTTAACATATCCTGCACATTTGGTGTTGCTAGGATTTAAGGGGACTTTGCTATTAACTGCGAAAGTCGGCGGGAACTGTTTCCACGGAAATGTCATTGCGCGATTTAAAAATCGATTTTCTCAAAAACTATAAGGTCTTTTTGAACAATTTTTTTCTTCGTGTTCCCACTATTATTCTTAACATTCCCTACACATTTGGTGTTTCTGGCATTTAAAGGGGCTTTGCTATTAACCGCTAAAGTCGGCGGGCGTTTAATTTTCCCACGGTCAGAAGAAGAATATTCAAAATCGATTTTCTCAAAAACTATAAGGTCTTTTTGAAAAAAAAAATGTTCCTCTTGTTCACAAGGGGCTTTGCTATTAAACATTAAAGCCGGCGGGCAGATATTTTCCAAACCGCAGCAAAGCAGGGGTTAAAACGATAAATATCGTTCAGGCAGGACAAAAAAAAAAGTTTTAAAACGATAAATGTCGTTCAAAAGGTCGGCGCCATTTTTTAACCTTTTAAAACGATAAATATTGTTTGATAATGTAAGTGAATGGGGCGCCATTTTTCACTGACCCGTATATATTCAGGCTATGGTGCTGACTGTTACACAGCATTTTATGGAGAGAATTGATTGAAGTATTGCAGCAGGCATAGTCACTGCTTACCTTGTCTTTTTTTTTTTAAATGTCTCCTCCTCTGCAATTTTCAAAATCCCTGTTCTGTATATTTATCTGTGCATTTTGATTTAAAGGGAAACTGACTTTATAATTTATATAGCATTTTTGCCTGGCAAGTGGCAAAAATATGATGATAATATTTATATAGCACCAAACAAATTATGCAGTGCTGCACAATAAATAAGATTACAAACAATGCTAACAGAGGTGATCAACAACATAATCCAGGTAATAATAAGCAATACTTTGGAGTAGCAGTCCCAATAATACAAGTTCACATTATACTGTGAGTAGCGTGCACAATCAAGTATGATACACAAGGAGAGAGGGCCCTGTCAAAGGCTTCCAATCTAGCCTTCTACAATTTGAATGAATAGGTTTAACTACATTTAGGGCTCGATTCACAAAGCAGTGATAACCCAGTTATCACGCCTAAAAGACTTATCACGCCTAAACTCAGTTTAGGCGTGATAAGTTTAGGCGTGATAAGTTTAGGCGTGATAAGTTTAGATAAGTTTAGATCGCGCGCAAAGTCCTGCGTGCAAAGCAGCTTCATTAAACTCTATGCAACGTTTCGCGCGCACCAGACTTTGCTAGCGCAAAACTTTTGATCAGCTGTGCACTGCGGTGCTAACCCAGTTGGTGCTATAGTTATCACGCCTAAACTTATCACGTCTAAATTGAGTTTAGGTGTGATAAGGGGCTTTTGACCAGCGTGCTAACTGTTAGCACGCTTTGTGAATCAAGCCCTTAGTGTGAACATTTAACAACCTTTTCTCCATTTGTATCTATCTGTCTACAAGGTTACTTTCATGGGAAGCCTAATTTCTTGGTCACTTACCAGTGCTTGCACGCCAGCTGATGAGTATGTGTGTCTGGCAGTGGCGTATCTGATGGGGTGCAGACATGGCACCTGCCATAGGTGCCCTGTCACTCTCACATCCCAGTGGGCACAATTTAGCTGCCCATATCAGATCCCTAAAGGCGCTCCTCTGTCTTATGCCCCACACAGACATCCTACCTCCCTGCTGACTCTCTCCATGACCCACTGACCATCCCATCCATGTAATTTCCTTTCCATGAGTGGCGGCAGTGGGGCGGGCACTGCATCTCTCATAATAGGTGCACTTCCCCTCAGAGTGTGCCTGTTATGAGAGATGCAGCACCTGACCTGTTACAACCACCTTCGGGAAGGAACAGCATGGATGGGCCATGTCTGTCGGTGGCTCAGTGCCACTCGTTTATTGGCCAGCACTGCAGCAGACATCCCCTCCTGCCCTGCGAGTGGCGCATGGTGCCGGGCCACTGGGGTTGATGGGGTGGGAGAAAAGCGATGAGGGAGTGGCACAGTCGGAGAGTCACAGAGCTAAGAGAAGAAAAGGTAATAAAGTTGCAACCAACAAAGAAGAATCACAGGAGGATTTAAATTGTGTGGAAAAAAGAAGTGGCCTGCTGCTGTACAATAGAAATTGTAAACATGTGTGTGATAGTTAAAGGAAATGTTAAGTAAAATGTAATGTGTAGAGATGACCCGAACGGTTCGCCGGCGAACGGTTCCGGCGAACTTCCGGTGGTTCGCGTTCGCCATGTAAGGCGAACTTTTCCGGAAGTTAATTTCGCCCCCATAATGCACCATTAGGGTCAACTTTGACCCTCTACATCACAGTCAGCAGGCACATTGTAGCCAATCAGGCTCCACTCCCTCGTGGAGCCACTCCACTCCCACCCTTATAAAAGGCAGGCACCGCCGGCAATTACATTCACTTGTGTGCCTGCACTAATTAGAGAAGGGACAGCTGCTGTAGACTCTCTCATAGGGAAAGATTAGTTAGGCTCTTGTAGGCTTGTTAGCTTGCTCCTTGCTGATATCTTATTGCTAAAATAGCACCCCACAACAGCTCTTTTGAGAGCTAATCTTGTTCTTGTGATTTTTTTTTCTGTGTCCCATTGACACTAGTGTTGCATAGACAGCCTTGCTAATTCATACTGTATGTGTGCCACTGCTATCCAGGCCCAGCACATTCAGTGACTACCTGTGTGTGTGACAGGTGCACATTGTAATACCTAGTACTGCATATACCTACCTGTTGTGTTCAGTGAACCCACCTCATCACTGCATATACCTACCTGTTGTGTTCAGTGAACCCACCCCATCACTGCATATACCTACCTGTTGTGTTCAGTGAACCCACCTCATCACTGCATATACCTACATGTTGTGTTCAGTGAACCCACCTCATCACTGCATATACCTAACTGTTGTGTTCAGTGCACCCACCTCCGGACGTCACGTCACTACCTCGGGACGTGCATTGCCATGCCTGCTTACTTTCTTGGATGTGTGGTGGTGGCAACTGGCCTAGAGGTCCAGCTTTCAGAGGCGGACAGTGGAGGAACAGCACAGAATGAAAAAGAGGGACTAGGAGGACTTCACTGAGCTGGAAGGTAAGTAAATGACCACATCATATTTCACTTAACATTTCCTGTAAAGGATACCATTATAAGAGTTTTCTTTGACTTATCTGGGGCTTCTTCCAGCGCCCACAATTGTAGTTCCTTTGCTGTCCTTTCGGTCCTCATCCTTGATGCACAGTGCGGCACGGTAAAGTGTTAGCTAAACTGAGCACTACCGCGCTAAACTGAGCACTACCGCTCTTTGCAGGCATACAGTTGATTCTCCTGTGTATCTTGGCTGATATTAATATAGAATTAAGCTGAACGGGGATCAATTTTAGTGCTTGCAATGAGTGATATTTTCCCTAGTTTTGACTCTGGCATCTGGCTTTTAGGGACATAAAGGATAGAGATGGCCCAAACTGTTCACCCGGGGAATAGTTTGCGGCGAACAAGGGATGTTCACATTTGCCCCCTCAGGCGAAAACCTGGCGTGTTCGGCCTGCCCCCTATAATTTATATTGGAGCCAAACTTTGACCCCTTACCCCAGAGTCAGCAGACACATGGCAGCCAATCAGCTATCCCTCCCACCTGGACACCCCCATCAGAAAGCCAGCACAACAGCCTTTTTGCAGTCTGTGTTTGGCTTCTGTGCTAGGCAGATCAGAGAGAGTGTGCTGCTGACAGGGTGAGCATTAGATAGGCCTGTGTTCTGTTTTCTCAGTACACATTCTTTCTGATACCACATTGTCCTGAACAGCTAAGCTATGCCGTTATCATGAGGCCGTGGAGCACCACTGTTTGTGAAGCACTTGTGATATCTTTTTGTCACAGGCAGACAATGACCACTCCTTGTATGATTCCTACATCTTCTTTAAAGTTTGGCATAGGCCTCTTGGTACTGTAGCCTCTCTGATCAGTTTATCCCTTGGTCTTTCATTCAATTCAATTTGGAAAGACACCTTGATTCCGTAGGAGTCCTTTAGGTACCAAACATTTTCTACTTCTTTAGTTTGCTTCTAGGTATTGATAAACCATTTACTGTACATTTGTTTTACAAATATACCCTGACAGCAATTTTATATTTTGACAATGACTTTCACCTTTGGTTTGGAACAGTTGAAATTGGCATGAAACTCATCCTGCTATAGCAGCCGTCCTTTAAAATAGGATGCATCCCAGTGGGGGGGTTTAAGGTTAGCTTTATTCCAAGAAATCCAAACGACCCCTGCGCTCCAATCCTGGTTTTCAAAGATCGTTCAACAAATCTTTATGGCCTTTACGTTTCTAATGCCGGGCTCTGCTCCAAAACTCTGGGGTGTGTACAACTTTAAGACAAAAACAAGAAGCGCTCCATGGTGCATTAACATAAAAACTATTTATTCCGCAATTAAAGATTATACTCACAATGTGTATGTTAAAAGTTCGCTTATCAGTGGTAAGCCTTTCCGCTTAGCTCTCCGGCGGCTATGACACTCACTCTGTGGCCAGCAGCGCGGTCCCGATGGATTCCGTAGCTCGTCTCTGGAGGGGTAGGCGTGGCTTAGTCTAGGCGTGCTTGTAGCGTCATTACGCGTTTCAGCTCTCTGTGCCTTCATCAGCTGACGCTACAAGGTATAGCACGCCCTTTATTTTTGCTTTCCCTGGGGTGTTCAGGATAGTTGCCCTCAGTTTCAGGTTAGTTGTGGGGGGAGGGAGATGTTAGGCACCACCAGGGGCAGGTTAATTGTTAGGCACCACCACCAGGGGAGGGTTATGTGTGCGTGTAGGGGGTGTTTAGGTTACAGTAAAATATCAGTAAATATTACTGGTATATTAGGATATGAATAAAGTAGTAGAATATTGTTAAATACATTTACCAATATTCTACTACTGCTATCCTGCAAAATTTTAAACAGGCACCCTTATCAAATGTACACCGTGGTTAAATGCTTGCTTCCAGATGCGCTACCAAATACTGGTGTGATCAAGGATTTTTTGTTTTAATGCTGAAATAATCAAAATTATTGCATTTGTTTCTAGGTCAAATCGTTTGGAGAAGCTAATTAGTTATACACTAGCCGACCCGCGTCGTAGCATACGCCACATCTTCTATCTATCTGAAGCAAGAAGAATAAAGGTGGGTATACACATCAGACCATAGTCTTTTGAAAATGAAAGATCACAGACCAATCTTATGCTGGATACACACCATGCGTTTTCGCGTTCGATGCGGCCGTCGATTCGCGTCGATTCGTTTATTTCCGAACATTTCCGAACGAATTTCGATGATTTTTAGGCCGAATGCCATGTAAAGTATGGCAAATCGACCTGACGATCCATCGAAGCTTGAATCGGACATGTCGGAAATAATCGAATCGACGCGAATCGACGGCCGCATCGAACGCGAAAACGCATGGTGTGTATCCAGCATTACCCCCTTCATTGTAGTATGAGAGCCATTTCTACACAGTCTATTCTATGGAGCTGAACTCCCCATCAGACAGAAATCTTTGCAAGATGCTGCACACAAAGATGCTGCACACATGCAACAGATCAGTATCTGCAAAAGATCTGTTCCTGCAAAAGATCAGTACCTACAAAATACATTCATAGTCTATATCTGCAGATCTCATACACACCTTGTTTAACGGACAATCATCTGCAGATCAGATCAACCAGGATGGATCTTTGGATCTGCAGATGATTGTGTGATCTGCAGATGAATGTCCGTCAAACAAGGTGTGTATTATGCTGGGCATACATGGTACGTTTTCTACCGTGTAATCGAGCCCCTGGCTCGATTCCCGCTCGTCCCCGCGGGCGGTTGGATGAATTCCCGCTCGTCCCCGCGAGCGTTTTCTTATTTTCCACTCGTTTCTTCTTTTGTCCTACCCGCCGGTATCGAGCGCAGAATCGATCCGGCGGGGTATCGGGCATGTCTGAAATTATCAATCGAGCCATCAGCGGCTCGATTACATGGTAGAAAACATACCGTGTATGCCCAGCATGAGATCTGCAGATATCATAGACTACGAATGCATTTTGCAGAAAATGATTTTTTGCAGGAACAGATCTTTTGCAGATACTGATCTGTTGCATGTGTGCAGCATCTTGCAAAAAAATTTATCTGATGGGGAGTTCAGCTCAATAGAATAGACTATGTAGGTATGGCTCTCATACTACATGGAAGGGGGTAACATTGGTCTGTGATCTTTCATTTTCCAAAGACTTTTATCTGATGTGTGTACCCACCTTTAGGCTTTCCATTAGAAAATGTATGCGTGCTCAAACACCAAGTTTAACCCTAGCAAGTCTGGCTTTCCAAATCTGGCCTAATTGGCTATTTATGAGGCAATGCTCATGCAAATATGCATTTGCTTTCGCATGCCAAACTATGCAGGGTCAAAAAAACCAATACTGCAAAGCGGTCGCCCTGCGGGAATAAGTTCATGCTACATTAGCACTATCCAGGAGCGCCACGGGGAGGATTCCCAATGCCCCCCTTTTTATACAACCGGGAGGACCGCAGGGTCCCAGGCTCTCTCACTGCCTGGGAACCACAGCGGCACCCCGGAGGGGTCAAGTGTGGCCCCCCCCCCCCGCCAAGTGTGGCCAGCGCCAGGGAGAGCCGTCCGCACCCACCTCCCAATATTAAAAACAGGCACTTACCTTAACGTCCATTGCGTTCTGCTACATGCGCATTCATTTTCTCATGGAAAGCATTTTTTGCAGTTTGCATCCTTTGGAGGCAGGTGGTGGATGGCTTGCTCCAGCGGTGTGAGCCCTGGAGTGAGTTGTCTGTGCTTGTCCCCCCCCCCCCCCTCCCCCCGGAGTGTTGTATGTGAGCCAGCCCTGAGTTCTAAAGCTCGGGGTGACCCATGCTTCACTCCTTTCTCATGTGGTGCCCCCAAGTTAATGCGTATGTAGCAGAACACAATGGACGTTAAGGTAAGTGCCTGTTTCTAATATTGGGAGGTGGGTGCAGACGGCTCTCCCGGCGCTGGCCACGCTTGGGGGGGTCGCCTGCACCACCTAGCCTCCCCCTCCGGGGTACCGCTGTGGTTCCCAGGCAGTGAGAGAGCCTGGGACCCGCGGTCCCCCCGGTTGTATAAAAAGGGGGCATTGTGAATCCTCCCTGTGGCGCTCCTGGATAGTGCTAATGTAGCATGTAGCAGTTTCGCATCGAAAATCCCATTTTCATTTTTGGCGAATTTTCACGAAAATCTTCAGAAATATTTGCGTTTTCGACCAGCATCGAAAATTCATTGTATGCGGATGCTTATGCCCTTATGCGGAAAAATGTCCACAATAATCCGCATGGAAATTCAGTCTATGCGGACGTTTATACGTAAAATGTCCGCAATAATGCGCAAGAAACTTCTCTGAATGCAGACGCTAATGCCCTTATGCGGAAAATGTCAGCAATAATACGCAAGTAACGTGAAAATTACTGGCATTAGGCGAAAATTAACGCGAAAAAATTAGATGGAAAATTTGCCTGTCAAAACGAAATTAGACGAAAATTCGGTAAAAATTTGTCGAAACAAATTTTTGCATTTTCGCTCATCACTGGCATGTAGCAGGGCGACCGCTTTGCGGTATTGGTTTTTTGACCCTGCATAGTTTGGCACGCAAAAGCAAATTTATTTGCATGAGTATTGCCTCATGAATAGCCAATTAGGCCAGATTTGCAAAGCCAGACTTGCTAGGGTAGGCCTCTTTACCACGGACAGTTGATAGGCAGTAAAATGCCTCTCAAACTCTCACAACTGCTTACTGCTGCCTGGTAACAGCTTGCTGCTGCCTGGTAACAGCTTGCTGCTGCCTGGTAACTGCTTGCTGCTGCCTGGTAACTGCTTGCTGCTGCCTGGTAACTGCTTGCTGCTGCCTGGTAACTGCTTGCTGCTGCCTGGTAACTGCTTGCTGCTGCCTGGTAACTGCTTGCTGCTGCCTGGTAACTGCTTGCTGCTGCCTGGTAACTGCTTACTGCTGCCTGGTAACTGCTTACTGCTGCCTGGTAACTGCTTGCTGAGCACACAGCTCAACAGTCCGTGGAAAAGAGGCCCTAAACTTGGTGATTGAGCACGCATAAATTTTCTCATGCAAAGTACTTTTTCTTGGATGAGGCACTTAGTCTATTATATGTATAGATTATTGTGTTTACAAGTATTTTTTGAAAGAGGTGGTCTTTTATCCATCTCTTTAATTCTTTCTTTCTCTTTTTTTTTTTTACTTAACTGTTGCTGCTATGTCTTTGCTGTTGTAAGTTTCATTGAGTTCTGTACATACAGCAGGAAAACAATAGTTAGTTTACAAGTTTTCAATTCAGGCTGCAATGGAATAGAATATTTTTTGAAAGGTTTGAGCCTTTTCAATACCCACTGCTTTATGGAGTATATGGTAAAATGGCAATCGTGGTAAAATAGCATGATTTTACCGTGATCACGATTTTACCACAATCACTTTTTTACTACAGTTTTAATGCAAGTCAATAGGACCTTAAAAAAAAAAAAACTCTCAGAAAAAGTGCTTATAGTTAATTTGAGCCCATAGGGCTTGATTCACAAAAGAGTGCTAACTGTTAGCACGGGCGTTTTCGCGTGAATTTTCGCATTGCGCGCGATCACGAATTTTTGCATGAATCGATAACGTTTTCACGCATCAAAAAATCGATAGCGTTTTCACGCGAAAATTTGCGTTTGTGTGCGAAAACGTTATCGATTTGTGCGAAAATTCGCGACCGCAATGCGAAAATTCGCGCGAAGACACCCGTGCTAACAGTTAGCACTCTTGTGAATCAAGCCCATAGTGTTGTTAACTTGGCGTTGCTCTCCAGGACTCCCGAATGCGAATTTACCTGAATTATTCGGGTAAATTTCAGCGTTCCTGAAGTCGAAGCCGAATGCGCCGGACCGGAAGGCAGCCGAATGTGCGCATTTGAATTTGGCCGGATGACGCGTTGGGATCGGCTTCGGGATTCGGGAGTGACGCGGGCCAATCAGAATTCCTCCTGCCGAGTCCCTGGCAACGGTAGCAACCAATCAGAGGAGGGGAGCCTGGCCCTCCCCTCCTCTATATAAGGCGGCGGCCATTTTGCTGAGCTACGCACTTGTGTGACTGAGCTGGTACTGAGAGCATCCCCAGTGCTGTGCTGCGTGTCTGATCAAGTGTATTCTGTGCTAAACCTAGCGTTTTGCTTCCTAAACACCTCCTAAACACATTCATTGTACTGTTATATAGATAGATAATAATTTGATTGTAGTCAGCTAGTGTGTACTGTATACTGTGCTAGGCTAGTGTTAGTCTGTGTGCCGGCTAGGCCTGCTAGCCTAGGGCAGCCTTAGCCTACTACTAGCTTAGGTAGGTTAGGGATTCTAGTTAGTTGTGTACTATAGTAGTTTAGTTAAATTGTACTGCTGCTGTTTGCTGTAGTCTGTTAGTTTATAGCTTCAGTACTGTTAGTTAATACTAGTTAGTTACTGATTGACTGTGTACAGGCCAGCATCCCTTGTTGTCACCATTTGTTACTGTGTGATTTATTACCTTTCTGTAGAAAATTGTTACATTCGCAGGCCAGCATCCCTTGTTGTCACCTGCTGTGACTGTCATTTGCCGGCGCACCCTATTGACTGTGTTTGACCGACCGTAATTGTCACCCACTGTCACACGAGTTAGTACTGTAGAGAACCACCGCCGCCACCACCACCACCACCACCACTACTACTACTACTACTTTCATTTAAAATTCATTTTTTGTTGACACTTACCACCAGTCAGTCACCACCACCACCAGACTTAATTAAAGTTTACACCCTTTCCCGCCATTTTCTACACATTTGTTTTTTTTACTGTATTCGTATATAAGTGCAAAATGACTGGCAGAGGTAGAGGACGAGGCACAACCAGGAGAGGCAGCGCCATTGCAGCAGCCACTGTCAGCAGCAGCAGGTCTGTGACTGGTCCGCCGCCAGCCACTGACCGCAGAGTTGTGGAGGAGGGAGCAGAGGTGCAACAGCAGCGCGTTGCGCCCATCTTTGAGACGGGTCATCGCCCCCGGCCCATTATGGAGAGTCAAGCGCAGGCTGTGGTGGAAATGATGGCGGCGCAGGAAGCCACCGTTTCCAGCCAGGCCTCCAGCACCAGCGAGACCAGTGCCGCCACCACCAGCACTCCGGTCCACAGCAGGCCTCCACCACCGCTTGAGGTCACGGTGACCCCATTGACCAGCCTGCCCTCACTGAGCTCAGTCTTCACCCCAGTGACTGCAGCCGTGTACAGGGATGTTGTGGAGAATTTTGAGCAGGAGATAATGGGGACATCATCAGGCAAGGAGGAGGAGGAGGAGTTGGAGGTGGAGCAGTTTATTGTTGGCGCTGATGAGGAGGGGCGTGATGCAGGGGATTTTGGGCCACTGGATGTGGTTGAGGCGGGCTTAGAGGACATGTTTGGGGATGATGATGACGTGCTGGATCCTTCCTATGTGCCACCACCAGTACCACCAGCACACTTGCTTGAAGGCAGCTCGCCATCGGAGGAGGAGGTGTCTCTGGCGCAGAGGCATGGCAGCAGCAAGGCGACAAGCAAAGGTCGTGGAAGGCAGGAGCCACAGCCTGCTGCTTCAGCCACTACCACCACCCACAGCAAACCTCCAACCAAACCAAAAAAGGCACAAGCCTCCAAGGGCATTAAAAAACCCCAGCCCTCAAGCTCAAAGGGCAGGTTGAAGTCCCCAGTCTGGCGGTTCTTCACTAAGTGCACAGAGGACCCGACCCGTGCAAATTTGCAACAGTTGCAAGGTCAGTCTCAGCAGAGGTCACGATCCCCTCAAGCTAAGTACCTCGTGCCTGTCGACCCACTTACAGACCAGGAATTTTGAGGACTTTTGTGAGTATGAGAAGCTGATGCAAAGTGGCGCAGGCAGTGGTCAGAGCCAGAGAGCCACTGCACCGATTTCAGCAGCAGCAGCAGCAGCAGCAGCATCCCACCCAGCAGCAGCAGCAGGAGCACAGCAGCAGCAACTCACTCCTCCCGCCCGGGCAGCCAGTCCTCAGTGGCCTCATCAGCTCCCTCCACAGTGGCCTCCTCAACCTCCCGCGCAGGCAAACGCCGCCAGACCCTGCTCAGCGAGTCCTTTTCCAGTGTGACCAAGGTGTTGCCTCCCGCTCACAGGTGCATCCGGGTGCTGAACGGGTTGTTTGACCGGGCCATGTGCTCCCAGCTCCTGCCATATTCCTTCGTGCAGGAGGGGAGTGACATGAGAGCGCTGCTGCATTTTGGGATCCAGGAGTGGCAAGTCCCCAGCCGCCACTACTTCTCCCGCACGGCGATCCCAGCACTGCACCAGTTTGCCATGGCGAACGTGGGCCGTGCACTCGATCATGCTGTGAGTGCGCGGATCCACATAACCATGGATTCATGGAGCAGCCGTTTTGGGACAGAACGCTATCTGTCCTTTACGGCACACTGGGTCACCCTGGTGAAAAGCCCGAGCGAGGAAGCAACAGGTCCACCCTTGGGTGCATCAGCAGCAGCAACAGCGGCACCAGTCGCCCACTATGTGGTGCCACCACGCGGGGTCAGGGGAGAAGCAGCAGCTCCTGCCGCCAAGTGACAACGCAACAGCAGCGTGAAGGGCCGCCACTGCCAAGCGCTGCTGGAGATGGTCAGCCTGGAGAAGAACAGTCTGACATCAGCCAACGTGCTCCACTACCTGAGGGAGCAGGAGAAGACGTGGCTGACCCCCAGAGGCCTCTGAGTCGGATTGGTGGTGTCCGACAATGCCGCCAACCTGCTGTCTGCCATCAGCAGGGGACACTTATCCCACATCCCCTGCTTGGCCCATATCCTGAACCTGGTGGTGCAGAAGTTCCTGCGCACCTACCAGGGGATGGAGGAGCTGTTGGAAGCAGGGCGGAAAATTGTGCACACTTTCCGCCGCTCAGCTGCTGCTGCATCAAAGCTGGCAGAGATCCAGCAGCGCGAGGGCCTGCCACCACACCGCCTTGTCATCAATGTGCCAACTCGCTGGAACTCCACCCTGGCGATGTTGGAGCGGCTGGTTGAGCAGAGGAGGGCAGTCAACCGGTACATCGTGGAGGCCACTCTGGAAGGCACCACCAAACTCCAGCTCCTCACCAACGCACAGTGGGGGCAGATGCAGCAGGTCTGCTTGATGTTGGTTCCCTTCCTGCAGGGAACCGACCTGGTGAGCCAGGAGCGGGCATCCATCTGCCAGTGGGTGCCCTTTGTTTGTCTGCTGGACAAGGCACTTGACGATTTGGGGGAGGAGGCCCGGAAGCAGCTGGAACAGCAGCCGCATGCGCAATCCACTGCTGTGCAGGAATTTGAATCCCTGGAGGAGGATGAGGAGGAGTTGAAGGTGCTGGACGTCGCTGCTGAGGGGGAACAGCGGAGCGGAGCAGCAGTGGTGCAAGGGTGGAGAGAGGAGGAAGAGGCTCAGGAGCCAGAGGAGGACGCTGACCCTGATGTCTCTGTGTCACGTACCACCCTGTTCCCCATGGCAGCGCACATCCTGCGTTGCCTGTGCACAGACCCCAGGGTGAAGCAGATGCAAGCGAGGGAGGACGCCTGCATCAGGATGATCCTGGATCCACGGCTGAGGGGGAAGTGGGCTCAGTTTCTGCCTGCTACAGGACGTGAGCAGCGCACAAGCGAGTTGCAGCAGCTCCTTGTTCGGCGACTGGAGGAAGCCTTCCCCCAGGCTTCTACCCCCTCTTTCCCTGTCCAGCCAGCACAGCAGCCAGTGCCTGCGGCCAGCAGCAGCAGCGTCAGGTGCCCAGGAGACATGCTGTCATTGACGCAGGCGCTCTACATCACGGTAGAGCAGCCGAAAGAGGAGGTGCATGCAGCAGCCACCTCCTCTGAAAGCCACAGCCAGCGCATGACCCAGATGGTGGCTGAGTACATGGGGTCCTTCAGTGGGCTTGACACCGGCAGGGTGGACCCCCTGGAGTACTGGGTGGAGCGGTTGAACATCTGGAGTGAGCTGGCGCAGTACGCCCTGGAAGTCCTGTCTTGCCCCCCTTCCAGCGTGCTGTCCGAGAGGTGTTTCAGTGCGGCCGGTGGCGTGGTCACCGAGAAGTGCTCTCGTCTGTCCACAGAGGGAGTGGACAGACTGACATTTTTGAAGATAAACCAGGCCTGGATTGAAGGCACGTTCCTGGCACCTACTGTCGGCAAGAGGAGGACATGAGGTGCCTAGGAATTATTCTTTGACAACATAAACCTTCATTCCCGGGGTCCTGATAATTTGGCCTGGTGTTTCTTCACTTGCTGTGGTAGTAATTCTAGCTACTATGGCCCGTGACATGCCTGCTGCTGCCACACGTCACTCCTCTTCCTGCTGCTGTTGCTGATGTATTTATATATTTATGAATTTACTGATTTAGTTATGAATTTATTTATTTGGGTATTTATTTATGTATTGTATTTATACAGCGCCAACATATTACGAAGCGCTGATTTTCATCCTCCTGCTGTTCACCACACAATGCATGCCTGCTGCTGCCACACGTCACTCCTCTTCCTGCTGCTGTAGTTATCCTGCTGTCTGTGCTCCCACCGCCAGGGTCCACAGAATACATTGCCTGCTGCCATTCACCACTCCTCCTCCTGCTGAGTTTATCCTCCTGCCTGTCTGTGTTCCCACCGCCAGGGTCCACATAATTATGCGCTACTGCCATGCGCCACCACTGAGGTGACTGGGTTGAAAACTGTGCTGTCCCAGTTGTGCATTGGGCACAATGTGGGCTGCACGACTGCTGTCCAGAACCTCCTCCTGCTCTTTGCTGTTTATTTTCAGCCATGGTACCAACGCTAGGAACCATTGGCCTGTGACATTGCCTGCTGTCATACGTCACTACTCCTCCTCCTCCGCCTGCTGCTGCTACAGTTATCCTCCTGCCTGTCTGTGTTCCCACCGCCAGGGTCCACAGAATTATGCGCTGCTGCTATGCGCCACTAGCTATTACGCCACTACAATAGCTATACTGTTGTATAAAAAAAAATTCTGAGGTGTCTGGGTTGAAAACTGTGCTGTCCCAGTTGTGCATTGGGCACAATGTGGGCTGCACGACTGCTGTCCGGAACCTCCTCCTGCTCTTTGCTGTTTATTTTCAGCCATGGTACCAACGCTAGGTACCATTGGCCTGTGACATTGCCTTCTGCCATACATCACTACTCCTCCTCCTCCTCCTGCTGCTGCTACTACAGTTATCCTTGTAACGATCGGTGTCAGCACACAGAGAGAATCTGATTATTGGTGATCTGCAGTATCACCAAAAATACAAATATATACCTGATTATTGATGATCTGCAGAATCACCAATAATCCAAGTATAACTAACCTCTGGACACCTATATAATGTGAGTGTTTGGTGCAACAGTAATGACTGAGTGGGACCACCCGAGGAGCAGGTGGTCCTTGGTAGTATGGGAAATGCTTCCCTCTGGGAAGTGCAGGAACCTTCCAGCAGCCTGAGATATACAAAGGGGTGGAGCCCCAGGCTGGATAGCAGGAAGGATCTGTGGCTGAGTGACACCTGGAAGGTGGGTGTCACCAGCAGGTCTTGAGACTATTCTCTCAATGGAGAGAGATAGCTCTCAAGGTCGGGCAAGCCAGGTCGGCAACACACAGGCAGACAAGGTACAAAGACAGAAGACTGATTCGGTAACCAAAGGCAGGCAGGGTTGGCAACAGGTAATCAGATATGCGTAGGTACCAAATCAGAAAGCAGAGGGATAGTCAGAAATGCAATAGGTCATAACAGATATCAAACAATGCCTAGTCTTGGATGTGAGGTCCGTGGTCTCAACACCCTGGAACTAGTCTGAAGTATAATATGATGGTACACAGTATCCCTAGTCTTGGGTGTGAGGTCCGTGGTCTCGAAACCCTGGAACTAGTCTGAAGTATAACACAATGATAACACAGAATCCCTAGTCTTGGGTGTGAGGTCCGTGGTCTCGACACCCTGGAACTAGTCTGAAGCATAACACAATGATAACACAGAATCCCTAGTCTTGGGTGTGAGGTCCGTGGTCTCGACACCCTGGAACTAGTCTGAAGTATAACACAGAAGTAATCTGGCTCAGTGTGAATTCCCAGGTCCTCCTGGTTCTAACACACTGTAGGATCTGACTAAGGTCTGAGTGCTTCCACGTAAGTGTTCGCAACGGCAGACAACCAGAGACTGACCAGCAGTGACTATATATAGAGCTTTCTCTGAGGTCAGCTGGCCAACTTGGTCAGCTGATCCCTCCTCGTTTGTCATAAAGGTTCTGCCTCTCAGCGCGCGCGCGTATTCCTCAACCTGTGTGAACTAACAGACCCAGCCACACCAGACGCACACTACTACATGCAAACCGCCCCACTGGACGCGGAATCAGCCGCCTCGCCGCCAGTACACGCGCCGGCTTTTCCGCGATCTATTACAATCCTCCTGCCTGTCTGTGTTCCCACCGCCAGGGTCCACAGAATTATGCGCTGCTACCATGCGCCACCACTAGCTATTACGCCACTACAATAGCTATACTGTTGTATAAAAAAAAAAAATTCTGAGGTGTCTGGGTCGAGAACTGTGCTGTCCCAGTTGTGCATTGGGCACAATGTGGGCTGCAGGACTGCTGTCTGGAACCTCCTCCTGCTCTTTGCTGTTTATTTTAAGCCATGGTACCAACGCTAGGTACCATTGGCCTGTGACATTGCCTGCTGCCATACGTCACTACTACTCCTCCTCCTGCTGCTGCTGCTACTACAGTTATCCTCCTGCCTGTCTGTGTTCCCACCGCCAGGGTCCACAGAATTATGCGCTGCTGCCATTACGCCACTACAATAGCTATGCTGGTGTTGAAGATAACATTTTACAACAGTACAGTTCTGTGAAGGAAAAAACAAAGAATGTTGGTGGTGGACATAGTTACATAGTTACATAGTTATTTTGGTTGAAAAAAGACATACGTCCATCGAGTTCAACCAGTATAAAGTACAACACCAGCCTACTCCCTCACATATCCCTGTTGATCCAGAGGAAAAGGACGGTGAAGAAGAAGAAGAATAACCATGTGAAGAAGAAGAAGAAGAAGAAGAAGATGAACCAGGTGAAGAAGAAAAGAACCAGGTGACGAAGAAAAGAACCAGGTGACGAAGAAAAGAACCAGGTGAAGAAGAACCAGATGATGTTGACAAAGAATAAGAAGATGAAGAAGAACCAGGTGAACAAGAAGAAGAGAAGAACCAGGTGAAGAAGAAGAAGAAGAGAAGAACCAGGTAAAGATGAAGAAGAGAAGAACCAGGTGAAGATGAAGAAGAGAAGAACCAGGTGAAGAAGAAGAAGAGACGAACAAGGTGAAGAAGAAGAAGAGAAGAACCAGGTGAAGAAGAAGAAAAGAACCAGGTGAAGAAGAAGAAGAGAAGAACCAGGTGAAGAAGAACCTGATGATGATGATGAAGAAGACGAAGAAGAACCAGGTGAAGAAGAAGATGAAAAAAAACAATTGAAGATGAACCAGGTGAAGAAGAAGAAGAACTTAAAGAACCAGATGCCAGTGAAGAAGAAGATGATGAAGATGATAGTAATGAATGATTGATGACAAGAAACAAAAAGAGGGTAAAACAGAAAAAGAAGATGGTGAAGAAAAAGATGGAGAGGGAAAAAAAAAAAAAGACGATGACGATGAATAAACAAGAGATGCTGAAAAAAAAGTTTTCCATCACTTTTTTTTATATTAGACCTATTTACATGTGATTTCCCTTTAAAAAAAAAAAAAAAACATCCGAATTCGCGAACATGAATTTTTCCCGATTTTTTTTATGCAACCCGAACCGAATTCAAATCCGAACCGAATTCGGCGATCGCATCCGAATCTGAATTTTCCGCGAGCCCAATTTGAATGTACCCGCATCGAATTTTGGTACATTCGAGCAACTCTGCTAGGCAATGAAACTCTCATGCATGTTGGCCTGCAGGAAATTCCCATGTGTAAAGAACCTGAGTGCATAGAGGAAGGATGGCTTTCTTTTCTATATGATGACTGGTGATATTAGTTGCTTTATATGAATTTGTCATTACAAACCTCTTATATATTATACATAGACCTCTGACAAAAAAGGCTATTTATACACTCCTGCCAATCATTTTTGTATAAGATCACTAATAGATCTGTTTTGTCAGCCAGCAGCCCCTTTTGATTCATAGGGAGCTTAGTAGACCCTGCTTTGTTCAGCCTATTTGGAAGTTTGAATCATCACTGTGAAGCTGTCACTATTAGCGATGCTTTTAAAGAGCTGGTTTTGACTGAGTGGTTTCGATTATTTATGACTTCATGTGCTTTCAATTTGACCATAATAAAAATTATGAATTGACTCGCCAAGTTGCTGTTTTGAATGAAATTGGATTATGAGTCGGAATTCCACGTTATATCCATAATTATGAGTCAGAATTATGATTATACAGTACGTATAATTAGTGGTTAATGGCAATTATCAAAGCCTCCATACGTGTTAGAAACACCACATTTACAGGGTATGTTAAGGTGGACAGGGAAAAGAAGAGAAAAAAAAATGAAAAAGACCTTGTAGTTTTTGAGATAATTGTTGTTAAAGTTAGAGGTAAAATGTTGCCATTTAAATTCGGTAAAATGACAGATAATGTATCAACATGTATATAAATGTATTTGTTTTCTTATGTTCAGAGTGTAGGAAATGACATGAGGTCCCTCCTGCCGAGCCTCTTCAACCACTTGTTCCCCATGCAGACTTGGATAGACAGAATGAGGAGCCCGGCCGCTTGGGGCTTTGCACCCTGTGCTTTATCAGCCCGCATAGTCCATGGTATGGGTGGGCTCTGGAGGAGAGGGGAGGCCAAACTCCCTTTTCTAATCCATGGACTTTTGAATCAGGATGATACCATTTATTGGCTAACTTAGAGATGGATAAACAGTGAGCTTTCGACTTATAAAAAGCCTTCGTCTGACTGGTTCCTGACCAAAACTGAAAAACACAGCTTATATACACTGACATACAGAGGAGAAACATTCTTTAGCAAACATAAATGTAATTAGATGCCTTAACTGTTACTGAGGAGGCTTTCCCAGGCATCCTATCTAAATTGATAAGATCAATAGAATCCTCAACATGACATAAAGCAGACTCTGGTGATGGGGAGACATCGTAAATTCCGAGTTCAAATGGTAACTGGCCTGGTTACATGCACCATTAATTCTAAGCTGTCACGGACGGTTGCGGGGCCACAGGCGCGTCCTGGAACCGCCCGTGAAGAAAAAGTGATCGCACTCGATCCCCTGCATCGATTGTGCTTCAGATCAATTGAATCTGGATTGATTGTGTAGTCTCCCTCTGCCTAGGAGTAGCTGGGGGATTTGTCTTAGCTGAGTAAGAGCCTGGGGGGAGGTGTTAATTAGCTTGGACATATTTCCTGTGGAAGGCAGAATAACATGGAGGCATGAATTCCCTTTTCTGTTCTGGGAAGCAGGTGACACCTAGATGTTAATTAGCCTGAGCCTTTCATAACTTGGAGAGCCAGGAAGATAATCCCAGCAGGGGGCTATTCAAAACCTGCTCCCACTCCAGACTCAACGGCACCGATCACGGGCCATAAGAAAGCATGGGTGGTAGGATTTCCTGTCGGTATACGAAAACCGTATATCGCACAGCTATGATATTCATATAGTCTTGTTCGGTAAAATCTGGCCATCGGGTTGATATGAAATTCATTGTGATGGCACATCCGGGTATTGAGATATGAATCTTCTCAGGAGCCTGACCCGCTGGCTTAGCCATGTCTGATGTCATATTAATCTGTATTTTCCAACAAGTATGAATCTCTTACCCCCCTAAATATAACGTGTATGGTTCAGGAGTTACAGCAATTCATAAGTTTAGCTGTAAAATCTCTCAGAGGGAATGAACTGTCATTTGTTGGTAACTCAGAGGGGGCCGGAATTGCCACACCCCCAAACCAGCTTCATCAAAAGCACAGAGCCAGCAGGCGGGCTTGAGTCCTCCAAATTACACCTTCCTGAGAGCACATTGCCAGCCAGAGGACACATGGTTGGCGGCCATCTTGTCTAAGCTGAAACAAAGGACACATGGCTAGTGGCCATCTTGATTGGCCATCTTCTGTAACCTGGAACAGAGAAGTCTGCTGAACTTGAAACCAAGGACTTGATGATTTTCCCACAAAAGGACATATTTCCACAAACCCTAAGTATTTTCTCCCTTTTATTTTTCATGCTGGCTATTACTGTTTGAATAATTGTTGATTTTAATAATTGTCTGTATATATTAATTATTTATTCTGCCTGTGAATAAAAGACTTTATCAAAGTCATTCACTTTTCCGCTACCCTGCTTTTCAGCACGCACAGAACTGAACTCAGATCTCTGAAGAGACGCTACTATTGGTTGTCGTTGGCTAGACAGAATAGAGTGTGTTTAACCGTTTTTATTCGCAGGACTAGTCAGTCAGCGGGCTCCTCGGGCCCATGGTAACCGAGGTGGTGGCAGTTATACCCTTAATTAGTGTGTATTTTTGTAATTACCGTACCTCAGAGGCTCCCTTCTGGTTTGTCTGCGGCGAATTCCCAACGGTTCCTGCGCATTGACTGCGACCAGAGTTCGCACGATCCGTGCGCTGGCACCGTTTAGAAGGCCATTTGCGGTCAGCCACCGAGGGCTCCTGTGACATAAGCTAATGAGAATTGTGGCATTAAAAGCCAGCACATGAAAAAAAAATAAAATGAATAGTGACAGTGAATACCATCTTACACAGCATATGGCACAAAAATGAATGAAAAGATAGAAAAATTAAAATTAAAAGAATTGTGGCATTTAAAACCCATCGTACCAGCACAAGAAGTTAGAGTCCTTGTTTAAACCATCTTCTACAGTTTTGAACCAATGTATAAACTTAGTTTCTTGTGTTAGTCTCATGTTTCCCGATTTGAAGCCAACCAATAATACAGTGACTAGAAAATCGCTTAAACTGTGTCCAGGTAAACAAAAATGTGTTGGTATTGGGAGATCAGTTTATTTTGTAATATCCTTTTTCCTGCTCTTAATAGTAGATCTGTGGTGTGTCATGCGATCACGCAGTGGTTGACTTGTTTCTCCCACATAAATTCCTTTGGGGCATTTTGCACACACGATCACGTACACCACATTAGATGAGTCGCAGGAAAAGGTGCCTTGTACTTTGTATTCCTGTTGTGTACCTGGTATTAGTATCCTGTCAGTGGAATGGATGTGTTTACAGGTCCCACACGTTTTCCCTCGGCAGGGGAATGTTCCATTCTGTTCTTGCCTATTTAAGGCACTCCTCACTATCATCTGCTTAAGATTGGGTGGCTGTCGGAACGCTAGGAGGGGAGGTTCAGGGAATATCTTTTTCAGTCTCTGATCCTTGTGTAGAACAGGATGAAGTTCTTTTGCAATCTTTAAGATTTTCAGGCGTGGGTTGTAGGTGACTACCAGTGGGACACAGTTCTCTTCCTGGCTCTGCTTGTACTCCAGGAGCTGAGTCCTAGGGATGTTGTTAGCTTTCTTGATTTGGGTCTCAGCCATTAGAGGATTGTATCCCTGTTTTATGAAATTCTTCTTCAGGTAATCCAGGTGTTTGTCTTTGTCATCCTTGTCAGAACAGATCTGATTGCATCTTATTGCCTGGCTGTAAATTATGGAATTCTTTATATGTTTGAGGTGGAAACTGTCATACCTGAGGTATGTGGGACGATCCGTCGTTTTGCGGTACATGGACGTTTGTAAGCTGTTCTCTCTGATGTATATGGTGGTGTCAAGAAAGTTAATCTCCCTGTGAGAGTAGCTCAATTTCAGTTTGATTGTGAGATGGAAGGCATTGAAGTTCCTGTGAAATTGGATAAAATCCTCCTCACTTGCAGACCAGATGATTAAGATGTCGTCGTCGTCGATAAAACGGAAGTAGGCCATGGGTTTTATATGACAAGTATTCAGGTATTCTTCTTCAATCTTTGCCATGAAGAGATTTGCGTACTGCGGTGCAAACCGTGAGCCCATTGCCACTCCCATTTGCTGTAAATAGAGGTCCTCCCCAAAAGTGAAATAATTGTGGGTGAGAACGAATCTCATCAGTCCAGCAATTGAGTTTATAGGTGTGCCCAAACCTTGAAGATATTTGCGACAGGCCGCAATACCATCATTGTGGGGAATGTTGGTGTACAGAGACTCTACATCCATAGTGGCAAGAATGGTGCCTCCAGGCACTGGGCCAATGGCTGCCAGTTGGTTCAGGAGGTGTGTAGTATCCTGTATGTAGCTGGGTCTTTTTCAGACTAGAGGCTTCAAAATGTTTTCCAACCACCCTGAGATATTCTCTGTGAGAGTTCCATTCCCTGAGATTATGGGCCTGCCTGGGTTCCCCTCTTTGTGGACTTTGGGAAGCATGTAAAAGCAGGCGGTTCTCGGCTTTTCCGGGATAAGAGTCTGTACATGAAGCCTGGTGTTTACGGGCAATTTCTTTACCATCCTATTGAGTGCCATCATGTACCTTTTTGTTGGGTCCCCCTGTAATTTGGCATAGTGCATGGTGTTAGACAACTGTCTTTGTGCCTCCTGGATATAGTCGCTGGTGTTCATGATGACTATGGCACCCCCTTTATCCGCTGGTTTAATAATAATGTCCTTATTCTCCTTAAGGGATGTGATAGCTTGTTGCTCTTGCAATGTTATGTTATGAGCCAGTGTTTTTCTTTTATTCAGAACCCTGTCAGAGATTTGGCGTCTAAATTTGTTGATGTACTTGTCCAGGGTGGGATTTTTTCCAGCTACAGTGGTCCATCCGCGTTTTTTTGTGGATCTGGTGTGTGTTGGCTCATTATCAGTAGTGTTGCAAGATTCCTTGTCATAGTAGTGTTCCTTGAGACGAAGCTTCCTGAAGAATTGTTCCATATCACCACAGAGTGCAATCTTGTCTATGGGCTTTGCAGGGCAAAATGACAGGACTTTAGACAGTACTGCCATTTCAGCTTCAGTGGCCTGATAAGAGGAAAGGTTAATGACACCTGTGGGTTGCTCTTTCTCTGCTGCTGCGGTATCCAGGTGTCCACTCTTTATTCTGAGACTCTGAAGTTTTTTCTTCTTGTTTTTAATTAAGATCCTCTGCAATTTCCTATAAAAGGTCTGTAGCTGTTCCCATGCTCCTGTGGGGTCATCAGTTAAAGATGATTTCAGACTTTGTATATGGTCCTTCACAATCCTCTTCATGTTATAGCAGATTTTTATTAGGTTGTTTCGTACTCTCTCTGAGCTCCTCCTGCAGATTTGTTCTGCAAACCTGCTATTGTATGTATGCAGGGTGGGATTCTCTATCCTCAGTCCTTGTGGTACAAGGTTCTCCTTTTTGCATGTAGTCAAGAAAAAGATGTCGCTGTCCAGCTGTGCAAGTTTCTTTAGGTCTTTTTTCAGTTCCAGGAATGTGCGGTACATTGCGGTATCTTTCAGCATAGTAGAAGCAGTAAAGTGTTGTACCGTGTTAGCCATGAGTAAAAGCAAGAAGTTTTGAATCAGGATGATACCATTTATTGGCTAACTTAGAGATGGATAAACAGTGAGCTTTTGACTTATAAAAAGCCTTCGTCGGACTGGTTCCTGACCAAAACTGAAAAACACAGCTTATATACACTGACACAGAGGAGAAACATTCTTTAGCAAACATAAATGTAATTAGATGCCTTAACTGTTACTGAGGAGGCTTTCCCAGGCATCCTATCTAAATTGATAAGATCAATAGAATCCTCAACATGACATAAAGCAGACTCTGGTGATGGGGAGACATCGTAAATTCCGAGTTCAAATGGTAACTGGCCTGGCTACATGCACCATTAATTCTAAGCTAAAGAGAATTGTGGCATTAAAAGTCAGCACATGAAAAAAAAAAAAATGAATAGTGACAGTGAATACCATCTTACACAGCATATGGCACAAAAATGAATCCATGGACAAGGGAATCTCCTGGGGCACCGGAGGTGGGGGCGACAATGCCCGTGTGTGTGTGGGGGGGGGTTCATGCCAGCCTCCACCCCAGAAGAAATGAGTACTGTGTACCCATTTCCACAAAGGGTTAAATAAATAAAAACATAACCATGAGAAAAGTTCTTTAATATCCTTAACCAGTTCACCCCCAAGGGTTTTTACCCTAACGGACCAGAGCAATTTTCACCTGTCAGTGCTCCTCCCTTTTATTCCCTAATAACTTTATTACTACTTATCACAAGAAAATGATCTATACCTCATTTTTTTCGCCACCAATTAGGCTTTCTGTGGGTAATACATTTTTCTAAAAAATTTTTTATTCTAAATACGTTTTAATGGGAAAAATACAAAAATAATAGAAAAAAATCATTTCTTCTCAGTTTTCAGCCATTATAGTTTAAAATTAAACATTCTCTTTTGGGAAAAAACCAACACATTTTATTTACCCAGTTGTCCCGATTATTAAACAGTTTAAATTATGTCCCTATCACAATGTACGGCGACAATATATTATTTTGAAGTATAGGTGTTATTTTTCTGGGTTTTTTTTATTTTTTTTGTTCTGGCCATAATTACAAGCCACTATGTAATAAATTAAAATTAATTTTCCCTAATAAAATATAGATTAAAAAAGCTGAGTCCCTAAGGCAACTATTTATTGATTTATTTTAAGCTTATTTTTTCTTTTTACAAGTGTTTTTTTTTTGGGAGGGGGGGGGGGGGGGAGGGTTGGAAGTGTAATTTTATTAATTGTATATTATTAATGTATGTGTATGTACCTGTATATGTATGTGTTTGTGTGTGTAATATACTTTTTGGCCACAAGATGGCGCTAGTGAAAACTCCGGTTATAGGAAGTAATTACTTTTTTTTTTTTTTTTTTTACACTTTATTTAACTGTAACAGTTTCCTGTTTTGTGAATGGAGGTGGGCGCTGTTCGCGGTCACGTCCATTCACTCCAGGCATTGCGATTGGGTAGAGGACCGCTCGGTCCTTTTCCCCAATCACTAAACACGGGATCCTGACGGAAACGGCGGTGGTAGCGGTGCGCACACGTGCGGAGCGGCGGCGGGATCGCGCGACGTATTAAAACGTCATGTTGCCGTTAATAGACTAAAGCATGCCGTTTTAATACGTATGCTTGTAGGTAAAATGGTTAATTAACAATAAATACTTACCTTTAAAAAATGTTATTACAACAATATCCTCCAAATTAGTCTCACTCCAATATTCTCTAGATACCTTGGTTGAAGATCTCTGCACACACCACCACTCCCCCATGCAGTTCTAGCTATACTAAGTAAAGCTAGAGCCAAAGCATCTTTAAATTTGGCTCCAAGGTTTCCCATTGGTCTGTTAACAGACCAATGCGAATCCCCCACCTGCCACCATGAAACCCCCCATGGCGTTGTCGCCCCCAGTTCCTCCTGAGGCATGAGAACCAGGGAAGAGCCCCTAGTCCATGGATTGGACAAGGGCTCTGGGGGAAAGGGGGAGTTTGGCTGCCTCTCTCCTCCATAGCCCACTCAGGGAGCGAAGCCCCGCGCGGCCGGGGCTCTGCATTCTGGCTATCCCAGCCTGCATGGGAGACAAGAGATTAAAGAAGCTCAGGAGGGGGGACCCCACTACATTTTTTTTCCACACTTTGAACATAAAAAAAAATGTATTATACAAAATGCATTTCCTTAGTTATGATTATGGCTCACAATTACAGCTTGTAATCTGGAATTACGGGCCGTATGCGGATGCAATTATGGATGCATTCCAAATCGCCATCCGTAATTGCAGCAGATCACAAATATGATATTGAGGTTGTAATTGCAGATATCGGCCCATAATTATGGCAGAGCCATACTTATGAGGTCGTAATGAGCATCCATAGTCACAATCACTTGGACATTGCCTGCATGAAACATGCATGTGTGTGGTTTTTTTTTTAGGTCAGTGCCCCCTAATAAAGCATTCTGGTGCTAAGAATGTTGGAAATGCTGCCACTGTTTCTTTCACTAGATAGAACTTTTTTTTTTTTCTCATTGTTAAGTTCATGTAATTAACTAAATTTCATTCCAGTAGCATTTTTTTCTGCATACAACCAGTTAATGAGATGGTCATTTTTAATGAGAGGCCAGAGGAGAATGCAAGGCTGATTTGAGCTGTTAGAAAGGCTACAGTAATTCAGGTAATTATTCCGTACAACTGTGGTGTACAGAAGAAGAAGGATCTTCTTAAGGATGCTCAGCATGATGATCCATGTCAGGTTCCACTTCTGTCAGCTAAAAACAGGAATCTGAGGTCAAAATGAGCACATGCTCACCAAAGCTGTGCAGTTGAAAACTGGAAAAACATTGTTTGGTTTGATGAATCTTGATTTCTGCAGAGGCAGACAGATGGTAGGGTCAGAAATTGATGTCAACAGCATGCTCCATGGGCTTTATGTCAGCAGTCCTGGCTGCTGGTTGTTTGGGATGTGGTAGAACAGGAGATTCAGAGCATGGATTTGTAATTGCAAAACGGAAGTGACCGCAGGTAGTCAACAGGCATGCTCAGATGTACAAAAATTTGGTTCGGGTACATTTGAATTCGAGTCCGCATGAGATTCGAATTTGAATTCGCCTTCGACCACGAAATTCAGTTTGGATTCGGTTCGGGTGTCGGGCTCAAAATTCAGTAACAAATTTGTGTTCGGAAATTCAGAGAATTTTTTTTTTTTTACAGGGAAATCACATTGAAATAGATGTAATTAAGAAAATAAAACAAAAAAGTGATGTGTGGCACTGGCAGCAGGCAATGTATTGTGTGGACCCTGGCGGTGGGACCACTGACAGCAGGAGGATAAATACGGCAGCAGTAGGAGAAGTGACGTTTGTGGCACTGGCAGCAGGGAATGTATTGTGTGGACCCTGGCGGTGGGACCACTGACAGCAGGAGGATAAATACAGCAGCAGTAGGAGGAGTGACGTGTGGCACTGGCAGCAGGCAATGCATTGTGTGGACCCTGGTGGTGGGACCACTGACAGCAGGAGGATAAATACAGCAGCAGGAAGATAAATACAGCAGCAGTAGGAGGAGTGACGTGTGGCACTGGCAGCAGGCAATGCATTGTGTGGACCCTAGCGGTGGGACCACTGACAGCAGGAGGATGAAAATGAGCGTGGCGTAATATGTTGCCGCTTTATACATACATAAATCAATTCACAAATTTATAAATAAATAAATGCAGCAGGCCAGCAGCAGCAGGAGGAGTCACGTAGAAATACAATATGTACATAAATAAATTCATAAATAAATAAATAAATGCAGCAGGCCAGCAGCAGCAGGAGGAGTCACATAGAAATACAATAAATACATAAATGCATAAATAAATAAATGCAGCAGGCCAATAGGAGGAGGAGGAGTTGTCACATATGGCAGCAGGCAATGTATTGTAATTCCCAGGCAGGCACCTCATGTCCTCCTCTCGCCGAGAACAGGTGCCAGGAACGTGCCTTCTATCCAGGCCTGGTTAATCTTCAAAGATGTCAGTCTGTCCACGCCCTCTGTGGACAGACGAGAGCGCTTCTCGGTGACCACGCCACTGGCGCACTCAAGCACCTCGCAGACAGCATGCTGGAAGGGGGGCAAGACAATACCTCCAGGGTGTACTGCACAAGCTCCCTCCAGATGTGCAAGCGCTCCACCCAGTACTCCATGGGGTCCACAGGCTCCTCGCTGCCGGTGTCAAGGCCACTGAAGGACCCCATGTAGTCGTCCACCATCCGGATCATGCGCTGGCTGTGACTCTGAGATACAAAAGTGACATGAATGTCTGATTGATTGATAAGAGATTACTGTTCACGGTATATATGTTAGCTTCTTTTATAAGTACTGGATGTTCGATGATAGTTCATTACAACACTGGCAGTTATAATTCAAAAGAACACATTTGTTCATTCTCATCAAAAGCTGGCTATGAGATATTTCTAATCATTACACTCTCTTGGAGGATTGACCATGAGAGTGGTGCTATCTACAATGAGAACCATAATATTTTCATGGAAGACTGGCCATGAGAATGTTTGCTATCTACAAGACTAGTCAAAATATGAGATGATGTGCAGAGTTCTCACATAAACAAAAATAATCAGCCGTGTTCTATGACGTTTCTAAAGCACATTGTGATCACGCAGTCATGTGCCTTGTCTGCACAGGCACAATGATATAAGGACATGGTGATCACGCACCCTTATATGCACAGGTGCATGAACGAAACATGTTCTGCGCCTGCACAGACATTGAATTCTGTCTATATAAAGGAGGGAAAATGCTTTCGAGTTGGGGGGCTTTCAAGGACAAGCAGACATGCCGTCTGTTGGTGTAGCCAAGTATTTCCCCTCCGAGGTCGCTGAGGTCCCCCGATCTTCTCTGGGTGATGCTGCAATACTTCGTAAGAAATAATATTGATGTTCACTAATTACTCAAATACAATGTAACTATGATTCTGCAAGCCTAGATAATTATTATAACAGGATTGTAGCTCAATAAATATTATTATTGAATTTTTTCCTCATGTTTTGCTGCAATTCATTTTACCCACTACGGTGGGTAAGCAAAGTTAGAGGGTTTAAAAACCCTTCCCGTGAGGCAAAACAGACTCTCAGCAAAGGTGGCTGCTGCACGCACCTCCTCTCTCGGCTGCTGTACCTTCATGTAGAATGCCTGCGTCAATGACAGCAGGCACCGGCTGCTGTGCTAGCTGCTGGACAGAGGGGGTGGAAGGCGGGGGGAAGGCTTCCTCCAGTCGCCAAACAAGGATCTCCTGCAACTCCCTTGCTTGCTGCTCATGGTCTCTGGCAGGCAGAAACTGATCCCACCTCCCCCTTAGCTGTGGGTCCAGGATCATGCTGATGCAGGTTTGCTCCCTCGCATGCATCCGCTTGACCCTGGGGTCTGTGCGCAGGCAGCACAGCATGTGCGCTGCCATGTGGAACAGGGTGGACCATCCAACAGAGACATCAGGGTCAGCGTCCTCCTCTTGCCCCTGAGCTTCTTCCTCCTCTCTCCACCCTCGCACCACTGCTGCTGCACTCCGATGTTCCCCCCCAGCAGCAACGTCCAGCACCTTCAACTCCTCCTCATCCTCCTCCAGGCACTCAAATACCTGCGGAGCAGTGGACTGTGCAGGCGGCTGCTGTTCCAGCTGCTTCAGGGCCTCCTCTCCCAAATCCACCAAATTGCCAAGTGCCCTGTCCAGCAGACAAACAAAGGGCACCCACTGGCAGAGAGATGCCCGTTGTTCACTCACCAGGTTGGTTCCTTGCAGAAAGGGAGCCAACACCAAGCAGACCTGCTGCATCTGCCCCCATTGTGCGTTGGTGAGGAGCTGGAGTTTGGTGGTGCTGCTGCCGGTGCCGGCGACAGTGGCATCATAGATGTACCGTTTGACAGCCCTCCTTTGCTCAACCAGCCGCTCCAACATCGCCAGGGTGGAGTTCCAGCGAGTTTGCACATCTATGATGAGGCGGTGTCGTGGCAGGCCCTCCAGCTGCTGGATGCCTGCCAGTTTGGCTGCGGCAGCTGCTGATTTGCGTAAAGCACATACAATCTTCCGCGCCGCTTCTAACAGCTCCTTCATCCCCTGGTAGGTGCGCATGAACTTTTGCACCACCAGGTTCAGGACGTGGGCCAAGCAAGGGACGTGGAGCAAGTCTCCTCTGCTGATGGCAGCCAGCAGGTTGGCGGCATTGTCGGACACCACCAATCCCACAGTGAGGCCTCTGGGGGACCCCGCATAGTGGGCGACTTGTGCCACTGCTGCGCCCGAGGGTGGACCTGCTGCATCCTCACTCGGGCTTTCCACCAGGCTGACCCAGTGGGCCGTAAAGGACAGATAGCGCTCTATCCCAAATTGGCTGCTCCATGAATTTATGGTTATGTGGATCCGCGCACTCACAGCGTGATCAAGCGCACGGCCCACGTTCGCCATGGCAGAGCGGTGCAGTGCTGTGATCGCCCTGCGGGAGAAATAGTGGCGGCTGGGGACTTGCCACTCCTGGATCCCAACCTGCAGCAGCGCTCTGATGTCACTCCCCTCCTGCACAAAGGAATATGGCAGGAGCGGGGAGCACATGGCCCGTGCAAGCAACCCGTTCAGCAACCGGATGCGCCTGTGGGCTGGAGGCAACACCTTGGTCACACCGGGGAATGCTTCGCTGAGCAGGGTCTGGCGGCCTGCATGGGAGGATGAGGAGGCCACTGTGGAGGGAGCTGATGAGGCCACTGAGGACTGGCTGCCCGGGGGGGGGGGGGGGGGCTGGGAGTGAGTTGCTGCTGTGCTGCTGCTGCTGGATGGGCAGGAGGATCGGATGATGCTGCTGCTGCTGCAGCTGAAATCTGTGCAGTGGCTGTCTGGCTCTGACCACTGCCTGCACCACTTTGCATCAGCTTCTCCAACTCACTAAAGTCCTCAAAATGTCTGCTCTGTAAGTGGGTCTGCAGGCACGAGGTACCCAACTTGAGCAGATCGCGACCTCTGCTGAGACTGTCACCGCAACTGTGCAAATTGCGCGTGTCGCGTCCACTGTGCACTTGGTGAAGTACCGCCAGACTGGGGACTTCAACCTGCTCTTTGAGCTTGAGGGCTGGGGTTTTTGGGTGCCCTTGGAGGATTGTGCCTTTTTTGTTTTAGTTGGAGGTTTGCTGCGGGTGGTGGTAGCGACTGAAGCAGCAGGCTGTGGCTCCTGCCTTCCACGCCCTGTGCTGGCTGCCTTGCTGCTGCTGTGCCTCTGTGCCAGAGACGCCTCCTCCGATGACGAGCTGCCTTCAACCAACTGTGCTGGTGGTACTGGTGGCACTTAGGAAGGATCCAGCAAGTCATCATCATCAACCCCAAACATATCCTGTGAGCCCGCCTCAACCAACTACTCTACCCCAACATCCTCTGCATCACACCCCTCCTCCTCAGCGCCAACAACAAACTTCTGTACCTCAAACTCCTCCTCCTCCTTGGATGGCCCCATCATCTCCAACTCATACTTCTCCAAAACATCCCTGTACATGGTCACAGTCTCAGGGGAGAAAAGCGTGCTCATTGAGGGCAGGCTGGTCGATGGGGTCACCATAACCATGGCCTCAAGCGGTGGTGGAGGCCTGCTGCGGACCGGAGTGCTGGTTGTGGCACTGGTCTCACTGGTGCTGGAGGCCTGGCTGGAAATGGTGGCTTCCTGCTCCACCATCATTTCCACCACAGCCTGCATCTGACTCTCCACAATGGGCCGTGGGCGATGACCCGTCTCAAAGATGGGCGCAACACGCTGCTGTTGCGCCCCTGCTTCCTCCTCCCTGTGGTCAGTGGCTGGCTGCAGACCGGTCCCAGACCTGCTGTTGCTGGCAGTGGCTCCTGCAATGGCGCTGCCTTTCCTGGTGGTGCCTCGCCCTCTACCTCTGCCAGTCACTGTGCCCTACACAAATACAGTAAAAAAAAAAAAAGTAGAAGAGGGCAGGTAAGGGTGTAAATTTTAATAAAGTCTGTGTTGGTGGTGACTTGGTGGTGACTAGTAGTAGTAGTACACAGTAGTAGTAGTAGTAGTACGCACGCAGGTAACTAAGAAATACCTAGGGTACTACACAATAACTAAGTCGTGTGGCAGACAGTTGGTGACAATTACAATCGGTCACACACGGTCAGACGCAATCAATCAATCAATAGGCTCGGGCAGGTGACAGTCACAGGTCACTCACAATGGATGCTGGTGGTGGCCTGTGTTGTAACTCTTATTTATTACACACTACAAATGATAATAAAATCACACATTTACAGTTATTAAAAAAAATAAGTGAACGGTTACTAGTAGTATAGTAGTAGACAGTAGTAGTACGCATGCAGGTAACTAAGAAATACCTAGCGTACTACACTATAACTAAGTCGTGCGGCAGACAGTTGATGACAATTACAATTGGTCACACACGGTCAGATGCAATCAATCAATCAATAGGCTCGGGCAGGTGACAGTCACAGGTCATTCACAACGGATGCTGGTGGTGGCCTGTGTTGTAACTCTTATTTATTACACACTACAGATGATAATAAAATCACACAGTAACAGTGAAAAAAAAATAAGTGAACGGGTACTAGTAGTATAGTAGTAGACAGTAGTAGTACGCATGCAGGTAACTAAGAAATACCTAGCGTACTACACTATAACTAAGTCGTGCGGCAGACAGTTGGTGACAATTACAATCACACACGGTCAGACGCAATCAATCAATCAATAGGCTCGGGCAGGTGACAGTCACAGGTCACTCACAACGGATGCTGGTGGTGGCCTGTACACAGTCAGTAACTAACTAACACAGTACTGAAACTAATAAAGTAACAGACTACAGCTGCACTAAATAATTAAATAATTAACTAAACTAGTACTAGTAAGTACACAATTAACTAGAATTCCTAACCTACCTAAGCTAGTAGTAGGCGAAGGCTACCTAGGTTAGCAGGCCTAGCCTGCACACAGACTAACACTAGCCTAGCACAGTATACACTATACACTAGCTGACTAAAAACAATCAAAATACTAGCTAACTATATAAGAAAACTAGAGATGTCCCGAACAGTTCCAGGCGAACTTCGGTGGTTCGCGGTCGCCTACCAAACGCGAACTTTCCCGGAAGTTCGATTCGCCCCATAATGCTCTATGGAGCAAAACTTTGACCCTCTACATCACAGTCAGCAGACACATTATTGCCAATCAGACTGCACTCACTGGTGGAGTCCCACCCCCCCCCCCTTATACATGGCAAGGTCCTTGAGCCATTTGACTCCCTCATCTGCCTATACTAATTAGTTAAGGGACAGCTGCTACACACTCTGCTAGGGAGATTTTAATTAGCCTCTTGTGGGCTCCTCCTCCCCTCCTATCTATTCCCTCCGGAGGGAGGAGGGTCTCATCTGCCAGGGAATTCCAGTATTTCAAAAAACAGCTTACATACCATGACTGGGATTTGAACCCAGGTCTCAGTGTATGGTAGGTAACTAACATATCTATTATACCACCAACACTAGTAGCTGAAAGTAGCTGAAAGTAGCTGAAAGTAGCTGAAAGTAGCCTAGCATGTACCATTTATGCTCAATGCAAGAGAAAAATTAGACAAGACAAATAACATTTATATCACACTTTTCTCCTGGCAGACTCAAAGCACCAGAGCTGCAGCCACTAGGGCACACTCTATAGGCAGTAGCAGTGTTAGATCGAAAATTGTGCAAAAGGTAGATCAGCGCAACACCAGGCCGCCTCCGAATGGCCTATCAGAGGTGCGCTGAGCCCCGCCAGGAACTACAAACGCACCTTGAACCCAAACAGAAGCTCTGCATATACACCAAAAGCATGGCTGTTAATTGGGAGCAGCTGACCAAAAACGAATTAAATTAGTACATAGCAAGGAAATGAGCAGCACTACTTAAAAACAGACAAGTGCCTACCTGCAAAAGAATGCAAGCCCCACTTGTGGGGTCGAATACACACCGAGCATACACATGACCTGTCTACCACTGGAGGATGTTGGTTTCCTATAACAGCTTGCATGCAACCTATTAAGTACTCATTCCTCCCACTGCGAAGAAGTCAATCCTCCATGGGAGGGGCCTAACACTAACTAAATCCTAACCTATGTATATGCATAGCCTGGGTGTGTTACCAAGCAGTGGCTGCATGGTGTAATGGTTAAGGGCTCTGCCTCTGACACAGGAGACCAGGGTTTGAATCTTGTCTCTGTCTGTTCAGTAAGCCAGCACCTATTCAGTAGGAGACCTTAGGCAAGTCTTCCTAACACTGCTACTGCCTATAGTGCGTGCCCTAGTGGCTGCAGCTCTGGTGCTTTGAGTCCGCCAGGAGAAAAGCGTGATATAAATGTTATTTGTCTTGTCTAATTTTTCTATTGGATTGAGCATAAATGGTAAATGCTAGGCCAGCTTCAGTTAGTACTGTTGTGGTACAGCAATTAAGGTACTTGCCTACCACACAGTGAGACCTGGGTTCAATTCCCAGCCAATGTGAGTTGGCTTTTATGCTACAAATCCTTAAAGGGAACATAAACTGAGAAGGATATGGATTTTTCCTTTTAAAATAATACCAGTTGCCTGAATCGCCTGCTGATCCTGTGTCTCATACTTTTAGCCACAGCCCCTGAACAAGCATGCAGATCAGGTGCTCTGACTGAAGTCAGACTGGATTAGCTGCATGCTTGTTTCAAGGTGTGATTCAGCCACTATTTCAGTCACAGAGATCAGCTGGACTGCCAGGCAACTGGTATTGTTTAACAGGAAACATCCATATCACTCTCAGTTAAGGTTCCCTTTAAGCAACCTAATGTTTCTCTTGGATTGAGCATAAATGGTAAACGCTAGGCCAGCTTCAGATAGTACTGTTGTGGTACAGTGGTTAAGGTACTTGCCCACCACACAGGGAGACCTGGTTTCAAATTTCAGCTTTGGTATGTAAACTGGCTTTTGAAATAATATAATTCTCTGTCAGATGAGACCCGAATAGGTAAAAGGGTAAGAGGGTAGGATGGAGGCCTAAAATAGGGGTTTATGTGAAATCTAGATTTTTGCCTGGGACTTTTGATGTGTATTTCACTCAATCATGTCTGCCTCCAGGTATTAAAGCCCTCAAAACATGATTTCTATCATTTTTCTAGCCATCAGAATTTTTTCTATTTTTCAAAGTTCGCCTCCCCATTGAAGTCTATTGCGGTTCGCAAACTTTTTCGTGAACCGAACCTTTCGGAGGTTCGCGAACAGGGTTCGCGAAACCGACAATTTTGGAGGTTGGCGACATCTCTAAAGACAACAATAAATGTGTTTAGTTCGTGTTTAGGAAGCAAAACGCTAGGTTTAGCAGTGAAATGCACTTGCTCAGACACAGCAAAGCACTGGAGAATCTCTCAGTACCAAGCAGTCACACAAGTGCGTAGCTCCGCAAGATGGCCACCACCTTATAAAGAGGAGGGGAGGGCCAGGCTCCCCTCCTCTGATTGGTTGCTAGGGTTGCTAGGTCCTCGGCTGGAGGACTTCTGATTGGCCCAATGACCGCTCCATCCGGCCGAATTCGAGTGCGCACATTCGGGAGACTTCGGATTCGGCATGGATTGAATTATTCGCGTTTGGGTTCGCATTCGGCAAACCTGAAAAACCGCCCGAATTTTCTGGTAAACTTCACATTCGGTGTCCTGCTGAGCACCCCTGGTAGTCAATTAGCCACCTCTTAGGAGAAAGAAAAGAGCAAATGGATCATATCCACCCCTCTGTACTGAGGGTGGGTGCTGGTGTTAAAGCAGAACACTCAAGCTCTAACAAATATACAAAGATATAGAAAAAGTTGTATAAGAGCCTCTTGGAGTATGAAAAAAACATAAATGTTATTGATACACACACAGCACCTAAAAGCCTTTTAGGCGCTCGAAGCTCTGCACCTTGGCTGATAGAGGTGTAGTGAACGGTTCGCCGGCGAATGGTTCCAGGCGAACTTCGGGGGTTCGCGTACCAAACGCAAACTTTCCCGGAAGTTTGATTCGCCCCATAAAGCTCTATTGAGCAAAACTTTGACTTCTTATATTACAGCCAGCAGACACATTATTGCCATACACACTGCTCTCAATGCTGGAGGCCCACCCCCCTCCAAGTAAGGTCCTAATACTGCCTACACTAATTAGTTAAGGGACAGCTGCTACAGACTCTGCTAGGGAGATTTTAATTAGCCTGTTTGTGGGTACCTCCCTCCTCCCACCTCCCACCTCCCACCTCCCTTCTACCTATTCCCTCCTCCCTCCTACCAGAGGGAGGAGGGTCTTATCTGCCAGGGAATTCCAGTATTTCAAAAACCAGCTTATATACCATGATAGGGATTTGAACCCAGGCCTCAGTGTATGGTAGGCAACTAACATTTCCATTGTACCACCAACACTACTAGCTGAAAGTAGCTGAAAGTAGCTGAAAGTAGCTGAAAGTAGCTGAAAGTAGCTGAAAGTAGCTGAAAGTAGCCTAGCATGTACCATTTATGCTTAGTGCAAGAGAAAAATTAGACAAGACAAATAACATTTATATCACACTTTTCTCCTGGCAGACTCAAAGCACCAGAGCTGCAGCCACTAGGGCACACTCTATAGGCAGTAGCACAGACATGTAGCCAGACATGGCCTTGTATTTTGTGTTCAACAGTTGTCAAAAGAAAAATTAGACAAGATAGCAGTGTTAGGAAGACTTGCCTAAGGTCTCCTACTGAATAGGTGCTGGCTTACTGAGACGAGATTCGAACTCTGGTCTCCTGTGTCAGAGGCAGAGCCATTCACCATTACACCATGCAGCCACTGCCATGCAGCAAATTTTCTAGCATTGTGGGAACTGTTAGGGGGATCATAACTGGTGAGTTTCGGGCCCCTAGGCTGAAGAGGTCATAGCCTAGGGTCAAAAAAACCTGTTTATTTGGACAATTTCAATGGTAGTGATGCTGACGTGCATAAATCGCAGCCATGGCCGTTAGCAACGTCTGAATTTCACGAAATGTCTCATGCAGGTAGAAGACATATTGTTAGACTTGGATTCCAAAGATGGGGTCCCTACATCTCTGCAAACCAGAGTTACAGGGGTCCAAAATTGGTAAAATGTTTTTGTGTCTGATTATTAAAATGTCTTTCCTATATTGGCGTTGCCCCTTCTTAGATGTAAGCCATTTTATATTTATTACATCCATGGTTATTTTTTGGGGCACCTTCTCCCTCCCAGTGATGTTGTTTACAGCCCCCTAGCTATTAGAGGTTGCTAACTTACTGTCAGTTGTTTGTTTTGTGTATCCAAACAATCGTTTTTTCTGTAGTGCAACCCATGCATTTGAGCCCGAGTGGGGACGTGATTTCCTCACTTTTTTTTTTATTTAACATATTTTATTGGTTTTAAAGAAAATACAACCCTCCTCGAGGGAGACATAAATTATAACAGTTGTTGCATTTGCAGAACATGCAGCATATTAGTCCTGTTACTGAGCTCATAACAATCTCTCATAACTTTTAGAAAGTATGTTCTATATCATAGGCAGTTTGTCTACCCTTGTACCCCAACCTCCTCCCCCCTCCCCAGAGATTCCCTCCCTCGTCATCAGCTCCTGTCACAAAGAGAGCACCCTAAGATATCTGGAAATAACAGTGGTATATTTCTCAATAGGTCCCCTTAAACCATGGATGAACACTCATCCCCTTTTTCTTTCAAGCTTTCAGTTTCCCCAAGTTGCCTTCTAGGTCTCTAATAGCATACCACTCTGTGTACTTGAAAGGTTCCATGACACCACTAATTTCCTCTGGAGAAAATGTACGGTATATATGATACATTTTTCCCATACTTTAAAAAGTTTGTTAGTCATCTTATCCCTATGTATGAGAGTTTCTAATTTATCCAAGTAGAACATATGAAGTAATTCCTCCTGAACGTCAAACACTGATGGGTGGGATGGATATATCCACCTATTATATATGGTCTTCCTTGCCGCTATTAACACGAGATGTACCAACATAGAAGGTTTTGTGGAGGTCTCCCTCCCTTGGAGTTCTTCACTTTCCGTAGCCTCATAATAACTAAAAAGTAATAGTTGAACATCATTAGGCAGATCATACTTGCAAACCTATTTCACATAGTTCTGCACCTGTTTCCAAAACTGCATAATGATAGGACATTCCCATAGGCAATTGAATATGGTCGCATTTGGATATTTACACTTGGGACTCTTCGGTTTATAGTGGGGTGGTGAGGATTTGTATTTTATATTAAAACCATATTTGGCTTTATGTATCATCTTGAAATGTGATTCCCTTCCCACTTCGCTTATGATCAGTTTTCTGATCCTCTCATTCCCCTCTAATGTGTTCACCCACGTTTTCTACACCAATTTCCTTGATCCACCCATTTAGGTTATGTCTGGCCCGTTTCTCCACCTCTCGACTCAACAAGAGAGCTTGAATTTCAGATAGTGATTTTCTCGCATTTTGGGGTTGTAAAAATGTATCAAATTCCGTGATAGTCATCATTGGGGTTTGATTAGCAACCAATGAGTTTACATAGGATCGCAATTGTGCGTAGTATAAAAAGTGATTCTTAGGCCACATGAATTACGAATTTCGTTAAACATGAGCCATCTCCCCTGCTGTAGGGACCAGACATTACCCAATTTTGTTATCCCCTGTGTTTCCCAGTGTAGATTTTTATTAGAAAAATATTATTTACAATTATAATACAAATAAATAAAATAATTTGATCAATTAATCATACTGTAACGATCGGTGTCAGCACACAGAGAGAATCTGATTATTGGTGATCTGCAGTATCACCAAGAATACAGATTATACCTGATTATTGATGATCTGCAGAATCACCGATAATCCAAGTATAACTAACCTCTGGACACCTTTATAGTGTGAGTGTTCGGTGCAACAGTAATGACTTTGAGTAAGACCACCCGAGGAGCAGGTGGTCTTTGGCAGTACGGGCGATACCGCCTTTTGGGAAGTACAAAAACCTTCCAGCAGCCTGAGACCTCCAAAGGGGTGGAGTCCCAGGGTAAAGGTAGGAAGGGCCTGTGAGTGAGTGACACCTGAAAGGTGGATGTCACTAGCAGGTCTGGAGACTATCTCTTAAGGAGAGAGATAGCTCTCTAGGTCGGGCAAGCCAGGTCGGCAACACACAGACAGATAAGGTACAAAGGCAGAAGACTAATTCGGTATCCAAGGCAGGCAAGGTTTGGCAACAGGTAATCAGATATATGTAGGTACCAATCAGAAAGCAGAGGGATAGTCAGGAATGCAATAGGTCATAACAGATATCAACAATACCTAGTCTTGGGTGTGAGGTCCGTGGTCTCTACACCCTGGAACTAGTCTAGAGTATAATATGATGGTACAGAGTATTCCTAGACTTGGGTGTGAGGTCCGTGGTCTCGACACCCTGGAACTAGTCTGGAGTATAACAGAATAATAACACAGAGTTCCTAATCTTGGGTGTGAGGTCCGTGGTCTCGACACCCTGGAACTAGTCTGAAGTATTACACAATAATACATAGAGGTAATCTGGCTCAGTGTGAATTCCCAGGTCCTCCTGGTTCTAACACACTGTAGGATCTGACTAAGGTCTGAGTGCTTCCACATAAGTGTTCGCAACGGCAGACAACCAGCAACTGGCAAGCAACCTGAATATGTAGTTGCAGGACTCTGCCGCCCCGCCCGAGCCACTCAGCCAATCCGGAGTCCAGCAGGAATCAGCTGATCGTCCTGATCAGCTGATACATCTCCTGCTGGTATAAAGGTCCTGACTTCTGGCACGCGTGCGTAACTCTCCATCCAGGTGCACTAGGGATCCCAGCCGACCCAGACCTGTGTTTGCTGCGCGGGACCGCCCGTCTGAACGCGGAGATGCCCGCCCCACCACCAGACAGCGTGGCGGCATCTCCGCCATTTATTACAGTACTCCCCCCCCCTGAGGAATGGACTCCGAACACTTCCCAACCGGGTTTCCAGAATGTGAGTCTAGAATATTTTCGGTCTCACATTCCAATTGGTTTTTAACCATCACAGGGAGGGAGGGAGGGAAATCCATGTGCACTGCTGGCTACAACAGAGACACATGGAGTGATCTCACACCTCTCATACTGGCTGGGAGATCGACAGCATAGGTGACAACATTTCCTCTCCTAGTCACTGGGAATGGTCCTATGAATGTAGGACCCAGTTTGGGTGATAATCGCTTCAGGGCCCCAGGCCGAGAGGATACGTACACCATGTGCCCTGGGGAAAACTCCCACTCTACAGACCTTCTCTTACTAGTCTGGTTTTTCTGAGTCCGGGGTCTCCTTGGCACTGGTAAATGTTGTAATGTACCCGGTGAGGTCTGACAAGATGTTTTTACCCTCTAGAATGTCTCGCTGGCAAGGGCCCAGATTAGGCATCCAGTCCTTCACCGTCTCCTCAGGTGCCCTGACCACCTTCTGAGGTAGGCCGGTCTCAGGCTCGGATCTTTTAACTAAAGCTTCTGCTTTGACCTGCTCTGCCACTCCTCCAACCCGTATCTTGGTAGCACAAACTGCCACTCTCTCCAAGCAATGCTGATGGCAATAGGCTGACCATTTCAGTAACTGACCTGAAGCCCAGTCAATCTGTGGGGAGTGGAGTTGCAACCAGGGCATACCAAGAACAATGGTGGAGGTTGCCATGGGCATAACCAGGAACTGTAATCTCTCTTCATGCAACGCCCCTAACCAACATGACAACAAGGGGGTTTGGAAAAGAGATTGATTACTCTGCAACGGAGAGTCATCCACTGCAGTGACCAGAATCTGCTGGTCAGGCGGGGACAAAGGTATCCCCAATCTTTTAACGAAATCGTAATCTATGAAGTTCGCTGTAGCACCAGAGTCTACCAAGGCTTCTGCGGAACTTCCGACCTTCCCATGTAATCGAGCAGGGAAGGAGCAGACGATCTTTGTTTAGAGATGAAGACCGCTCACCTATGATATTGACTAACCCCAGGCGGCAGCATTCTTCTGGGCCTTTAGCACCATATAAACTGCTTTTTCTTGGCCTTCTGCGACTCTTTTTCACTTGACTCAGCCCTGAATACCCGATTTGCATCGGCTCGTCTGAGGGTGATGAAGATCGAGAAGACAGACCTAGCATTGCTACCACGAACCTGCTTCTGGTAGCGCAAACGGCGATCTACCTGCACGGCCAAAGAAATTGCTTTGTCTACAGATTTGGGCTCAGGATGTCCAATCACCACATCATGAATTGTATCCGACAACCCTGCCAAGAAACAATCCAAAAGTGCAAATGACCCCCATCTCGCACATACTGCCCATTTCCTGAACTCAGCTGCGTAATTTTCAACCGAACCCTTGCCCTGCCGCAACGTCTTGAGCTTCTGCTCAGCGGTCGAGGCAATGTCCGGATCATCATAAGTTATAGCCATTGCTTTAAAAAATTCCTCAACCGAGGCTAGGGCCTCATGCCCTGTCGGGAGACTATATGCCCAGGTCTGGGAATCCCCCAACAGAGCCTTAATAAACGTAATTCTCTGTGCCACGGTTCCAGGTGAATTAGGCCTCAACTCAAAGTATGATAACACTCTATTTCTAAAATTCTGAAAGTCAGATCTATGGCCAGAAAACCTTTCAGGTACGGACATACGAATGTCCGTGACTGGAGGAGATTGCACTAGTTTATAGCTGATTGAAGTTCCTGAATAGCCCCAAATAGTTGGCTGATCTGGGTCTGTTGGTTCAAAATTACCCTGGAAAGATTGTTTACCGCTGTGGTCAGGACTTCAACATGACTATACAGTGCGTCTGAGAGATCGCGGAAAAGCCGCCACACGTGCTACTGAGCAGACGGCTGATTCCACATCCAGTGCGGCGGTTTGCATGCGGAAGCGTGTGCTTGGTAGCAGGGCAGGATGCGGAAAAGCCGCCGCATGCAACAACAGTAAGGCGGCTGGTTCCGCGTCCAGCGCGGCGGTTTGCACGCAGCAGCGTGTGTCTGGTGTGGCTGAGTCTGTTAGTGCACATAGGCTTAGGAATACACATGCGCGCGCTGAGAGGCAGAATTCTTATACTAAGCAGGAAGAGTCAGCTGACCACGCCGATCAGCTGACTCCTGAGTGGGATACTATTGGTTGAGCAATTAGGGGTGGTGCTGGAGAGCACTACTCCATATATAGTTCCTGCTGGTCACTTGCAAGTTGTCTGCCGTTGCGATCACTACGTGGAAGCACTCAGACCTAGTCAGATCCTTCAGTGTGTTTGAACCAGGTGGATTGACAAAACCAGGAGTAAATTAATAATAAGAATTTATTATTAAATGAAAATAAAGTAATGCTGTGCATTAACCTCATGCATGGAAACAATCAGCATTGACTTGCAGGCAATGTATTCTACACACATACACTGCATCAAATAATACAGGCAGATACATTCAATAAGCATACAAAGGTATGAAAATCAGGGTTTATACAAGGACCTCTCTGCATAAAGCGAGCTATGCAGAGTAGATCCAGTGTATAGAACTGTGTGCACACGGACCCTGGATCCAGAATAGTAAACACAATATAAACACAATATATATATATATATATATATATATATATATATATATATATATATGTATGTATGTATGTATGTATGTATGTATGTATGTATGTATGTATATATATACTATATATATATATACTGTATATATATATATATATATATATACACACACACACACACACACACACACACACATATATATATAGTTACATAGTTATTTTGGTTGAAAAAAGACATACGTCCATCGAGTTCAACCAGTATAAAGTACAACACCAGCCTGCTCCCTCACATATCCCTGTTGATCCAGAGGAAGGCGAAAAAACCCTTACAAGGCATGGTCCAATTAGCCCCTAAAGGGAAAAATTCCTACCCGACTCCAGATGGCAATCAGATAAAATCCCTGGATCAACATCATTAGGCATTACCTAGTAATTGTAGCCATGGATGTCTTTCAACGCAAGGAAAGCATCTAAGCCCCCTTTAAATGCAGGTATAGAGTTTGCCATAACGACTTCCTGTGGCAATGCATTCCACATCTTAATCACTCTTACTGTAAAGAACCCTTTCCTAAATAAATGGTTAAAACGTTTTTCCTCCATGCGCAGATCATGTCCTCTAGTCCTTTGAGAAGGCCTAGGGACAAAAAGCTCATCCGCCAAGGTATTATATTGCCCTCTGATGTATTTATACATGTTAATTAGATCCCCTCTAAGGCGTCTTTTCTCTAGACTAAATAAACCCAGTTTATCTAACCTTTCTCGATAAGTGAGACCTTCCATCCCACGCATCAATTTTGTTGCTCGTCTCTGCACCTGCTCTAAAACTGCAATATCTTTTTTGTAATGTGGTGCCCAGAACTGAATTCCATATTCCAGATGTGGCCTTACTAGAGAGTTAAACAGGGGCAATATTATGCTAGCATCTTGAGTTTTTATTTCCCTTTTAATGCATCCCAAAATGTTGTTAGCTTTAGCTGCAGCTGCTTGGCATTGAGTACGATTATTTAACTTGTTGTCAATGAGTACTCCTAAGTCCTTCTCCAAGTTTGATGTCCCCAACTGTATCCCATTTATTTTGTATGGTGCTAGACCATTAGTACGTCCAAAATGCATGACCTTACATTTGTCAACATTGAATTTCATCTGCCATGTATGTGCCCATATAGCCATCCTATCCAGATCCTGTTGCAATATGACACTATCTTCCTGAGAGTTGATGATTCTGCACAATTTTGTATCATCTGCAAAAATAGCAACATTGCTCACTACTGCATCTACTAGGTCATTAATAAATAAATTGAAGAGCACTGGACCCAGAACAGACCCCTGTGGGACCCCACTGCTAACAGTCTCCCATTTTGAGTACGATCCATTGACCACAACTCTTTGTTTTCTGTCCATTAGCCAGTTCACTATCCATGAACACAGACTCTTCCCCAGTCCTTGCATCCTCAACTTTTGCACCAGACTTTTGTGGGGAACAGTGTCGAAGGCCTTTGCAAAGTCCAAGTATATCACATCTACAGCATTCCCAATATCCATATTAGCATTCACTACCTCATAAAAGCTGAGCATGTTAGTCAAACAGGACCTGTCTTTAGTAAACCCATGTTGATGCTGAGAAATAAGATTATTTTCTACTATGAAGTCATGTATAGTATCTCTTAGTAACCCCTCAAATAGTTTGCATACAACTGATGTTAAACTTACAGGTCTATAATTTCCTGGATCAGATTTTTTGCCCTTCTTAAATAATGGGAAAACGTGGGCTGTACGCCAATCCACTGGGACTCTGCCAGTTGCAAGAAAGTCACAAAAGATAAGATAAAGGGGTTTATCTATAACTGAACTTAATTCCCTTAGGACCCGAGGATGCATGCCATCCGGGCCAGGTGCCTTGTCTATTTTTAATTTATTTAGTCTTGCCTTCACTTCTTCCTGCGTTAAGTATTTAATATTACAGTTAGAAGATTGAGACTCTTCTGCCTCTGTAGTTTGCAACAGTGCTGTTTCTTTTGTGAAGACAGATGCAAAGAAAGCATTTAATAACTCTGCCTTATCTTGATCATCCACCATTGAGTTCCCATCCTCATCCTTTAGGAGTCCTATACAGTCAACCTTTCTTTTTTTAGAGTTAATGTACTTGTAAAACTTTTTTGGGTTAGATTTGATATCCTTAGCGATTTGTTTTTCAGCTTCAATCTTTGCCTGCCTAATTTCTTTTTTACAATTTTTATTGCACTCCTTATAATTGCTTAGTGCAGCCTCGGTCGCCTCCTGTTTTAAGACCTTATAGGCATTCTTTTTCCTCTTCATTTTATCTTTAACCTTTCTATTCATCCATAGAGGCCTTTTTTTATTCCTAGACATTTTGTTTCCATATGGGATATACATACTACAGTATTGATTGAGTATAAGTTTAAAAGCTTGCCATTTCCCTTCAGTGTCTTCCCCTTGTAGTACATTATCCCAGTTCACCAAACTTAGTGCCTGCCTAATTTGAGTGAACTTTGCTTTTCTAAAATTCATAGTTTTAGTGGTCCCGCTGCCCCGTGGCCTATCAGTCACCAGATCAAACGTTATCATGTTGTGATCACTATTTCCCAAATGTTCTTGAACCTGCACATTTGATACATTATCTGGTCTATTAGAAATGATCAGATCCAGTAACGCATGCCCCCTAGTTGGTTCAGTTACCATTTGAGTCAAGTAATTGTCCTGTAGTGCTGCCAGAAATCTGCTGCTTTTACCAGAATGGGTAGCCTCAATACTCCAGTCAATGTCTGGAAAGTTGAAGTCGCCCATAATTATGACCTCATTTTTACCTGCAGCTTTTTCAATCTGCTGTAGTAATCGCAGTTCTGCAGCTTCATTAATAAGAGGTGGCCTGTAGCATACCCCAATAAGCAATTGGCAACTTTTATTTCCACCATGAATATTTACCCAAACGGACTCCACATCTTCGCAATCTTCCTCCATCTCATCGTTGAGGACAGCTGTAAGAGAATTCTTAACAAAGAGACAAACCCCTCCACCTTTTTTCCCTGTTCTATCCCTCCTAAACACATTGTATCCTTTTAAATTAGCTATCCAGTCATGGCTTTCATCCATCCATGTCTCGGTTATTCCCACAATGTCATAGCCTTTGTCATTCAGAATGAACTCTAGTTCGTCTATTTTATTTGCAAGGCTCCGAGCATTGGTTACCATGCACTTTATATTTTTACCACCACATTTACCAATTTTGTTTACATGAAATTGGCTACTTGAATTTTTACCAACCTCCTTAATCTTTACACTGTCCCCACCCCCCTCTCCACCCTCCATAATGATAGGTTCCCACTGTCTTTTTACCTCATCTTGTCTACGTATTGAGACTTTATCCTCCCGCCTCCTCCCATATCCTAGTTTAAAATCTCCTCCAACCGTTTAGCCATCTTCTCCCCCAATGCAGCTGCACCCTCCCCATTAAGGTGCAGCCCATCCCTGCTGTAGAACCTGTAGCCGACTGCAAAGTCTGCCCAGTTCTCCAGGAACCCAAACCCTTCCTTCCTACACCAATTTCTCAGCCACTTATTTAACTCCCTAAGCTCCCTCTGTCTCTCAGATGTAGCACGTGGCACTGGCAGTATTTCAGAAAACACCACCTTGGAGGTCCTTGCTTTAAGTTTATCTCCAAGTACCTGAAAATCCTTTTTGAGGACCTTCCATCTCCCACTAACTTTGTCATTGGTGCCAATGTGTACCATGTTAGCCGGGTCTTCCCCAGCCCCACCCAGTAATCTGTCAATACTTTCCGCTACATGCCGAACCCGAGCACCCGGGAGGCAACAGACTGTACGGCATTCGCGGTTTCTTCGACAGATTACCCTATCTGTGCGCCTAATAATTGAATCCCCTACCACCAGTACCTGTCTAGCCTTAGCTGCACTCCTATTCCCTTTCTCGTTACAGCAGTCTGCCCCTTGGTTGCTAAGGAGCACATCCTGCTGCAGCATTGCTAGTCCTGAATCATCCTCCCCAATATTACGCAAACAAGCATACTTATTAGTGAGGGACAACTCGGGACTAGCCTCCCTGCCACTTTTTCCCCTACCCCTTCTAACTGTGACCCAACTAGCGGCTGCCTCTGCTTTTTGGTCCAGCTGTACTCCACCCTCCTCATCTTCAACGGTTCCATCCAGTGTCTGGATCGTGAGATCCAAGCTCTTCTCCATGTTGTGTATGCTTCTCAGTGTTGCGAGATGCTTATTTAGCTCTGCGACTTCCGCCTCTAACTGAGCAACACGCACACACCCAGGGCAACAGTAAACACCCTCAATCCGCTGATCAAGGCATGCATACATGTTGCAGGATGTACACTGCACAGCATCGTCCAACATGATGACTTTTGTGTGGGGAAAAATTATTTAAAGTAAACTGTGGCGGTAACAGATGAAACGGGAGATTGAGTGTAGCTGGGGAGGAGGAGAGGGAGAGTAAGTAAAGTTGGGGAGTGTGGGGAGTGAGGGGAGGAGAAGGGGGGGGGAGGGGGGGAGGAGGGAGGAGGGGAGGAGGAGGGGCGGGAGGGGTGGAGGAGTGGAGGTGGAGTGAGTGAAGTTGGGGTGGAGTCCTCAAAATTTAAAGACTACACCACAGCGTGCCTAGCACATTCTAACCAATGCAAAAAACCGCAATATTGATTGAAGGTTTTTTTTTTTTTTTTTTTTTTTTTTAGTCCTTACCTACTTCCTCTCACCACTCTCTTTGTGCCTGTGTTGTAACGCCTGTTTTTAACGCCTATGCCACTTGTGTCGCAGCCACTTAGTGAGCAAGCCACAGACTGAGCAAGCTCAGTACTGAGTCCTGAAGCTGACCAAATACCTCCTGTTGCAGCTAGTCCCTCCCCCTAGCCAATTGCCTGCTGCAAAACAAACTAGAGGGAAAAGAAAAAAAAAATGTACTTTTAAAAGCTGACACTTGCTGCTTAATATCAGATGAACCACAACAGACAATCCACCAGATATTGCAGCAGCAAAAAATAATATACAAACAGCAATGTAATATAATTAGTGCTCACAATTCCCAGCAGTTAAGTGACGCAGCCCTTCACCAAGATTAGAGGTTTGGCCTACACTTCCTGTTTAATTTAACACCTGTGTATATATATATATATATATATATATATATATATATATATATATATACACAAGATTCACAATCGAGGAGGAGACACACGGATAGTCAGCAAGCATAGGTCAAACACAGGAGATCAAACAGTACAGTAATCGCTAGGCAAAGAATAGTCGGTGATACAAAGCACAAGGTCAAACCGGGAGATCAATAGAACAGGGAATCAAGGAACAATATTACCAGGAAAAGGGAACTCAGGGCAGGATGGCTAGAACCAGGAACAAAGAGCTAGCAACTAGTGAGTTTACAGGTGTGGCTTAAATGGCATGCTGAGAGACCATGTGACAGTCCAGGCCTCCTCCCTGTCTGTGGAGAGTATATCGTATATCTGATATTCCGTTGCCAGACCCTGCTTGACTTGGATACCGAATCAGCCTTCTGTCTTTGTACTTTATCTGTCAGTGTGTTGCCGACCCGGCGTGCCCAACCTCGAGAGCTATCTCTCCCCTTAAGAGATAGTCTCCAGATCAGATAGTGACATTCACCAATTAGGTGTCACTCACTCTTAGGCCCTTCCTGTCTCCAGCCTGACTCCTCCCCTTGGAGAGCCTCAGGCTGCTGGAAGGTTCCTGTGCTCCCAGAGCAGTGTCTGTTTACTGTATATCACCTGCTCAGCAGGTGCTTCACTCAAAGTATTACTGTTACACCAAACACTCACATAGATATATTGCTAACCTCTGGACACCTATAGATGATTATCGGTGATACTGCAGATCATCAATAATCGGGTGTCTATCTGCATTCTTGGTGATACTGCAGATCACCAATAATCAGATTCTCTCTGCGTGCTGACACCAATCGTTACAGAACGGCAGACCAAACCCAAATGGACGCACTCCGCAGCCATCTCGATGTACTCACCACTACAGTGCAGAATTACAACAGAGTACTGGACAGTCACCAGACTCAACGCTTTGTCTGGGACTGTACAAGTTTATCAGACGGCTGTGGATACCGTGCAATCTCCTCCTAGCACAGATATTCGTATGCCTGTACCTGAAAGGTTTTCTGGCCACAGATCTGACTTCCGGAATTTTAGAAACAGAGTGTTATCATACTTTGAGTTAAGACCTAATTCCTCAGGGACCATGGCCCAGAGAGTAACCTTCATTAAGACTATTGTCAGGGGATTCCCAGACTTGGGCGTATAACCTTCCCACGGGGGATAAGGCCCTAACCTCGGTAGAGGAATTTTTTAAAGCGATGGCTTTAATTTACGATGACCCAGATATTGCCTCGACCGCTGAACGAAAACTCAAGTTATTGTGGCAAGGCAAAAGTCCGGTAGAAAACTATGCTGCGGAGTTTAGAAAGTGGGCAGTGTCAGCTCGATGGGACTCATTTGCTCTACTTGACTGTTTCTTATCAGGGTTGTCAGAAGCAGTTTCTGATCTAATTTTGGGTCATCCTGAACCCAAATCCATCGATAAGGCCATTTCATCGGCCATCAGAATTGATCATCGTTTACGATATCAAAGACAGACCTGGGGTAGGAACAATGTAAGGTACTTGTCCTACGCAGCATCTCCTTCTGCTCCATCTCCACCTGATTCACCCCCACCGGAACCAATGCAGATTGATCGGTCGAGATTATCTCAGGTGGAACGGAGACGCAGGGAAACAGAGCAGCTCTGTCTTTACTGTGCAGAGGGGGGTCATAAGGTACAGAATTGTCCCAAGAAGTCGGGAAACGCTGCCGCCTAGGTGTTGTCAGAGGTAATACCCTAGTCGTTACCTCTCGATGATAAACGTTTTCTTCTCCCTTGCACTATATCTTGACAAGATAAGACAGACTACTGAGGCCTTCATTGATTCCGGCTCAGCAGCTAATTTTATGGATTACGAATTTGCTAAGAAATTGGGGATCCCGATCTCCCCGTTAAAACAACAGATTCGGGTCACTGCGGTGGATGATTCCCCTCTGCAGAGTAATCACCCTCTTTACCAGACCCCAGATTTGGGGGTCACAATAGGGGTCTTGCATAAAGAAAGTTTATCATTTTTTGTGTTACGAATGGCAACCTCCACGATCATTCTTGGCATGCCATGGTTACAGATTCACTCGCCTCAGATCAATTGGGCCATGGGTCAGCTCACCAGCTGGTCTGCCCCTGCTATCATCATTGTCTTGCGAAAGTAACCTTTGGTAAAACCAAGATTCACATGGAGGGATTGCTAGATCAATATTCAGAATTTGCAGACGTATTCTGCCCCAAGTCAGCCGATAAACTTCCTCCACACCGTCCCTTTGATTGCCCCATTGACCTTAGGTCTGGTTGTATGCCCCCTAGAGGTCATCTCTATAACTTATCTGGGCCAGAGAAATTGGCCATGCAGGAATACATCCGAGAAAACTTAGCTAAAGGTTTTATTCGCCCTTCTCGATCCCCGGCCGGGGCAGGGTTCTTTTTTGTGAAAAAGAAGGATGGTGGTCTACGCCCTTGCATTGACTATCGGGGCTTAAATAAAATCACAGTAAAAGAAAAAAAAAGAAAAAAATAATAATAAAAAAAAAAATCGCTATCCTTTGCCGTTAATAGACGATTTGTTTACTCAAGTCACCAATGCTAAGATTTTTTTGAAATTAGCTCTGAGGGGTGCTTACAACCTTGTGCGCATCAGGGACGGTGATGAATGGAAGACGGCCTTTAACACACCCGACGGGCATTACGAGTACCTAGTGATGCCTTTCGGGTTGTGTAATGCCCTGGCCGACTTTCAGGAACTGATCAATGAGGTCTTTAGAGAGGTATTGGGCAAATTCGTCTTGGTATACTTAGACGACATTCTAATTTTCTCGTCCAACCTCTCAGAGCACAGAGATCATGTTAAGTTTGTGTTACGGAAGTTGAGACAAAACATGCTGTACGCTAAGCTGGAGAAATGCATATTTGAAGTGACCTCTGTAGCCTTTCTAGGGTACATAATTTCAACCTCTGACCTCTCTATGGACCCTGGGAAAGTTTCAGCTGTGTTGGATTGGCCTCAACCTGTGGGATTGAAGGCCCTCCAGAGGTTCCTGGGGTTCGCTAACTACTACAGAAGGTTCATAAAGGGGTACTCTACGGTGCTCTCACCTCTCACCAGTCCCACAAAGAAAGGGGCAGATACTCATCACTTGTCCTCTGAGGCCCATGCTGCTTTCTCCACTCTAAAGAAATTGTTCTGTACTGCACCCGTTTTGAGACATGTTGACACCACCTTCCCCTTTATCGTGGAGGTAGATGCCTCAGAGGTAGGGGTAGGGGCTGTGCTGTCTCAGCGTTCTGGGTTGCAGGGAAAGTTACACCCCTGTGCCTATTTTTCACGTAGGTTTTCACCCACTGAGAAAAACTACGATATAGGAAATAGGGAACTTCTAGCCATTAAGTTGGCCTTTGAGGAATGGCGACATTGGCTAGAGGGTGCAGAACATACCATTACTGTCTATACTGACCACAAGAATTTGGAGTACATTGAGGGCGCTAAGAGACTTAACCCCCGACAGGCTCGGTGGTCATTGTTCTTCTCGAGATTCAGATTTGTAATCACGTATACCCCTGGTAGTAAAAACATCAAAGCTGATGCTTTGTCCAGATATTTTGAGCCAGAGACAGCACAGCCCTCAGACCCAGAAACCATTCTGCCACAGAAAGTGGTTCTGGCCGCCACTGAGACCTGGAGGGACTGGACTAAAACGTTGAGTCCATTCCAACAGGATGTTCCTGAGGGTCATGTTTGTACCACTGCCTTTTCGTCTACAAATACTGCAGTGGTTTCATTCTCACAAGAATGATGGGCATCCTGGAGCCACCAGAACTCAGGACCTCGTAGCGAGATGTGCCTGGTGGCCTTCATTGGCAACTGACTGCAAAGAGTATGTAAGAGAATGTGCAGTGTGTGCAAGAAGCAAACCCTCCCGTCAGGCACCTGTTGGGACATTACAACCACTGCCAGTCCCGAGGGAACCATGGACCCACCTGTCCATGGATTTTGTGGGCGAACTCCATAGGTCTGAAGACATGACGGTCATTTGGGTGGTAGTCGATCGTTCCAGCAAGATGGCCCATTTTGTCCCCCTGAAAGGACTCCTCTCGGCCCAGGAGTTGGCCGATCTCTTCGTCCAACATATTTTCCGGCTGCATGGTATTCCGGAAAATATAGTGTCGGATCGGGGAGTCCAATTTGTTTCCAAGTTTTGGAGGGCATTCTGCCATCAGTTAGACATGGAGCTATCTTTCTCATCAGGCTACCACCCACAGACAATGTACAAAGTGGAGACGGCACACAGATGGCTTCAGTAGCAAAACTGTATTAAAGCATGTAGAGGCACACACTGTGTGTGCCTCTACATGCTTTAATACAGTTTTGCTACTGAAGCCATCTGTGTGCCGTCTCCACTTTGTACATTGACTACGGCTGTGCAGGGGTGGTGTACCTGCAGGAGGTGGGCACCGGCACGGAGGTCTGTCTATCGGATCTGGAAAGGTGTGTGACGGGAGAACCTTTTGAATACCACCCACAGACCAATGGCCAGACCGAGAGAACCAATCAGTCTCTGGAACAGTTTTTGAGAGGTTATGTGGCAGATGTTCAAACTGACTGGGTTAAATTCCTGCAATTTGCGGAATTTGCACACAACAACTTGAGGAGCTCCTCCTCAGGTTTTTCTCCATTCCAGGTGGTGACTGGAAGATCACCTAAGTTCACCCCATTGCCAGTGGCTGCCACCCCGTTTCCAGCCCTGGAGGATTGGCAGAGGTCCTTGAAGCAGACGTGGGGAATGGTAGAAACAGGGCCGGATTTGTACTCTTTACCGCCCAAGGCCACTGTCAGCAGCCGCCCCCCTTCAGTATAGGTAGCGAGATGACCCCTTCCCCCCTTTCCTCCAGTTTGGATAACCAGATAAGTCCCTTAATCCCTCCTTTTCCCACCCCCCTTCAGTATAGGTAGCCAGCTCACCTTCACACTGTCACTCATTTCTCAGCTTGTCTCCAGCGTGGTAGCTTCCTCTTCATTTCCGTCTCCAATGCTGCCCAAGTCCATAGCCGCTGGCCATAACGCAAACGTGCCCAGAGAGCAAGGTGTTTGCTGCACAGGCAGCTAGCAGCAGAGTACTGTGGTCAGGCGCTTGCCTGATCTCCCTGCATTGCAGCATTTGCAAGCTTGCACCAGTTTAGCCTGCAGCTTTGGTGCCCTTGCTCATGTGGTGCCCTAGGCCATGGCCTAGGTGGCCTTGCCCTAAATCCGGCCCTGGGTAGAAAGAAACTTGAGGAGGGCTTTTCAGAGTCAGAAGAAACAGGCTGATAAAAGACGTTCCATAGAATGGGAGTTTCTTCCAGGTGACTTGGTCTGGGTGTCCACACGACATTTGGCTCTGAAGCAACTGTCTCCCAAGTTAGGTCCCAGATTTGTGGGTCCGTTTCCTGTGATAAGGAAAATTAATGATGTCACTTACGCCATTGATCTCGCCGCCAGCATGCGGGGAGTGAGATCTTTCCATGTGTCCTTGCTCAAGCCGGCAGTGCACGTGGATCCCGCTCCCCCCCCCCGTGTTGATTGATGACCAACCTGAATATGAGATTGAGAAGATTCTTGACTCCCGACTTGTGCAGAACTCCGTGCAGTATTTGGTGCATTGGAAAGGGTATGGCATTGAGGAGAGAACTTGGGTGTCAGAATGTCGCATGTCGGTGGGGGGGGGCGGTACTGTGAGAGATCGCGGAAAAGCCGCCACATTTGCTACTGAGCAGGCGGCTGATTCCGCGTCCAGTGCAGTGGTTTGCACGCGGAAGCGTGTGCTTGGTAGCAGGGCAGAACACGGAAAAGCCGCCGCATGCAGCAACAGTAAGGCGGCTGGTTCTGCGTCCAGCGCGGCGGTTTGCACGCAGCAGCGTGTGTCTGGTGTGGATGAGTCTGTTAGTGCACATAGGCTTAGGAATACACACGCGCGTGCGCTTAGAGGCAGAATTCTTATACTAAGCAGGAAGAGTCAGCTGACCACGCCGATCAGCTGACTCCTGAGCGGGATACTATTGGTTGAGCAATTAGGGGTGGTGCTGGAGAGCACTACTCCATATATAGTTCCTGCTGGTCACTTGCAAGTTGTCTGCCGTTGTGATCACTACGTGGAAGCACTCAGACCTAGTCAGATCCTTCAGTGTGTTTGAACCAGGTGGACCTGGGAATACACACTTAGCCAGATTATTTGAATTGTATTCTGTTTATGCTTAAGCTAGTTCCAGGGTGTAGAGACCAAGGACCTCACACCCAACTTAGGGAACTGTACTACCATCAGTGTTATCTTTCAGACTAGTTCCAGGGTGCTGAGACTACGGACCTCGCACCCAGTCTAGGGAAACTGTATTTCTTCTGTGTATTCTTCAGACTAGTTCCAGGGTGCTGAGACCAAGGACCTTTCACCGAGACTACGCATTGTTTGATATATGTTATGACTTATAGCTTTTCCGACTACTCCTCTGTCTTCTGATTCGGTACCTTGTTTATCTGATATTCCGTTGCCAGACCCTGCTTGACTTGGATACCGAATCAGCCTTCTGTCTTTGTACTTTATCTGTCAGTGTGTTGCCGTTCCTGCGTGCCCGACCTCGAGAGCCATCTCTCCCCTTAAGAGATAGTCTCTAGATCAGATAGTGACATTCACCAATTAGGTGTCACTCACTCTTAGGCCCTTCCTGTCTCCAGTCTGACTCCTCCCCTTGGAGAGCCTCAGGCTGCTGGAAGGTTCCTGTGCTCCCAGAGCAGTGTCTCTTTACTGTATATCACTTGCTCAGCAGGTGCTTCACTCAAAGTATTACTGTTACACCAAACACTCACATATCTATAGGTGTCCAGAGGTTAGCAATATATCTGATTATCAGTGATACTGCAGATCATCAATAATGGGGTATATATCTGCATTCTTGGTGATACTGCAGATCACCAATAATCAGATTCTCTCTGCGTGCTGACACCAATCGTTACAGCGTCCATTTGGTTTTGGTCTGCCGTTCTGTAACGATCGGTGTCAGCACACAGAGAGAATCTGATTATTGGTGATCTGCAGTATCACCAAGAATACAGATTATACCTGATTATTGATGATCTGCAGAATCACGATAATCCAAGTATAACTAACCTCTGGACACCTTTATAGTGTGAGTGTTCGGTGCAACAGTAATGACTTTGAGTAAGACCACCCGAGGAGCAGGTGGTCTTTGGCAGTACGGGTGATACCGCCTTTTGGGAAATACAAAAACCTTCCAGCAGCCTGAGACCTCCAAAGGGGTGGAGTCCCAGGGTAAAGGTAGGAAGGGCCTGTGAGTGAGTGACACCTGAAAGGTGGATGTCACTAGCAGGTCTGGAGACTATCTCTTAAGGAGAGAGATAGCTCTCTAGGTCGGGCAAGCCAGGTCGGCAACACACAGACAGATAAGGTACAAAGGCAGAAGACTGATTCGGTATCCAAGACAGGCAGGGTTTGGCAACAGGTAATCAGATATATGTAGGTACCGAATCAGAAAGCAGAGGGATAGTCAGGAATGCAATAGGTCATAACAGATATCAACAATACCTAGTCTTGGGTGTGAGGTCCGTGGTCTCTACACCCTGGAACTAGTCTGGAGTATAACAGAATAATAACACAGAGTTCCTAATCTTGGGTGTGAGGTCCGTGGTCTCAACACCCTGGAACTAGTCTGAAGTATAACACAATAATACACAGAGGTAATTTGGCTCAGTGTGAATTCCCAGATCCTCCTGGTTCTAACACACTGTCGGATCTGACTAAGGTCTGAGTGCTTCCACATAAGTGTTCGCAATGGCAGACAACCAGCAACTGGCAAGCAACCTGAATATGATGTTGCAGGACTCTGCCGCCCCGCCCGAGCCACTCAGCCAATCCGGAGTCCAGCAGGAATCAGCTGATCGTCCTGATCAGCTGATACATCTCCTGCTGGTATAAAGGTCCTGACTTCTGGCGCGCGCGTAACTCTCCATCCAGGTGCACTAGTGATCCCAGCTGACCCAGACCTGTGTTTGATGCACGGGACCGCCCGTCTGAACGCGGAGATGCCCGCCCCACCGCCAGACAGCGCGGCGGCATCTCCGCCATTTATTACACATACCAATTGTAACAAAAAAACAACATCAAAGAAACAAGGAAAAAAAAACAATCAATTCTGCATATATATGCGTAAATAAATGCAGGACTTCTATGTCCAAAAACAACAAAAACAAGATAACATTATAATACAATATTAATTCGTTATGAAGACCTGAGCAGAAGAATGCTCAAACATACCACCGATTCAAACAACGAGACATGACTAAACAACACAGACCCAACACCTGAACGTATGCAATAAAACAATAACCAACACCACACAATACCTGACATCACCTAACCACAATCATACAAAATAAATGCACCAACACTTACAATCAAACTACCAAATATTGTAATGATCTGTGACTGATGATATAAAGATCGTGCTCAATCAGAAACTATAGTCTGTGATGATACAGATACCTGATTATGTGGTGATCTGCAGTATCACCAATAATGCAAGTATTCCACGAATAAACTTTATTTGCACAAGTGTAGTGTTTTGGTGCAAACAGTAATGCAGGAACACACTGACAGGGATAGCCTATAGAGACTGAGGCTATGCCTAGACAGCGAGACCCCTAAGCGATAGGCCCTAGAAGGCTGGGGCTATCACCTAGCAGAGAGTGGTCGCACAAGCGATAATCGGCAACGGATCAGACTGTAACAGTATTAGAACGTCAGGTAAATCGCAGTCAGTAAACAAGCAGGAGGTCCGCAACGGGTCGGACAGAGAAGGTACAGAATCGCTAGGCAAGAGTGGTCGGTATTCAGGCGAGGAGTCGGCAGCAGATCAGATAGGCGGAAATACAGAATCAGACAGGAGAAAGGTCAGAGGTCAAGCAAGAGGTCATACACAGAAATATCAATACAGTAATAATATTATAATTATAGCTATCAAAATCCTAATCTAAGTGTGACTCCCCGGGTTCCTGCCGGATCAACACACTAGGATCTGACTAAAGGTCTGAGAGCTAGCACAGAAGTATTCGCAACAGCAGACGAGGAGCAAATGAACTGCTGATCCTTAAATACAAGGATCACTCTGCTGTCGCCGCCCAGAAGCTCCAACCAATCAGGATGCTGGCTGTGGTCAGCTGACCGGCAAGTCAGCTGACCGATTTCCTAGCCACATAAGAGCGACGGGGACCTGACGCTCGCCAGATGACATGCCAGACCCGGACCTCCCTGTAGCCGATGGGAGGCCCGGGGAACGCCGCGATGAAACAACGCGTGCTGTGATGCGGAAGCGGCTATCCGCATCGGAGCTGACATTACCTACCCCCCCCCCATTGAGGCATGAACTCCGGACATGCTGCAAAAGGCTTCTCAGGATGCAAAGCGTGAAATTTCTGCTTCGGCTCCTCGGCATGTAATCGGCGATCGGGCACCCAAGATCTCTCCTCAGGACCATACCCTCTCCAGTGCTCCAAATACTGCACCGAACCTCGCACCCTACGAGAGTCCATGATTTCCTCAATCTCATACTCAGGCTCGCCATCAACCAAAACAGGCAGGGGGGGGGGGGGGGGCAGGAATCCACACATACAACAGGCTTCAACAAGGATACGTGAAAAGATCTTACACCTCTCATGGTAGAGGGCAGATCGATCCTATAAGTCACTTCATTAATCTTTTTAACAACCGGGTATGGGCCAATATATCTGGGGCCCAACTTATCCGAGGGTTGTTTTAAGGCTATATGACGCGTGGAGATCCAAACCATGTCTCACGGGGTGAAGTCCCACTCAGGAGAACGTTTTTTATCTGCCTGTCCCTTCTGTGTTCGGAAAGCTTTTGACAAGTTGCTCTTTACCATAGATAGGGTTGCCACCTTTAGGGTGAAAAAATACCGGCTTGTGGGTGTGACCTGAGGGGTGTGGCCTAAAAGTGGGAGTGGTTTGTTGCAGACTTTTTAAACAACCACTGACATGAGAGGGATATGGAGGCTGCCGTATTTATTTCCTTTTAAACAATGCACATTTCCTGGCTGTCCTGCTAATCTTATGCCTCTAATGCTAGGGACACATGATACAATTTTCTGACAGATTTATTGTCAGCTCGATTATTTCCGACAGGTCTGATCTAATTTCTGATCAATTTTCCGATTGATTTTCGATTCAGCTCTATGGAAAAAAGATCGGACAATCAGATCAGACCTGTTGGAAATAATCGATCTTACAGTAAATCTGTCAGAAAATTGTATCGTGTGTACCTAGCATATTACTGTTAGCCACAGCCCCAGAACAAGCATGCAGATCAGGTGCTCTGACTGAAGTCAGACTGGATTAGTTGCATGCTTGTTTTAGGTCTGTGATGCAAACACTACTAATGCCAGAAAGCCCAGCTGGACAGCCAGGCAGCTGGCATTGTTAAAGTGGAAATGAATATGTCAGCCTCCTTATCCCTCACTCAGGTCAGAGATCCTTTAATGCTTGGTACACACTATACAATTTTCTGACAGATTTACTGTCAGATCGATTATTTCCAACAAGTCTGATCTGGTTTCTGATTGATTTTCTGTACACTTCTATGGAAAATTGATCCAAAATCAGATCAGACCTGTTGGAAATAATCGATCTGACAGTAAATCTGTCAGAAAATTGTATAGTGTGTACCAAGCATTAAAGGATCTCTGACCTGAGTGAGGGATAAGGAGGCTGACATATTCATTTCCACTTTAACAATGCAAGCTGCCTGGCTGTCCAGCTGGGCTTTCTGGCATTAGTAGTGTTTGCATCACAGACCTAAAACAAGCATGCAACTAATCCAGTCTGACTTCAGTCAGAGCACCTGATCTGCATGCTTGTTCTGGGGCTGTGGCTAACAGTAATATGCTAGGTACACACGATACAATTTTCTGACAGATTTACTGTAAGATCGATTATTTCCAACAGGTCTGATCTGATTGTCCGATCTTTTTTCCATAGAGCTGAATCGAAAATCAATCGGAAAATTGAATACCTATCAGTAAGCTCGGTCTGGGTCTCTTGAAGGCAGCATTAATGGGTATATTTATACTTACCTGGGGATCCCTCACCAGCTGCTCCATTCACTTGATATCCCCCCCCCCCCCCCCCCCCCCAGTAATCTGGCCAGCCACGCTCTTCCGTGCCATGTGCACATGACTGACCAGATAACTGGAGTGGGGGGTATCAAGTAAACAGAGCAGCCAGAGAGGACGGTGAAGGAGCCCGCACACCTTATGGGGCTGGAAGAAGCCCCAGGTAAATATAAATAATTAATAACATCTAAAGTACACTAAGGAGGGTCGGGTCTGTTAGGGAAAAGGGGGGGGGGGGAAGGGGGGCTAGAGTATGGCAGTACAACCAGCCCAGAAGGAGCGTGGGGATTTACTACCCATGCTTGCTATGGGGTAAGGGAGGGAGTGCTACACTGAAGGGGAGGAGGGCATACAATTTTTGATGGGGGACATCACACATATGCTCTATATACATGCATACACACACATGCTCCAGTGTTCTCCCCAAGCTCTTTTACCTGGGTGCTCCACCCAGCTAGTTTTGGTGAGCACCCGGCTGTCTTCAGCTCACCTCCTGCCATGCTGTAAGCAGAGCTGTGCAGAGAAGCACCGGCCCTGCAGTCTCTCATCTCGCCCCACCCGGCTACTTTTTCATGCCACCCGGCTGGAAAAAAATTCTGGGGAGAACACTATGCTCTATATACATGCATACACACACACACACACACACACACACACACACACACACACACACACACACACACACACACACACACACACACGCTCTATATAAATACACACTCTATACAGCTTACCTACACAATCTGGTCGTTGTATTCAAAATCTGTTGGCCTTCCTACTACATGGAGGTGGTAAAATTGCCCAGTGATTGGCTAATCAAAATTAGATGTGTGTACCAGGCTTAAAAGGCAACTTGGGGCCCTGAGGTAGGAATGAGGTAGCTGTCTGTGATGTGAAGGAGTCCTCTGACCCTCTCAGCATGTGGAAGAAGCCACACAAATAATCAGTAAAACAAGGTAAACTGATTATTATGAAATTACGATGTTTCAGTGTTGAAGTGACCTGAGCACCATATCTATACGGTGACAGCTGCAAGATGGAGCATCACCTGTAGGTAAGGTAATTTAACCCCATCAGTTACAAACCTTCCTGAGTGGGAAGGTTTCATTTTAGATATATAGTGCACTTTAACCTCAAAGGAAACATTCCAAAGGTACCTCAGACATCATCACAAAATATCACAAAAACGGTATTTCTCTAACATGCATCTCTCAGGGGAGTTTCCAAACTATCAGTAGAAGAAATAGTAGGTCTTCTATAGCTAGTGGGAGACTGGGCATAAATGAGTAAGAGTAAAGAAAAAGAGAAGGGCACAGAACAGGAACAGCATACGTGGAATTACTAGAGAAGGCTCAGCTTCCCATAATCATCACCCAGCTGTAAAAATGTATATTCGTTTTTCAAAATTCCTCATCACATAACTTGCTTCTAGTGCAGGCATGGGCAAACTCGGCCTTCCAACTGTTACGGAACTACAAGTCCCACAATGCATTTGCCTTTATGGGTCATGACTGTGGCTGTCAGACTCCTGCAATGCATTGTGGTTCTTGTAGTTCCTTAACAGCTGGAGGGCCAAGTTTGCCCATGCCTGTTTTAGTGGGTAGGCCCAACCCAGTCCTCCTAAAAGAGTAACCAACCCTAATCTGTAGCCCTCACTGATACTTACATTCTGTCGCCTTTATTCACAGGTATTAAGCCTGGTACACACATCCAATTTTGAATGGACAATAATTGGTCAATTTTACCACTTGTATGTAGTATGAGACCTTACATACACAATCTGTTCATAGTATCTAAAGTCTGTTGACTCTCATACTACATGGAGGTGGTTAGATTGGTCAAATTTGCCAATCAAAATTGCATGTCTGAATGCACATTTGGGTTTGGGTGCAACTCTCAGCTATAATATAAAAAAGCACCAGAGCCCAGCTGAAGTTCTATGACTTAATGCCAACATTTGACTACACACAGTAGTTAAAATCAAATGCACGGTGCCCAAAGTGACATAGCTGCTAACCTCCGTTAAACCTCTTTCAGACAGGTAGCTGACAAGAGGTGAATTCACTGACTGTCAGCTGCTCTACTACACTGTCTGAGCGCTTGCTAACAATCGGTACTGGCACTGGACAAGCAGCCCTCCACGGAGTCACATCCGAGCATGGCCCCTGCTGTGATCAAACACAACATGTCATGGTTCTCAGCTGTCTATCCGAAAGAGGCCTTAGATGTGTAGTAGTTCCCAAATAAACATGACCTGCATGCAGAAATAAATAAGGTGTCCACCATTTCTTACTGGCATATCCCAATACATCTTCACCTCAGGATTTTCTTTTACAGTACTGTGAAGAAAGGTTAAAGCAGTAGGATTAGCCATACTATGCCAGGGGGAAAAAAAAACCACATATATAAGTAGATAAATACTTGATCTACTTACATAACACATGTATTGTACTGTCCACATTTTGATTTCAGTGACTTTTATATAGTAAATGAAGAGAATTCTGTTCCTGGTGGGAACCATGTCTTTTGCCCACAGTTTAGGCTAAATCCTGAAGTCATTTCTGCCCTTTACTTTTTTTTTCATTTCTCCTCCAATCGATGAGTCACCTCAGCCTTGCTTGAAAACACAAGTGAGCAGGGCATCGTGTTTCAGATAAGCAGCTAGGAAGGGAAATAAAGGAAAGAGGAGCAATATATTATAGATAAAAAGAACCCCCAGCATGCAACTGTTTGGCACTGACTACTAAAGGGACAGTGCTCCTAAAGTATGTGATAACTCCAAATCATAACAGCAGAAAACGTTCTGAATGCAGGATTAGCATATTTATCACTTAATACACTCAGACAAGTTGCTGCTGAAATTTGATTTTTAAGGTGACAATCCACATTCAGACCAGTTGCTGCTGAAATTTGATTTTTAAGGTGACAATCCCGCTTTAACCAGCCGGGCGGTATGGACGAGCTTAGCTCGTCCATCACCGCTGGAGGCTGCCGCTCAGGCCCTGCTGGGCCGATTTTCATAAAAAAAAAGCAGCACACGCAGCCGGCACTTTGCCAGCCGCGTGTGCTGCCTGATCGCCGCCGCTCTGCGGCGATCCGCCGCGAGCAGCGGCGAAAGAGGGTCCCCCCAGCCGCCCGAGCCCTGCGCAGCCGGAACAAATAGTTCCGGCCAGCGCTAAGGGCTGGATCGGAGGCGGCTGACGTCAGGACGTCGGCTGACGTCCATGACGTCACTCCGCTCGTCGCCATGGCGACGAAGTAAACAAAACACGGAAGGCCGCTCATTGCGGCCTTCCGTGTCACTTTTGGCCGCCGGAGGCGATCAGAAGAACGCCTCCGGAGCGCCCTCTAGTGGGCTTTCATGCAGCCAACTTTCAGTTGGCAGCATGAAATAGTTTTTTTTTTATTTAAAAAAAACCCTCCCGCAGCCACCCTGGCGATCTTAATAGAACGCCAGGGTGGTTAAAGTGGACTTGCAATGTTTAATAGTGGTCTATGTATACTTACCTGGATCTTCCTCTAGCCCCATGGGGTGTGTGAGCTCCCTTTCCATCCTCTCCAGCTGCTCCATTATCTCATCCCCACTGGTAATCTGGCAGGTAATTCTCTTATGTGCATGTGCGGCCCAGCTGTGTGTGCGCGCCTGTGCCTGGGAGCATTCTACACCTTCACAGTATTACTACACACTCGGGCAGAATGCTCCTGGTTGTGGGAATGTAATGCTACCAGGCATCAGAGTGAACAAGCTGCACATGCAACAAAGAGCGTGATAGGCCAGATTACTGGCGGGGATAATGAGATAACAGAGAGGCTGGGGAGGACAGCGAGGGAGCCCACATACCTCATGGGGCTGGTGGAAGCCTCCTGTAAGTATAAAAATACCACTATTAAAGTGTACCAGTTACAAACTAACATAAAATATTTATACATACCTGAGGCTTCCTCCAGCCCCATCCGCACGGATCGCTCCCACGCCGCCATCCTCAGTCTTCAGCTCCGGCACTGGGTCCTGTAACTTCAGCCAGTCGTGGCCTGTCTGAGCATGAGCAGTGCGCTCTCTCCATCTCTCTCTGTCGGAGAATAGCACTGCGCTGTACTATTCTCCGACGGCGGCAGCGCACTGCGCATGCTCAGACAGGCCATGACTGGCTGAAGTTACGGGACCCGATGCCGGAGCTGAAAACTGAGGATGGCGGCGTGGGAGCGATCCGTGCGGATGGGGCTGGTGGAAGCTCCAGGTATGTATAAAACTTTTATTTTACTTTGTCTCTGGTTTCCTTAAAGCATCTCAGGTTTCCTTTAACAATTACAATATAACAAGCATGCATACAGGTGCCTGCTGTGTGCACTTCCCATGTAATCCTGGTACTGGCCATAATTTAGGGGTAGATAAGGAATCATCTGGTAAGGTCCAGCTTGTGTTATGTACCGGCTGGTAAAGGCTTGGACTTTCCTACACAGTGCACACAGCATGCAGGACACTAGTGGCTTTGGCTGCTGGCTGTTTTATTAAACCATTAGAACAAGTACAGCAAATACAATGCTTTCAAAGGGAGTACATGATAACATATTGAAGACAGTATTAACAGCATAGAATATGCACAAAAACCTTCAAAATAGTCAGCAATTTGAATAAAATCAGCATTATAGACAACTAGCTAGGGCTATAGAAATAGAACTTTATGCTAGCTAATTTAACAGTATTCCTATGAAATTTAAGAAAGTTATCTGCCCTGATAGCTTAAGCAACAGTCATAGAAACGTTTACCTCCAGCTTTCTCCCTCCAGTGTCAGCTCACCTCTCCCCCTCAAGCTTCAGGCTCCCCTCCTCCCCATCCAGTGACAGGCTGGGCTTCACTCTTCTCCCCCTCCCTTCTGAGGCTCCCTTATCTCCCGGCATTCTGATGATCTTCAGCTCTCACACACAGTAGCTGCAGAAGCACGTGTGTTATTGCCGCTGCCTTGTTTTCGCTTCCTCCCCCTAGTTGTCGGCACACACACACACACTCAGTCAGCTCCTCCTTCTCCCACACTCCTCTGCAGGCAGTCGGGAAAAACACAGCCACGCTGGTGATTGGCTGGCAGTACCTGGCCAGCCAATCTGAGAACAGAGGAGGGAATTGTGTTGCCAGGGAGCTCAGCCTGGGCGGGCCCTGGGGCAGATAGTTTTACCGGCAAATGACATGCCAGAAATAATTAAATTCCGGTGCCGGCTTTTTAGCTGATTTAACGGCCAGGCCGGGCAGATACCGGCTGGGTGGCAACCCTAACCATAGACCATATCTCTTTTAAAGAGTCTTGCCACTGTTCCAACGCAGGGAAAGGGGAATTGTTCGCATGAAAGTGAGAAAATTTAGGAGATCTCCCCGTAACCACTTGAAATGGGGAGAATCCTGAAGAGGAGTTCCTAAGGTTATTGTGAGCGAACTCTGCAAATGGGAGAAACTTGGCCCAATCATGCTGTGAATCGGCGACATAGCAGCGCAGAAACTGTTCCAGTGACTGATTCATCCTTTCAGTTTGACCATTGGTCTGGGGATGATAGCCCGACGAAAAAGAGAAAGTAGAACCCATATGCTGAGGAAAAAAGACCTCCAAAACTTAGAAACAATTTGTACACCCCTGTCAGACACGATGTTGTGAGGTATGCCATGCAGGCGGAAAATATGCGTTACAAAAAGTTCCTGAGCCGAAGGAAGTTTTTCCAAGGGCACAAAGTAAACCATTTTACTAAAAAGGGTCTACCACTACCCAGATTACTGATTTCCCTTCTGACTTGGGGAGCTCCCCTACAAAGTCCATGGATATATGCGTCCAAGGTTCGGTGGGCATGGGTAATGGCTGCAAGGTTCCTGCAGGAGCTTGTCTAGACGGTTTACTCCGTGCACAAACCGTACAAGACCTCACAAACTCTTTGGTGTCATTCCCCAGTGAGGGCCACCACACTGAGCAAGACAATAACTCCAGTGTCCGGCCAATCCCAGGATGTCCAGCAGTTTTGTGGCAATGAAACATCTGCAAAACCTGCAAACGAAGATGCAGGGGGGCAAACAGGCGACCTTCAGGTTTTCCCTCTGAAGAGTCATTGCTGAAATGCTTGTAGTGTGACTGCGAGATCCTCCTTGGGTTCAATGGCAGCCACAACAACATGCTCAGGTAGGATACTGACAGGGGACAAGGGCTGTACTGTCTCGGGTTCAAAACAGCGGGACAATGCATCCGCCTTAACGTTTTTCTTCCCAGGTTTATAGGTGATTATGAAGCGGAATCGGGAGAAAAAGAGAGCCCACCGGGCTTGTCTGGTATTGAGTCTCTTTGCCCCCTCGATATACTCCAAGTTTTTATGATCGGTGTACACCGTAATCATATGTTCTGCTCCCTCGAGCCAGTGACGCCACTCCTCAAAAGCCATTTTGATGGCCAACAGTTCTCTATTACCAATATCGTAGTTTTTCTCGGCTGGCGAGGGATGCAAACGTCCCTGAACCCCAGAATGTTGAGACAGTACAGCCCCCACTCCTACCTCAGAAGCATCTACTTCCACAATGTAGGGACGCGTGACGTCCACATGACGCAAGATGGGGGCGGAGCAAAACAAAGTCTTCAACTGAGAAAAGGCAGTGCATGCCTTGTCAGACCAGTTGTAGGTATCCGCCCCTTTCTTAGTTAGGTCAGTCAGGGGGGTAACCACAGAAGAGAATCCTTTAAAGAGACTCCGTAACAAAAATTGCATCCTGTTTTTTATCATCCTACAAGTTCCAAAAGCTATTCTAATGTGTTCTGGCTTACTGCAGCACTTTGTACTATCACAGTCTCTGTAATACATCAACTTATCTCTCTCTTGTCAGACTTGTCAGCCTGTGTCTGGAAGGCTGCCAAGTTCTTCAGTGTTGTGGTTCTGCTATGAACTCCCCCTTCCAGGCCCCTCTATGCACACTGCCTGTGTGTTATTTAGATTAGAGCAGCTTCTCTCTTCTCTCTTATCTTTTTCAAGCTGGATAAATCGTCCTCTGAGCTGGCTGGGCTTTCACATAGTGAGGAATTACAGACAAGGGCAAAGCTGTTTGCAGGAAGAAAAGAGCAGCCTGAAACTTCAGTGCATGAGAGATGCAGGGGGGAAGAAACACACAAATGATCTCTTGAGATTCAAAAGGAAGGCTGTATACAGCCTGCTTGTGTATGGATGTATTTTCTATGTGTGGACATACTGTACATCAACCTACTTCCTGTTTTGGTGGCCATTTTGTTTGTTTATAAACAAACTTTTTAAAACTGTTTTTAACCACTTTTAATGCGGCGGGGAGCGGCGAAATTGTGACAGAGGGTAATAGGAGATGTCCCCTAACGCACTGGTATGTTTACTTTTGTGTGATTTTAACAATACAGATTCTCTTTAATAAACTTTCTGTAATAATTGGCAAAGCCCAAAAATCTCTTTAGAGCCTTTAAGCCCACTGGTTGCCGCCATTCCAAGACCGCCGAGACTTTTTGGGGTCCATGTATAGATCATCCGTGGACAAAATATAACCCAAAAAGGAGACCTCTGACACCTCAAACAGACATTTTTCCAATTTAGCAAACAGACAGTTTTGCCTGAGCTTGTTTAAGAAAAATGTAACTGTGCTCTCTGAGGTTTTTAGAGAAAATCAGGATGTCATCAAGATAAATGTCGACAAAGCGTCCTAAAACCTCCCTGAAAATCTCATTAACCAGTTCCTGGAAGATGGCAGGGGCGTTACACAACCCGAAGGGCATCACTAAGTACTCGTAATGCCCATTGGGAGTGTTGAAGGCCGTCTTCCATTCATCCCCTTGACGGATACGAATCAAATTGTAAGCCCCCCTCAAATCTAGTTTAGAAAATATCTGAGCCCCGGACACCTGAGAAAACAAATTGTCAATTAATGGTAGAGGATAACGATTTGGAATCGTGATTTTATTCAGTGCCCTGTAATCGATGCAAGGCCTGAGTCCGCCATCTATTTTTTTGCACAAAAAAGAATCCGGCCCCTGCTGGTGACTTAGAAGTCCGGATGAAACCTTTCTGCAGGTTTTCCTGAATATTGTAACAATCGGTGTCAGCACACAGAGAGAATCTGATCGTTGATGATCTGCAGAATCATCAACGATACAGATGTATACCCGATTATGGATGATCTGCAGAATCACCAATAATACAGGTATGACTAACCTCTGGACACCCAATGAGTAATGTGTTTAATGAACTGTAGGCTATCTCCTGAGGAGCAGGAGATATACGTGACTCGGCCAAGAGCCACCTGGTAGAGAGGTGGCCCTGGGCAGTGCAGGAACTATCTCTTAGATAGAAAGGACCTGGTAACCAGGGAAGCAGTATTGGATGGTGAACTGTACTGCAGCCAAAGGATTAGACCACTGGCTGCTAACAGACCGGACTCTCTGAGGTGCGGGAGTCCTAGTTGCAGCTGACACCTGGTGGAATGGTGTCACTGCTAATACTGATCAACTGAACACTCAGGGAGAGTGACAGTTAGGATGGGCAGGCAGGCCAGGTCGGCAACACACAAACAGATGAGATACAGAGACAGAAGACTGATTCGGTAACCGGGTGCAGGCAGGGTCTGGCAACAGATAGACAGATATGCAAGGTACCGAATCAGAAAGCAAGAGGAAGGTCGACAGAGCAAAAGGTCATAACATATAAATATCACAGAATCCTAGACTGGGGTGTGAGCTCCTTGATCTTGACACCCGGGAACTAGTCTAGAGTATAACACAGTATAGACACAGTGTCCCTAAGCTTGGGTGTGAGGTCCTTGGTCACAACACCCTGGAACTGGTCTAAGGTATAACACAGCAATGACACAGTATCCCTAAGCTTGGGTGTGAGGTCCGTGGTCTCAACACCCTGAAACTGTTCTAACATATAACACAATAGTAATCTGGCTCAGTGTGAATTCCCAGGTCCTCCTGGTTCTAACACACTGTGGGATCTGACTGGTCTGAGTGCTCACACGTATGTATTCGCAACGGCAGACAACCAGCAACTGACAGGCAAGAAGTATATATAGAGCAGCGCTCCTCAGCGCCGCCCAGCCCCACTCAGCCAATCACTAGTTGCGCTGGAATCAGCTGATCATCCTGATCAGCTGATCCCTCTCCTATTGGCATAAAGGGCCTGCCTCCTAGCGCACGCGCGCGCAGCTCTCCATCTGTGTGCACTACTAGGCTCAGACACACCAGACGCGTGCTGCTGTGCGGAAACTGCCGGTCTGAACGTAGAGACAGCCACCCCGCTCCGCAATCCTTTACAGTAGCCCCCCCCCCAGTAAATCTTACAGATTTACTGTAAGATCGATTATTTCCAACAGGTCTGATCTGATTGTCCGATCTTTTTTCCATAGAGCTGAATCGAAAATCAATCGGAAAATTGAATACCTATCAGTAAGCTCGGTCTGGGTCTCTTGAAGGCAGCATTAATGGGTATATTTATACTTACCTGGGGATCCCTCACCAGCTGCTCCATTCACTTGATATCCCCCCCCCCACCCCCAGTAATCTGGCCAGCCACGCTCTTCCGTGCCATGTGCACATGACTGACCAGATAACTGGAGTGGGGGGTATCAAGTGAACAGAGCAGCCAGAGAGGACGGTGAAGGAGCCCGCACACCTTATGGGGCTGGAAGAAGCCCCAGGTAAATATAAATAATTAATAACATCTAAAGTACACTAAGGAGGGTCGGGTCTGTTAGGGAAAAGGGCGGGGGGGGGAAGGGGGGCTAGAGTATGGCAGTACAACCAGCCCAGAAGGAGCGTGGGGATTTACTACCCATGCTTGCTATGGGGTAAGGGAGGGAGTGCTACACTGAAGGGGAGGAGGGCATACAATTTTTGATGGGGGACATCACACATATGCTCTATATACATGCATACACACACATGCTCCAGTGTTCTCCCCAAGCTCTTTTACCTGGGTGCTCCACCCAGCTAGTTTTGGTGAGCACCCGGCTGTCTTCAGCTCACCTCCTGCCATGCTGTAAGCAGAGCTGTGCAGAGAAGCACCGGCCCTGCAGTCTCTCATCTCGCCCCACCCGGCTACTTTTTCATGCCACCCGGCTGGAAAAAAATTCTGGGGAGAACACTATGCTCTATATACATGCATACACACACACACACACACACACACACACACACACACACACACACACACACACACACACACACGCTCTATATAAATACACACTCTATACAGCTTACCTACACAATCTGGTCGTTGTATTCAAAATCTGTTGGCCTTCCTACTACATGGAGGTGGTAAAATTGCCCAGTGATTGGCTAATCAAAATTAGATGTGTGTACCAGGCTTAAAAGGCAACTTGGGGCCCTGAGGTAGGAATGAGGTAGCTGTCTGTGATGTGAAGGAGTCCTCTGACCCTCTCAGCATGTGGAAGAAGCCACACAAATAATCAGTAAAACAAGGTAAACTGATTATTATGAAATTACGATGTTTCAGTGTTGAAGTGACCTGAGCACCATATCTATACGGTGACAGCTGCAAGATGGAGCATCACCTGTAGGTAAGGTAATTTAACCCCATCAGTTACAAACCTTCCTGAGTGGGAAGGTTTCATTTTAGATATATAGTGCACTTTAACCTCAAAGGAAACATTCCAAAGGTACCTCAGACATCATCACAAAATATCACAAAAACGGTATTTCTCTAACATGCATCTCTCAGGGGAGTTTCCAAACTATCAGTAGAAGAAATAGTAGGTCTTCTATAGCTAGTGGGAGACTGGGCATAAATGAGTAAGAGTAAAGAAAAAGAGAAGGGCACAGAACAGGAACAGCATACGTGGAATTACTAGAGAAGGCTCAGCTTCCCATAATCATCACCCAGCTGTAAAAATGTATATTCGTTTTTCAAAATTCCTCATCACATAACTTGCTTCTAGTGCAGGCATGGGCAAACTCGGCCTTCCAACTGTTACGGAACTACAAGTCCCACAATGCATTTGCCTTTATGGGTCATGACTGTGGCTGTCAGACTCCTGCAATGCATTGTGGTTCTTGTAGTTCCTTAACAGCTGGAGGGCCAAGTTTGCCCATGCCTGTTTTAGTGGGTAGGCCCAACCCAGTCCTCCTAAAAGAGTAACCAACCCTAATCTGTAGCCCTCACTGATACTTACATTCTGTCGCCTTTATTCACAGGTATTAAGCCTGGTACACACATCCAATTTTGAATGGACAATAATTGGTCAATTTTACCACTTGTATGTAGTATGAGACCTTACATACACAATCTGTTCATAGTATCTAAAGTCTGTTGACTCTCATACTACATGGAGGTGGTTAGATTGGTCAAATTGGCCAATCAAAATTGCATGTCTGAATGCACATTTGGGTTTGGGTGCAACTCTCAGCTATAATATAAAAAAGCACCAGAGCCCAGCTGAAGTTCTATGACTTAATGCCAACATTTGACTACACACAGTAGTTAAAATCAAATGCACGGTGCCCAAAGTGACATAGCTGCTAACCTCCGTTAAACCTCTTTCAGACAGGTAGCTGACAAGAGGTGAATTCACTGACTGTCAGCTGCTCTACTACACTGTCTGAGCGCTTGCTAACAATCGGTACTGGCACTGGACAAGCAGCCCTCCACGGAGTCACATCCGAGCATGGCCCCTGCTGTGATCAAACACAACATGTCATGGTTCTCAGCTGTCTATCCGAAAGAGGCCTTAGATGTGTAGTAGTTCCCAAATAAACATGACCTGCATGCAGAAATAAATAAGGTGTCCACCATTTCTTACTGGCATATCCCAATACATCTTCACCTCAGGATTTTCTTTTACAGTACTGTGAAGAAAGGTTAAAGCAGTAGGATTAGCCATACTATGCCAGGGGGAAAAAAAACCCACATATATAAGTAGATAAATACTTGATCTACTTACATAACACATGTATTGTACTGTCCACATTTTGATTTCAGTGACTTTTATATAGTAAATGAAGAGAATTCTGTTCCTGGTGGGAACCATGTCTTTTGCCCACAGTTTAGGCTAAATCCTGAAGTCATTTCTGCCCTTTACTTTTTTTTTCATTTCTCCTCCAATCGATGAGTCACCTCAGCCTTGCTTGAAAACACAAGTGAGCAGGGCATCGTGTTTCAGATAAGCAGCTAGGAAGGGAAATAAAGGAAAGAGGAGCAATATATTATAGATAAAAAGAACCCCCAGCATGCAACTGTTTGGCACTGACTACTAAAGGGACAGTGCTCCTAAAGTATGTGATAACTCCAAATCATAACAGCAGAAAACGTTCTGAATGCAGGATTAGCATATTTATCACTTAATACACTCAGACAAGTTGCTGCTGAAATTTGATTTTTAAGGTGACAATCCACATTCAGACCAGTTGCTGCTGAAATTTGATTTTTAAGGTGACAATCCCGCTTTAACCAGCCGGGCGGTATGGACGAGCTTAGCTCGTCCATCACCGCTGGAGGCTGCCGCTCAGGCCCTGCTGGGCCGATTTTCATAAAAAAAAAAGCAGCACACGCAGCCGGCACTTTGCCAGCCGCGTGTGCTGCCTGATCGCCGCCGCTCTGCGGCGATCCGCCGCGAGCAGCGGCGAAAGAGGGTCCCCCCAGCCGCCCGAGCCCTGCGCAGCCGGAACAAATAGTTCCGGCCAGCGCTAAGGGCTGGATCGGAGGCGGCTGACGTCAGGACGTCGGCTGACGTCCATGACGTCACTCCGCTCGTCGCCATGGCGACGAAGTAAACAAAACACGGAAGGCCGCTCATTGCGGCCTTCCGTGTCACTTTTGGCCGCCGGAGGCGATCAGAAGAACGCCTCCGGAGCGCCCTCTAGTGGGCTTTCATGCAGCCAACTTTCAGTTGGCAGCATGAAATAGTTTTTTTTTTATTTAAAAAAAACCCTCCCGCAGCCACCCTGGCGATCTTAATAGAACGCCAGGGTGGTTAAAGTGGACTTGCAATGTTTAATAGTGGTCTATGTATACTTACCTGGATCTTCCTCTAGCCCCATGGGGTGTGTGAGCTCCCTTTCCATCCTCTCCAGCTGCTCCATTATCTCATCCCCACTGGTAATCTGGCAGGTAATTCTCTTATGTGCATGTGCGGCCCAGCTGTGTGTGCGCGCCTGTGCCTGGGAGCATTCTACACCTTCACAGTATTACTACACACTCGGGCAGAATGCTCCTGGTTGTGGGAATGTAATGCTACCAGGCATCAGAGTGAACAAGCTGCACATGCAACAAAGAGCGTGATAGGCCAGATTACTGGCGGGGATAATGAGATAACAGAGAGGCTGGGGAGGACAGCGAGGGAGCCCACATACCTCATGGGGCTGGTGGAAGCCTCCTGTAAGTATAAAAATACCACTATTAAAGTGTACCAGTTACAAACTAACATAAAATATTTATACATACCTGAGGCTTCCTCCAGCCCCATCCGCACGGATCGCTCCCACGCCGCCATCCTCAGTCTTCAGCTCCGGCACCGGGTCCTGTAACTTCAGCCAGTCGTGGCCTGTCTGAGCATGAGCAGTGCGCTCTCTCCATCTCTCTCTGTCGGAGAATAGCACTGCGCAGTACTATTCTCCGACGGCGGCAGCGCACTGCGCATGCTCAGACAGGCCATGACTGGCTGAAGTTACGGGACCCGATGCCGGAGCTGAAAACTGAGGATGGCGGCGTGGGAGCGATCCATGCGGATGGGGCTGGTGGAAGCTCCAGGTATGTATAAAACTTTTATTTTACTTTGTCTCTGGTTTCCTTAAAGCATCTCAGGTTTCCTTTAACAATTACAATATAACAAGCATGCATACAGGTGCCTGCTGTGTGCACTTCCCATGTAATCCTGGTACTGGCCATAATTTAGGGGTAGATAAGGAATCATCTGGTAAGGTCCAGCTTGTGTTATGTACCGGCTGGTAAAGGCTTGGACTTTCCTACACAGTGCACACAGCATGCAGGACACTAGTGGCTTTGGCTGCTGGCTGTTTTATTAAACCATTAGAACAAGTACAGCAAATACAATGCTTTCAAAGGGAGTACATGATAACATATTGAAGACAGTATTAACAGCATAGAATATGCACAAAAACCTTCAAAATAGTCAGCAATTTGAATAAAATCAGCATTATAGACAACTAGCTAGGGCTATAGAAATAGAACTTTATGCTAGCTAATTTAACAGTATTCCTATGAAATTTAAGAAAGTTATCTGCCCTGATAGCTTAAGCAACAGTCATAGAAACGTTTACCTCCAGCTTTCTCCCTCCAGTGTCAGCTCACCTCTCCCCCTCAAGCTTCAGGCTCCCCTCCTCCCCATCCAGTGACAGGCTGGGCTTCACTCTTCTCCCCCTCCCTTCTGAGGCTCCCTTATCTCCCGGCATTCTGATGATCTTCAGCTCTCACACACAGTAGCTGCAGAAGCACGTGTGTTATTGCCGCTGCCTTGTTTTCGCTTCCTCCCCCTAGTTGTCGGCACACACACACACACACTCAGTCAGCTCCTCCTTCTCCCACACTCCTCTGCAGGCAGTCGGGAAAAACACAGCCACGCTGGTGATTGGCTGGCAGTACCTGGCCAGCCAATCTGAGAACAGAGGAGGGAATTGTGTTGCCAGGGAGCTCAGCCTGGGCGGGCCCTGGGGCAGATAGTTTTACCGGCAAATGACATGCCGGAAATAATTAAATTCCGGTGCCGGCTTTTTAGCTGATTTAACGGCCAGGCCGGGCAGATACCGGCTGGGTGGCAACCCTAACCATAGACCATATCTCTTTTAAAGAGTCTTGCCACTGTTCCAACGCAGGGAAAGGGGAATTGTTCGCATGAAAGTGAGAAAATTTAGGAGATCTCCCCGTAACCACTTGAAATGGGGAGAATCCTGAAGAGGAGTTCCTAAGGTTATTGTGAGCGAACTCTGCAAATGGGAGAAACTTGGCCCAATCATGCTGTGAATCGGCGACATAGCAGCGCAGAAACTGTTCCAGTGACTGATTCATCCTTTCAGTTTGACCATTGGTCTGGGGATGATAGCCCGACGAAAAAGAGAAAGTAGAACCCATATGCTGAGGAAAAAAGACCTCCAAAACTTAGAAACAATTTGTACACCCCTGTCAGACACGATGTTGTGAGGTATGCCATGCAGGCGGAAAATATGCGTTACAAAAAGTTCCTGAGCCGAAGGAAGTTTTTCCAAGGGCACAAAGTGCACCATTTTACTAAAAAGGGTCTACCACTACCCAGATTACTGATTTCCCTTCTGACTTGGGGAGCTCCCCTACAAAGTCCATGGATATATGCGTCCAAGGTTCGGTGGGCATGGGTAATGGCTGCAAGGTTCCTGCAGGAGCTTGTCTAGACGGTTTACTCCGTGCACAAACCGTACAAGACCTCACAAACTCTTTGGTGTCATTCCCCAGTGAGGGCCACCACACTGAGCAAGACAATAACTCCAGTGTCCGGCCAATCCCAGGATGTCCAGCAGTTTTGTGGCAATGAAACATCTGCAAAACCTGCAAACGAAGATGCAGGGGGGCAAACAGGCGACCTTCAGGTTTTCCCTCTGAAGAGTCATTGCTGAAATGCTTGTAGTGTGACTGCGAGATCCTCCTTGGGTTCAATGGCAGCCACAACAACATGCTCAGGTAGGATACTGACAGGGGACAAGGGCTGTACTGTCTCGGGTTCAAAACAGCGGGACAATGCATCCGCCTTAACGTTTTTCTTCCCAGGTTTATAGGTGATTATGAAGCGGAATCGGGAGAAAAAGAGAGCCCACCGGGCTTGTCTGGTATTGAGTCTCTTTGCCCCCTCGATATACTCCAAGTTTTTATGATCGGTGTACACCGTAATCATATGTTCTGCTCCCTCGAGCCAGTGACGCCACTCCTCAAAAGCCATTTTGATGGCCAACAGTTCTCTATTACCAATATCGTAGTTTTTCTCGGCTGGCGAGGGATGCAAACGTCCCTGAACCCCAGAATGTTGAGACAGTACAGCCCCCACTCCTACCTCAGAAGCATCTACTTCCACAATCGCTAGGGATATCAAATCTAACCCAAAAAAGTTTTACAAGTACATCAACTCTAAAAAAAGAAAGGTTGACTGTATAGGACTCCTAAAGGATGAGGGTGGGAACTCAATGGTGGATGACCAAGGTAAGGCAGAGTTATTAAATGCTTTCTTTGCTTCTGTCTTTACAAAGGAAACAGCACTGTTGCAAATTACAGAGGCGGAAGAGTCTCAATCTTCTAACTGTAATATTAAATACTTAACGCAGGAAGAAGTAAAGGCAAGACTAAATAAATTAAAAATAGACAAGGCACCTGGCCCGGATGGCATGCATCCTCGGGTCCTAAGGGAATTAAGTTCAGTTATAGATAAACCCCTTTATCTTATCTTTTGTGACTCTCTTGCAACTGGCAGAGTCCCAGTGGATTGGCGTACAGCCCACGTTTTCCCATTATTTAAGAAGGGCAAAAAATCAGATCCAGGAAATTATAGACCTGTAAGCTTAACATCAGTTGTATGCAAACTATTTGAGGGGTTACTAAGAGATACTATACATGACTTCATAGTAGAAAATAATCTTATTTCTCAGCATCAACATGGGTTTACTAAAGACAGGTCCTGTTTGACTAACATGCTCAGCTTTTATGAGGTAGTGAATGCTAATATGGATATTGGGAATGCTGTAGATGTGATATACTTAGACTTTGCTAAGGCATTCGACACTGTTCCCCACAAAAGTCTGGTGCAAAAGATGAGGATGCAAGGACTGGGGAAGAGTCTGTGTGCTTGGATAGGGAACTGGCTAATGGACAGAAAACAAAGAGTTGTGGTCAATGGATCATACTCAAAATGGGAGACTGTTAGCAGTGGGGTCCCACAGGGGTCTGTACTGGGTCCAGTGCTCTTCAATTTATTTATTAATGACCTAGTGGATACAGTAGTGAGCAATGTTGCTATTTTTGCAGATGATACAAAATTGTGCAGAATCATCAACTCTAAGGAAGATAGTGTTATATTGCAACAGGATCTGGATAGGATGGCTATATGGGCACATACATGGCAGATGAAATTCAATGTTGACAAATGTAAAGTCATGCATTTTGGTCGTACCAATGGTCTAACACCATACAAAATAAATGGGATACAGTTGGGGACATCAAACTTGGAGAAGGACTTAGGAGTACTCATCGACAACAAGTTAAATAATCGTACTCAATGCCAAGCCGCTGCAGCTAAAGCTAACAAAATTTTGGGATGCATTAAAAGGGAAATAAAAACTCGAGATGCTAGCATAATATTGCCCCTGTTTAACTCTCTAGTAAGGCCACATCTGGAATATGGAATTCAGTTCTGGGCACCACATTACAAAAAAGATATTGCAGTTTTAGAGCAGGTGCAGAGACGAGCAACAAAATTGATACGTGGGATGGAAGGTCTCACTTACCAAGAAAGGTTAGATAAACTGGGTTTATTTAGTCTAGAGAAAAGACGCCTTAGAGGAGATCTAATTAACATGTATAAATACATCAGAGGGCAATATAATAGCTTGGCGGATGAGCTTTTTGTCCCTAGGCCTTCTCAAAGGACTAGAGGACATGATCTGCGCATGGAGGAAAAACGTTTTAGCCATTTATTTAGGAAAGGGTTCTTTACAGTAAGAGTGATTAAGATGTGGAATGCATTGCCACAGGAAGTCGTTATGGCAAACTCTATACCTGCATTTAAAGGGGGCTTAGATGCTTTCCTTGCGTTGAATGACATCCATGGCTACAATTACTAGGTAATGCCAATGATGTTAATCCAGGGATTTTATGATCAACGGGGATATGTGAGGGAGCAGGCTGGAGTTGTGCTTTGTACTGGTTGAACTCGATGGACGTATGTCTTTTTTCAACCAAAGTAACTATGTAACTATGTAAATGTAGGGACGCGTGACGTCCACATGACGCAAGATGGGGGCGGAGCAAAACAAAGTCTTCAACTGAGAAAAGGCAGTGCATGCCTTGTCAGACCAGTTGTAGGTATCCGCCCCTTTCTTAGTTAGGTCAGTCAGGGGGGTAACCACAGAAGAGAATCCTTTAAAGAGACTCCGTAACAAAAATTGCATCCTGTTTTTTATCATCCTACAAGTTCCAAAAGCTATTCTAATGTGTTCTGGCTTACTGCAGCACTTTGTACTATCACAGTCTCTGTAATACATCAACTTATCTCTCTCTTGTCAGACTTGTCAGCCTGTGTCTGGAAGGCTGCCAAGTTCTTCAGTGTTGTGGTTCTGCTATGAACTCCCCCTTCCAGGCCCCTCTATGCACACTGCCTGTGTGTTATTTAGATTAGAGCAGCTTCTCTCTTCTCTCTTATCTTTTTCAAGCTGGATAAATTGTCCTCTGAGCTGGCTGGGCTTTCACATAGTGAGGAATTACAGACAAGGGCAAAGCTGTTTGCAGGAAGAAAAGAGCAGCCTGAAACTTCAGTGCATGAGAGATGCAGGGGGGAAGAAACACACAAATGATCTCTTGAGATTCAAAAGGAAGGCTGTATACAGCCTGCTTGTGTATGGATGTATTTTCTATGTGTGGACATACTGTACATCAACCTACTTCCTGTTTTGGTGGCCATTTTGTTTGTTTATAAACAAACTTTTTAAAACTGTTTTTAACCACTTTTAATGCGGCGGGGAGTGGCGAAATTGTGACAGAGGGTAATAGGAGATGTCCCCTAACGCACTGGTATGTTTACTTTTGTGTGATTTTAACAATACAGATTCTCTTTAATAAACTTTCTGTAATAATTGGCAAAGCCCAAAAATCTCTTTAGAGCCTTTAAGCCCACTGGTTGCCGCCATTCCAAGACCGCCGAGACTTTTTGGGGTCCATGTATAGATCATCCGTGGACAAAATATAACCCAAAAAGGAGACCTCTGACACCTCAAACAGACATTTTTCCAATTTAGCAAACAGACAGTTTTGCCTGAGCTTGTTTAAGAAAAATGTAACTGTGCTCTCTGAGGTTTTTAGAGAAAATCAGGATGTCATCAAGATAAATGTCGACAAAGCGTCCTAAAACCTCCCTGAAAATCTCATTAACCAGTTCCTGGAAGATGGCAGGGGCGTTACACAACCCGAAGGGCATCACTAAGTACTCGTAATGCCCATTGGGAGTGTTGAAGGCCGTCTTCCATTCATCCCCTTGACGGATACGAATCAAATTGTAAGCCCCCCTCAAATCTAGTTTAGAAAATATCTGAGCCCCGGACACCTGAGAAAACAAATTGTCAATTAATGGTAGAGGATAACGATTTGGAATCGTGATTTTATTCAGTGCCCTGTAATCGATGCAAGGCCTGAGTCCGCCATCTATTTTTTTGCACAAAAAAGAATCCGGCCCCTGCTGGTGACTTAGAAGTCCGGATGAAACCTTTCTGCAGGTTTTCCTGAATATTGTAACAATCGGTGTCAGCACACAGAGAGAATCTGATCGTTGATGATCTGCAGAATCATCAACGATACAGATGTATACCCGATTATGGATGATCTGCAGAATCACCAATAATACAGGTATGACTAACCTCTGGACACCCAATGAGTAATGTGTTTAATGAACTGTAGGCTATCTCCTGAGGAGCAGGAGATATACGTGACTCGGCCAAGAGCCACCTGGTAGAGAGGTGGCCCTGGGCAGTGCAGGAACTATCTCTTAGATAGAAAGGACCTGGTAACCAGGGAAGCAGTATTGGATGGTGAACTGTACTGCAGCCAAAGGATTAGACCACTGGCTGCTAACAGACCGGACTCTCTGAGGTGCGGGAGTCCTAGTTGCAGCTGACACCTGGTGGAATGGTGTCACTGCTAATACTGATCAACTGAACACTCAGGGAGAGTGACAGTTAGGATGGGCAGGCAGGCCAGGTCGGCAACACACAAACAGATGAGATACAGAGACAGAAGACTGATTCGGTAACCGGGTGCAGGCAGGGTCTGGCAACAGATAGACAGATATGCAAGGTACCGAATCAGAAAGCAAGAGGAAGGTCGACAGAGCAAAAGGTCATAACATATAAATATCACAGAATCCTAGACTGGGGTGTGAGCTCCTTGATCTTGACACCCGGGAACTAGTCTACAGTATAACACAGTATAGACACAGTGTCCCTAAGCTTGGGTGTGAGGTCCTTGGTCACAACACCCTGGAACTGGTCTAAGTTATAACACAGCAATGACACAGTATCCCTAAGCTTGGGTGTGAGGTCCGTGGTCTCAACACCCTGAAACTGTTCTAACATATAACACAATAGTAATCTGGCTCAGTGTGAATTCCCAGGTCCTCCTGGTTCTAACACACTGTGGGATCTGACTGGTCTGAGTGCTCACACGTATGTATTCGCAACGGCAGACAACCAGCAACTGACAGGCAAGAAGTATATATAGAGCAGCGCTCCTCAGCGCCGCCCAGCCCCACTCAGCCAATCACCAGTTGCGCTGGGATCAGCTGATCATCCTGATCAGCTGATCCCTCTCCTATTGGCATAAAGGGCCTGCCTCCTAGCGCACGCGCGCGCAGCTCTCCATCTGTTTGCACTACTAGGCTCAGACACACCAGACGCGTGCTGCTGTGCGGAAACTGCCGGTCTGAACGCAGAGACAGCCACCCCGCTCCGCAATCCTTTACAGTAGCCCCCCCCCCGAGGAGTGGACTCCGGACACTTCCCACCAGGCTTCCCAGGATGTGAGTCGTGAAATTCTCTCTTTAATTCCTCCACATGCAAGCGACAATCTGGCACCCAAGTTCTTTCCTCCACACCATATCCTTTCCAGTGGACCAGATACTGTACGGAATTCTGCACTAAGCGAGAGTCCAGAATCTTTTCAATCTCATATTCTGGTTGGTCATCAACCAACACAGGGGGGGGGGGGGGAGGAATCCACGTGCACTGCTGGCTTCAATAGAGACACATGGAATGATCTCACTCCTCTCATACTGGCTGGGAGATCAATCGCATAAGTGACATTATTAATTTTCTTGGACACTGGAAATGGTCCTATAAATCTAGGACCCATTTTTGGTGACAGCTGCATCAAGGCCAAATGCCGAGTGGATACCCACACAAGATCTCCTGGAGAAAACTTCCACTCTACAGACCGCCTTTTATCTGCCTGCTTCTTCTGGGTTTGAAAAGCTTTCCCTAGGTTCCTCTTAACCATTCCCCAAATTTCCTTTAAAGCTCTCTGCCAATCCTCCAGAGCCAAGAATGGTGTAGATGCCACCGGCAATGAAGCAAACTTAGGTGATCTTCCCGAGACCACCTGAAATGCAGAAAATCCTGAAGAGGAGCTTTTCAGGTTGTTGTGCGCAAATTCTGCGAACGGCAAAAATTTTACCCAATCAGCTTGCGCATCTGCAACATAACATCTGAGGAACTGTTCTAGGGATTGGTTAACTCTCTCGGTCTGGCCATTGGTCTGTGGGTGGTAGCCTGATGAAAAAGCAAGATCCATATCCAGTTGATGGCAAAAGGCTCTCCAGAACTTAGAAACAATTTGTACTCCCCGATCTGACACTATGTTTTCCGGAATGCCATGCAGCCGTAAAATATGCTGGATGAAGAGATCAGCCAGTTCCTGGGCCGAGGGGAGTCCTTTCAAAGGAACAAAATGAGCCATCTTACTGAATCTGTCCACTACCACCCAAATGACCGTTTTGCCCTCAGACCTGGGGAGTTCTCCCACAAAATCCATAGACACAGGGGTCCATGGTTCACTGGGGACAGGCAAGGGTTGCAAAGTATCAACAGGGACCTGACGAGAGGGTTTACTCCTAGCACACACTGCGCACTCTTACAAACTCCTTACAATCTGTTGCCAATGAAGGCCACCAAGCACATCTGCCCAGTAAATCCTGAGTTCTGGTGGCCCCGGAAGGACCAGCATTCTTATGGGAATGAAACAGTTGCAAGAGTTGTAGACGGAAAGGCAGTGGTACAAACATGACCCCATCAGGCTTCCCCTCTGGAACATCCTGT